>NC_080037.1:7906978-8531978 GCF_030020395.1 Manis pentadactyla | reverse complement strand
GTCACAGGGTGACCCTGCCGCCAAGTCAGACTCAGACTTATTTTCTTCCCACATGGCTCAGCACAAGTACAGCTTTTCCAGATGCCCCAGCCTGCATTCTAATTGTCAACAATGGCACCCCGGAATGTTAAAAGTGCCCATTGCAGGAAAAAGCATGGGTTCCTGTGCTGAATTTATTCTATTCATGGGAGACAAAATGTGGAAGAGAAAAAAAGCACTTGTGAACTCTGTGACTGACTCTCTATGTCTCTATGTGACCTTGGCAGGCCACCTTCACAATTTTTAGCATTGCCCTATTTAACCATAACATGAGGGACTACTATTAGATTATTTCTGCCTTGCCAGGTCTCATATGCTCCTATCCCTACCTGGATGGTGGATTCATGTGCCACCAGGTCCTCCTCTAGGCGTTTATGTTTCTTCAGTAAGTTCTGAACCCCTGGCAGGTCTCTCCCGAAGTCCTGGGAGCCCGCTCGTACCAACTTCTCCCTGGAACCAAGAAAGAAATCAGACAATTTAGAGTTTTGATATCTGAGGTCATCTTAGAACAGCTGTTTTCTCAGACTATGTGTGGCCGCGGGTGGGGAGCTGGTACATTCTGGAACACTCTGGTGTCAGTAATCGTAAAGATAATTAGTGCCAGAGGCTTTCAGCAGAACTTCTAACTTAAGCTAATACAAATTAAAATTAATGAAATAACATGCTGATCTCCACCCTCCGCACAGCTCTAACAGCCTTCCCATTCCTTTATCTGTCTACGTGTGTATCTTTCTTCTTCGTTTAAAAACATACACTAACGTTTCTCTTCCAAGAAATGTGGAAATTTCACAAACACACATAAAATAAACATATATACATATATGACCTTCATGGCCTTTATTGTTTTTGTCTATTACTATCAATAATGCATTTAGGTAGAATGGGTATAAAGAACTGATATTATAGGAAGCATGGCATTTAGTTTGGTCCTGAGCATAAAATGACTGAACATCGTCATGAAGCCCAGTGAAGGGTGACATAGACAAGATTGTATTAGCTTCCTATTTTTCTAAGAAGGTTTCTAAGCTGTCCTAATTGTTGCCCTGGGTATAATGCTTCCCTCTAATTCATTGGTTACGAGTAAGAATCAGCGAGAAGAGGAACAGTAAGAAGAGGAACAGGATGAGGTGGGTTAAATGGGATGAAGGGAAAATAATTTGATTCACTAAGATTTCACAATCATATTTTTTACAATAAAAGTAGAATTAGGAACGGAATCATGGCAGGTACCATGTGACCCTCTCCACCCAGTGTCCAGTTCAGTGGCACACTGAATGCACAGGACACAGGAAGAATAACAACAATGGTCTCATCAGCGGAGTAAGTTTTAAGTGTCCAGCTGTCGCATTCAGAATGGGCATCACACATCCTGTGAACTTTCCAGAACAAACATATATGGTTTCTTAATTTTGTTCCCAGAATATATGTAAACTGCTCCCTACTCCCTCCATTCCTATCTCCCTCTGCCTGGATACGATGGGGGAATTTCAGAAAAATAAAACCAACATTAACTTTAAGTGAAGGCAAACATGATTAAGAAGCAATTCCAACGGCAAGAAACAATTACATATTTCATTCGGCATCACATAGGAACCTGTTTGGTGGATTATCTATTTTCTTGGATCGTTCTTGCATTGTGCGCTGGCAGTACATACTTGATCCAGGATTCCTCATTATCTAGGTCCTCGAAGAACTGGAACAGGTCAAAGGCCATTTTCAGTTTCTCATGATGTGCAGCTGCTAACTTCTGGACATTCAGGAAGCGCTGGTTGACCTCATCCCTTTTCTCCACAATTTGGTCAGCATTGAAAGGCTCGCTGGAGAGCAGATCGTTAGCCAAGTCATTCAGGTCCTTGAGTGCGTTCTAGAAAGCCAAGTGTGTTCAGTGAGCAGAATAGTACAGGTATTAAGTAGACCTGGGACCTTAACCACCACCTGTTCAGGTTCAAAGACTGGGCCAAATAGATTGCTTCCAAAGATAATGAATTTGATGATATGCTCTTTTAACTCAGATTGGATAAGGGCAAGATCAGAGGGCAGGATGAATAGCATGGCTGCATTATTCAGGCTGTGCATTTGGCCTTCTAATGTTTTCCCCTGCATTTTCTTCCTTTCCCCAGCTAGAAAATAAGACCTCGGAGAGCAAGCTCCGCGTCTCCAAACAGGACTGTCTTCTTCACGGTACTGAATTGGACACAGACTGATTGAAATCCTCATGAACACTTCCAGCCTCTCTTGTGCCTATTTGCATTCTGACTCTGCCCCCTAGTGATGTCCTAGGGAATATAATGGAGTCCTGCAAAAACGTCAAAAGCCTTTGACTTCTTGTCCTGCCTGTGGGTAATAGTGTCATTAAGAAAAACCGATAATATAAAATTCTCTGATACAAATGAATACCACCAGCATGGTTATCACTGCTCCCAGGACATATTTCTGCTTGGTATTAGGGTGCAACTGGAATTCTTCATAAAATTTCCAGAGTGTATACATAGCTCAACTTCACTACACATGTCCCCATCTGATTTTTCTTTTCCTCTGCTATTCTATAAAATAAATTTCCATTTTCTCTCAAAGACCAGATCAAATATGCAGCTTTGGAGGACAGTGAGCTTACATGCATGCATCATTAAAGAGTAAACAAGATTGCTCTTAGGATCCACTTCCTGAAGTCTTAGGATCTACAGCTTAATGATTATTGGTCAATAGTGACCATTACAACAGCTCTGCAGTTCATGGTTTTGACTTGGTTATAAGGACAGCTGGCTAAGAACACAAAGGTCAGTTGTGCAAGAATATATTCTCAAATGGTGTCCTAAGACAGGAAAGTCAGAAGCATTTCCTTCCTGCTCAGAGGAGAGGCATTCCAATGCTACTTACCTCTCGGACCAACATCTCTTTTTCCAATATCTCGTGCTTCTTGATCAAATTTTCTGCTGAAGCCAAGTCCCTGGCCTGATCTTGCATGGCCAGCAATGTCTCTGCCTAGGAATAAAGGAATAAGCAGTAAGAAAAAAAAAAAAAGCTTTCAGGTGAGAATTTCCTTTAAGGAGAACCAGATTAGCAGTTTTGTCTCAAGAAATGTCAAGAAAATCATTCATGCCTAAATCCATTTGTATGACCTCCCATGGCCTCACAGGTGCAATTACCTCTGACAGCCAGAACTTAAAGTCCTGGGTGGTTGTGTTGAACCTCTGTTGGCGACTGGCCTCCTCAAGCTTCTGACCTTTGTCAGTTGTCTTCTCAAGCAGGTCATTCCAGTGTTTCCTAAGCTCTTCCAGGTCCTCCTAACCCAAAGAAATTGAGGGATCATTATGGTCTTTGGGATCCTGTGTCCTGTGACAACTTGGGAGGATCATGCAGGGAGGCTCTGCAGTTAGGGACTAACCAAACTCTGCTAGTACTTGGACACCACACATTAAAAACCAGTTATGCTTAATCTGAGAAAACCGAAGAGGTGTTAGAAGAAAGTTTGAAGAAAGGGCTGGACTGATTATAGGGACTGATGCCTAAATGCTAGAACTATGGGCAGTAGGGAAAGAAAATGTAAAACAATCATGATAACACTTAGGAATTAAGTCTAAAGCTTTCCTGGAGTTCTAGGAACTGAGTATGATACGAATGGTAAAGTCTGAGCATCACTGTTTTCCCCTCTGTGCAACAATCAGAGGGAAGACTGTTAACCACAGAACATATTCCATAGCCGTACATGGACACACTGAAGGAGTGAATATTTCTCTGCATGTGCCTTTGCAGCCCAAAACCCACCCCAAGAAGACACTCTACCTTCAGGCAGTTTTCCCTGCCTCCACATGCATTCCGCTCAATCAGAGACTTCCCTAAATTGATGACTCCATCCACCTGCTCAGCTCGGCCTTTGACCTCTTTTTCGAAGCTCTGGTGCTTCAGGTATTTTCTCTGAAGGGAAAGCAGAAATCAAATTACCCTCTAAGATAAAGATACATTCTGTTTAAAAGGAAGAGCTAATGTTGCTCTCATAGCCAAAGTGAAGATGACTTCTCAAGGACCCACATTCGACTCAAGTCACTGAGGGCAGGGACAGTGTCTCAAAGCAGGAGGCATTCCGTATAGGGAGGTGACCATTCATCCGACAATCCGGGTGTGCCGACATGTTTCCGAGATTCCTGTTTTGAACTTGCCTGAATATTGGTGGGGTCTTTGTAAGATTCCTCACAGGCTACTGGCATCATCCTACTGATCCATTCTTCCAGGTCCTTAAGGTCATGGCACAATTGTTGTAGGTCAACATAGTCCGCATGTCTGGTCCGCTCAGCAATCAGCTGTGGCTTGAGGGCCCCCCATCTGGAGGAGGGGACTAGATCACTCTCTGCCCTCTACCCTTCCACCAAGCTCGGCTGCCATATCAGTGAATTTTCCCATTTGCCAACTTGTCTCTTCTCTCATTATTTATATATTTCTATGTTATAGATAACATAGTTATATATTATATTATATATAGTATACATTATTTATAAACTTATATGTTACATGTAACATAGTTTCATTATTTTCAGATGGTTAAGTGGTTAACTCAGATTATTTTTAAGTTACCTTCCGTGTCTTTCATTCTGAGTTTAGGTCAGAAAGTCTCTCAAAATGTCAACATAGTTATAGGCATTGGGAAATGAACTCGTTACCCCCCACCCTCAATGCTAGCAAAGAGGTCACTTTATCACATTTTCCTTTGGTCCGTAAAACAATTGCTCAGGCCTGACCTGTCTAGCACCAGTTGGAGCCGAGCAGAGATCTCTTTCTCGGCATAGTGGTCATCAGCTCTGAACTTCTCAGCACGGTCTTGTAGTTCAGTGATCTTCTGATCCTAGATGAAGGAAAAGGGAAAAGCCCAGATTCCTGGAGATTAGGCCCTTGGTGCAATCAGGGACTCCCTCCCGGAAGAGACTAGAGATCCCTTCATAGCTTCATAAAGGGGAACAAAACCTGGGCCAAAGGGTAAATGCCTTTCAGGCAGGTGGATTTTAACTCAGCAAGAAAAGAAACATTAATAATGGTACTGAGTCAGGCTGCTTGTGGGTACTGAGTTCCCTAAATAACTGACACTCCCCAAGGCCATTGTAGGTGGTGATTCCTTCATTGGATGGGATATTGGAACAGACAGTCATAATGTCACTTCCAGTTCTGAAAGTCAGGTTTTAGAAGCTGGTTTTAATGTAAGAAAGTCTGAAGCCGCATGTGACCTGGGTAAGACTAAGCCACAATGTCAAGCTGTTCTGCTTACTTCACAGTTTTCTGTAAGAAGCAAATGGGAATTAAAATACTTAAAATCATAAAACTACATACACGTGTAGGATTTCTGTTATTATTACTAATAGTTATTACCGGAACTCCTATTAGTTGTTATCACCTGGGCAGTGATTGCTTCGTCCAGATCGTCACGTTTCTTCGCCGAGGCCTCCAGGCTGTCTAAGGAGCCCTGCTCATCTGACCTCAGTAAGTTCTCAAGCGCCGCCATCCAGCTCTCAGCCTGATCGCAGTCCCCTTGGAACAACTGCGGAGAATGAAATGAGGGCGTATATGGTACAGGTGCTCCAGGAGACAGGATGTGGTCCTACTGCTCTCCTGTGGCTCTGATTGTAGGAAGCATCATTCTTGCAAGAAACATTCACACCATGGATCTTTGTTATACTGGACCTTTTAGTCTTTCCTGTTACATTTTTATATAAGCTGTACTCCATTTCTAGGGTTCTAGTTCCCATACACTACGCCTGGTGGATACTGGCTGGTTATTTCTTTAGGACTCTGGTGAACACCATCCTTTAGGATAGCCCGGGACACTCTCACCCTATTCCCTTAAAAGAGTCGATCACTGTCTCTTCTTTAGCCTCCAAACATTCATATATTTTGTTTTATTAATACTCATTTTACTATACTAGAATGATCTGCCTACATGTCTAATTTCACCACTTAAGAAAAGGGATACTATCTATGTGTTCCTAGGGCCCTGTGTACTGGGTTCACAGTAAAAATCAATCACTTGAACCTTCCATCAATCAATAAATTAATTACAGTGACCCCACTTCCTGCCCAGGGCTGACTCTTGTTTTGTTTGGTTCTTCTAACAAGGATAAAATCAAAGAACCCCACAGTGATCAGTCTAGAAAGCAGAGAATACCATGCCGGACAATGAAGGGATGCCCTGTGCTTACAGCACGGGAAGTCCGGTGAAATGAGCTCTTGTGCTGACCATGGAGAAGCACACAGAAGGGGAAGACGGAGGCTGCTCCTGCCTAGCAGTGGGGAACGTGCTCTACCTGCCACTGCAGACACTGATCCAGCATCTTCTTGCGTTTTTCCCAAGCTTTCTCCAAATCATCTCTTTCCAGTCTGACAGCTTGAAGCTTTTCTTGAATTTCAGGGCTGGCAGGGTGCTCACTGCCTATAAGTTCTGCACCGAAATCTTCTAAGTCCTGGAAGGCGGGAGCCTTAGCTTCCATGTCGATATGATGTTCCTGAGGGAGAAAGGGAAAGAGACCAACAATATCTCACTGTAATTGTAAAACGACGGAAGAGTGTGAGGTCATGTGATCCGTGGCTATGGCTTTTGTAGCCGTACCTTGTGTCGCTCTATCGACATCTCTGTGTCAATTAAATCCTTAGCTGGCTCCTGGGATGACACCTTGCCACCAGTCTCACTGATCCAATTCTCTAGGTCTCTAGAGAAACAGACATATTGGGATTGACGAGAGAACTTTGCAACTTGCTACAGGGCTGTATTTCTTGGGCTTTTTCCTCTCTAGAATGCCTTTCCAGATTAACACCTCCTATCTGACTTTACATGCTTCTCAAATCTTAGGTTTGTTATTTTCACAACTCAGAAGTAAGTTCAATGACTGACTAATAGCAATTTCTTATGTTTTAAAGTCTCTTCATTTATATTATCTCTTTCAACTCTTGCAATAATCCTGTATAGAATTCTGGAGATCCTTTTTGTTTCCATTTTGGACATGAGGAAGTCAGCCTAGAGAGTATAAGTGGTTTGCCCAAGTGATATAATTAAAAACAGACATCTCAGCTAGAACCCAGATACTGGAATCCTGCTGGTACACATTCCGTTACTCATAATGATTCCTGTTCCTTTTAAGTCGATTCTTGGGCTTGAAGGTCTATCTTATTATGGAGTCCCAAGAAAGGCATGTCTTTCCTCTTGCTCTTATTCCCAATAGACTCTAGTACACGCCTCTGCCCACCACACATACAAACATGCACTCCGTGCTGTTGACTAAATGAGGGCCTATTTCTTACCCTTTCAGCAGTGAAGAAGGTAGACAAGAAGGGCTAAGGTCCACCTGCCCCAGAGGGTAAATGTCAAATAAGAATGCATTGACTTAAAATTATACATGATGGTCAAATTGAGCATCTCATAAGGAGTGTCCTTATCCTGTTTGCTAAATAGGAAACATCCACTCGGGGACAGAATGTTCTCTTCTTCTGTAAAGTCATTTATTCGCTTATTCAAACAACTAAGTTTTCTTGGGTGTTTATTAAGTACCAAACACCATAAAAAAGACATATCCGTGCCTTCTAGGAGCTCACACTTTAAATTAAAAGAAAAAGAAAAGCAAAAATAAAAAAAGCAGAGATGCTAATACAATACCTGCTTTAAAAAAAAAGAACCCGGAGGGGGCGGAAGATGGCGGCGTGAGTAGAGCAGCGGAAATCTCCTCCCAAAACAACATATATCTATGAAAATATAACAAAGACAACCCTTCCTAGAATAAAGACCAGAGGACACAGGACAATATCCAGACCACATCCGCACCTGAGAGAACCCAGCGCCTCGCGAAGGGGGTAAGATACAAGCCCCGGCCCCGCGGGAGCCGAGCGCCCCTCCCCCCAGCTCCCGGCGGGAGAAGAGCAGGCAGAGCGGGAGGGAGACGGAGCCCAGGGCTGCCGAACACCCAGCCCCAGCCATCCGGGCCAGAGTGTAGGGCCCTCGATACTGGGAAAACAGGGCAGCAAGAACAGTGAGCAGGCACTGGAGGCTGGGCGACAGAGGACATAAGAAAAGCGCGCGACCATTTTTTTTTTTTGCTTTTTTGCTGCTATGTTTTGGCGAGCGCTGTTTGGAAGTCTTAAAGGGACAGGGACCCCAATATTAGGGAAACAGGGCAGAAAGACCGGTGAGCAGAGGCCTGAGGCTGGCACCGGAGAATAAAGAAAAACGAACGACCACCTTTTTTTTTTTAAATAAAAATTTTTTTTTTTTTTAATTAAAAAAATTTTTTTTTTCTTGTTTTTTTTTGTGGTCGTTGTTTTGTTTTGGCGGGTGCTTTTTGGAAGTCTTAAAGGGGCAGGGCGGGCCACTTAATCCAGAGGTAGGGAATCCGGGACCTCTGGGCACCCTAACCCCTGGGCTGCAGGGAGCAGGGAGGCCCCTTACGGAGATAAATAGCCTCCCAGCAGCTCCCCCTCCAACGCGACTCCACCACTTTGGAGTAGCTGCCCGAGCCAGGCCACGCCCACAGCAACAGCGGAGATTAACTCCATAGCAGCCGGGCAGGAAGCAGAAACCCTGTCTGCGCGCAGCTGCGCAGGACAAGCCACTAGAGGCCGCTGTTCTCCCAGGAGAGGAGGGCCACAAACCAACAAGAAAGGAAGTCCTTCCAGCCGTCACTCGTCCCAGTTCTGCAGACTATTCCTATCACCATGAAAAGGCAAAGCTACAGGCAGACAAAGATCACAGAGACAACACCAGAGAAGGAGACAGACCTAACCAGTCTTCCTGACAAAGAATTCAAAATAAGAATCATAAACATGCTGACAGAGATGCAGAGAAATACGCAAGAAAAATGGGATGAAGTCCGGAAAGAGATCACAGATGCCAGAAAGGAGATCGCAGAAATGAAACAAACTCTGGAAGGGTTTATAAGCAGAATGGATAGAATGCAAGAGGCCATTGATGGAATTGAAATCAGAGAACAGGAACGCATGGAAGCTGACATAGAGAGAGACAAAAGGATCTCCAGGAATGAAACAATATTAAGAGAACTGTGTGACCAATCTAAAAGGAGCAATATCCGTATTATAGGGGTCCCAGAAGAAGAAGAGAGAGGCAAAGAGATGGAAAGTATCTTAGAAGAAATAATTGCTGAAAACTTCCCCACACTGGGGGAGGAAGTAATCAAACAGACCACGGAAATACACAGAACCCCCAACAGAAAGGATCCAAGAAGGGCAACACCAAGACACATAATAATTAAAATGGCAAAGATCAAGGACAAGGAAAGAGTGTTAAAGGCAGCTAGAGAGAAAAAGGTCACCTATAAAGGGAAACCCATCAGGCTAACGTCAGATTTCTCAACAGAAACCCTACAGGCCAGAAGAGAATGGCATGATATATTTAATACAATGAAACAGAAGGGCCTTGAACCAAGGATACTGTATCCAGCACGACTATCATTCAAATATGACGGTGGGATTAAACAATTCCCAGACAAACAAAAGCTGAGGGAATTTGCTTTCCACAAACCACCTCTACAGAACATCTTACAGGGGCTGCTCTAAATGGGAGCACTCCTAGAAGGAGCACAGCACAAAACACCCAACATATGAAGAATCGAGGAGGAGGAACAAGAAGGGAGAGAAGAAAAGAATCTCCAGACAGTGTATATAACAGCTCAATAAGCGAGCTAAGTTAGGCAGTAAGATACTAAAGAGGCTAACCTTGAACCTTTGGTAACCACGAATTTAAAGCCTGCAATGGCAATAAGTACATATCTTTCAATAGCCACCCTAAATGTTAATGGGTTGAATGCACCAATCAAAAGACACAGAGTAACAGAATGGATAAAAAAGCAAGACCCATCTATATGCTGCTTACAAGAAACTCACCTCAAACCCAAAGACACGTACAGACTAAAAGTCAAGGGATGGAAAAACATATTTCAAGCAAACAACAGTGAGAAGAAAGCAGGGGTTGCAGTACTAATATCAGACAAAATAGACTTCAAAACAAAGAAAGTAACAAGAGATAAAGAAGGACACTACATAATGATAAAGGGCTCAGTCAAACAAGAGGATATAACCATTCTAAATATATATGCACCCAACACAGGAGCACCAGCATATGTGAAACAAATACTAACAGAACTAAAGGGGGATATAGACTGCAATGCATTCATTCTAGGAGACTTCAACACACCACTCACCCCAAAGGATAGATCCACTGGGCAGAAAATAAGTAAGGACACGGAAGCACTGAACAACACAGTAGAGCAGATGGACCTAATAGACATCTATAGAACTCTACATCCAAAAGCAGCGGGATATACATTCTTCTCAAGTGCACATGGAACATTCTCCAGAATAGACCACATACTAGGCCACAAAAAGAGCCTCAGAAAATTCCAAAAGATTGAAATCCTACCAACCAACTTTTCAGACCACAAAGGCATAAAACTAGAAATAAACTGTACAAAGAAAGCAAAGAGGCTCACGAACACATGGAGGCTTAACAACATGCTCCTAAATAATCAATGGATCAATGACCAAATCAAAATGGAGATCCAGCAATATATGGAAACAAATGACAACAACAACACTAAGCCCCAACTTCTGTGGGACACAGCAAAAGCAGTCTTAAGAGGAAAGTATATAGCAATCCAAGCATATTTAAAAAAGGAAGAGCAATCCCAAATGAATGGTCTAATGTCACAATTATCGAAATTGGAAAAAGAAGAACAGATGAGGCCTAAGGTCAGCAGAAGGAGGGACATAATAAAGATCAGAGAAGAAATAAATAAAATTGAGAAGAATAAAACAATAGCAAAAATCAATGAAACCAAGAGCTGGTTCTTCGAGAAAATAAACAAAATAGATAAGCCTCTAGCCAGACTTATTAAGAAGAAAAGAGAGTCAACACAAATCAACAGTATCAGAAACGAGAAAGGAAAAATCACGACGGACCCCACGGAAATGCAAAGAATTATTGGAGACTACTATGAAAACCTATATGCTAACAAGCTGGGAAACCTAGGAGAAATGGACAACTTCCTAGAAAAATATAACCTTCCAAGATTGACCCAGGAAGAAACAGAAAATCTAAACAGACTAATTACCAGCAATGAAATTGAAGAGGTAATCAAAAAACTACCAAAGAACAAAACCCCCGGGCCAGATGGATTTACCTCGGAATTTTATCAGACATACAGGGAAGACATAATACCCATTCTCCTTAAAGTCTTCCAAAAAATAGAGGAGGAGGGGATACTCCCAAACTCATTCTATGAAGCTAACATCACCCTAATACCAAAACCAGGCAAAGATCCCACCAAAAAAGAAAACTACAGACCAATATCCCTGATGAACGTAGATGCAAAAATACTCAACAAAATATTAGCAAACCGAATTCAAAAATACATCAAAAGGATCATACACCATGACCAAGTGGGATTCATCCCAGGGATGCAAGGATGGTACAACATTCGAAAGTCCATCAACATCATCCACCACATCAACAAAAAGAAAGACAAAAACCACATGATCATCTCAATAGATGCTGAAAAAGCATTTGACAAAGTTCAACATCCATTCATGTTAAAAACTCTCAGCAAAATGGGAATAGAGGGCAAGTACCTCAACATAATAAAGGCCATCTATGATAAACCCACAGCCAACATTATATTGAACAGCGAGAAGCTGAAAGCATTTCCTCTGAGATCGGGAACTAGACAGGGATGCCCACTCTCTCCACTGTTATTTAACATAGTACTGGAGGTCCTAGCCACGGCAATCAGACAAAATAAAGAAATACAAGGAATCCAGATTGGTAAAGAAGAAGTTAAACTGTCACTATTTGCAGATGACATGATACTGTACATAAAAAACCCTAAAGACTCCACCCCAAAACTACTAGAACTGATATCGGAATACAGCAAAGTTGCAGGATACAAAATCAACACACAGAAATCTGTGGCTTTCCTATATACTAACAATGAACCAACAGAGAGAGAAATCAGGAAAACAACTCCATTCAAAATTGCATCAAAAAAAATAAAATACCTAGGAATAAACCTAACCAAAGAAGTGAAAGACTTATACTCTGAAAACTACAAGTCACTCTTAAGAGAAATTAAAGGGGACACTAACAGATGGAAACTCATCCCATGCTCGTGGCTAGGAAGAATTAATATCGTCAAAATGGCCATCCTGCCCAAAGCAATATACAGATTTGATGCAATCCCTATGAAACTACCAGCAACATTCTTCAATGAACTGGAACAAATAATTCAAAAATTCATATGGAAACACCAAAGACCCCGAATAGCCAAAGCAATCCTGAGAAAGAAGAATAAAGTAGGGGGGATCTCACTCCCCAACTTCAAGCTCTACTATAAAGCCATAGTAATCAAGACAATTTGGTACTGGCACAAGAGCAGAGCCACAGACCAATGGAACAGACTAGAGAATCCAGACATTAACCCAGACATATATGGTCAATTAATATTTGATAAAGGAGCCATGGACATACAATGGCGAAATGACAGTCTCTTCAACAGGTGGTGCTGGCAAAACTGGACAGCTACATGTAGGAGAATGAAACTGGACCATTGTCTGACCCCATATACAAAAGTAAACTCAAAATGGATCAAAGACCTGAATGTAAGCCATGAAACCATTAAACTCCTGGAAGAAAACATAGGCGAAAACCTCTTAGACATAAACATGAGTGACCTCTTCTTGAACATATCTCCCCGGGCAAGGAAAACAACAGCAAAAATGAGTAAGTGGGACTATATTAAGCTGAAAAGCTTCTGTACAGCAAAAGACACCATCAATAGAACAAGAAGGATCCCTACAGTATGGGAGAATATATTTGAAAATGACACATCCGATAAAGGCTTGACGTCCAGAATATATAAGGAGCTCTCACGCCTCAACAAACAAAAAACAAATAACCCAATTAAAAAATGGGCAGAGGAACTGAACAGACAGTTCTCCAAAAGAGAAATACAGATGGCCAACAGACACATGAAAAGATGCTCCACATCGCTAATTATCAGAGAAATGCAAATTAAAACTACAATGAGGTATCACCTCACACCAGTAAGGATGGCTGCCATCCAAAAGACAAACAACAACAAATGTTGGCGAGGCTGTGGAGAAAGGGGAACCCTCCTACACTGCTGGTGGGAATGTAAGTTAGTTCAACCATTGTGGAAAGCAGTATGGAGGTACATCAAAATGCTCAAAACAGACTTACCATTTGACCCAGGAATTCCACTCCTAGGAATTTACCCTAAGAATGCAGCAATCAAGTTTGAGAAAGACAGATGCACCCCTATGTTTATTGCAGCACTATTTACAATAGCCAAGAATTGGAAGCAACCTAAATGTCCATCAATAGATGAATGGATAAAGAAGATGTGGTACATATACACAATGGAATACTACTCAGCTATAAGAAAAGGGCAAATCCAATCATTTGCAGCAACATGGATGGAGCTGGAGGGTATTATGCTCAGTGAAACAAGCCAAGCGGAGAAAGAGAAATACCAAATGATTTCACTTATCTGTGGAATATAAGAACAAAGGAAAAACTGAAGGAACAAAACAGCAGCAGAATCACAGAACTCAAGAATGGACTAACAGGTACCAAAGGGAAAGGGACTGGGGAGGATGGGTGGGTAGGGAGGGATAAGGGGGGGAGAAGTAGGGGGGTATTAAGATTAACATGCATGGGGGGGTAGGAGAAAAGGGAGGGCTGTACAACACAGAGAAGGCAAGTAGTGATTCTACAACATTTTGCTATGCTGATGGACAGTGACTGTAAAGGGGTTTATAGGGGAGACCTGGTATAGGGGAGAGCCTAGTAAACATAATATTCGTCATGTAAGTGTAGATTAGTGATAGCAAAAAAAAAAAAAAAAAAAGGGCAGTTCCTGTGTGGTAACCTCCAACGAGTTCTACACAAGGGTATAAAGGGCATATAAAAGTGTAGGCAAAGGGTCTGTTTGTGTTTATACAGAGGATCAAAGCCTAATTGGGCTACCCCGAAAATGAACTAAGATACGATATGAAAAAGAACTTCCAACATCTGCACCCTCTGGAAGACTCATGCCAGAAGATGATCATCAAAAAACCCCAACAAAGATCCACGCACTGCTACAGCTGTAGATGCACTCATCCCACCAGTTCCTGGACCTGCCATGGGAATGAGGAAGGAGATATCTAAGCTGGCCTGTGCATACAGTAAAACAACAAAATTGGACTGGATCTATACTGTTGGAACTCAACCAAGAATTTGGAGAAGTGCAAATTGTAGCGCTCCAAAGTCTTACAACTACAAACTATTTATTGTTAAAAGAACATATGGCATGTGAACAGTCCCCAGGAATGGGTTGTTTTAATTTGTCTGATTTCTCTCAGACTGTTCAAGTTCAGTTGGACAATATCCACCATATCATAGATAAGTTTTCACAAATGCCTAAGG
This sequence comes from Manis pentadactyla, assembly GCF_030020395.1. Lineage (NCBI taxonomy): Eukaryota > Metazoa > Chordata > Mammalia > Pholidota > Manidae > Manis > Manis pentadactyla. The sequence goes on along the minus strand of NC_080037.1, from coordinate 8,517,472 downwards.
TGCCTAACTGGTTTTCTTGGTTTCACTGCAGATGGCTGGTAATTACAGATATGCTTTGGTTATGTAACTATACTCCTATTTTGTTAATGTGTGTGTGCAATTTAAGTAGTAGCTTAAAACCTATACATGCTGAAGTTACTCTACAAGAAGATATATCAAAGAAATAATCAATCTTCCCATGTTTTCTTCCGCCTGCTACTTCTATAGCTTTTCTTCTTCCTTCCTAATTACAACCCTTAAATAGAATTCGTGCCTCATATCAAATTTACCGAGTATCATAATTCTTCCAAGTGGTAAAGATACCTCAAGACAAATGCTGGGCATAGAAGCCACAGGGCATAAATATGCAAAGAACTAAAAAGCTAACTTTTTCAAACAATAAGGCTTCTCTCTCACTTACCAACTTCACATTTCCCTGTATGGCCCCGGAAGATGACTGGTTAGCCAGAGACGGGTAAGATTCCTCAAGGGAGGAACAACCTAAGACAGGCACAGTCGCAGGGGGGCCATCAGGTGAGAAATTGGGGATCAACAGAGGTGAGGCTTAGAACCTCACCCCCCCGTTCTGAGAGAAATCTTCTGCATACGTGGATGTTTTATTGCCCTGGTCTAGCTTGGATTAACACATAGTCTACAGGCACACACCTGATCATCTACATGTGCTCTCTTACAACACTAAACTATGTTTTCTACCTTTATCTTGTATCTACCTACCACTTCAGCATTTTATTAAAAATAATAATAATAAAGAGAGAAATGTGGTATCCACATATAAATCAAGTATAAAAACCAAATGAGTATTCATATTTGAACTGACTGTTTATAGTTCATAATGCATGAGCAAAACCGAAAGTTTCTGTGATGACTGCCCTTGTACTGTTCACTATGTAACTTATTCATTATGTAAGAATTTGTTCTACATGTAAAAACTTGTTTGTTATGCCTCAGAAGATTGGAGACTGACAAAAATTAGGCTTGGGGTGGAATAATGATTGTGCATTGAGCATTGACTCCCCTATACAGAATTTTATTGTCGTTAACAACCATTTGATCAATAAATATGAGAGATGCCCTCACAAAAAAAAAAAAAAAAAAAAAAAAGGACAGACTTCCAATGGTAAAATAAATTAGTAACCGGGATGTAATGTATAGCATAAGGAATATAGTCAAGATATTGTAACAGCCTGGTAGGGTGATAGCTGGAACCTAGAATTATGTATATAAATGTTCTACCACTGTGTTGTACACTTGAAACTCATGTAATGTAATACTGTGTGTCAACTACCCTTCAATAAAAAATAATTATTAAAAAAAAAAAAAAAAAAAAAAAAAAAAAAAAAAAAAAGAACCCTGTAAAACAAGAGTGTCATAAAGAGGTAAAGTTAGGTGCTAGAGTTGCTCTGAGGCTCGGACTTCTGCAGTATTGAAAAGTAAGACTTACTAAAGGGAAAGAGGCAGCAATGGCTTACAACGTGAAGTCTAGGTAGAATCTATATATACAGAGATATGTGAGTATATACATGATTTGGGGGAATTAGTGTGGATGCTATTGATTAATACTGTATGAAAACTATCTCTTCCTAGAGATGCTGAATTGTGGGGGGCGTGGCCAAGAACAACTGCGGTCATTGCCAAAAGCTGCCTTCTTTTTTCTTCATAAACATGGCCTTGTGAGCTACTATTTCTTGGACCCTCAATTCTAAAGGCTCCTCCCAGCAGACTGATATGAAAGGGTAGAATGGGGGAATTGTTCTGCAGACAAAGTGTGTATTTGCTCAACTGTGGTAATGTCTAGAGTCTTTAGCAAGGCGATGAAAATTCTCTAGGATTCGATCTCAGCATTTCTCTGTTGCTCTACTTCTCTGTTTCTCTGTTGCTATACTTCTCTTTGCCCCTCCAACATACAGGACCTGTGCACCAGCTGCCCCTGCCTTTATGATCGTGCTGCGCCTTTCTTATCCTTGTGCCTTTGTTTGTATAGTTCCATCTAATTGCTAGAATGTGTGTTCGGGGCTGTATTATATTCTGCCATGGTTATCTGCATTCTTCTCTGCCTTTACAGTAGAATGAAACATCCATATGTTACAACTCCTGACAAAGCACCCTACTTCAGTGTACGCTCTATAGGACCTTACTGCATTGGCCTTGATGGTCTCAACATTCCTTCAAATGTCAATATTCTATGGCTTGAAGTACTGAACCTGAGATTTCTGTGCCTTGCCAGAGGTACAATCTGGACATAGAGGTGCCCCCCAAACCCAAGAGTGACTGTTCCCTGTGCCCTGACTGCTCCTAGAAGCCCTGCTGAGGGGCCAGGCACAGGAATCGCCCACCCCACCCGGTGGAAGTCTGCCTTCAGAGCTTTACCCGGCCTTGCTGAAGAACTGGTAGTACTTCTGGGCCTTGTTCAGGTTCTGCTTACGATGCTCCGTCTGCTCCATGAGGTCATCCCAGGCCTCCTTCAGCTCCGTCTGCTGCCTCTGCAGGTCGTCCCTGGCATCTGGGTGGGACTCACTGAGCCGCTCTGCTGTCTCCACCAGTGTGGTCACCTGAGGAGGTGCAAGAGCCCAGATCATCAGTCTAGAGGGACACCCAAATCTTAGCAAAAGAACGTTCTGAGCCCTGGTGATGCTCACTCCTCAAAGTGAGCTGAGAGCTATGAGAACATCGAGATACTTTGTAAGATAACACGACCCTTTGGCACATATGATGACTCTCTGAAGTAGTCAAACCTAACATGGCTGTGTTTCTTTTTAAGATAAGGAGGCTGCTCGTCAGGGTGGTTAAGTGACCCTGCTGATCAGTGGGGACATCAACTAGGAGCCCAAGGGTTCTGGTTTTTGCTGTGAATATCTTGCTGATACAGGTATTTTCGGTGCCTCTTTTTGCTCTGCATAACAGTGCCAAGCTTTATGCTGCCTCTGATTTGTCCCAGAGTGTACCTGGCAAGATCCAGAGCTTACTTTTAGGTTGGAGTGGGATTAAGTTCCTTTCATTTCTTGCTAAAGGAAAGTGCAACATGCTAAGGCATAGGCCCAGCCATCCTGGGTTATGACCATTTCCTACTTATTTTAGGCTGTTGGCCTTCTGTAAGTTCTAGTCCCTTGGAACCCACTAAAGAGGAACCTAAACAGTAAGAGGTTTGTTTCCCATGTGTTTCGCCTCCATGTAAGTGGTCCTGTGGCATACCCTTTCAATGGGCTTACTCAGGGAGAGGGTACAACAATAAGTATGGAGTAACAGAGAGAAAAATGTTTGAATAAGGGATGCGGAAATAAAACCCAGAGGGCTTTGGTAGGCATAGATGTGAAGAGGAAAGTGCCAGGAAAGCTTGGAAGGGCGTGTCTCACCTTTTCCCCCAGGGGAGCAAGGTCTCTCACAAAGCCCTTATGCTGTCGCTGAAGGGCCTGAACGCTGAGCACGTCTGAGCCAGGAGCAGCGGTGCCAAGGGCCTGGCCCTTCTTTTCAATCTGCTGCTTGGTGTCATCTGCATCTCTGAACACAAAAGTAAAGAGTTTAGGGTTAGTAATGTATACGACAGGCAGACTAGCTGGGCTCGCAAGGAAGTCACCACAAGGTCGTCCTTTCTGATGCGCTAGAACGGAGGCTTATTCACTCTTCACGATCACTACTCGAGGCACAGCTTCCATTCTCATTTTACATATAAGAAAACTGGAGCTTGAAGAGGCCTTTTCTCGTTACACCTACCAAACGGTGGAGTCTAAGTCTGAACCTGTGGCCTGACCGCCGTCATGTGTTTACCTAATCTATTCCACGGCTCCCCATCCTCAGCCTTTCTGAACAACCAGACTTGTCTGCATTCCAGTTTTCCCTCCTCTGAATATTAAAAAATGCATTTATCCACAGTGAAGGCATGCGGTGGCCCTTGTTTGTTTGCTTATGTAGTGTCTTAGTGTAGACAGATTTGGAAATGGACATAAAAAAATCATTGAACCAACAGTTAACATCAATGTCCTATCTGTTGGTCCCTACTGTCTACTACTAGTTGGGAAATACAATTACTTAAACCGCTTGTTTCTAGTTCGAGTTTTCATTCACTATTGTGAAAATCTACATAGACTGGTAATTATGTACCAGGACCGAAGCCTAGGCACTAGAAAATGAATTTGGTTGTTCAGAAATATCCGAGGAGCCCAGGGAGGGCTCTACCATGGAAACACCCCATGTATTATCTCCAGCTCAGCAACAAGGGTTGTACCAATAGCTATGATTCTACTATAGTAGTTAAACTCACAAGACCTTGAACAGATTTGAGGGCCGCATTGCTTTTCAGGGTTAACATTCTCACCTGTGAAATATCTGGACCGCATGGGCGCTGCTCAGCAGCTGGCGCTGTTCCTCTGCAAGCTTCTGGAGGGAGGACCAGCGGGCATTCAACTTCTAAAGGAGGCAGACATGTGAGACTTTAGCTACGGAGCTGGTTAGCCCAGTGCTGTCAGAAGACTAGATGGTGCTGCAGTCATGGTTGTTTTCATGTTATGTCCTTCAGAAACTGCATGGGCTTATTCCTGGCCAGCTTGAGTTTGGGCCTCGTTCATGCCAGGGCAGTGAAGACAGGCATGACTTTCTTTCCTAAACTGTTCCAGGGTAGAACTAGCCACCTAGAGCAGCAGCGGGTGCTTGCTGCCACAGGGACTTGACCAGCTCTGGAAAATGAGTGGAAAGTATTGCCTCAGTAGTTAGAAGCTATTACATTCCCCTAGGAAAAAGGTAATACCTTTCTGTATCATGAATTGGCTAAACCAAGTAGCCTCTTAGGTCCCTACTTTCTGTAGAGAGTAAGTAAATTGTTCCTATGCATGTGGCTTCTCCCTTTTACTCCATGCCAACCACCACAAAGAGAGGCAGCGAACTAACTCATCTTCCCTGGTGTGAGACAACCCAGAAGGCTGCGCTAGACATTCCATTAACACTCTTTAGATTCTTTATGGAACCATAGGCCCAAGTCTAAATCAGGTCTGGGATGCCTCTCCCCCATCTCTGCTGACCTGTATGTTTTGTTTCTTTCGTCATATTTTATCAGAGCCTAGTTCTTCAGGTAGACTTTCTTGATTAACCCCCTTCTATTATCGTGGCTCCTTTACCTGCATTGTTTTTGGTTTTGTGTATTGGAGCGCTGAATCTCTCATGTCTGTGGCAGTGGGAGGCAGAGACATGAGTATGTGTTGCAATTTAAGGATTTCAGATCAGTTCTAATAGGTACACGGTCACCCTATTTGGACTAATGTCCTCGACCTTCCCTGGAGCTGGCTCCACACTGCATTACCCTCTGCATGTTCCAGCTGATCTGAGGAATATGGAGGTGAATATATTTAAGTGAGGTGGAAACTCGCAGAGTTCAACCTCGCAGTGAGGAGAAATGGAGGTGGATTTAGTTACCTGCCGCTTTTGAGCTCCTTCTGGTGTCAGAAGCTTTTCAAACAGAAGATCATCGGCTACCTTGTTGATATCCCTCAGCCGAGGCTCGTTGGCCTTCAAATCCTGGGTGCGAAAATTTGTCCACAGCAGTGAAAACTCCCATTTTCCAGGAATCTTTATTCTTCCTGCTCATCTCTGCCCCCACTTGGTTAATATGAAAACATTATCGTTGACCTCACTTGTAACACCCAACAAGTCGGCCTCACCCAGCGTGGCACCGAGGACAACAGCTTAAAGTCCGTGACACCCACGGACCATCAGAAATTTGACCAGAGAGCTGATACTTATCTGGAGTCTGGAGCAAGTCCATTTTCCTAGATTTCTTTAAAATCTCTCCCCAGATTAACTTACACCATCAAAGGGGTCTATACCTGAGCCATAGAACCTTCTTTTCTGCCATACAAACATCTCCACCTTCTATGGAATTTCATTAACTGAGTTGCAAGCTGTTTATTTTAAATAAAGGAAGTTGTAATAAACAGCTCTAGGGACCTTACCACCATGTCTGTGGTTACAATATTGTTCATCACATTATACAAAAGCCTTTCAGTGAGTTTTGTCATAGAAGTCTCATTCTTGGTATTCTTTTATGATGTTGCCTGTTTTCTTCTTTTTCACTTTTCTTTTTCTTTATATATTCCTAAACTACATAGTGAGGGAGATAAATAAATATATAATTATTATAAAGGTTTTATACATATATTTCTATCTATATAAAAATACATACTTTTGTATACATATGTGTATATATATATATATACTCTGTACATTTGTCTCTACCTCCCTATCTATAATCTACCTAACTATCTATCTATCTATCTATCTATCTATCTATCTATCTATCTATCTATCTATTATATATCTATTTATCATCTATCTGTCATCTAGCTATCATCTATCTATCATCTATCATCTATCTATCATCTATCTATCTATCTATCATCTATATCTATCTATCATCTATCTATCTATCATCTATATCTATCTATCTTTCTATCATCTATCTATCTATTATCTATCTATCTATCTATCTATCTATCTATCTATCTATCTATCTACCTACCTACCTATCTATCTATCTATCCATCCATCTATCTTCTATTGCCTTGAATTCCATGTGGAAGGTACCATGAGAAAAAGAAAAGATGGGAGGGCTTTACGCTCACTGCTAGTTAAGGTAATGGAATGACTCTGAGAGAATGGAAGGGTTTTAGGTAGGTGGAAACTTAGAAATTGTCTAGCTGTGAAGTCAGGTTGTTCTTCCTATCTTCCCATGCCAATTTCTGCCCCATAAGTGGACTTTATCAGTCCCACGGAGTCCCACAAGATGCCGCCTCAACTTGGACTCCAAGAACACAGTACAGTATAAGGCAAGTTTTGAAGAATTGAGGGGACCAGGACTCCCAGCAGGATTTAGGAGTGGGCAGGGACTTCAGGCTGCAAATTTAGGTTGACTAGTTTCCTTTGTATTTTCCTTCCATTTTCAATCCCACAAAGAAAATTTGATATACTGAATGCTCAGTAGCTTGGGAAGGATTTAGCAAATGTGATATTAGCAGTCATTTAGGAGGAGAAATGGGGTAAAAGGAAGCAATGATAGCCCTCCAAAAGCTGTCTAGAGGTGAGGGTTCATCATTCTCACCCTTTCAAACTCATCGAACTTTTTCTGCAGCTCCCAAACATCATCTAGTTTCATGCCGGTGTTTTCTGCCTTTTTCTCTCGGATCCAGTCCAGCATGTCTCCTGCCTCGTAGGCCAGCAAAAACTCATTGTAGCGTTGCAGTAGATGCCGTCTGCGTTCTTCTGCCTTATCGAGGAGGGAGTTGTACCTGAGCGAAGAAGCAAAGAGTCAGAAAGGTGGAGTGGAAGTGGAGAAAGCACAGAACAGAAGCAGGGCGAGAGAGGAAGAGAATGAAAGGGCAAAAAGGAGAAAGATGAAAAAATGAAAAGAAGATGCTGTAAAGGAGAGAAGGAAATAAAGATGGAAGGAAAACAGCATTAAGAGCAGAGAGACAAGCACACAGTGTTCTGTTTAAAAATAATAAAAATGTCAATGCCTCAATTGCATGACTGGCACCATCCCTTCCTGAGTCTACAGAAGGGAAATTTTCACATGTCTGCTGACAACTGGATATGAAATAGCCTGGTGTAGTCTGCAAATTTCCAGGGGAAGTCAGGTTTCCTATAATTCTGGAAGATTGCTGGACAGGGAGTCAGAAGACATGTTCTAGTAAGTATCTGGCTTCAGGAAACTGACTCAATCTAATAGTTCTGACGTTCCCTCTCTTCATATACAAACTGACATATTTGAACGACCCTAGCTCTTAAAATCTGTGCATGTGCAATGTCATCTCCACTCTAACAGATGCGGAGCCATGAGAAGTGTCTTTGGCTGACAGGAAACGTCTGCCCAAAGCCCGTCCTGTTCACCAGCCTCCAGAACTTACCGGTTTTCAATCTGTTCCTGGCACTGGGTGATGTTGACTGGTTCTTCTCGCTGCCTCTTCGGGAGGGTAGGAAACATGTCAGGAGCCAGTTTCTTGACATAGACAGCTGGCACAAAGCCCTGCTGATCACCGGCTTCCACCTTCCACCAGTCCTGAAGGGAGAGCAGACCCCCACTCCTTCCTCAGTTCTTGGAAAAGCCACAGAGGACAGACTTCAACTCTCGTAACTAAGCCTCTAGGCACAGGCCCAAGCTGATGGCCAAGAGAGGAAAACCATCACCTATGGGCAGTGGCATCTTTTTATTTTATTTTATCTTTTGATATCATCAATATACAATCACATGAGCAAAACTGTGGTTACTAGACTCCCCCTACTATCAAGTCCCCACCACATACCCCATTACAGTCACTGGGGCAGTGGCTTATTACTTTAACATATTACAAATAAGGTAAATAAGGAGTTTCAGGGATTATAGAGATTAAGTCTCTGCATTAAAGGAATTTGACATTGGTGGGCCCTTAACTTTGATGAGGTTTTCAAAAACCAAAGACAGTTCTTATGATGGGGCACTCTGCCTCCTAGGAATTCACAGGAAATTCCATAGAGCCTGAATCAAACTGGGTGTCTTGGGGATGAAGCATCTGTGAATGTCAACATTGTACGGAAACTTCCCTCCCCAACCCTTCTCCAAGAATTCCTAAAAATTGTGTGCTGCCCTAAAATTCACTTATGTGAATGCTTTATGTTTTATGTATCACCCTGATCTGCACAGAGTATTTGGGGGCTTTTGCTATACTAGACACTCTGGAGTTTATCTCCTCAGAGAATAAAGGGGTGAAATGGAGAAGCACACAGCATATTTGATAGTAAAACATCTTGCCTCTCTAAAAAATTCACTTGCCCTCAGAGTAATAATATCCCAAACACTCTTCTTTTCTTCCTAATAATTTTTGGGCATTAATTATTAGAATATCAAAATTATTAGAGCTCTTATGAAAAAGCAAATTTAAAATCCTAGCCAATATTTCATCACTGTTCTTACAGGCATAAGGCCCAAAGAAAGCCAAGTGGACCGAACTTCTCTCATCAGTCTTCTGCCAACCCCAGCCGGTGCTGTTCCCTCCCTAGGAACATCGGCATGGAGAGCAAGCAGGGTCATGGGAAGGGAGGGACAGTTTAATCCTGTAAGCACAGCACAGAATTCCCTGCCACTCGCTGTTTACATGTTTTATAAACTCTGAGTCTTCATTTCATTAATTGTAATTGGCATTATAATCCCCAAAAGTATGCACAGGATCCTTCATCATATCTGGAGGAAAGATACTATGCCATAAATGATGGTTATTTAACAGCAACAACGATGGGAAAATGTTGGCTGGCCAAAATATGGGTATGTGGCAGGGTTGGGAGAGTTGAATATGGAAGAACCACCTTCTTGATGGGGAGAAGGTTAGAAGGGAACTCACCTTGTTGATGGAACTGAGCAGAATTAAGACGTCGCCCCTCTTCATGGTGACCTCTCGGGGGCTGCGGGCCTGGAAGTCATACAAAGCCACCACCCTCACTTCTGGAGTAGCTCCCTCCACTGGTGCAGCCTGTTGTTGCTGAACAAAAGCAGAAAACAGACCACGTCAGTCACCCACTGGGAACCTCTTTTATAAGAGCCTTACAGTGGTGGGCGGCCCTGGGCCTGACAGCAAAGAGAAGCCATGGGCTGGAACCTCTTTCATGGCTGCCAGTACCAGGGAGATAGCAATACGTCATTTTCTGAGGTATTGCTCCACCCTGACACTTCTTAGGGGACAGGCAGGCTGGAAAATATGAACACAGAGTGAATAAGTGATACATAGTTTGTCATAAACATTAAATGCTCTAAATCACCAGTTCTTAAAGGTAATAAAGGATTAGATGTGTGAATTTTTCAGAAAACTGTTTGAGAAAGTGCAAGACCCACTATCTCTTACCATCTTCTTCATTCCCTGGACCTCCACTGATAATCCTTCCCACCCCTTGACATTAAGATTATAATGTCAAGGAACTGTGGGCTTTCTTTTTTTAAAGATGGGTGATGTATAGCACAAGAAAGGCTACAGAATATTAAAAATTGAGAGTATAAACTGAGATCAAATATCTTGTATATCTCATTAGCAAACAATCTTCTCTCCAAGGTATAGACTTCTCTAATTTTTACTTTCTGTGAATATTTTATCTCTGAAAGAACAGGCAAAATATAGTCCCTCTTTGTAAGCACGACTCACCCCTTCATCAGATTAGAATTGAAGATACACCTCCCCTTACCTCCCTCTGATCTTATATCCTTCAAGTACCATTTCTTCATAATATACAAGTGGATATCCATCAGTGTACCCAGTGTACACAGATTGATGAAGCCGCAGTATAGACGCTCTATAAATATATACTGACTTGACATGCTTAGCCTATGTCCTTTGTTTACTCCAATGGATGAATTCAGAACCTCTCACTAGAAAGAATTCATTGAATATTAGAAGTGTTTCTCTTTTTCCTTTTACTACGCACAGGAGACGCTTGTATCAGGTCATTGATTCCACCACTCTCCCGGACACTCCTTTCCACCTTGCATTCTATGTCTCCAGCCAGTCTCAACCATTTCTCAAATACACTTGCTTATTTTGTGCCTTGATGCCTCTGTTCTCATAGCTTGTTGACTGGAAAAGCCCATCTCCTTGTCTTCACAGTAAACCATTTTTTTATTATTGAGGTATAGTTGATATACAATATATTGGTTTCAGGTACACAACACAGTGGTTCAACAGTTACTCATATTATTAAATCTCACTCCCAACTAGTTCAATTACTCTGTCAACACAGCAAGATGTTACAGAATCACACTTAAAAAATCACATTTTTAAAAGCCACTTAAAAAAAATAACTCAGAAGTCGTTTCCCTCAGTTGTGAAACCTTTCCTAACTTTCAGCATTCTAATTTCAAGAGAAGGAAACACTCATTTCTTTGAGACTCTTTTTCCTGTTCATATGTCTATTATATGCACCTATTTGTTAAAATTTCTAACCCCCTAATAGACCATAATTTTCCTGTAGTGAGGGCTATTTTTTATTCATGCTTGTACACGGTAAACATTTAATAAGTATTGGTATAAAAATAAGATGGAAGGAAAAGAATATAAGAATGAGAGATGAAAATAAAGAAGTAAGACAGGAGAATGGAAATTCAAAGGGAAGGAAAATGGAAAGCAAAACTTCATCAATGAACACATAACACATCCTGTGATGTAATCTCTGTAGACGCTACAGACATGCTACAATTCCTGCCTATAGGGATCATCTTAGTATTTTCTTTGCAATTGCCTGCTGGGTTACAGAAAATAAAACCAGTAATACAGGGAATTCCTTTCCCTCTGTAGTGGGGATGTGATTCTTGTCAACCCTAAATCCTTCTTACCTGGCAGGATTTTGCCTGGTCCCGTAAAGCTTGCATACTGTTTCCAAATGCATTGAGATCCACTAGGAAGGCCTCATGCTTCGTAAGAAGAGCCTAGATTTGTGGAAGAGAAGGTCATGAGACTCAAACGCAGGACTCTCTGGGGGTTTTTCAATTATTATTTTAGGGTTATACCAATTGTCCTGATTCCTGGTAAAAGACACTGTCCACCTATAATAAAAGGGTTTTTTTTTAAACTCTAAATTTGCAAGTATTAGGAAAATAGGAGTTAAGTGAATAACAATTTCAATATATATGCTTTAATCTAAATGAGATCAAAACTGTGTGTTTTATCAACATCATAGCTGAAAGATGATATTGCTGATAACATTATTTTGTAGAGTTAAACATTAGCATAACTCTAGATGCCCATTTGAATTATTTCTAGTGCCAAAGATTTATTAAATACTATGTTGGTTCACCATAGGACAATGAACAAAACAAAACAAAATGAATAAAAAGGGTGATTATGATCTTTGAGGTTCTTCTTGCCCAATCATGTCCATCTTATTTCATTTTGAAAAAGTAATTAAGATATATGTATCTTAAAACCATGGTCGGTTTGCAGAAATCTTAAGGTCAGTTTGGGAAGTGTATTATGGGACCGAGACAGGCATGGATCTCTGGTCATGCCTTTTTGTATTTAGATAATTTTTAAGGAATCTATGGATCTCTGTGGACTTAGGGAAATGTAGTTTATTTTTAAGGATTTCTGTCAACCCTGGGATTATCCCAGAAGATGACGTCCATGGGTGACTGATCACTCTGCAAACCCCAGATATTCTGACCGAAGCGGTGATTCTCCCACAGTGTAATTTGGAGCCACTTGGAGAGCACTGGACGATTCCCAGCCCTCTGCCCTCCTTACCCCAGCTGCTGTTTCATCTGCCCCGTAGTTAGTATCGTCTACAATAGGTTCCTTCTCTCTAATCCACGCGTCTGCTTCATGCAGGTCAGCCAGGTACTGCTGGAGCTGGACTTTGGCCTCAAGGTCATCCTGCCGTCTGGCAGCTCGAGCCTGGAGAGACTCCATATTCTCATTCAAACTCTTGAGTCTGGAAGCCACATCTTCTGCAGCAAAGTGTCCTACGGGGTTGGTATAGAAAAGGTGAGTGTTATGCTCATTAATATCCACGGTGCCTCGATCTTTTTTGGCGACCTAAGAGGCAGGAATGGAAGAATGAAGATGATGCTGCAAGTAGGGAATGTGACATTTTACCTAAATTCCTGGGAATTGGAATGTCATTAGAACAGTCATCAATAGGCACTAATGGGCGATATAAGGTCTATGTGTGGTGGTGAATGGGGTGGGATAGTCCATCACATACAGAGCTGAAAACAGAATACCTGTGTGTGAGTACTGCTCAGATTTCCAAAAAACACTTATTGTCTATGTAGACTACACAGAAAATTCATCAGATTTCCATGTGTGCCCATAAAGGTTTCCTTACTACAGGAACTGTTCTCCCATTCTAGAAATTATTCTCACCCCAACTAGAAAACAAGACAGACCATAAGATACAATGATTTTCAGACAATAGGCAGATGATTATAACTCCTGAGAGAAGGGAAAGAAATGAGATATGTCCCAGCAGGGAGCAGTTTCTAGGCTTAGTGCTGGGAGGGCTTCCCTAGACAGAATTAGCAGCTACACTGAGTGAAAGGACATAGATCAGAGTTGGAAGAAGACAAGACAACAAGATGAGGAGCAGAGTACTGAAGAGGAGGATGCTTCACAGAGATGAAGCTCTGGAGATATGCAGAGATGTCCCCAAGAGTATGTGAATTACTGCTCTGTGCACATGTAAGGAAACTCCTTGAGGGTGAAAGAGGATGACCAGAAAGCAGCAGGCCAAAAATTCCCAAGGCTCACACAGATTTCAGAAACTTCTTGAATAATAGAGGAAGCAAATGACCTTCTCAGAGAGGGCACCAGGTAAATTCAAGGTGGTAAAGATAAAATAATTAAAAGTAGCAGCCACCAGAGTAGACAGACATCATAAATACATGAGGTAGAGCCCTCAGAAGGGTTACGCCTTAGTAGTGGACTAATGTCTGACTTGCTTCCAGAGTAAAGGCTTCCCTAAAAGTACCATCAGAAAGCAGATCCAGGAAGCTAAGTGACTGCCAAGCTGAAGAAACAAAGAAAACCACACCAAGTTATATTGAAATCAAATTGCTGAACACCAGAGGTAAAAAGCTTAAGAGACAGAGGAAAAAATGATACGTTACATACAGAAGAGCAAAGATAGTACAGGAGCAGAGTTACTCTGAAAGTCAGAAGACAATGGCAGCAGAATGTTTAAAAGAAACTGAAAGAAACTGCCAACTAAGAATTTTATGTCTACTAAAAATGGGTTTCAAAAATGAAGGCAAAATGAAATTGTAGACCAACAAAAGCCTAGGGAATTTATGGTTAGTAGATCTGCACTAAAGAAATATTAGAGGAAGTTCTTCATGTATAAGGAAAATATAAGGTAAAAATTTTCAATGTATACAAAAGAATGAAGAATATGAATAAGTTAGAAAATATAGAAGCCTTTTTTTGATTTCTTAATCTCTTTGAAAGCTAATTGATTATTAAAGCAAAATTAATAATGAGTGGTGGTGTTTATAACATTAAAATTAAAATGTGTGACACCAATATACAAAGGATGAAAGGAGAGAATGGGAGCACACTGTTTAAGGATCTTGTTCTACAATGAAATGGTCTGATATTAGATGATGTTAGACTGTGATAAGTTAAAAATCTGTACTTTAAATCTGGTAACAGAGGCTCTTAAATTTTTGCTCCCAGAATCCCCTTATAATTTTAAAAATTATTGAGGACCCCTAAAAGCTTTTGCTTATATGGTAATATCTTCTGATAGTTACCATATCAAAAGTCAAAACAAAATTTTTAAACAGAAGAGTACATAAGTATATATTCTATTAATCATTGGAGCAATGGCATTATCAAACATTATGTAGACTCCTAATGTCACTGTATGCTTATGAAAAAGGCAACGAATATCTTAGCATCATTATGAAAACCACAAAACTACAATTAGAGAATCACTATCCTAGAATAAACACACATAAGTACACACAACTCACAGAATTATAGCTAATAAACAGATACAGAAATAAAATGAAATCACAGTAAATACACAATTAATCCAAAGACAGCAAAAACTAAAGGACAAAGAAAACCAAATAGCAAGATGCTAGACTTAAACTTAACAATATTGATAATTGCTTTAAATGTAAATGGTCTAAATGCTCCATTCAAAAAGGGAGAGATTCCCAGATTACATTAAATACAATTGAAGCTTTACTATATGCAGTATATAAGAAACCTACTTTAAAATTAAAAAAAAGAAAACAGCATAAGCAAAAGGATGGAGAACTATATAACTTGCAAACATGAATCAAAATCAGTTGGCATGGCTATATTAAAGTTTCACTAAGTAGCCTTCAAGGTATCTCCTAAAGATTTAAATTCATCAAGAAGACTTAACAAGTGTAAATGTATATGCATGCAATAACAGAGCTTCAAAATACATGAAGCAAAAGCTAATAGAACTGAAAAGAGAAATAGATAGAAGCCACAGTTACAATGGGAGAGTTCAAGATAAATAAATGAAACACAAATAGGAGCTCCAAATAAACATTTTTAGGTTTGAATCACTCAGCTGAGATGGAACTTTTGCTCAACAATCTGCATTTTAAACTATACTTTTGATAGGCAGATACTGGCTGACAGCAATTTATTCTTACTTAATGGAGGGAAAATCCCAATGTAAATTGCATTGATTATATTACACCTGGCATATTATGGTCAGTTCTGAATATCATGTGTAAGCAGTAGGAATTTCTGAAGATGGGAGACCAGAAGGAGGACAAACATCGAGAGTAAATAAGAAATTTAAAGAAATGGTGCTGTTTACTGTAAAGACTGCAAGACATTGGAAACCTAAGACATGGCTTGACAGATCTATAAGTTTCCATGTGGGAAAAGAGCCTGATTTGTTTTATGGGGCTTTGTAACTTAAATTTTAATTCTGTAATTTCCACTGAAGAGCATATTGATTATAAGGGCAAAAAATATTTTGTTTTATAGTTTTGGCTTTATAGAGAAATAGAAATGACTGGCTCATGAAGTAAGGAGGTTCCTATTATTGGAATATGCAAATAACATTGTTTAGTCATTGTATCTGTCAGAATGCCCAAGGGGAATTCTAGCATTGGATGGGAGGGTGGATCATATATCTTTAAATTCCCTAAAATGGAACAAACATCTTCTCATAAGTTTGGCATAGTGATGCGTGGCCAACCCAAACAGAATCATACGTACTGTCATCTACCATTCGGTTTCCCTTGTCCGTGATTGTTTGAATGTATGACTCATGGCTGGCAATGTCAGCCTGGATGACTTCGTGTCTGTTCAGGAGATTCTTGGAGGCAATCAGGTCCTTGCCTACACAGAGAAATAATAACAGATGTTCCCTTTAAACCCACTTTTATCCTTGTCAGAGCTCAAACAGTTATAAAAGGGAGCCTCCAACAATATAGACAAAAACAGTTGGTACCTCAAACACTAACCATAACTACTCAGCCAAGAACCTTGTATAACTTAAGTCAGAGCAAGTAACAGAAAGCTGAGGCCTCTGGGTCTTCCCAGAGGCCTTAAGTTCATGGCATTATTCATCTCTGGTTTTAGGAGATAAACTTCTCAGTATGAATTTTAAAATATATTTTTATGAAAGACGGAAAAAATTTTTATGAATGAGGAGAAAGAGCTGAGAACAGACTTTGTAGTGTCCTCCCTCACTACTGAGTCCCCCATCTCCCAAGTTGTAGACTTGGTCTTCTTACGGCACCGCCTGCTCAGGCTGCACTGACCAAGGTAGGTGGAGGCTACGGAAGGCTCGGTCTCTTGGATCCAGGCCTCCTCATCCTCTGTGTTTCTGCAGATCTGGTACAGGAGAAGGAAGTCAATGAGCATCTTCTTCCGGGTGGCCAGTGGTTCTTTCAGGGCTTCAAACTGGGACACCAGTGACTGCTGTCTCGACCGTATGTCCCCAGCATCAGGAAGGCCTATCTCTTCAAAGTGTGCTGCCAGGTCTGTGAGCATGTCCACCTGATCCTGAGGGAGACACGGAATGGATGTCAGGAAATCCCATCATTTAGTACAAAGGGATAAGAGCTTGGTGTAGGGGCTGGAGAGAGGGTGGGATGGCGAGAATTAGTTCCCGTATATATTGTGTTAGGCTTTCTAATAAAATTAGTTAAATAGGGTGGGCGAGATTGCTAAATCAATGACCACTTCATCTACCTAATAGCTCTTTATAGGGAAGTGGTTCTTAAACCATATTTCAGAAAGACAAAATATTGATAGATCATGTCAAGGAAATCAGAGAGAGCAGAACTACAGATCCTGATTGTTTGGGAATATTAATAAGTTGTGGCCCCTAGGGAAACAGTGGGAGGCTTTTTCTCAATTCCCTTTTGATGCTCTTTCTCTCTCTTTACAATGTAACAAACTATTGTAAAAAAAGCTATTGTAAAAAACACAGAAACTTCTGATGCCTAAGTTTGTTGTGGAGCAGGAACGATGCCTATGAGATAAAATGTGATACAAGAGCAAGTGTCAGAACCTCAGACTTCCAGAGAAGTGCAAAGGCATTGCCTCGGCCACTACCTAGCTGTGTGCATTTGAATAAATCACAGTCTCCTGTCTGAGTTCTATTTGAGAAAAGAGGAATATGGAAATAAGAACTTGAATAATCTCCCTAGAAATAAAATTTTAGTCATATCCTTATATGGTAAATTAGATACAAGAGATGCATTCCATCTTTATTAGTGTGATCAACTATAACTGGCCTGGCAGAAGCACAGTCCACAGGCTTTGTGTGTCTTGGCTTGTTCAGTCTGCTGGGGTGGGGAGGGATGGTTCCTAGGATAAGTTCAAGAGATAGCTGAACAGCAAGCACTGGTTTACTTATTCTATTTTGCCGTCCAGTGTTCAACCTATGATGGGTGTGATCTTTCTCTTCTCAATTTGGAACAAACCATGGACCATAAATATCTTCTTAAACATATACTCACTTCTTCATAAGGAATTAAAATTAAAATCTCTCACTAGCCAGCTGTTCTCATCTCTAAGCACACTTTAACTTTGGAAAACATCATAGAGTAATAAAGTGATTTTAAAACATTATTGTCGTCATTACTGTGGATGCAACTCTATAATCTGGAAACCTCCAGTGGAGTGCAAGATGCCCCAGACCAAGGAGGTAGAAACCTTGACTTCTTTTCTTGGCTGCCAGTCAATCGCCACTTGGCCTTAGGAAAGCTCTTTCACCTGTTTTGATATCAGTTTCCACATCTATATAAAGAGGACTTTGGGCTAAGAGATATTTAAGAATTTTACCAAATTTCATATTACGTATCTAAAATGTCTTTGGCAAGCAGTATATCTCAACCTCTACTTCAACTAGAAGAACCAATTCCTGGTGATCGGATGCCCTAGTTTTCCCAAATAGGGTCACATACTCCTATTTATTATGTGTTTCCACATGCTATTCTTCTTCTTTGTAGTTTTTGTTTCCTTTTCATCAACTCTTATCTTTTCCCTCCCTATGTGCTCCAGACTCTCTCTCCATGTAGATTTCAAAACCGTCTTAACATGTATTTCTTAACACCAGCCTTTTAGTTTATTTCAAACTCCATCAAATCATCCTTAGAGCTATGTAAGTGAATGTGGGTTTTTTTTTTCTGATTTTTGTAGATTATTCTCTTTCTCATTTATCCCAAAGAACAGACATCATCAAAGTGTATTTTAACAAAAGGCAGATCAATGGGACTTTGTGAGGGACAGCACAATCATTTTCAAATATAAGCTAGGATTCCTCAGATGAGAAATTGTGTCAGCTGGTAGTGGAGGCCCACCAAGCTCTCCAGAAACACACATGCAGTGTCTATATTCTAGAAAGTTATTGGGCGGATTTATTTTAAATAACAGTCTGGTGGGTTGTCAGAAGGATGAACTCTGAAGCTGAGGGCATCATAATCCTGGCCTTTTGTTAATTTTTTTCTGTGACATCACAGAAGTCACTTTACTTCTATGAGTCAATTTTCTTAACTAAAAAAAATTAGGTAGGATTGAAGATATTTTCAAGCTTTGGATGTTAGAACAGGAAGAGGCAACTTTATCCAAACTCTTATTAGATAGAAAGTGTGAAAAGCTGAAAAGACACACCAAGGATCACATAACCAGCAAGTGAAAGCCAAAGTAAAAACCCGCGTGTCTGGATGAAGAGCACAGGGACACGTGCAGAAGTGTCAGTAAAAGCTCATACCTGCCGTGGGGTTTGGCAAAAGACAGCAGGCACCCAGGAGAATGGCTGGGTTACAGAAAATGGAAAAGGCAGCTAATGTACTAACATTTTTGGAATCTTTGGCATTTTTAGCTTCGGTTTCTTAATTTCTCTTTTAATGATAACTACTTATCATGAGTAGGTTCAGGACATACACAAGTGCTTGGGCCTACAGAGCCAGCCACACACACCTGACGGGAAGCCACAGCCGACTCCAGGAGGTTGTGTTTCTTGAGTAGATTCTGTACATCCGCTAGGCCTCTCCCATAATCCTTAGAGGCCGCCTGCCTCTCTGCCTCCTCCAGCCAGCATTTCAGGTCTTCTGCATTATGTTCAAATTGCAGCTTCTTGTTAGCTTCTTGTAACTCAGACCCTAGGAGAAGACATTAAGAATAAGACAGGTGCCATACCTTTTCTTCATTGCCCAGCAGTATAACTGCCATCAGTTTAAGGAGCAATATGATATTTTGATAGTCAATGAGAAAAAAATATAATTGCCTCATGTGATTGTACAAGAAATCACCTTAAGTTTGTAGAATTCAGATGTTGTTTCTGAACACAGCACTGTTCTCAAAGCGAAGATTAACAAAAAGATTTTTTCCCTGATGAGGTAGCACTGCTGTGCTAGATTTTAAACATCTGGGGTATTTGCACATGTTGTTTGTTACTGTCTTTTGAGGCCTCCTTTTCAAAGGGATTCAAACCCAAACTGCATTTTCTAAGTATAAAACTTGGGGTTGGCACAGTTTGAAATGCTGAAGTGTCCTTTTGTAAATATCTTTTTCAGAACATTGCTCATTCCCTTTACTGCCTTCCTTTCATCACAAACCATTCCCCACAATTTCCTCCTCCAGTCTTGACTACCCACACTGTCCTCAGTTACATTCTTTCTTTCATGACCTTGTAGCAATTATTTCCATTATTTCTGCAAGGCAATTACTGTGTCTCCTGGTGATGGGGAGTGACAGTCAGTGACTTCTTATTGTTACAGTCAAGTTAGATTGTTTTTCCTAAGCAAAAAATCAGGATGACATCCACAGTATCAGTATGATGTATCTCTTCTATAATGAAGGCGCTCATGTCTACAGTTGATGTTCACAACAAAGGGGATATTGACAGAGGAACTCATTATTTGTGTTGATTATGGCAATAGATTAATTTTTCAAAGTAAGGGTGAGGTTAAATATAGGGAGAGAGTATTCAAGCAGGCATGTGGAAATGTTTTAAGAGCTCACAGCAGAGCTGAACACTCTTGGATAGGTGTAAAAGCAATAAGAATAAAATATAGAAACATTACAGGGGCACTGACAATCTTTTAATGTGTAATTTAATAACTTGGGTTATAATATTTTGTCTTGGCTATAGAACCAAAACAAGTAAAACCTAACGTAAGAACACTAATTTTTAGGCACATAGCCAATACTGAATTCATGGTTCCTGAATATTTATTCAAGAGAAAACAAAAAAGTGAGAGACAAGTGAAGAAAATGGAAGAAATTTCACTTAAAAAAACTATATATGTGAAGAAAATATAATATTGTGTAAATATATAGTATGATAAATTAAGGTTGGATTTCAGAAACTTCTTGAATAATAGAGGAAGCAAATGACCTTCTCAGAGAGGGCACCAGGTAAATTCAAGGTGGTAAAGATAAAAGTGGTGGTGTCAGAATTGAGGAATTAGCCGACCCCCAAGACCTCTGCTCCTAACCTTTCTTCTCTGCAGCCTCCATCAACTCCTTCCAGAGGCGGGTGATCTCATTCAAACGAGCGGCCACTTTGTCTGAGGCGTAGTGGTCACGCTCAATCATCTCCTGGCCCATTTTTTCAAGTTTCTGGAGCAGGATTTTATTCTCTTCCAATTCCTTTTCAAAGCCTTGCTGCTTTTCAACCTGGCTTTTCAAGTTCTGTATATCCTGAGACAAAACAAACAAAAAAATAAAAGGAAACTATTACTTGAAGAATGAGGGGCAGAAATTTTGAGAATGGGGTTATTTCTCATTAGAGCTATAAAAAAGAGGAAACAAAAGGGAACCATTCTAGTCCACATACAGAACCAGAGCATGCCTAGGAAACGCCTTTGGCCAATCCATCCTTCTATACCCATGGCAAATACGGCTCATTAGTGCCTGGTTAATCAATAGGTTTCTACAAAACCTAGATATTTCCTGAAGATCATCTTGGATATGACACCCCATGGAAGTGTTAACAGTCAATATGAGCTGTCATGAAACATGAAAATGTTTTCCATGCCTGTCTTGATACATGAACCATCCATCCAATTGCTCCAATTAGAGAAGATGTGTTTATCCTACATACTGAAACCATAACTCCTTCAACAATACAAATGCATATTACCAAGCTTCACAGACTGAAAGGTACAGATAAAATGTTCACTGTTCTATAAAGATGTAAGAACAAAAGGATCAGAGGTATGCATTTCAGACTAAATGACATTTAGGAAAGTAAATACAGTATTGTGAACAGACTAATTTAACCCTGGTTATAAATGTGAAAGTTTATGAGTATATATGTGTGTGTGTGTGTGTGTAATAGTTTATATTATATAATATTTGTGAGTGAAAAATATGTGTCTTACAAAACCCCAAGGTAGAGAAATCTATGGCTCAGAGAAAGCTCAGGAACTTTCCAACATCACATAAACTAAAACAGGGGAGGAAGAGAATTCAGACCCAGGTTCATTTTCTCCAAAATTCATGCTTCTAATGCTTATGTTACACTGCCTGTAAATAACTGGACAAGTTTGGGTAATTCACTGTCCAGTTTGAATTCCTGGTTTCCTCTTCTATGAAATAAGAAGTTGGTCCCTTCCAACTACAAAACTGTTTGTCTAGATTACACCAAACCCATAGGTTACTTTCAAGTTCCCAGCAGTTTTCAGTAAATTTGAATGTACACTGTGATGAGACAGGCTGCTTTCCTACTACAAAGGTACAGAGGGGAGAAGAGATGATCAAGGGACAAGCAGCAGATAGTCAAGGAGCAGTGCCCTCCTCCCCCCGTTCTGTTAAGGACCACTGGAAGTTGGGCAGAGAAAGGGGGCAGGAGTCCCAGGGTATAGGAAAGCCAGAGACTGGATTCTTGGCTTTTAACTAGCTCTATAGCCTTGGGGGAGCTATCGCCCTTCTCTGAGACTCTGTCTTCTCATCTATGAAATGGGGCTCCTGAGCTGAATGTGATTGTCCTTTCAGCTCTAAGACTCTAATTCCATGAAACTTAAGTCCTGATGAATATGTCCAGGGTATGAAAATCCTGCCTACCTTGTAATCTTCATCATCTGCCAGTTTTTTCTTCTTGCTGATCCAGTTCTTTAGGTCATCTGAGTACTCCAAAAATTTCTGCAAAAGCAGTGACTCCTCCAGCAATTTGTGTCGAGCGGCTGCGCTGTCACATAGGGCATCCCGCCGTGTCAGCAGCTGCAAATACCACAAACAATCTCATTGTCAGTGAAACCAGATGTGGACACGGGAGATTCACCACTTACCTTGCTCACCATGTCACCAGCACTTTCCCTGGCCCCACAGCACAGGCGGGCAGAAGCACATCTGGGACCTTGGACATACCTTCTCCCGGATAGCAGCGATCTTCTCTGAATCGTAATGTTTATCGTCAATCAGTTTGGTAGCAGTCTTGTCCAAGGTCTGAAAAAAAAATGGAGTGGTTTTCCCTCTGTGGCCATTGAGTAAGTGGCCACACATTGGC
Source organism: Manis pentadactyla (assembly GCF_030020395.1). Classification (NCBI taxonomy): domain Eukaryota; kingdom Metazoa; phylum Chordata; class Mammalia; order Pholidota; family Manidae; genus Manis; species Manis pentadactyla. Next base: position 8,495,020 of record NC_080037.1, on the reverse strand, counting down.
TAACTGTGGGAAGGGGACAAGTTCCAGGATCAGAAGATCCAGGTCCTAGTTCTGATTTCTGTTGTAAATTGGATTTCAATATGTATATATCAGGCGAGTTAATTACCCTCTCTGTGCTGCAATATTTTAAAACCTAGGTTGCAGTAAATGAATTTTGATGTCACTACAAGGTGAATATTTGATCTATGCTCAGATTTTCAAGAGGAAGAACTGTTGATAGAGCCAAGACCAGTAGCCAGTCCATCGTCTATCTAACAATCATATATGATATATTTTTATATCTGCTTCTATATCTCTAGCCACATGGGGAGAGGAGTCAGAAATTGAAGAGGTGAATTTTTACACATATTCATTAATGAACTCCCAAAATTGCTAGAGGTCAGCATGGATTAACTGATTGAGAATAGGAACATGATCTAAAATAAATCACAGTGTTTTAAAAACAATACATTATTTTACATTGTTAGCTTTTACCAAAAAGAACCAACAGAACAGACACATGGGTAGGCAAGGGGCTATATTAAGCTTCGTATTGACTGAAGATTAACAGAGAGGACTTAGAATTGTATTTTTGTTGTTGTTGCTGGTGGTGGTGACTTGCGTGTGTGAGTTCAAAGCCAGTGCCATCCTTGGAGACAGCCAAAGGCACATAGCATGTACATAGACCACTAAAGTCATCACACTTCTCTGAGCCCTGCTTATATATTGACCAGTTTGGGTGACCTTATAACTTCAGTTTCCCAGAAAAATTGTAACAGCATTAGATGAGAAACACAAAATTAAAGATATACATGAAAAGAACAGATAATGCTGAGATATCTAGATATCTAGGTTTTTCTAGAGAAAACTAAATGGAGACATTACTGGAAAGGGAAAAGTGAACAATAGATTTCAAACCTTTAAGTAATGATTCTACATCAGATATGGAGCCAATAGTTTCTATGTACACTGGAGGAAAAAAATAAGACAAGCACTTCACCAGAAACTATAAATGGCTTGAAATCTTTAAAAGCTTTATAAGTAAGCCTTGTGGAATAAAAAAATGTACTGATAAAAAATGGGTTTGATTTTTTTTCTGTGTGTTTTCTCCTTTAAGAATAATCCTAGTGTTATGTCCGATATTTAGGAGTGATTCCAAGGACGGGTACTGTATGAGATGATGTGTACAAGCATGAAGCCGATGTCCAAATCAGGGCCCATTTCTTACTGTGATCTTCTCCTCCTGGGTAGTAAAGGCTTCCTCAAATTCCTCATGCTTCTGAAGAAGGGCTTTTGCACTGGCTGAGGAGTTTCCTAGGTCCTGATTTTGCAGGAAGGCCTGTAGAAGACAGAAAGACACATCCCAGCCTTGCACCACTGGCGAGCAATGTTCACTCTGGAATAGCTCTGAAGCAAGGACTAAGGACGGAGGTGCGGGGGCTGGAGAACAGGTGGGAATTGGCACAAAGAAGGATAGCAGGTAGAGACTCACCATGAACAACAGGGACTTCAGACTTCCTACCCAACCCTCCCATATGACTTTTTCACCTTTGTCTCTGGGTCTGTCTGTCCGCATCAAATTCTCCCAGGCCCTATTCTGAGCTCTCAGATCTGCTCCAGAGGACCTTTCACCTCCTCCAAGAAATCTCATCACAATCTCTCTTCCTGACCCGTTAGCGATTTGATACTCATTTTGTCTTATGTTCCACTGAGGTTAAGGCCTCTCTGCTATGTATTTATGTATTTTTATATGCATTTGTCCATAAAGGATTTATAAGAGCCGTAGAGACAGTCAATCTTTTCTTCTCCTTGCAGACTACCCTCTGGTTCCCAGGACAAGCTTCGGCCCACAGGAGTGGTTGTGAGGATGCCGATGATAGTTCTGGGGTAAATGAGGAGTGGGAGAAATGGTTCCTGGATGCTTCCTGAGCCCCTCCGGTTACCTCTTGTCTAGTCATCCAACTGTTCACTTGCTCGCTGTCACGGTAGAAGAGGTGCAAGTCCAAGCACTGCTCATACTGTCGCTGGCGTGTGTCCCACAGCTCCAGCAGGGCAGCCCGATTGTTGGCGAGTGTTGTCATCTTTGGAAAGGAAGAGGTAATGTACCAGGAAGATATTTAATTACTCAGCTTTATCCCACATTAACTGAGCATCTGGTAGATGCAAAGCCTTTTGAAGGATATCAAAGCAAACAGGAAAGGAATGGGCTTTTCTCTTACTCAACTTCTGAGTGAATAACTTTAACATAGGAGAAATGGGATAAATTCCACTTAACACACTTAACATGTACAAATAAAGAAGGAAAGGTCACCTCTGATTGGAAGGAGCAGGGAGTAGAAATATGGGAAGAGGTGTACCAAACAGAGATTTTAAGGGCGGGGCGGAGGGAGCAGGACTGTGGAGGACACACCCCAAGAAGCAGGTTATTACCCCACGTAATAGGCCAGACAAAGTGCCCTGGAGAAAAGTGCAGCGTCTGAAAAAGGTGGACATTTGATAAAGTTCAAGTTCATCGATCACTTAAATGACTAGACAAAGTTTGCATTCTACTTTGAAAGCAAATAAGGCCTTTAAGGAAGGAGAAAAGTGACCTTCTCAAGTCCATAAAAGCCAATGTTTCTGTGCAAGCATCTGCCTAAGAAATTCCAGCTTATTAACACAGCTGCTATGTTAACTCCATCAAAGAGGCAGCGTGGATTCTCAGAATCCTAGGATAATAGGTAAGTGGTCAATGATTTAGGGTCCTGTTATTTCTTTGGCAGAAAATTGTTAAAAATAAAATTTTGTATTATAGTTTTCCCATAGAGTTCTGGGTAAACTCAAAATATGTTCATCTCAACCTGACCCACCATGCAGCACCAGAGGCTGTGCCTGGAATCTAATGAGAGGCAGAGAACTTGCAAATCCTAATTTAATTATTATCCCCAGGGGTTCCTGTGACTCTGTGACTGGTGCAAAACCTCTCTGGGGTCAGGTGGCTGAGGAGAGCTCTGCAACCCCGCAGGTTAGGATGATGGCAAACCCGATTCTTCATTCAGTGGAATTTGGACTGTTCAAAGCTTTCCTGCTGATCAATGTAGATTTGAAAAATACAGATATAGAAAAATCAGTTTGATTTGAGGTTGTATTGAGGAGAGAAGAAAGCTATCTATGTGCCAGGCACATTATGGAACCCAGAGATAAATAGGTGCAGTCCTTAAATAATTTACAATCTAGAGATGATAACGGGAGAGTGATAGAACAGAGCATATGCAACAGGGCAAGGTGGTATGGAGGCTTCAGATCAAGCAGGTAGGCTGATGGCCTTAGGCAGGTTGATGAGATAAAGCATCAGAGGTGAGGAAGCACACTTCATGCCCTGAGAATTTCAAATAACTCAGTTTAGCTAAAGCAATACATGAAGGAAGCAGAGCAAAATTTGGATCCATATTAAGATGTTTCTATGACTTCTAACTTCTTGTTGTTCAGAGATTATCATATCACTATGAGGTTAAGCAAGGGCCAAATATGTATCGAAATCTCACAAACTCTGTTAAGTTTGATTACCTTTTCCTGAACTTCATCAGAGGCTTCATGACTGGCAGCCAGCAGGCTTTGACCAGTATGATCAGCAGTTTGGAATCGGTCGTCATAAGAGTCAATCTCATTCTGTGGCCACAAGACAAAATGTCTTAAAATGCAGCAAGAAACCTTCTGGCATTCTTGGCACTTCCTCCTCCCTCCTGCTGGGGGCGCCCGTCCCCTCTACCTTATGCTGCTGATGTCTGTCGAGGAGGGCTTCCCCACCAGCCACATCTGTGGGCAGCTCGTCAGCGCTGATCAGAGCGGTCTTCTCGCTCATCCAGCCTGAGAGCTCATCATAGTCAGATAAGAACAGCTGGTAGCTGGGGGAAAAGGGAAGGGAAAGGGCAGGGGGGAGGAGCCAGATGTAAATGGACTTTGAACAAGAAGTTAGAGGTGGGTTGAGTTAAGATGTGCTCCTCACCCTAAACCTACGCTTCCTGTCCTTTAGTGGTACAGGCTGTAGTCCTTCACTCCAGGTTGTATATTCCTAGGGTACATGTGTCACTGAGTGATGGGGCAATGGGCATTCCATCTCCAACATCACAAGCTCGCCCCCACCCCAGAGACCCTTGAACTGCAGTAAAGTACTTCTGGTGAGGCCAACAAATAAGCACATAACAGACAAATGAAAGGAGGCCCCTTGTGGAAGTGGGGAGTAGATGAGGGTTAGGAGCCTTCGTGCGTCGTTGTTTACCCTTTACCCTATTCATAAAAATAAACCCCCCTAAAATGGTTACCTATTCAAAAAATTAAATGCTCACCATTTGATTTTAAATCATGACAATAAAATAAACACTGCTTTCTGGTGACTTGATGACTAACCATGAAAATTAACTACTGAAGTGATATCCAAGATTTCGGCAAGGTAATCCATGTTCAGGAAATAATTCTAGATTTATTTTTATACCCTTCAGCTTGGAAACTACTACAGTGCCTCAGCACGGGCCAGGATTTTGATGTTTATCCAGACGCCTTTGTAGTTGCATGGGCCACTTCAGAGCATCTACAACGGTATAAGCAGCAGAACATAGAAGGCGTGCAGGTGAGCGGAGGGGTCAGGCCTCCCCTATTCTATCAGCCTGCTAAGAACTTCTCTTGGCAAATTAAAACTTCTGTTGCTTCTACTAAGCAGGCAGGAGGGCTAGGTCCCTCACTATTTCACTCTTTTCACACTTTTATTACTTCTTTGGTGCTTTGCCCGGACACTGCCGAGATAGGTAGAGCAATAGAAAGGAGGGATTTCTCACCCATAAGAATCCTCTAGCTTTTTGTATCTGCCGGTAGCCAAGGCATATATGTGCTCCCACTTGGAGTTCAGGTCCTCTTCCATCGTTTGGATCTCAGGGGCATCGGAAGGCCTGGAGAGCTTCAGCTTGTCTGCCTCCACGCCTAAGTCCTTCACCTTTGGGAAGAAAAAGAAACACAGTGGGGAATCCAAATATGGACGCCTCCTGGGAAGTTCTATGGGGGGGATGTAACAAACTAATCCTATGAATACATTTATATTGATCTATTTATATTAAATACTAAGCATTACATTAGCAATACTTTTCCAAGCACTGTTTTTCTTTCATTGTGCTAAGCACTTCACATGCATTTTCTTGTTTTGTGTCTTCCTTTAATAATACTGAGGGAGAAACAATTTTTATTCTCCTATGGGAAAAACTGAGAGGTAGAGTGTTTTATTTACTCAAGGTCACTCAGCTGGTGTCAGGAGCAAGGTTTAGACCTAAGACTGACCTTCATTATCCTCTATATTCTTTCCATAAATATTACTGTGGGAATCAGAAAGATGTTTCTGCCAAGAAAATTCCAGTAGTGCCAGACCATTTTGAGCCTAACTCCTGAGGAGCACAGTTACTAGGACAATGTGGATATAGGGGTAACTGCACATGTTACCGCCAGTCCTTTCATTATACTCAGCTATACTCAGCTGTTATCTAGGATTTAAGATCTCATTATCATTATTCATCAGATCATGGGGTTTTATTATTCATTATTGGGGGGAAAAAACGAAGATAAAAAAGGAGCAAGAATTTAAAAAAGTGGAATGGTGGAACAGTTTTTAGAAACTGGATGCAGGGACAGAGGAATGATTAGCACACAGCAAGTGGGGACCCTCCCGTGGGCTGACTCCACAGTCGATACCAGGGAGTAGCTACTTTCAGCTGTGGCTGACATTTTGAGGGGGAACGTAAGGATGGAGTCATGGGTGAGTACAAGCTTGCTTCAAGTTCTAGCGTGCCTCTGTCTACTCCTCTAGGCGTAGGAACGGGGGATCTCCAGCTTTCCGAAAACACACAAGTGGGTTTAGTAATGTGCTTTAAGTGACTCTGAGTTTATTGTAAAAGGGGAAGAAGAAATGTCTTCCTTTATCTACTGAATGAAGGACAAAAGGAAAATGGATTCAGAAGAAAATGCAGTTCGATGAAAGGAGAGACTCTCTGACCACAGGGTGTGGAGGGAGTTTGGGGAACCATTCTTGTAAGTTATCTGCTTTGCTTTTTAATCATGAAACTTATTACAAAAAAACACAAAAGTATGAAAACTAATATGTATATTTAAATAAAAACAAGGGGCATCCAAGATTTATGTACAAATTATGAACTAGCATGAGGAGGTGACCTCAAAGGCCACAGAATTTCTTCTTCATTAATGTAGTGAATTTGCTGCATCCTTTGGAGGCAAAATGACCACCAAATGCCTCTTCCAGCTCAAGGGGCCCTCCTTTCCTCCAACAGTGGCTTACCCTGTCATCCATGACTTGAATGGTCTTCATAAGTTCCCTGTGATTGTGCAGTAGTGCCTCGGAGCTAACAAGGTCTTTGCCATAGTCCTCAGAGGTGAGTTGAGGCTCTGTCTCTGTGATCCACTGGACGGTGTCTGTCACATTCCTGCCAGACATCCACATGAGCTCCAGCAAAACAGGGCAACGCATCGCAGGGCAAACAGAGGGCACCGCAGAACCACCCTCGTTCACCCATTTCACAATCACCGTCTTCCTCACACTAGTAAAAAGTAATTCAACCAGGTCTTGCTTTTAATGGATTCCATCAAGTGGTAGAGATGGAGGCGTCTTGATGGTAGAATCTCCGGATACTCTCCCATATCTGGGTCAGCGCTTCATGAATCTTCTTCCCAGCTCCACCTTCCGCCCCCATCCTGTCCTTTCCCTGCTTTCCTTGCCTCCATAGGGCTTCCATCCCTAACTCACCAGAGCCGCCGTTACTGCTCTGGGCTCCAGTAGCCACAAACTTAGCAATAGAATGGGTCACCGTTTTCTTAACCACCCTTTCCCTGGCTATCTTAAAGGCAAGCACATGACTTTCTTTGACTTGAGGTACTGGCTGCTAACTGCTGCCTGTAGACGGACGCCGACACAGGGGACATGGTGCTACTGCAGAGTTTCCTGTAATGTGGTGACCAGATTCATACCTTCTGAATCGCTGGAGGTCTGCGTCCTTGGACAGTGTTTCCCATCGCTGGGAAGCCCGATTGTAGAAAGCAGCCCAGGCTGCATTTACCTCGTCCTGCTTTTTCTTAATCAAGGGCAGCTGAGGGTGGTTATCCTGTGGGAGGAAACCAGACTGGAGTTATGCAAAGGGGAGATCGTTGCAAAAATCATTTAAGTACTTTTCATTTTACACTGTTGCATACTTTGTAAGCGATGGAGGATGACCATTTAGCCAGCTGCTGGGCCTCACCTTAGCCTTGTTCCCTAGCTTTAACAGGCTTCACATTACCAAAATCTAGAAAACCAATCAGCCAGATATTATATCTTCTGCCCACAGAACTGGACCAGCCTACTAAAACAGGTGGTCCAGACATGATGTTATTTTCAGATCTCTGCCTTGTTGATGTCTGCTAACCCCTCTGAAAATCCTGGGAACCAAGGGAAAGGAGAAAAAAGTCCCTCTGTGAAATATGACTTAGATTTCCCAAATTGCAACACTGTGGTTCTTAACTCTTTTGGGGTCCTGACACCTTTGAGGATCTAATAAGAGTTCCCTCTTTCCAGAATTACACACACTTGCAAACACATCTAATATTGCAGAAAGTTTCATAACTTTCTCAAAACCATCTGAAGCAATGAAATGTATGAAGTCTAAATTAAGCTAGGAGCATAAGCCTATTCTGATACTTGGAAATTTTTAATAGTTGCTGCATTGCCAAGTCTCCCAGCTCCTCCTCTCCCCATTTCTTCCCATCTCCATTCCCCATTCCAAAGCCTCTCCAGACAGAATTGTCTGCACTCCCCTTCATGAGTGTGTGGTCCTTCTGTACCATAGCTCTGTGGGCCCCACTCTGAAAGAACAGGGCATATACTCCGGATTGGATTCACTCATCCTTCGGTAGGTTAGAAAACATGGTCATATTCTTTTTCCATGAGGTCCTCCTTTCAAGAGATGGAATCAATTTCCTTATCCTTTGAGTCTGGCTTGGCCTTAGCCTGTTGTTTGCAGACCAATGGAATGTGACAGAAATGAACATCTGAGACACTGAACAACTGTGGCCACTTAAGAATAACACGTGGAATAAGAACTACCCAGTTGAGAGGCTGACTCACTGAATCCCCCAAAAATAAGATACTTGTTTTCACTTCTGTGGTGATTTGGTTGATCAGAATAGGTAACTGGAAAATTTCCCTGCAACCAGAGGAAGGTGGCAAAGGAAGGAAATTTAGGGACTGTTGGAAATGTGGCCTGGACAAAAATTGAGAGACAGCTTGTCTTCCCTCCTCCAGTACCCATCCATCCTGAAATCTTGGTTCTATTAGCACAAAAAAATCATTCCCGTTATAGACCTGCAGTGTTAATGAAATGATGAACGGAAAAGCACAGTAGTGAAATGTTGGGATTCCTAGTTCCTTTAAATACCTATTAAATCAGAATGACGTCCCAGTTTTCTTGCATAGAACCAGAGTTCCTAATTCCCACAGTGAGAATTTTTGTCTGTCCAGATACTGAAAACTCATTTCAGCATTTTCTTAAGTAGATGAAGTTAAATCTGACTCTTTTCCTTTCCCCCACATTCAAAAAGAAACTATGTAAAATGATATCATATGTATTTTGACAGCCCACCTTTATTTTCCATTCTTTGTTACTTTGCTGTGGTTCTTCTCCGTGCAGAAAGAGTGCTGCATAAACACGAGTGACCGGTGTGCTGCATGGTGCAGGAATTACCTCACTGTGGATTTACTTCCTCTGCGCGCACACACACGCGCACGCACACACACACGCACACACATACGTGCACGCACACACTCACGCACACACGCACACACGCTCTCACACACTCCAGGAGGAGAAGCAACTGCTCTGGGCATGCCGCTCCAGGAACAATCACCCCTCTGCTTTCTCGCAACATCCTATATCCCTCACGTTCCACCGACCAACAGCGGGAAGTTCTTCTGGAAGATCGGAACGCTTTCCCTGCATTGGCCTTTGCGGCTCACCTCAGTCTCATCGGCATACTTGTTCACCGCATCCACTTTCTCCTTTCGAGCCGTCAGTTCCTGTTGGAATTCTTCAAACTTCTTATACAGAAACTCTGTGCGCTCCCAGTCCTCACCCTGGTCCTCCGATACCACGAGAGCCTCCTGGAGACACAGAACAGTGTGTTGAGTCACCAGCACACGTTTAGGAAACCCTGCAGGTCAAATGTCCAAACCACTTGCCTGCGTTTCCAGGATAACTCAGAAGGGGCCTTGGGAGAACCCCCCCTGGAGAAAGAACCAGAAGCAGGAGTATACTTCCTGAGGTGGCACCCTGGCCCAGGGACAGTGCTCTTGGGGTGACCCTCCAGAAAGCCCAGGGACAGTGCTGGCCAAAGTCCCCGGAGGCGCCCTTTTGTGCTTTGGAACATGAAAAATATATTCATCCCGATTCTACTCAATTCAACACACTGAATACAAAAGCATTGTGCTAAACATTTGCTTCTATAAATCTATAAATCTTCAGTCATAGCCAGAGCATTCTTCTTTAAGTAGTTAGAAAAATCAGTATTAGGGAAAGAGCTGGCAGGCAGTACTCTTAGCCTGGACCTATAGTAAGAGTAAAAACCTAGAAAAAGGAGTTAAGGCTCACAGAAAGCAGAAGGGAGACAAGCCCAGATCATGTTCCAATGCGCAGTTTTTGTACAACTGATGTTGATAACCTCCCGATTACCCCTAAATCTTTTCTGGAATTCCTCCTTCTTTCACAGAACCAAGTCCAGAAACAGATACCTTGACTCTTTATGAATAGCCTGAATGCAGCTGCTCAGGATGCCTGGGACAAGGGGATGAGAAGTCCTATATGCATACTGTGTGGTCCTATACCTTGTCTTGAAGCCACTCCAAGATGTCTTCACAGTCCCATAAGTACTCCTGGAACCTCAGGACCTGCAGGAGCAGGCTGCCCTTCTCCTGGGTCAGCTCAATCAGCAGGTCCCACAGGCGGCGCAGCTCCTCCACGTGGGCCTTTGGGGGAGAGACCAAACCACTTAGATACAGGACCTGCTGCAGAGCAGGTCCAGGCTCAGGAACTTAGGCAGAGAAGGACCTGGGTAAAAATGTATCTCCCCACTCACTCGTGCATTAATTGCTGAACAAGTATTTAAAGGAAGAAATAGTTACAGGAATAACAATTAAACCAAGCCAAATATGATCTATAAGAGAAAAGAAATCCTAAATGCTTTGGAGTTTTAGAAGTTGGAGTGATTGCAAATTATAAGATAAGGTAGAATACAGGTTCATGTAAGACAGCTTATGTGCACTGGACTTTGAGGAACTGATAGAATTCTTATAGGGTGATGATGGGCAGAAGGTGTTCTAAGCATTGACAAAGGCACAGAGGAAACAGCCTATTTGCCAGAAAGGATAGGAGCTAAAATTTTGCTAAATAATAAAGGAAATTAGTGGCAATAGAGAATTTTGAGACTATACAGTTGAGGGCTTTGATGCCATGTTATCTTAGAAGATCATGTATTACATATCTTATAAAATTGAAGGTATCTTTTATGTTTTGTCTTCAAGAATGCTGTATTTTTTCAACTACCCCATTGTTCCAGGTAGTGTGTATAGACCACATTTGTCTGTGAATCTGGTCATGGTACAATCTGATGCCAGTAGTTCTGACAGACATGAATTGAGAAATTCAAACATTTTCTCAAATGTTTAAATTAATGGAGAAGATTGTTGGCACACAAAGGTGTGAATAACACAAAGTGATTTATATTTTATATCAGTAAAGAGGTTTTGAAAGTTTCTTGTAACACAGTCTTCTTTCCAAGAAGGTTCTATTCTTGCTAAGTCTGTGTTCTTTGACCACATTTTGCTGACAGTCAAATGGGCTAGAACTTATAGGCTAAATATGGAAAGACTAGTCCCCATTTTAAAATATGAAGCACAAATTTGTTTTGACATTAAAAAAATGCTTCAACAGTAAAAAAAAAAAAAATCCACTCATACCAAAAGATATCCTGCATTGACTGTATGAACACAAACATGTTGAAAGAGTACATAAATTAAGTCAGAAAAAAGCAGATACATTAAAAACGGGTTCCAAAGTGGTGGTGTCTTCAGTCTTCGGTGCTCAGGGAAGATCTTCTGAAGGCAAGGGATTTTAAGAATTTTTCTAAATGAATGGAAGAGAGGATTTAGAGAACTACCACAGTACTCGATGCATGGAGGCTTTGAAGAGAACAAGGTATCATAGACAAAGGTAGAAATATTTCAGAGAAGATTCAAATGGAGAGGATCCCTTGTCTGAAGAGTTTAGGGGACAAGGACTCTGAGGTCAGAAGAAATATCTAGAAAGGACTGGAAAGCCAGTTCATACGGGAAATGTGGAACTGGGTTGAAGTGGGCTTGACCTGAGTCAAACTATCCTGCCGTGGCGTAAGGAAAAATGTGATGCTATCCAACGACAGCTTTTATAGCATAGCTCTTCTCCCCACCACAAAAAACACACAAACATCCCATCATTTTTCGTGCTGCCGCAACCCCAGCAGGAGATGAGCGCGGGAACCCTGGTTCCCAGTCAGATACATCCAAGTTTATACCTGGGCTAATCAATTAAAACTCCGATAACGTCATCAACAATTAGAAACATTTCTCACAGAGCCCTGCCATACGTGTACCTTGGTGTCCTCAAAATGCTCCTCAGCAAATCGGATTTTCCTGATTTCCTCCAGTTCAGGAATGGCCCCTGATTTTGCTTGCACCTCTGCCTCAAAGGATCGATGCTTCTGATATTTTGCCTGAAGTTTAAAAATCAGAGTTTATGGCTCATGAAGCCTCGCTTCCCTGGACCATAGGGAGGTCCTTTTGTTCTTACTTCCGTGTACAACCTAGATTAAGGAACAGCCTACGACCATAGCTGGAGGAATCACATTCTAAAGGAAATGGTCACTCTAATGGAACCACTGCACACAGATTTTCAAAGGGTTCCAGGTTCAGAGTCAGGAACCATAGAGGGTTTTTTTGTCCTGTCCCCACTGCCTTTGAGGAATTTCCAGTAAATGTTCTATATTTTGATGTCTCAGTTTCCTTCTGTGGTGATATTATCATCACAATAGTGGCTTTTTTTAATTGAGAGGTTTTTGCATGCCAGATTATATTCTTGTCACATATAAATTGACTCACTTAATAGATACCACTTTGTTCTTGTTACAGGTACTTCCTGTCCAACATCAGCTGCCCCTGTTTGGCATGTGACCGTCTGGCCATGACTATGTCACATGCTGCAAGTAGGAATGTGAGCTCCCACCAAACCTCTTCTAAGACAGCTCATTTGGACTTTACAAGGGGTGTGAATAGCCATTCGGGGAAAACCCAGGAAAAACTGTGATTAACTCATATGTTTCTGAGGAGAGTGGAGAGCATTTTCAGACACACTGAAGTCTGTTTACCTCAATTCCATACTTAATGTCACAGAAACACTGAAATCACATAGTGTGTCATAAATTGTCTGAACTCTCGGTCACTCATCTGCCCACAGCTTCACTTCACATCAATACCACATTCATAGAATCCCACCCAGAGTGAGTTTCCTTTGTAAGTAAGGCACTGAGGCCTAAGGAGTTGAACGTATGGCCTATTTAGGGCAGAACTACAGGCCGTCTAATCTTTCTATTACATCGGCCCCTTACAGTCGAGCAGACGTACACTTATACTGCAAGGATGTTTCCCTCCCCAGAGATCTCAGAGCCTGTTCTGGGGCAGTCAGTGGAACTGAGCGACCTGTATGTCAGTTGGGTCTTCATAGCTCTTATCTCCTGCAATCTTGATTTTCTCCTCCATCCACTTGCCCAGGTCGTCCGCATCTCGTTTGAAAACCTGGTAGTAATAGGACTCTTCAAGCTTCTGACCCCTCTCAGCAACCAGCTCCTTGAACTTCTGGTACCGGGTCAACACCTCCTGACGCCTCTGCTGGATCTCTTCTGCTGTTTCCAGAACCTTCGGCCCACCTCTGTCCATAGCCTGCAAGTTAAAAAGCTCCGATCCATTGCTGCTTCTCACATCTCCAGTATGCTGCCCCTTCTGTAGGACCCAAGGCATTTATTTATGTCGAACTTACGTTCATGTATCTTTAAGTATGTCAGAAGGGCTGTAGTACATTTACATAATTTTAACCAATGCAGCTGCCACTTGGGCTAGTGATTCTTGACTATTCAGAACACTTCTTCAACTTTTCACATAAATTTGTGCCAACATTTACTAAGTTCTATAAATGGAGTGAATTTGGACTAATGATGGAAGACAAGTTTAAATTAGCAAAATCACAGAGCTGCAGATGGACAAAAAAGAAACGTAATGTTATTGCTTTCAAAGGCTAAAAAGGAGTCGATCATTCTGAACTTAATTTAATGAGTAATTAAAAACGGCTCTACTAAACTTGACAAATGACACACCCAGAAGTTTGGAAATGTTTTCTTCTTCAAAAATGTAGCTCGCATTTTTTTAATTCATTTTATTTGCTTTATTGACAAACACTAAAAAATTAAAAGTTCAAGCACATCTTCTATTCAATCATCACAAATTTCAAATTATTAGCATCTCAGTAATTGGCTTTTGCAATATAAAATGTTGTAGTGTTCAACAACATAAAATATCCCTCTCCTGTGGTGTGATCCAACCTATTTGTGACAATATCCTGCAAAATCTCCGTAGGGTCCACCTGCGTTCATGTGGATACTGGCAGTTTCCCCCCTCTTACCTCGGCCAGAACATTTACTACAAAGTTTTATGTCCTTCCTCCCAAGTGTAATTGTTACTCTGTAGGTGGCCTTTACTAGTTTGGCTATAGAATTAAATTGTTCCTTAAAGACTGACATGGGTTTGCTACGTGAACCCGTGTAAGCAGGACATTGCTGTGTTTTCACGCTGGATGGAGTCATAAGCCCCAGGTCATCGTTTAAAGTGAGACATTCACAAAAAGAGAATTAAAATTAAACCCTTCTATTTCTTAAAAGCCAAGAAATAATTCCTGTAAATCAAGTCAAATGTAGGCTAGGAGGCTCACGAGAGAACAACTTTCCTTAGCAACGAATTGTACTGTAAAGAATTCTGTACTTACGTTTCCTTTAGATAGGGTTCGCTTTCCCTAAACGTCAGGAACCTGGCAAGATAAAATGTGTCCGAAAGAGACAAAGAGAAAAAGAAAGAGAGGCAATTCACATGGAATTGTCAAGTCAAATTCAGATAGAGACGAGAGAAATATTACTATGTGGCACAGACCAAAAAAAAGTCTCTTACTTGGGCCCAGAATCCCGCCCACTAATAATCTACATTATCTTTAGGAGGCAGGTTCGGCAGGGCAGCCGCTAACTGTCACAGGCTGGTGACTCAGCAGCTTTGGGGTACGACGGCTCTAAGAGTTCCTCAACGGGCTTCAAAAAAAATGCAAGCAAGGCTTTTAGATGAAAATTTAGAAAGAAAAAACACATCATAGATATAAGATGAAGAGGCTGTGTTAAGACTATGTTTTGTTTCTCTGATTACTTTTAGACATCATGCCTGAGAATTGTGAATCAGGAAGGAATTCTGGGCTGTTCTTTCTTCAGACTCTGTGTAGAATTACAAGAACACAGGGCATGCATAGGTTCTTGTTCCGACCTTTCTCTAGGAAATGCAACTCAATGACTTCATCAACACCCAACTGCAGATTTTTAAAAGCCTTTGGGTCAATAAGATACCCTGATTCTTGCTGTAGAGCCTTACCAAAATAGGAAGAAATTTTATTTCTGGCCTCAAAGATTGAGTTTTTAAAAATCTGATTTAGTTGTACCCTTAATCATTTTGTTAGGGGGGTTGATTTTGTTTTCCTCCATGCTTGTCCCCACAGCAACAAAGACCTGAAGGGCAGAGACACCCCAGTGAAGCAGAGTAAAAGTTTAAGTTGAATGCACTCCAAGAGAGGAGTGGGCCTGAGTCAAGGCAGATAAAGGCAGAGAGGAAGGAAAAATGGAGGAAAGGGAAGCTCATTGAACTGCTGCTCGGCCTAAGGGCATAATCTCCTGCCAACTCCTGAAGCCAGTGTCACCCGGCGTCCAGGTGTCTGCTTGGATCTGCAGGGCGTGGGAACTAAGTCCCTACCACCCCAGGATTTGGGGGAGCTGCAGAGCAACGGATGGAGTGAGAATATGTTCTGAGAAATTCCCAAAGGCAAAGAAAAGAGATTTTCAGGCAGGCTACTCAGGAGCATGATCGTACAGCTGCAGTCCTGTCCCTGTCAACCAGGTGATGGGAACTTGCAAGCCCCAGATCAGAGCTCTCGGCAGGCCCTCCCTGCTTATCTGAAGTAGGACAGAGAGAGTGACATGCTCAAAGAAGGCACGTGTGGGCACCTCAGGGAGGAGGCGCCCTTAAGGGTTTGGGGTCTGGGGTGTTATAGGCTTTTAAGGATTTTTCAGGAATGTGACAAAGGGCCAGAGGGTATAGACTTGTCATGTGGTCTCAAGATGCTTATCTCTGATGAGAGACACCATGTCTCTTCTCCTGTTACCAGTCCTCCAGATAATTCTGCAAAATAAACTTAACACAAGAAATTTATCGATCTGGTTCCTCCCTAGGATAGGGATTTCTTTCTGGGGACATATATGTCAGTTAAGACTGTTTGCCTTCCTTTAAGGTGGGTTGAGTTACTGTCTGTTTATTGAAGAATATGTTAGGAATCTTACTTCTTAACTCCCTGGTTTTTAAACTGGAATCTTAGCCTTAAGGTAGAATCCCTCCTGTTCTTACTATGCTGTTTATAACTGGGCCTTTTTTGAAAACTTAATTATGATGCTTGTCTCCTGGCCTGGTTACAAAATTACTTCATTAGGGGCTGGAGGAGGAGGAAAAAACAGCATATATGTTAAGTTAAAGAATAAGCTGGGCCTTTTAACAAGGCTAAAGTAAATCTTACAATGGAATGATCCAGTTGACACAATGAAGACACGGGCTGTGCTCAGATACTTTTCTTTCTCTAGGGGATATCTGGACATTCTAAGTTACTCCTGGCCTTTGGAGCCTCAACTGATTAGCTCATTAACTCAGTCTTTTCTGGCTCTCTAGTTTTATCTGGTTGTCTTTGACTCCCTTCTAGTGGGCTTACTGACCTTACTCTCTCTCCACCCAGCTCATCTCTATTTTTCTGCCTTACAGTTTGAATAGAAGGAACAAAGGAAGTAAGATACATGTGTGCTTATTTGTATGTATTTCATGAGACAAAAATTAGGATATTTCATTTGACAATCTACTGAAGGCACAAAGTGCTTGAAAATGGGACAGAGTTCTAAAATGTGGAGAAAAATTCAACCTCTTTAATGTATTACTTTTAATGGAGGGAGAAGGAAGCAGAAGTTCTTCTCCAATGGCATAGTTCTTTCAGGTAACTTACAAAAATAAAACAAACAAAAATAAAATAATGGGGTGGTTTCAGACCCTCCTGAAATGCAGTGGGAATATCTGGCTTTTGTGGTCTGTTTGATCAGGTTTCCTCTGTTCCTGGATCATCTCACCCAAGGAAACTGACAGAGCTTTAAATTATCTTCTTGAAAGTCTACTATCACTTTTCTTTTCCATATGGTCTCATTACATTCAAGTCAAATTTGGGTAGGAAAGGCAGGCACAGAATTCTTAGAGAATTCATTATATCACATGCATTCAAGAACCTTCGACTGGAGTTGTTGCGACCATCCGTTAGGATCTACCATACCTTAATTTACATATTGTCATGATTAATTTGCATTAATTTCTAATCTTTGGAAAATTTGATGATGCAGGTATCATCATCCCCATTTTTCTATGAGAAAACAGAGGTCATCTCTGAGAGGCTCTCATTCCATGGTCATTTAGTTTGAAAGCATTCGAACAAACAGTCACATGGATGTGAGTGTGACCATCATGGCATTCTGCTCATCTGTCAATCATCTCAGTCTAGCAGCATTTCTAGCTGACCCGTCCCAGACCACAAGTGCCAACCATGTGATAACCTTGTGACCAAAGAAATAATAGGGCCCAGTCAACAGGATTGGTCATGATAGTGTAAAATAAAAGTGGTTAAGAGCAATAATCTTTTGAGCAATGGGGAAGGGCACAGAAAACAGTCAGAGAAGACATTTTATATGTCAAAACAGAAGTGTTCTTTGAGTTTTAGTCACGAAGCCAGGGACACTCAAGGTGAAAGTTTCTCTGATCGCGCTCTGTTGCTCTGGCAGCTGCTGGCTTCAAACTCAGCCCCACCCTGTCTTCTCAGTCCCTTTAGATTGATAGAGTTTCTCCATTTTCTTTACTATTATTAGTACGAGTATCAGGGTGCCTTCTCAGGACTGACGGAAGGGCAGGATGAGAACATCTTAAACTCTGGTGGCTTCACATTGGGAACTCTGACTTTCTTGCCACTTTTATAATTTTCCAAGAATGCTTGTAGGCTCTAGCAATCCTGGGGAGAGGAGAATTGGGCAAAGAATGATAGATACGGTGGAGGTTTATAATCATATGCAGTCTAAAATTGCATGTTGCATTGGCCACGAGTGCTGAGAAGTTGCAAAGTAAGTGTGAGCTCATCACAGATAGCTTCAATACAGAGAAGTCTTATATTTGGTTTTACAAGGGCAGGAGTAATTTGGAGGACTGTTGTATCTGGTCATGGTTATCAGTTCTGGGCAGATCTGTACTCCACACTCTAGTTTAATCAGCACTGCCCAGCCTGCCTGACCCTCTGCTTCGTTATTAGATCTTCTTTTCCTGAGCTCAGAAACTCCAAGAAATGCCTTCTACCCAGAAACTCTGAAGTCTTTCCAACTTGCATTATTAGAATTCACATCATGTTTACTCTGGATATATTGGAGTTCAACTTTCTCAGCACATTTATGAACAAAGAATATGTTAACTTTGATGTAATCCTAACTTTTTTCTATGAGTAAAGGACACATTATCTTATTATATAAAAAAATTTTTTTTTTGTTTCTCTGAACTTAGTTCTCATTTAGAAATGTCTCCCATTTTTGCCTCCTAAATGAGTTAGGATATTAGATAATGCCATTCAAAAAAATAAAAAAGACCTTTTTGCAGTTAACTGTATTTACTTTAACTTTTATCACTTTAGGTCCTCTGAAGTTTTGTGTCCCTTAACTCTACTTGGAAAATATATACTATTCAAGTTTTTAATCCTATAACAAAAAATTGAACTCTTTTATTCCCTACTATTATCTTCTCTCACTGTCCCTTATTTAATGTATTATTTTTATATTTTATGTATTTGGTATTACTGCATTGAATAAGAAAAGCCAAAATGATATTTCCTTTATACAATGATCTAAGTAATTGAAATTGAAAGAGAACTTGGGATAACATAAAATTATTACACCAAAAGTTATGAACCTAACTACTT
The DNA here is from genome assembly GCF_030020395.1 of Manis pentadactyla. Classification (NCBI taxonomy): domain Eukaryota; kingdom Metazoa; phylum Chordata; class Mammalia; order Pholidota; family Manidae; genus Manis; species Manis pentadactyla. The sequence continues at coordinate 8,476,616 of NC_080037.1, read as the reverse complement.
AATTTGAAGGCTTGATTTCACCATTTAATAATCAGATGATCCCTGGAAATTTGTTTTAATTTTATTAAGTATACAATGGTGATAGCAATGACTAATATGCCTATTCCAGAGAATTTTTATATGACTCAAGGTAGATGGTTGACTAAAAAGTACTTTGTATTTAAATCTACAAAGAAAAAGAATTGCTTTTAAGTGGTGTGAAATAATGTCAACCATATATATTTCAATTACTTCAAGTCTTACATTTTATTCTGAGTCATTAGCTTTGAAAATCAGAGTGTAGAAGGCAGAGATCTGATATGGGATAATTTCTCAGAAAGCTAAGAGCTTATCTTTTAAAGAATGATTTACAATATATCATTAGAGAATCTTACATAAAATTGCTTGATGTTTCCACCCACTAATGATTATCTCTGAGTAGAGCAACCATGAAGGAATCTATAGAAGCCTAAATCCTTATAAACCTTATAAAAATGCATGTTTGGTGACATGGTCCCACTCTGTGAAAAAAGAGCTCAGCTGAAAAATATTATTTCTCATGAGAATAAAGGAAAGTGGGAACAAACTGCCAGAACTAAGCATATTATCTCCTTCTGAGCTCTGAAGTTTAATTCTTAGACTTAAGGGACTAGATGCCTAGGACATCAACGGAAATCTATTTAACATCTAAGTATATGCCAGTCATAGAAATTTAAGTGTATTATCTGGGCCATGGCTTCATTTCACAATTAAAAGTGGCTTTGTGTACAAATAATCCTGTATATATTGCCTTTTCCCATTATCTCTTCCTTCTCTGTTGAATGTGAGAATAGCCCAAGTTTTTTAATAACATTTTTAATGCAACTTGTAATTTTTTCAAGTGACGAAGACTGCCCCTAATCATTTATCTACTCTTACAGTAAACAGTTATTGAACATTTCTACGGGTAAACACTTCTAACAGACAAAATAAAATACCTAACTTGCAAGTAGTTTACAAACTAGATGGCCCACAGAAGGCTTGGAAACCATGACATAAGATAGAATAAAAATCATACTGAGTAGGAGCCCGAGAAGTGTGTTAGAAAAATGCAGAGAAATCATGTTTGTTTCTGTGTCAGTAAGTTAGGGCAGGAGATGACAGGGCAGAGGTATAATTGTGTGTAACTCCCTCTGATTCAAATGATATAGAAGGAAACTGTGTGAGTCTTCACCCCATTTTGGGGAAGATTCTCTGGTTGATCAGTCTCTGAGGACATTTCTAACTTCACAGAGATAGAATGACCACTTACTGTCTGCACAGGAAAAAACAAACAGCAGCAACATATCTGTTTCATATGTTTATGAAAACATAAATATAGATAATGGCATAAATATATTGTAAACGGACATGTATTTTGTCTTATTTGATATGATGTCTGAAGATAGATTGACACATGTGTGCTTTTATGGCTTCTGTGATTTCTTTTCTCAGGCTGCAGATAATGCGATTAAAGGACGGTAACAACACTATAAGCTGTAGGCTGATGACTGTGTCCAGGAGAAGGAGGACTTGGCAAAGAAGCACAGGTACCCTGAAACCACACTTCCAAAAAACGTCAAGAAAATAGCAACATGGAAAGCGCAGGTAGAAAAGATCTTTCGGCACCATTTAACAAAGCAGGTCCTTAGGGTCACTGCATTGACCCACAACCACCAGCCTTATAGCTGTGATCATCGCCATACCGTGTGCAATGTCCACAACCAGGAGCCATACGTGTCAGAATCAGGGTGGGATCAAAGTGGCAGAAGATACGCAGGATTTGATTCAGATCACAAAATGATAGAGTGGATATCCAAGCAGTCTCGGGGAATGGTGTAAAGAAGCCACAGAAGCAAACACCTTCAGTCATCTCAGTGTAGAGATGAGGTGTCTTGATAGTCAAGTGATGGAAGGGGTTGCAGGTGGCCAAGCATCTGTTCACAGCCGTGGGGATAAGCAGGCAAACCTCAGCAATGACAAGGGAGTAACAGGAGTATGTCTCCCAGAGGCAGCCAGCCAGAGAGCTGCTCATGGACTAGAGTATCTTTGAGATGGTGGTTGTGGTATACCAGATCTCCAGGAAGGAGAGGCCACTAGTAAAAAACACCAATGGGGATGTAGATGCAGAAATCCAGGATGTTGGAAAAGGAGATCGTAAGAGTCCCAATGATAAAAAACAGGTCCCATAAAAACAATCATTTCTAAAAAAAGATCTACAACTAGTTTGTCATTGCAAATATAAAGCACTTGAACCAGGAAATTTGGAAATCAGTCACCTAAAAAGTAACTTTTTGTGTCTACATCAGAGTGTCAACCAACTACAACATCTTTTTCCCATTTCTGAAACAAAAGATAATATGGCATTTTGATCAATTTGTGTCATATGATGCAGAGGACTTTCAGTGGAGAGAATTTCAGAACTATTTTTGAAGTGTTCATGGAGCAAATGCAGTGTTGCTGTACAGTCTTTCAAAAAACTGGTCCAGAAATGTACCTTCCGTTTGCAAATTTCATGTAGGCGGGGCATAAGGAAACAGCCCTGGGCATTTGAATAAAGAAGATGTCAGAAATAGTCTTTAAAACAAAAGAAAATGATTTTCTGATTTATTGAACTGTCATCTTACTATTGTTATCAACAGGACAACACCACAGTAATAAAACACACAACAAATGTCTGCCTTTAAGGTGCGAGAACCAGTTCTGAGTTCATAGACTATAAACACTTGATAAATCTTTTCTAAAGCAATGAAGGAAGGAGTGAACAAAAATAATTTAATCTAGAAAACAAATGTGAAAAGTTTAGTTGTAAGCAATTTTTATAACTCATTTATCCAAGACATTCTCACATGTTTCCCACTCTTTAGCATTATTCCGTGCTGTTCATGAATAATGGATAATAATGCATCCTTCCTAATGTCAAAGGACCTAACTTGCTGTTTACATAATTAAGAGCTGAAGTTGGTTTTTGAGCTTGAAATTTAATAAACACGTTTAAATTGTAGAGGCTTAATAATTCCCAAACTTTGTCAGCTCTCTAAGGCTAAGTGATGGATGACATGTCAGCTTCTGGGCTTATTTGAAACGAAAGAACACACTGACCTTTATTCCTCCCAGCAAAACCCTCTCTCTCCATTATTGGGGATGAAAGAGAGTGAGGCATTCCTTAAAAGTGGCCCGTGGTCTTTGATTTGTGCTAAGAACTCTTCCTAAATTAAATGGAAGTAGGGAACTACAGGTAAATATATAGTAAATGCACTTCATGTCTCAGGATAAATATAATTTCTCTTTGAAGTTTTCCTTGACCCGCCAAGCAGTTACAACTTCCACTATGATTTTATGAATTTTGTTATTACTTGTTATATTGCATTGTTACGGACTCTCTCAAGTTCTTCAGTGGAAACTCCTTTAGGGTAGAGGTTGTATCTTTGTCCAGAATGTACTACAATGTCTAACAGGTAACAACTGCTCAGTAATTAACTATTCAATAAATTAAATCAAGGCAGATGGAATACAATTTTCTGGTATTTAAAAATTGATGGAAAATAGTTAGCGGAGAACATAAACCATCACCTTTAAATTACATGCTTTGCTAGTTATGAAGGGTTTTTCAGGGCATATGTATATATATGTATATATATAATAAAGCACATGATCAAATATAATAAGCAGGTTGATGAGGTCCAAAGAAGAGGGAGAGGACTCAGTGCTGGCCCCTCAGTGGTGTGAATTTAAAGGTCACTGCAGCAAGACATTCCACAGCACAGTGATGTCCCCTCTGAATGGCACCTGCATCGTGACCAGCAAACACTGCTGGTGTACATGCAGGCCAGATTTGAGATTGGAGCAGAGCTCCGGAAGATATTTTCAATTTTTTTTGGCCCTCAGTGTGGCAGGTTGCATGATAACTGTGTATGATGAATCCACAGATGCGACAGCCACCACTTGGAACTGTGGGGTCATGAGTGTTGACCAGGATGGGGAGATGACAAATGGCCCTAGTGCTCAGTTCCGCCTCTTCTGAGTATTTGCAGGGGTCAAGGGCAGGTAGATTTTCAACATAAAGTCTGGAGCATCTGTGAACGTCTTTTCACTGCTCAATTTAGAAAACATGTTTGATTCTGTCGCTGCCATTTTCCAAGAATGACAAAGCACCGATTAAAAAGTGTACAGGGAGGGGAGGTGGAAATTAAATGTTAAAACAATGGAAGTCATCAGACTTCCAGCAGCAACTCATAGTGAGAAATTCCTGAGAAATGTTTTTCTGGTTTCTATTGGCCCTCACTTTACTAATGTCCTCCTCAATGCAAATAGTTCTTTATTTACCTTGTTTTGTGATTTAAAGAGTCACATAGCTGAACTCCATCATGCATATGATAGAAAGGAGCAAATGTTAAGCCAGCTTCATATTTTAATAAAGCATTTCATTTAGTCCTACCACTTATAAGAGACCTTTGCTAATCTTAGGCATGCCGATTTTTTTTTTTAACTCTAAGTAGGGTTAGGTGGTTGCTTACTGGTTGAGGAAAACATTCCACTTTTTCCATTTCTTAAATTCTGAGTCTGACATTCTCGGTATTAGAGACTATACCTTGTACCAGTATTATTCCAACATTTATCACATTCACCTACACATAGTAGGTAATGTTTTTTAAGTTTCTTGAAAAAAAGAAAGGAAGTATTTTAATAGCACTAACAGAAACTTCAGTGATGGTTTATGCTGTACAGTTGCTGAAAAGCAAGTCTTCTCTATTTCTCTGTTTTCTAAAGAATATAGACACATTATTAGGAAATAGAGCATGGTGGTTAAGAACAAGGCTTTTGAAGTAAGATAGAATGGGGTTCAAATTAGGTCTCAGCCTCTTACTATTTGTATGTCCCTAAACAAAGCATTAACCCCTATAAGTCACAGTTTCCTCACCTATAAAACAAGAATGATATAATACCTATTGCATAGAATTATTATAAAGTAACATGTGTATAGGAGACATTTATTACAATGTCTTAAGTACAGTAAGCACCCAATAAATAGAAAACTGTATTGCTATTATCGATATATATAATAGCAATTGTGAAATATAAAATGTTATTATATTATTACAAGCAAAAATATGATCAATAAATGCAGTGCAATTGGTGGTAAATGAAATATATCTAAAGTTAACAAGAATGAGTTAGAGGCTTCTGTGCTCTCCAAGACAGAAGGTACATTCTCCTTAATCCTGTATATTCACAAAGAGCATATTTTCATGGTCAGAACACCATGAAATTCCTTTTTCTGTTTCCTTTTCTTTTGTTTTCCCCTCAGCTTGGAATTTTGTTTATTCAACAAACACATGTGCACACACACACACACAGACACCAGCAAGTAAAATTACTTTACATTCACAATTTCGAGTGAGGGTGGGTTTGATCATACATGGTTTTTAAGCAGAGTAGTAAAGCGATCAGATCTAAGTTTGAAGAAGTAACTCAGTCTCAGCTGGGGGAGCAACTTGGAGGTGGGAAAGTATGGATGTGAAAGAGGTAGTTTTAGCTATATTAGTTTTTAGGAATATCGACAATATCTAGGAAAGGATGGTTTAATACAAAATTTTTTAATGGAGAAAACAGATAAGAAAATTGTGTAACTTGTTCATATGCTGGAGATTTATGTGTATCAATTTTGTAACAATGTTGAACTCAGGAAAGTACAATTTAAAAAATTAGTCAATCAGTAAAGTCATTCCATTCTGCATATCTTTTGAAGAACATTAAAAGCAGATGCACTATTTAAACCCAGCAATGTATCTTGTATCCCCTTTTCTCTCTTCCCTCACTTTCTTATTCCAAGTGTTCTCTGGAGACTCTCACCAAGATGTCTCCACCCACAGCCAAGGGCTTTCCTCTCCTTTCCCTCTCTTCTCCAACTGAACTCTTTATTAAACTGCATTAGCCTTTTCTAATAAGACCTTTCCCCTCACTTCCACCTTTCCATCCTACTTTTTCAAGTATCATAAGATTTAGGGGTGAGGATGAGGGGACAGCTGTGTCACAGTGGTGGGGAACTGAGCCGGACAACTACAGGACTCAGGTAGGTGGGCTCAGAAAAAGGGGAAATCTGCTAACATCTGCATAATAAGCTTGGTCGCATCCCATCTGAGCTGTGAGCCTTGGAAAAATTGCCCTTTATAAGACACGTATAAGAAAAATCGGCAAGAGAAAGTCCTCAAACAAAGCAGAACAAAAGATGTCCAGCATCCTGAAAACCAAGAGAAGTGCAACTGAAAAGGGGAGAATTGTCCGTTGGGCTGGAGCGACTGGAATGCAGCATGGCGGGACTGGTTCATACATTCAGCGGGCATTTATTGATTCCATTGCGTAATTAATAAGTACCATACATTGGACTACAGTGGAAACAAAGATTAAATTTTTTTGATTTATCATGAAAAAATACTGACTAGTTAATGAATAGACTAGTGCCATGTTTTTTATCTGTGCATTCCTTGCATTTAAAGTATTCTTCAATGACCCCCATGGCCTGAGATTCGATGCTATGTTCCTTAACTGCCACATAACTGCAATTAACCACTTTACGGGGTTTCCTTCTCTGTCAGTCTAACAGAAGGCTACCATTTTCCTTTCTTGTGGTCACCAGGATTACCGAGGCTAATCTGATGTTCAGCACAGTGGGTTCCACTAGCTCGACTCATGCAGGCTGATTGGATACACGAAGATGGCGTTGATATCCGTTACCAACCTAGACACCAAATAATACTGCGTGGTACTGCCGAGGCACCAGTGTAAGGGGATTCGTAACAGACCTGCTGAAGGAAGTCTAAATTGCTATTTATCAACACATGAATACTCAATGTAGAAATTATGGTAATTATCCAAATATATTAATTGGAAGTACCATGGACAGAGCTTAGTCTTCTGAAGATGATGTTTCAATTACCGTATCTTACAAATATTTTGGCTGGTTAAAATTAATGTTTACCCAGATCGTTTCCATAAAACGAATTTATCTTGAATAAATTGTGCGGCAGAAAGTTTACTTAACAAAGTCAGATCCAAAAATATGTCAAATTGGATAAAGGTTGAAAGAAAAACCATTGAATTCGGTTATTAGTGAATTTTGTTTTCCGATGACCTTTGGAAGACTAGTGTCAGATGATGGGAGAAGGCGGACTTCCGAGCGTTGAGGATGAACAGGCACCAGCAACAGTACAGCCTCCCAGGTACTGGGTCTTATTTGAAGCCCCTGGTCTTAAGGAAAAAGATTTCAGCTTGACCCAGATGCTTTTTTATAGCTTCCTTTATCTCTTTATTCCTCAGACTATAGATAATGGGATTAAAGAAGGGGGACAAAACTGCAAAGGCCAGAGCAATGGCTGTATCCCAGAATAGGGAGTAGGTGGCAGAGAAGCGTAGGTACATGAGAGCCACGCTGCCAAAGAAGAGCAAAAAGACGGTGAGGTGGGAGACGCACGTGGAAAACGCCTTGCGACGTCCTTCAGCTGAACGAATGCGTAGAATTACAGTCACAATGCCAACATAGGACATGAAAATGAGCATCACAGCTGTTATAATCTCCACCGCGTGGACAACATCCACCACCTGAATCACGATAATGGCTCGTGTGTCTGTGCAGGCCAGACGTAGCACCGGGAGGAAGTCACAAAAGACGTGCTCGAGGTGACGAGAGCCGCAAAACGGCAGCGTGGAGATCCAGGCGATCTCGGGGAGGGGTGTGAGAAAGCCACACACACAGCAACCGAGAGTCAGCTGAGCACACAGTTTGGGGGTCATAATAGAAGGGTAATGAAGGGGGCTACAGATGGCCAGGTAGCGGTCAAAGGCCATAGCTGTCAAGAGACAAACCTCACTAATGCCTGTGGAATGGAAGAAATACATCTGCAGAAGACACCCGTTTAAGGAGATGCTCTTCTTCTCACTAAGTAGGCTGGAGAGCATCTTCGGTATGGTAGCTGTGGTATACCAAACCTCCAGGAAAGAAAGGGCACTGATAAAGAAGTACATGGGAGTATGGAGGTGAGCATTCAGCCGGACCACTGTGATGATGACCAGGTTTCCAAAAACAATGAAAACATAAATGAAAAGCAGTGGAATGAAACAGAGGACAGACTCTCCCCAGGAATAAGGGAAAGCAGAGAAGATAAACTCCTGAGCAGCGGTTTGATTGGGGCTCTCCATCTCCAGGTAGGCAACGAGGATTTCAGCTCCCAGCGCACTCTGCCTTCTAGGAGATGTCCACTATGGGTCACAGAGTAAATCCACTTTCCAAATGCCAGCCTCTGGAGAGGTCCCTGTGTTGGAGATGTAGAGGAAAACAAAGGAAGAAGGAAATATTCCCCATTCCACAGGAGCTTGCAGTTAAATTTGCAGTATGGAAAAATATCCCGTCAGAAAAATACCCTATCAATATTTTAGACCAGTGATTCTCAAATCATACATTTAAATAATTTGGAGGGCTTGTTAAAATTCAGATTGTTGCTCTGCACTCTGAGAATTTCTAGTTCAGTAGGTCTGGGATAGCACCAAAGAATTTGCATGTCTGAGAAATTTATGGATGGTGCTAATCCTGCTGGTCAGGGGATGGAATTTTAAAACCACTATGTTTAGACAAATATAAAACTAGACAAGGCAGTGAAAGAATAGCAAGGTAATGTTCTTTCCCATAATCAAGCCTTACTGATTCTCTAACAATCTCCTCACAGCTGTTTCAAAATTCTTCAAGCTCCTAATTCCTTGTCTGATTCTTGGCATATGATTTAATTGAATATTTTAATGACAAAGACAAACCATCAATAGTGAATTTCCACACTCTTCATCCCCTTTCTGCTTCTAAAAAACACATCCTTTCTTTTGTGCGTGCGTGCGTGCGTGCGTGTGTGTGTGTGTGTAATGATGATTACATATAAGAATGATTCGGAGACTATTCAGAGGAGAAAAACCGTAGCATTTTCATGTTACTTTTCCTTTTTTTAAGGTTGGGCCATTCTACCTCCTCCCATCCTTTCCCTCTCCATCTTCTAGAAATGTAGGTCTCAGATGTATTTCGTCAAATGAAAGAATTAATGGAAACTGAATACGATAAGCAGTAAGAACAGAGCTTCTGTAGTAGAATTGTTTGGGGTGGCTGGATGGAGGGAGCTGTAAGGTTGTGTAGAATCCAGCTTAAGTACAGTATGTTGTAGACTATTAGTTCAGGACTTTTCAGAATCATTTGCTTTACTTTACAGATTTCCTCTCTTCTGTCATCGAATATGCACAAATCTTATCTTGAGAGAAAAGCGCTGTCTCTTCTCAGCCTATTTACCTCCTTTGTATTAACACTTTTTCGTAATGTTCCAGTATTCCTGATAGTCCTAATATTTAATGTTGGTTTTCCTCATATTTATTGTCTTCATTCCCTCCTGAATCTCTTTGAATCAATGATCTGCTCTCAACTTTCCATATCTCTTTTCTCAAATACACCAGTCACTTTCTGATTGAAAATTCAGTGGTCTCCCTCTGTCCTCATTGCCACTAACCTCCAAGGGTCAATCAACCTGATCCTTGAAAATCTTTCTTTCATTTGCTTATTTGACATCACACTATCCTGGTTTCCTTCATTGGCTATTCTGTTTTCCACTTCCCAAGTATGGAGATAATACAAAATTCTATCTTTGTGTTTGGTTTCTTGTTCCCATTTCCTTCCACACAGAGATCTCATTTATTCAATATTATCAATTTTTGTTGGCCTTCCACTCTCACTAATTAATGCGACTCCAGAATTTCCTCGTGAGCCCCACATTTTATTCAGGGCCAGCAATCCAATCCAGGGAGACCTCCCTGCACTCAAGGTGAGGCCTCAACCCAGGAGAAGGTTCTTGACTCTGATAGAGAAAGAATTCATGAGAAGGTTGAACAAGTATATGTAAGGAAGGAATTCATTAAAGCGAGAGTAGTAATGAATGGCGGCTGCCTTGCAGGAAGCAGACAGCAAGGAAGAGCAAAGGAAAGAAAGGGAAGCATGTGGAATTACTGCTTGGCATAAGGTAAATCCATTGCCAACTCCTAAAGCCAGTGTCACCTGGCATCCAGTGTCCACTTGGATCTGCCTGGCATGGGGGCAAGTCCCTTGCACCCCAGGATTTGGAAGAGCCACAGAGGACTGGATGGAGTGAGATTATGTCTGAGAATTTCCCAAAGGGAATGAAGGGAGAATTTGTGGCAGGCTACTAAAGAGCATGATTGATTGTACAGCTGCAGACCTGTCCAGGTCACCCAGGTGACAGGAACTTACAAGCCCAAATCAGAGCTCTCAGCAGTTCCTCCATGCTTACCTGGAGTAGAGCAGAGACAGAGTGAAGCCTTGTGCTTAAGTCTGGAAAATAGAATGAAATAGCACAGTGACAAAGACACTTACCACTGGAAGAGCACAGAGACAAAGTGCAGTAAGTTGAGAAGTGAGAAGGCTTTATTGAAGCCAAAAAGTACATACTTGAAAAAAGGGGAGTGTGGGCAACCTCAGAGAGGAGGCACTCTTAAGGGCTTAGGATTCTGTCTTTAAAGGCTTTCAGGAATGGAGCCAAGGGCGGGGAGGGGAGCATAGGATTGACTTGTGGTCTCATGATGTCTCTCTCCCGTGAGAGACATTGTCACCACCCACAGTCAGTCCTCTAGATAATTCTGTAAGAAAAAATTAACACAAGGAATTTATTGATCCTTTTCTTCTCTAAAGTAGTGGTTACCCTCAAGAACTGGGAATATATCCGTTAGGACTGCTCACCCTGCCTTAAATAGGTTGTTGGCTGATTACCAAAGAATATGTTAGGAATCTTACCTCCTAACTTCCTGGTTTTTAAAATGGAATCTTAGCCTTAAAATGGAGTCCCTCCTGTTCTGACTATACTGTTTATGTCTCAGCATTTTTCATCACAGACAGGAAAGTTAATCATGATGCCCAAGTCCCTGCCAACCTCACCCCCACTTAGGAGCCTCATCGTGACCCAGACCTGCCAACCCCACCTATCGTGGGATGAACTATGTCACCCCAAAATTTATATATTGAGGTTTGAACCCCTGGTACTGCAGAAGTGACTATATTTGGAGATAATTAAACTAAAGTGAGTTCACTAGGATTGGCCCTAATCTGAAAGGACTTTTGTCCTTGTAAGAAGAGGAAACTTGGGCACAGATAGGTACAGAGTGCAGACCATCAGGAGACTCAAGGACAGGCCAGGGAGAACGGCCTTTATGCTTTCTACTAACTTGCCCTGTAACATATCTTCTGACTCCTCCTTGCTCAACACCTTCCCAACCGCTACTCACACTTCCTACGTGCGTGCATACTAGGGCTCTCTATTGTCATGCAGGTGTGTTGTTCTTGCTCTGGGTATCGCCCATTTCCCCACACTAGGTAACTCACTGACCTTGCTGCTGTTGGGTTCCAAAGTTGGAAAAAATACAGGTGAAGACTATCATTCCCCGCCCCGAGGTACTCGGCCACACAGAGCTGCTAAGGCAGATGTCTGTGGCCCTTCTGTGTTCCTCCTCTGAGTCTTTCATCTGAGCTGTGATTCTTTCATCATTCAGTGATATATACATCTGACTCTCCCTCTAGAACTCTCTCCCTCCCCGCCTCTCACCCCTCATAAGTTGCGTATCTCTTGCTGAGTATCACCAGAATGGGAAGATGACTCTCCTGGGACTTCTACACAAGTGGGAAGGCAATCATTCCCATAATGGCTCCAATCAGGGAAAATGGTTGGTGCTGGTAATTAGGAGAACCCTAATCCCAGGGAACTAGGATCCAGGACAATGAAATCATTTGGGAGCTTGAGGCAATTGGAAGAAATGGTTTCATTTGTTTGATTGGGTGGGTGGGTGGGTGGATTGGCTTTTACGTGAATTAAAATGATGACAATTCAAGACTCAGGTTTGAAGGGTGTTGATACAGTAGAGGCAAGAGATCAACGGAACAATGCAAAGAGATATCTGGGCTCATAGCCTCCTTACTTATTTCTAGGCTGTTCAGCTGAATTTAGGAAAAGCAATCGGCCTTTCACATGCTCCACCTGCTAGCTGCGTACTGAAATTTGAAGCCAGTGTGTTAGCTAATAATGATCATTTTTCTCCTTTTGCCTGTTTTTGTGTGTAGAGGTTAGGGACCTTTTCAGGAAAAGAGATGACAGGGAAGAGAGTCTCCCACAGGTCAAAGCAAATTCACCACTTTGTAAGCTACTCTCATCAAGATTGTTTCCATTTTCATTAATTTTTCACTTAAATTCCTGAGAATAAAGATTAGCATGATGTGATTCATTTCCTTCCAAAAATCACTGTCTAACAAAGAATATAGAAATGGGTACAAATCAAAATATTACAAGATGGTAAACTCCCCAATGGGAACAAGAATGGGCACTTTGGTTGCTTTTGTATCTTGACTAGTGTAAATTATGTGGCAATAAATATAAGGGTGCATCTACCTTTTCAAATCAGAAATTTTGTTTTCTTCAGGTAAATTCCTAGAGGTGGAATTATGGTTTGTAAATTTTGTAAAACACTGAGCTCAATAGAAAAATTGGCAATAAATAATAATGAAGTAATTAAAACAACAGAAAAGAGTTACTACTAACCATTAAATGTATGCTCGATTATTTTACTCTTGTCATTTTCAAATACATGTGTATTTAAACTTGCTTTGTTTTACCTACTTTGATTGGCAAAGAATACAAGGAGTGACATACATTATGTGGATTAAAGTATTAAAATATACATTTTCAATTTTGCTGGATGTGTAAATATTTACAATATTTGTATTGGTGATTTGGCATTATTCAATTTTTTAATTTATTATTTTTAAATTGAGGTGCGTACAATAAACTGCACTAAATACACCTAGCTTGATGTGGCATTATCTATTCAGGTTTTTAAATCTTGAGCACTGCAGCTGTATTTGTAGGACTCGATCTCACAACAATATTGCACTGTGCAAACATATATAGATTCTCACTTTGGTCTTTATTTATGATTAGAAGTCATTGAAATAAACTTTCATTTGTAATACTAGAGATTAAGTAATATTCAGGGTAACCATACTGCAGAATAATATGCTGCAGTTATTTTATGTGGAAGTATTAGATCTCTATGCTATGACTTGGAAAAACATGTAAACAAATGTATGGTTAACTCAGAAAATTTTAGAACACTGATTGCATGTAATCTTTTTTTTGTAAAAAAATAAGCTACATCAAACCTTACATTGAACTTATTTTTTATTTGTTTTCCTTTATTTTCATTCCCCCTATTTTTTCCATATACAACTATTTTCATTTATTTGAAAGATATTTTCTCTATGTGCATATCCTTATAAAACATGCAATTGTGTACATGTACTTTTACCCAACGTCCCAAACAACATCTTCATGCCTGTCAGTTTATAAACATATGTGAAAATATCTTTGGGAAATATTCCTAGGAGCAGAATTACTGGAACAGAGGATAAATTTGAGTTTAATTTAATTTCAATCTGATTTTTTTTTTTTTTTGAGAGGGCATCTCTCATATTTATTGATCAGATGGTTTCAGATGGTTGTTAACAACAATAAAATTCTGTACAGGGGACTCAATGCTCAATCATTAATCCACCCCAAGCCTAATTCTCGTCAGTCTCCAATCTTCTGAAGCATAACGAACAAGTTCTTACATGGTGAACAAATTCTTACATAGTGAATAAATGCTTACATGGTGAACAGTACAAGGGCAGTCATCACAGAAGATCACGCATTATGAACTATAAACAATCAGGTCAAATATGAATATTCATTTGATTTTTATACTTGATTTATATGTGAATCCCACATTTCTCCTTTATTATTATTATTATTATTTTTAATAAAATGCTGAAGTGGTAGGTAGATGCAAGATAAAGGTAGAAAACATAGTTTAGTGCTGTGAGAGAGCAAATGTAGATTATCAGATGTGTGCCTGTAGACTAAGTGTTAATCTAAGCTAGACAAGAGGAATAAAACATCCACGGATGCAGAAGAAGATTTCTCTCAAAACATATGGCATGTGAACAGTCCCCAAGAATGGGTTGTTTTAATTTGTCTGATTTCTCTCAGACTGTTCAAGTTCAGTTGGACAATGTCCACCATATCATAGATAAGTTTTCACAAATGCCTAGGGTGCCTAACTGGTTTACTTGGTTTCACTGGAGATGGCTGGTAATTACAGGTCTGCTTTGGTTATGTAACTGTATTCCTATTATGTTAATGGGTGTACGCGATTTAATTAGTAGTTTAAAACCTATACATGCTGAAGTTACTCTACAAGAAGATATGTCAAAGAAATAATCAATCTTCCCATGTTTTCTTCCGCCTGCTACTTCTATAGCTTTTCTTCTTCCTTCCTAATTACAACCCTTAAATAGAATTTACCGAGTATCATAATTCTTCCAAGTGGTAAAGATACCTCAAGACAAATGCTGGGCATAGAAGCCTCAGGGCATAAATATGCAAAGAAATAAAAAGCTAACCTTTTCAAACAATATTGCCTCTCTCTCACTTACCAACTTTACATTTCCCTGTATGGCCCCGGAAAATGACTGGTTAGCCAGAAACGGGTAAGATTCCTCAATCTGATTTTTTTTTTAATGGCTATATCAGTTTACATTCCCATCAACTGAGCATGTGTGTTTCATTGTATATTCCTTCTAACAGTGAAAATTAAGACTTTAAGCATCTCTATGTAATTATTAGCCTTTTGAGTTTATCTTCTTTTAAACTGTCTATATCATTTGCCAGTTTTCTTCTAAGCTTTCTCTACTTTCTTGTTTCTTTAATGGGATCTTTTTCTTTAAATATGATGATTTTTCTCACCCAAAATAACCTAAGTAAATATACAGTAAGAAATGGTATTATGATTTCAGACAATGACATACCCATTTATATGAAGGAATCTCACATAAAATTCATAAAAATTTTGTGCTGTTTAGACAAAAATGTTTTGCTTATGTACATATGTCAAGCAGTGCAGATGCAAAAAATGGAATATTCTACAATTCTTTAATCTGTTGTGCATATTTCTTATGGTTTGGAGAGATTTTGTATTAAATTTTATTTTAGATTAAAAGGTGTTTAATGCCATACTTTTCTTTTCAAGCACAGATCCAAAGCAAGATGACTATCAGCCGCAAAAATGATGAAGAAAATGTGGAAAGGAAAACGTCACTTCCCAAGAGTGACTTCTTTGCATCTCTTCACCTCTCGTTACTGTTTCAGGTCTTCAGCACTTGCTCTACTTCTTAATGATCTCAAATCCCTTTAATGTGTACAAATTCTTTAATGTACAAAAGAACAGGCAGCATGGTTAATTAAATAACTACACATTTGGTGCAAGCAATCTTTCTGAAATGGTAGAATTATTTTTAAAAATAATTAACAATACAGTTCTAAAATACTTACAACCCAAAAGAATATCTTAAGATGCAGATAATAAACACTAGTTACTAAATCTCGGCAATCTCAGGATGGTACAATGGCAGACAAAGCTCATATACAGCAGAGCACAGTAACTTGTTACATGTTTCATTCATGGATGTTAAAATAATAATAATTTAGCCTCCTACTCATAAGTCTTAGTAAGCTGCAGGAGGATGAATTAGGCTGGACTTCATCTCTAGGCTTTGAGCTCTGGCTCTGGACACCAGGCTTCAGGCAGGATGGGTTTAGGATCAGCTCCACATGTCTGTCATTCTCTGGAACCAGTGACTTTCAGAGACATGACCTCCTCTGGGTCCAGTGCTGAAAGGGAAGCAACTGCTTGGAAGAAACCCAACTACAAAGACACATGCTCAATCTCAGTATGTACATTGACATCCCAATATAAATAAATACATACATAAATACATATAAAAGCCAATCTAAAGTTGTAGAGCAAGAAAGCATAAACTACCCACCATGAATGCATTCATGGAAAAATTGTGGATTTATAATTCTGTCACAAGAATGTGAAGAAGTGGGACCAGTAACTTGATTTACCACCGTCCCTTATTATAATAGTCCTGCGATTTCAACTTGCCAGTAATAGAACTGATATGCACCATGGAATAACTAGACTTTTGATTTAATGTATATATCAGTTGCTACGCTATTGAAGAAGTACTGTGTTACATTGATAGACTATTTGTGCAACCATTTACAAAAGCAATATTTTTACCAATAGCTATACACGTATTTGCATTTTTTGTTAATAAGTCAACTTTTTGAAATTTATCTTGAAACAGAACTTTATGAAAATGGGAAGAACTTTATACAGAAAAAGATAATTGCCATATTTATAAGAATAGTGAAAGTCAGAGAACCATATCAAGTTTCAAAATAGAGAAATAATTTGTATATCCAATCAGTGAAATATTTTGTCATATTTAAGCAAAATACTTATATGGAAACATTAATAAATTTAGTTATAATTTTGCATTTTATTATATTAGCACTCAAATCACATGTGTATTATATTAAAGTTGCATACAAACTATGTATTTTAGCACTGACATGGAAGGGAAAACAGACTATTTTAAAAAGGTAAATTAATAAATTCAGTTAATGATAAAGGTAAGTATATGCACTTATTTTATCTTAACACTGTCTTACACTGATCCTATGTAACATAGTAAGTTCCCATTGGTAATGATCCGATCTACTCAAATGCTCTTTACATATTTAACACAGTACCAAATGCAGTCTATGATGCCCTTGGTCGTGACAACATCGTATGCAGATCACATCAGTATATGTATCTTAAAGCACAAGCAAGACTGACTGGAAAAGAAAAAAAGATAAGAGAATAGAGCCTATGGTCTGGGTGACAAGGAATTCTTGCTTCTTCATGTCCATCACCTTCGTGGAAAGCTTTAGACAAATCACCTTGGTATCATGGAGATTTAGCACCTGGTCTCAGTGAACTACATGGGCTGGGAAAGGCCACTTTCCTTTCACAGAGTATTGTAAAAACAGATTAGATGTCAAAGAAAGACACTGAATAGTAAAGGTACCATCTACACAAGTAACTGTTTTGAAGGAGAAGAATAAATTCAAATCAAACAAACACAATTAAGAGATACAGACAAGAAAACATTCCCTTGACACTAGAAAGTAAACAGTGGCATTGTTATTTTTGTCATCTCTGTAAATCTTCAGATGACTTTCTTCACCAGCCTATTCACCAGCTCATGGGGAAGACATTCAGACTTGTATAATTGTATAATTATTTAAAATTCTAGTCTCCTTGGGGTCAATATTTTGTGAAGAAGTTCCATTTGAATAAAAGACTGCAGCCTATATATATTACCCGTCGGATACACTAAATACCTTTTGAGAGCAAAGGACTTTTTTAATAGCATCTTTCATATCCTTATTTCTCAGACTATATATAATGGGATTGAAAAAGGGAGCAAGGACAGAGAAAGTCAGGGCAATGGTCGCGTCCCAGAAAGGTGTGTAAGTAGCAGAGAACCTGAGATACATGAGGGCCACGCTACCAAAAAACAACAGGAAGACGGCAATGTGGGCAGCACAGGTCGAAAAGGCCTTTTTACGGCCCTCAACTGAAGGGATGCCCAGGATAACAACAATAATCCTGATGTAAGAAAGAGAAATAATCAGACCTGTTATTAGAATGGCAAGAGCATGAATGACATCCTGCACCAGGATCACAGAGGCGTCTGTGCAGGCTAAATTTAATACAGGGGCAAAATCGCAGAAAATCTGATGGATTTGGTTGGGGCCACAAAAAGGTAAAGTGGAAATCCACACAATCTCAGGTAGAAGGATGAGGAATCCAAAGATACAAGAGCCTGCAGAGAGCTGAGCGCACAGTCGGGTGGTCATGATTGCGGGGTAGTGCAGTGGGCTGCAGATGGCAATGTACCTGTCAATGGCCATGACAGTCAACAAGGCCCCTTCTGTGTTCCCAAGGGAATGGAAAAAGTACATCTGCAAGAGGCAGCCGATGAAAGAGATGGTCTTTTGATTGCTGATGAGATTGGAGAGCATCTTAGGGATGGTGGCTGTGGTGTACCATATCTCAAGAAATGAGAAGATGCTGATGAAAGTGTACATGGGATTGTGGAGACAGGTGTCCAGCCTTACAGCAAAGAAGATCGTTAGGTTCCCAATTACAATAAATGTGTAGATGAAAAATAAAGGGAAAAAGTACAGAAGTCCACCTTCCTGGAGCTGGGGGAATGCAGTGAAGATAAATTCAGCCACTGCTGATAGATTTCCACTCTCCATATTCCCAGGAGAGTTACCTGTGAATAAGGAGAGGATACACGCTACTAACAGAGAAGGTAACCAATGCATTGTAAACGCAGATATAATTTTGGGTTACCTGGTTTTCTGTGTGTGTTTTGATAGTTCCCAGATTCAAAATAACCCATAACTTGCCTATATGTCTAATCTTTTTATTTGGGAGACAGTGTAACATGGTTAAAATCAAACTTACTAACCCTGATTCTCAGTCTGCCACTTCATTAGTTGGGTGATAATGACCAATTTATGTAACCTCTCTGAGCCTCAGCATCTTCTTCTGGAAGTGAAAAATGTTAGTTCAGTCAGAGTTGTTTTGAGTGAGTTAATGTATTAAAGTCCCTAGTATTAATGTTCAATATCTGTCAGTGGTCTTTTCCTTCCTCGATCAGATTTCTGAAAGAATAATATTAAAATACCTTGTTTAGATCTGTTCACACCTCACCTGCTTGCAGTGGGACTTCTTTCCTTACTACCATGCAGAAGCCATTCTGCCCTATGTATCAGAAGCATGCAAAACAAGGGAAACGTATGACTACACTTTTGGATCAATAACCACTGATTCCTACTACTTGAAGATTTTCTTGTTGACTCTCCTGAAGCCACACGTCCCAGGCTTACTTCATCTTATATGGAAGGCTCTTCTCGGGTGTTCTGTTATACCACTGTTTTCTTATTTTCTGTGTTACGGGCTCATCTTTACCCATTCTATAAATGGCTATGTACTCCACGTTCCTGTTGTGGCCCCTAAAATCATGTCCTTCCACATTGTCTGTTAATGAACACATACTCTTCCATAGTTTTCAGTTCTTTTGAATCTCTACCTCCAGCATAGGTACATTTTCTGAGCTTTAAACCCACAAATCCAATATTCCCATCTGCCACTCTCATGCTGCATTTTGGCAAAGTTCACCTTGATTTCTCCTGGATCATTGCTTTTGTGAATGTGAACCCTCTTCTTGGAAGACTTCTTACTCACTCTTCTTCACCTGAGTAACTCCTACATGCTTTCTTAAAGTTTCAGCTCAGCCATTGCTTCCTATGGAGCCTTGTAAGTATTTCTGTGGTCTCCTTCCCTACATTCTCACACATGTGCTCACTCACACACACACACACACACACACACACACACACACACATCTGGGTTTATTCTTATCTCCACAGGGCCTCAACAATAAACCTTACTCACTGTAACACTTGTCATTTATTTAACCTCACTAGATTATGAGCTTCTGTTAGGGCAGGATAAGCCTTTTGTCATTTACAACCTCTTGGAAGTATTAAGCCTTTGAAAATAGCTTCTTTTTGAATGAACAGGTTTAGATCAGACTTACGAACATAATTAAAACCAGAAAAATCCAGAAGTAAGAGGGGAAAGAGGGAAAAGTATAAGCATTCAAATCTTAGACCATGATACAGTCTGAATAATTGGATGTTATTTCTAATTGTAAATATATAGACCTGGAGATCCAAAGACAGAACTTTCTTATGAACCCTACTCCAATGCCAAACTTTAAGCCTTCCCGAACCTTCACTAATTGAATCGTTAGAGTGTGTTTCCAAAGCATAGGAAATGAATACTCTCTCCCCAGACCGCAGTGACCCTAAACTCACCTCTGCCAAATACAGTAGGGCTCTTCCCTTTCCCTGGGTGTCTGCATCCCTAAATATTCCCTCAACCTGGACGAGTTGTTATAGCCTTCTTAAGGAAACACTAAAGGGGAAATGAGCTCCTCTGAGGCTTTATCCTTTGGTAATAGGTGGAAAGCAATCCTTCTCTCATGGGGTCAATTACTGGAGCAACTCTGCTCATGAGATCTCCAGATCAAAGGAGAATCACTGCTCCAGGGAAGACCATTGTTACCCCTTTTCTTCTCACTATTATGATTTAACCAGCCAGTCTCCATCTTCTTATGAGATTGGGAGGGTACTACACTAAAAACAGCTTTGATGAGGACCCCATCCTTACAAAAACACAAGAGGTAACACAGTTTTGAAGGCGATTGTGAATAAAGAACAATTTCTACTTAACATGTCATTTAGGGAAGTGCAACAGCACTGAAGAAGGTGAAAGAAGGCCAAATTTTTTCTCCCAACCATATACACGGGGTTCTCCTTCAAATTATTCCTATTAATTCTACTGGACTCTTTAACTTCCCATTTTTTTTTACCACAAAATACACCCAAGATTGCTATGTGTTTCTTGTATACCACTTCCTTCCATTCATTCTTCCTTAACTTTATGTAATTTTCTTCTCACTTCTTCACCATGAAGAAATAGCTCGAGAAACTTTATGACCATATCAATTTCTGTCAAGAATGGAATTCTTCTGTGTGGGGGAGGACTTATCATACAACGGTATTTGTTTCAATGTGACTATAGGTATTTCTCCATTTAAAAGCAAACTTACTGAAGTTTGTGGTAGGATAAGCAACTATGCAGAATAATTTAAAAGTTCATGTGACGGAGTAAACGTTTGAAAATAATCATGGATATGTGGGAAATGGAGACTACTGAGAGAAATCTTTAACTGCTAGGTATTCAAGTTATCATAAAGCTATAATTATCCAATCAGTATAAGAATTTATACAGGTCAATAAATTAGAGGATCATATAGCTAGTTCAGAGACAAATAGGAAAAAAGAATGAAAGATTTCTTGTAGGAAAAAGGTGGTATTTTATCACTGGGGAAGATGATTCATTTACTATAATATCAGGCATAAGTGTATCCATTAAAACAAAACAAAGTTAAATCTTTACTTCATATCATATCTAAATATTATTTCAAAAAGATTAAAGAACAAAGAGAAAAAATTAAAAATAGAAAAAAATCTAAAATACATATACATATATCAATATGGTATATATTTTATACTCTATAAAATGTTAGGATATTATATGTTATGTATTAATGTATGTAAAACATGGGGGAGAATTTCTAAATCCAAAGACAAAACCATAAATATAAAGATAGAGATAGCTGGCTCACTCAAATTTGGCAGCATTTCCTCCCCAATGGAAATATAATTGTGCTTTTTTCAAAAAAGAATGTTTTAATGATACATAATTCATGTACACGAAAATACACAAATTGTAAATATATAACTCAATGGAGTTTTACACTGTGACCATACCAGTCTAACCTCTGATCAAGAATTATATTTTATCACCTATGTCCAATTTGTTAACTTGTTTGTCAAACCTTTGCTATGATTGTGGATTTCTCTATTGATCACTTTAATTCTACTATTTTTTTTCTTATAAATCTTAAGCCTATGTTTTTGAATTTTTGGGTCTTCTTGATGAACTATCACTTATATTGCTGTTAAACATTCCTATAGTCTCTCATAAAGCTTCCTTTAGGTATTCTTTGTTCTGATATCAGTATAGTTGTATCACTTCATTTAATGTTTGCATGGCATAACTTTTTCATCTGTACTTTCAACATATCTGTATCCATATATTTAATGTCTGCCATAACCAGTGAAGAGATTTTTTATTAAGCTGGACAATCTGTCTTTTAATTAGAATATTTAAGTTCACTAACATTAAATGTAGTATGTATTTGTACACCTCATATATATATGGCATGTAAATTAAATATTATTTATATTAAGGTACAAATAATGTGATACACATAAATACATATAATATATAAAGACTCAAAGACTGGAAAACAGAGAGAAGTATCAGTGTGTGGAAATGTATTTAGCTTGTGTGAAGTCAAATTAGCTCAGCAGAGAGGGAAAATAGTGGAAAATGAAACCAGTCAGTTACGAGATGGCTTGTTAACTGACCTGCATGGTGCAACATTGCTGTGGCATATTGCAGAATGTGAAGAATTTCCCACACTTCTGTAGTGAAGCACTGAGAAGTTTCAAGACAGGAAATCAATGCAGGGTAACCTCAGGACCCAGTGGGGTTCAACACACTAGCATTTCCTAGTATGAAGAGGAAAGGTATTATTGATGAAAAACAACCGTGTTGCAGCCATGTACGCAGTTTTATCACACCTGGGGACACAAAGAATGTGAAGGAAAAGATCATGAGCATCCTTTGTGGAAATCTTTTGGTCCCTAGGTCCTTATGTGGTTGGATATGAAGCTGTATGTGGACACACACTGGCCCTCCAACCCGTGCATTTAGTTCATATGGGCATGCGTGTTCAAAAAACACAGCTTCCTCTTGGTCCCAGATCCTTCTTTGTGGTTCTCATATTTTCCATTCAGCCTTGTATTGTATACACATCAACTGGGTGGTGAATAAGTCTACATGAGAATTATATTCCAAAGACCATCACACTAACAGGACAGTTGTCTCCAGGATTACATTATAAACTTAGAAACGAAGTGAGCCAGGTTTCCAACCTGTTGTCACAGTTACTATGCTCTGGTTGTTTGCATTAAGATGAATATCTTCTTTAAAACTTTGTAATAAATAGTAGCAATTTCTGAACAAAATAGGAGAAACTCAAGATTTTCGAAAGTATCAGACTTCTGAATTCTGAGTTTTGAAAATAAATTTTGAAGAGAAAATGATTTAGTTAAGTGGATGCCTTTATTTTAGAATTTTTAAATCACCCATTCTCAGTGTTGAAAGATTGTTTTGTGTAACTGATAGTACCACTGGTTCAAACAAAGTTAAGTTTATGGTATGTTGCAAATATTGTATAATATGACAACACGTATGGTAGCTTATTTCTACTTATCTTTATTAGAGGAAATATTTTAGAAGTTCCTTGTTAGAGGAGTGTAACCATTGTGTCACATCCTTGGTGTGAATGGTAGTTTAGTGAACACAGCTCAAGGATTTGTGTGTTAGAAAGAAGGACCTCTCTCACATCTAATTATGAATTTGGTAAATTAGAATATTTTGTAAAACCAAATTCATATTAACTAGCATTGTATTAGACATGTTTATTTTTAACCATTGAAAATAATCAGAAAAGGTTTTTTTCCCTTACTGTTTCTCTTGGCTGTAGTACTATAACAGAAATTTAATGCTAAGAGACATTTTATATGTTCCTTTGAAAATACAATTTAATCTAGATTATCTATTTTTCTCTTTTAACTATTTTTAGTACAGCAACATCTGGCAAGTTTATTCTTCAGATATAATCTATGGTTCATCTGTTCACTATTTCTAGAAATAAAATCATTTCTATGAGAAAAAGCATAAACTAACAAGATAGCACCTCCTTTTTTTAACATGGCAGACTAGACTTAACTGTGGGCTTGAATCCTAAAGGAAGTCATCACAGTGTAATTCAAGTAAGTATGTGGTTGTCAGATGGATACGAATAACAGCAGTGTGGAAGGACATTTTTGCGGTCTATTTATTCTCTAATTCCAGTAAGTTCGTTGCTTTCAGAAGCAAGAAGTTTCTATTCCTTTTTATAATGCGCCACAAGGAAAGTATAAACAGTTGCCCTCTATCCAACTCTTTGTGACATTGAAATCAATGCTTTTATATTTGACAGGATCATTTTTAAATCTTTTGATTTGTTTAGTTGAAAAGTTGTATGATACTTAATTGGCAATAGCAAATTTCTGTATGTAGTAGCATGGCTTTAATGTGTTACAGGTACTCCGTGGCTTCTCTGTGGATTCTCCTGCGCCCGTGGTCTGTTTTGCTTTCCAACACATGTCACTGGCAAGTTAGGGATGCTTGCATATCTGGTTCTGAATTCTGGTTGCCTGTGGAACAAGAATACAGATAGATGTCCTGGGGAGGTAACCATGAAACTGTGAATTACAACCCTCGGTCAAGTAGAGGTTTCATTGGTATAATTTTTTGTTTGCTTCTCTGTTTTTGTTTGTTTTCTCTATTTATGATTAATCTAAAGTCATTGGAAACAGTTTCAACTGCTATGTAGGACTAAAATTTGTAATGGTATCAAAAGACCTCATCTCCACTCTGGACACTTTTTATTAGAAACTCTTTAACTTCAGGTGGTTTCCTTGTTAGCACTCAGATCTCTAATTCTACATATAATAATATATATAAGCCATATATCAGTGTAGACAATGTCTATTATGGGCAATCACTACTGTGCATTTTTTCTTTGTTAGTCGTGGAATCCTAAACTCAGACTTTTGAAGCTAAACTAAGATGACCCAACTTACTTAGCAGCCATCCACCCACCGAAAGAAGACTAGGAGACAAATCTCCATGCCAGCCACTCAACGAACAGAAACATTCCAGAGATCCATTCATTGAGCTCTGGCCCAAACTGTAGCTATCAAAATCCAAGTTGTTCTGCTTGGAATATACAACACTTTTCTCAAAAAGAGTATTTCACAGTAATTCCCAAAAAGGCCCTTCTCTTGCCTGTGTTGAATTTCCTTGAATTTTATTTCATATACACTATGACTTAAAGAAGTTTTTAAAATTGAAGTCACCTTTCCTAATTTCTCAGGACTTATATAGCTTTTTATTGTTCTTAGAGGGATTAATATGATGTGTGATGGTAAGGGTTGTTTTGTGTTTTGTGTGCCTTTCACGTTTAGGATCTCTAAAGAAATTAGTATGAACTTGGTGTTAGTCATTTCAATGCACTATTCAATGCACTATTTCAATGCACATTTCAAATGTTGATTCCATGTTGGATAAAATTGCCATCTTCATACCAAAATTTGTACTTGTGTTTTATAAAGATAATTATAATGATTGTGCATAAATGATGATAGAAAAGGCAATAGCACTGGATATGGCAAAGACAAGAAAGTTTTTAGAGTTATTTATTTAAGAAGTTAAATGTATATATTTTTTGAACTGCCATTCAACAGATACAAAGCAGACTTTTGATCATAAATGTTAAAGAAAATGAAGATACTTAGCCCTGGGAGGGTGCAATAAATAAAATTCATATCTGTGAGTACCTGCATGCACCAAAGTTTATTACTGTAAATAATATTTTATATTGTAGTTTTCTTATAAACATGTCTGGAATATTAATAATTTAGTCTTATTAAATATATAAACTTATTGGTCCAATGAATGGTTAATTATATATATATATATATATATGTATATATAAAGCTAGAAATAAAAGTGTACTTTTTTTCATTTAGACACTTCCAAATCCTTCCTTGAGGATTATTTTTGCATTTTCTTAAATATCTGCTTTTGGACAAACCTAATCCAGTAATTCATGATCTATAATTAAATAGGAAACTTTCCCAAGATCTATTACCTGAATAGAGACATAATACCTTGAAGCACATGGCCACCTTTTGAAGTGCAAGCCTAACCCTTTAAAGTGGTGAGCAATTTTTTCTTTTATTACAACTTTTCAGAAGAAAGAAAAGTTTTCAACTCCATAATAAAGTTCTTGATAATACACACATTAAATTTCATAACAATGATACAGGGTATAAATGTGTTTTCCTAGATATAGAAGAAATGCTCAGGAGAACAGACAGAAGATTCAGTGTGACAAAGAACTAGGTAGAGAGTAATTTCATTTTTTAATCTGTTAGAAAAACATTAAAACAAGGGAAGGGAACCTGTGGCTCAGAATTAACCTCCAGACGTGTTCAACATTTTCTGAAGATGGAGAGTCTTCTAATCGCATTCTTCATGTCCTTGTTTCTCAGACTATAAATGATGGGATTGAAGAATGGGGCCAGGACGGTAAACGCCAGTGCAATGGCTGTGTCCAAAACTGGTGGGTAAGTGGCATTGAAACGCAGGTACATGAGGGACACACTGCCAAAGAATATCAGGAAGACCACGAGATGGCCTGCACACGTGGAAAAAGCCTTTTGACGACCCTCAGCAGAAGGAATCCTCAGGATCACAATGACGATTCTTACATAGGACAAGGCAATGATTAGGACGGTAATGATGATGGCCACGGCGTGGATCACATCTTCAATCAGAATCATGGACGTGTCTGTACAGGCCAGGCTTAGCACAGGGACCAGGTCACAGAAGATCTGATGGATGTGGTTGGGCCCACAGAAAGGCAGTGTTGAAATCATCACAATCTCAGGGAGCAGGATAAGGAAGCCAAAGATGCAGGAGCCTGCAGAGAGCTGAGCACAGAGCCGAGGGGTCATGATCAACTGATAGTGAAGAGGATTGCAGATGGCAACATATCTGTCAATGGCCATGGTGATGAGCAAGATTCCTTCTGAATTTCCAAGAGAATGGAAGAAATACATCTGCAAGAGGCAGCCGGTAATGGAGATGGTCTTCTTTTCACTGATGAGGTTGGAGAGCATCTTGGGAATGGTGGCTGTGGTGTACCAGATCTCCAGAAAGGAGAAGATACTGATGAAATGATACATGGGATTGTGGAGACGAGCGTCTAGCCTTACAGCAAAAAAGATTAGTAGATTTCCAGTGACAATAAAGGTGTAGATGAAAAGCAAAGGAAAGAAGTACAGGAGGCTCCCATCCTGGATATGGGGAAAGCCAGTGAAGATAAATTCAGTCACTGCTGATAGGTTTCCACTCTCCATATTCCCAGCAGGAGATTCCTGTGAAGGAGGGGAAGGGCACACACCAGCTCACAAGGAAGTGAACAGGAAGATGTACAGCTAAACAACTTAAACAAATAACAAAAAATAACCTTAAGATTTGATTCCCCCCCCAGATTTCACCCTATTGTACATACCAACCAATAGGAGATATTTTTCTCACTCCTCCAGAGACAAAATCACAGAAATAGGTGTCTCAAAACATTTTTAATGGTACGAATATTAGTAAAATTATTTTAAGCTTACCTTCTGTATAAGTGTTTGCATTTATAAGCTATGTACATGTACTATATTATGATATAATAATTCAAAATACATATTTGCATTATACAATAACATTTCAAAAGTACGGAGTATGACTAAAAATAAACTTAATAGAACTTAAGTTATTTCTCTTCCCACCTAATCAAACCATTTTGCACATTCTTCTTTGGAGATTTCCATTCTAAGGCATTAGAACTTAGACTTCGAGTCAGTGCTGAAATCGTGATCAGGCTTATTACTACCTATGAGTCTTTTGGAAAATTAATCTTTCAGTCTCAAGTACTGGGTGGCAAATTGAGATTGAAAATAGTACCTATCTAGTAGGTATGCTATAGGATTAAGTGAATACCAGCTAGGACTTAAACATCAGCTAATAGATGACTTCTTGGAAGGGTAATAAATTCCAGCTCACCACCCCCTTTACTCCCACGACGCCGCACTGTGTCTTTCCTGCCCCACTCTTCCCACTGGAGCTGTTCTGACCAAGTCAAGCAGCTCTCTGCCGGCTGGTTACTGATGGAAGCTGTCCAGTCCGCTGGGGCACGAGACGCAGCTCATCACCCCTACTTGAGGTTTTCCTCCTTCACGTCTGGGGCTCCATTCTCAGTACGTTGGACTCCCAGGGGTTTTCAGAGGTGGTCTGGCTTTGGCTCGTTTTTGTTTTTTTTTTTCATTTATTTTTATTCAAACTCTCATTCTGACTCTTCTTTCTCATATTATCATGGCTGCTTTTCCTACACTCTCCAAGTGTTTATTTCTCCCCAGTTCCCATCATCCCCTCTAGCCTCTATGATTCTATATGCTCCCAATGATCTCATCCACTTACAAAATTTCAGCTGTTACTATTTCCTAATGTTTTCCCCTGGCTAAGCTCTCTTTCCTAAGCTCCAAAACCAACATATCTGACTCTGAACGCCCTCCAGCTTCACCTCCCAGCATTCCCCAATGCTAGTCTCCCCTGAGACGCCAATGTCCATGCTGCCTTGTGAAATCAGGATACCCTCCCATGCGTGTTACTTCCTCTGACTGGCATGTAGCATGCTTCTCCTGTGCCCCTTCTCCTGACACAAAAGCAATGTCTAATACTGGTTAGACACCTGCATGCTAGATACAAATGGCCAGCGTTTAAACGCTCTTCACACTTTACAAACCCTGCTACTTAGCCTTTCTATGACTCTAATTCCCCACTTGCAAGATGGAGAATATATCAATACTAGAACATAAGGTTCTGAAAATGACCAAAATACCTTATAACAACAATAACAGCATAGTATATAGTGTGGCATTGTATTGAATCACTTACTGCGACAAGCACTGTAAGAATATATTTCTCACCTAACACTCATAATGCTCTGACGAGGTAAGATTATCATCCCCCTTTTACAGATGAGAAAACTTAAACACAGACAGGTTAAATACCTTGCTCAGGGATTCCCAGAAGATACAGGGCAAAGTCAGAATGTAAATCCATGCACTGTATCTCTAGTGGCATGTAAAATTGTACACATTAAATATGTGCAGTTTTTTGTATACAAATTATGCTTCAATAAAGCTTTTTAAAAAGAGAGCCAGAAACATTTGGCTGCCATTAGCAATTTG
Source organism: Manis pentadactyla (assembly GCF_030020395.1). Taxonomy (NCBI): domain Eukaryota; kingdom Metazoa; phylum Chordata; class Mammalia; order Pholidota; family Manidae; genus Manis; species Manis pentadactyla. The sequence goes on along the minus strand of NC_080037.1, from coordinate 8,447,973 downwards.
TGTAAATATATTTTAAATGCTTAGAGTAGTGTCAGGAATATAGTAAACACTCCATATACTGAGCACTATTACAATAAAGTTTTGTATTGTATTTATTATGCTGCATAATCACCATCAACTTGTTTTACCTTCTCTAGACTGAGTTCAACCTTCAGAGCAGTAAATATCTTTTACTGTCTCACAGCAACCAGAAGAGGGTTGGCATGTAAAAAATTGCTGTCAAATAAACTGACTTGGAATGAAGCCATAGGGTGCAATTATAATTTAGCCCACAAGACAGCCCTGGATAAGCGAGCAAAGAAAACTGAGGACCATTTGGAAAGAGAAGTATGACCACTCAGTTTTAATGAAAGTCTTAAGTCTGGATGAAATATGTCATATACGCCTGTGCCCAGCACCCCAGCAAGCAGTTTCCTCCTAAACTTGTCATTGCGTCCCACCAGCATTAAAGCTTCTAAATTCTCTCATACCACAGTCTTCAGGTTATGTGAGTATTATTCTATGCACGGTGACTGAATTCTTTCACTCCAAGTGTCAGCCGTCTGCACTCACCTCTACCAAAGGGCACAGGAACTCCTCTGTGTGCGTGTCTGCATCCTTCGTAGTCCTTCAGCCCCTCCAAAAGGAGACTTATAGGTACCTTCACTTACATCCCAGGGAATAGCAGGAAGGGGAAGCTGGCTCCGTAGGGGATTCCTGCCCTGCACTTCCCCTCATGGGGTTAATTAGCAGAAATGTTCCCCCTGTTCCCTCCACTCATTAAATTTCTAGATCAAAGCTGTCCATAAATACTGTCTCCTGATTTTACTCATCTTCTAGAACAGTGTAAGCTACCTTCTCCAGCACTATGGTTATTGCCTCAGCTGTGCTCAAGTCTACTAGGGCTCCGTGCAAAGAACAGTTTTGTGATGGTCCTGCTTTTCTTACGTGAACACACCGATGTGGGAAGTCTTGAGGGAAATGTACTGACACCAGAAAAAACATCTTGAATAAATATTTAGTAGAAAATGATACCATTTCATGGCAAACCTATCATTGGGATTTTGTGCCAGTATTGAAGGAAGGGAATGATGTAAATTTTTTCTCATGCTACAAAGGCATGTGAATCCCTCCTTCTTAAACAATTCTCCCTGATCCTGCTGACCTTTCTATGACAGTCAATACTCACTGTTTTTCACAGGATTATTCTGTACTTCATTTTGCTTAAGCCACTGCCCTGTTGAAAAACTCAAAGTTCTTTTTTTTTTCTTCTTTCAGATCTAGTTGCTTCTATCATGTAATCTTCTTGGACATATGTAAAAGATTTTGGAACAAGAAGACATGCCTCTTTCTCTCTGAGTTTTGTCTGACATTTCTTCCTATGACTTGGGGGCCTGTTTTCCTTGTCTGACTTCTTATGTTTTCTTGAAATCCAAAACATTTAACTGGCAAAATTGTATCTCTAATAATTTCACATATCATGAAACTGTTTCCCTTTTTTAAAAACTTCATTGAGGTATAACTTATATACAGAAAACTGCACATATTTAACGTTTACAATTTGATGAGTTTTAACGTATGCAAATACATATGATGCCATCACCACAATCAAGGTAATAGACACATCCAACAACTCCCACATTTCCTTTAGTCCCTTTGTTTGTATTTATTTTTTGATTCCTGTGTGTATGTGTGTAGTAAGTGTTAATAAACATAACATAAAATCTACACTTTTAACAAATGTTGAAGTGTACAATGCCATATTCTTAACTATGGTCAACATCCTGGAATACAGATATCTAGAACTTATGCATTTATGAAAAGTTATACCCATCGAACAACAAATCCCCATTTGCTCTGATGATTCAAGGATTCTTTAGCTCAGGAATATTTTCCTTAACTTCAATTATTAGCTTTCCTCTGTCTGCTTTGTTTCTTTCTTTCTGTAATTCCTATGATCACATATATGCTCTGTATAATAGGTGAATATGTTCCCTATGTATTCCTTTCTCTCTTAGCATATAATTTTGGCTCTTCCTGGGGCTCCTTTCAAATTCTGGGGTATTTTCTCCAGGCATTCTTCTGAGTCACTGTTTTCATTTTCTACAGTATTCAATATATTCATCAATATTTCCATTATATTTTATTTTGGTGTTTTTTTATTTGCCAATATTTTTTTCCTGATAAATGCTATCTTCACAATTCTCACTGAAAGTTTAAATAAGAAATACTTTAATTCATTTTTTAAAATTAGAGTTAGTCTATTTTGTGGAAGAATTTTGCTTTCAATTCCCAAATCTCTCTCTCTTTAGTTATAGTAATCCTTCAAGTAATTAAGGGCCAAGCAGTTAATAAAATTAATGGTCTCAAAATATTACAGTGTGGGGGAACACTAAAATCATTTTATTAGAAAAGACAATCTTTATATGAGTGTGTGTATGTGTGTGACTACATATATGAATATAAAACATAGCTAGAGAAGATGTGTCAAAGATCTAATTGCTCACAGCAAATATGGAAGTATCTATCATGAAGTCTGACATTACCTATAGATGATGCTGTTGTGCCAAGTACTTTTCTGCTTTTGTTTTAGCAGCCTGAGATTATCTGGGAGTTTCATCACTTCTTTATATGTTGAAATGTATGTATCAGATTTCCTTTCCCGCATTTCTCTAACACAGCTGCAGGAACTGCTCCGTTGTGAATCTATTTGATTCCATATCCCTCTATCCAGAGTTCCCGTATGGACCACGGTTCTTAGCATCTGCTTTTCCAAGCTTTGATTGTTTTTTCCATGGCTTATGTGTAGAATTCTATCCATCTAATTCCTACATTCCTATCTCCTATTTTTTTGTCCAACATCTGGAAGATAAGTATTGTCTTCCTGTGGATCTTGTCTGCACACATACTTGAGGAAATGATTCAAGTTTGGGAATTAATTCAGGGCACTCTTTTCCACAGCACTTATAATATTTTGGTTCTATTTTATTGTGTTTTGTTTTGATGTTGCTGCTAATTTTTAAATATACATCTTTGATCTCTGCTGCACTACCTAACAGACTGAACCAGTTAGATACTTTAGCCAGAAGAATTATTCCCTTTTTTTTCCTTCAAAGGAATGTGATATATGGTATTTCAGGGCATTAAAATAGCCATCATGAATGTCCTGGGGTGACCTTATTTTAATCTTTATTATTATATCCTTGACACTTTTCAGAGCTTAGGGCATCTGACAGTTTATCTAGTCCTGACTTTCTTTATTTCTATGGAATTTTTGGTGGAAGAAAATGTCACTACGTGGTTTTAAACTGTTCTCTTAATTTAGAAATCTAAACTTACCTGTTAGAAAATTAATGTCTGGTGGCGGCGCATAAAGCACATTTCAAAGGAAACAAAAATGAAAACAAGAGTAGGTAGCCTAAAAAAGTTTATATCTCTGTTTCTCTCTGTTTCTCCACCTATCATTTGACAATGTGCTTGAAACTACTTCCAAGAAAATAGTCTAGTTAAATCAGATTGGGTGAATTCAACCAAAACTGTCAAAGTAAAATCAACATTGAAGTCTACTTTGCCCTAGAAAAATAATAGACCAAAAACATTATGAATAATAACCATAGCTAAGTATTCTTAAGTATGAGCTTTTATTTTTAAAACATCACTCTTTATTATAGTTTCCTTAAAAAAATCTACAACAAATGCTAGTAGTTAGTGGTTAGTGACAAACAATATTAATAGCTAACACTTATTTTGTCACTTGATCTACGTTATGTGCTATCCTAACTACTTGCATAGAATAGTAACTCAATTTTCATAATAGCCATATGAAGCTCTACTTTTACAATATACTAGTTTTACACCTATTTCATATATGGTGAAATTAAGATGTGGAGATATTAATTAATCACTTGGGCAAGGTCACAAAACTAGTTTGTAGTACCAATGAAATATGAATCCAAACCTCATCTACAGATTTTATGCTTTTAACCACTATATTTTATAATCTGTAGTTGTTACTAATGCTTACCTATAATGTTACTGATGCTTATAAAATAATAATAATAGAACAATAATACTTACATAATAACAATAAAATTAATGTTCATGAAATATATTTTAATGGCTTAAACATTGTATTTTGTTTCTATTATTTTTCCATCTGTGCATGTCTGAACAGGGAGTCCATTATATCATAATTGAACATGTATAAATAGAACAAACATGTACATATGAAGAAGAACTGAGATAAATGGAGAGAAAATATCAGTGTAAGAATGAAGGAGTTACATGTCCATGTTATGGTTTAGTAGGTTAGAGTAATATCCAAAATGAGAGGTGCTCATGTGCTAACATCAGCTTGCAGATGTACTAAACACCTTCAGAAAGCAGAGAAGCTTCTTGATTGCAATCTTCATATCCTTGTTTCTCAAGCTATAGATGATAGGGTTGAAGAAGGGAGCAAGAACTGCAAACATCAGGGCAATGACTGTGTCCAACATGGGTGGGAAAGTGGCAGAGAAACGCAGGTACATAAGAGATACACTGCCGTAGAACATCACAAAGACACCAAGATGAGATGCACATGTAGAAAAAGCCTTCTGGCGTCCTTCAACAGAGGGAATCCTCAGGATTACTGTGACAATTCTGATATAAGAGAGGGCAATTATCAGGACAGAGAAGATGATGGCAATTGCGTGGATCACATCCTCAATCAGAATCATGGATGTGTCTGTACAAGCCAAACGCAGCACAGGTTCAAAGTCACAAAAGATCTGATGGATTTGGTTGGGCCCACAGAAGGGCAATGTGGAAATCCATGCGATCTCTGGGAGCAACACAAGAAATCCAAAGATGCAGGAAGCCGCAGACAGCTGAGCACACAGCTGGGGGGTCATAATGGTTGGGTAGCGGAGAGGGTTACAGATGGCGACATACCTGTCAATGGCCATGGTGGTCAACAAAATCCCCTCCGAATTTCCCAAAGAATGGAAGAAGTACATCTGCAAAAGGCAGCCACTTATGGAGATGGTCCTCTTCTTACTGAGGAGATTGGAGAGCATCTTGGGAATGGTGGCTGTGGTGTACCAGATCTCCAGAAAGGAGAAAATGCTGATGAAATGATACATGGGATTGTGGAGGTGAGTGTCCAACCTGACTGCAAAAAATATAATGAGATTCCCAATAACAATGAATATGTAGATGATGAGCAAAGGAATGAAGAGGAGGAAGCTACCATTTTCAAACTGGGGGAATCCAGAGAAGAGGAACTCTGTCACTGCAGAGGTCTGGTTACTCCTCACCATGTCTCAGCAGCCGTAATGGTTATGGGTAAGAAGGCAGAGCTCACTCCTTAGATGAAAAATAAAGAGTCAGGTCTGTTGACTCATATAAGAGACAAAGGAAGAAATGCTTTAGGTAGATGATTTGTCTGTATTATTCTTGGATTCAATAAACAGATATATTCCATTAGTACCGACTATGTGCTAAGCACAACTGTAGGTTTATCTTATTGAATTCAGTAGTGAAGAAAACAATCTCTACTTTCATGAAGCTTATATTCTAATCAAGGAGACACAGAATAAGCAAATAAGCTATTTATAATATCATATTATACATTAATGTAAGCTACATTAATAAAAATAAAATCTTGGGGTACTACAAATAATCACCTTTTATAAGAAGTCCCCAAATCATTTTGAAACACATACCAGGTAAATTCACAAATGGTTCTTGGCTATAGATTACACAGTCACAACTTATAGTTTTGTTTTCTTCCCCTCTCTATATAGTTGTAAAATTGTATTCTGCATTTTCTGGAAAATCCTTAGTGTCCCGAATCTGCTCCTTTATCAGACCCAGAGAAACTTTGAGTGTGGTTAGGGAAGAGGTTAAGGTTTTCAGGCACAAATATCAAGGTGAGCCTTGGTGGAAGCCTCCCAACAGCAGAAAAAATAAAGCTGGCAGAGACTGGCCAGCACAGAAAGAAGGGACCTGTATGAAATTGAGCAATGGAAAATTCTAGAAGCATAAAGAAACCCCTCATATACATGCTCAAACAATTCAGTAGAGAAGGGAAAGTATTTTAACAAATGGTACTGGGAAAATTGGACATAAATATGCTAAAAACATCTTGCACCATATACAAGAATTCATACAAAATGGATCATAGACTGAAATGTAAAGCTAAAAACTATAAAATACCTCCAAGCAAGAAGAAGAGAATATCTTTATGACCTTTGATTTGACAAAAATGTACATGCTGTAACCAAAAGCATGATATGTAAAAGAAAAACATTAATAAATTAAACATTATCAAAATTGAAAAGTTTCCTCTGCAAACTAAAATGTTAAGCGAATGTGAAGAAAAGTCAGACAGGGAGAAAGTATTTGCAAAACACATACCTGACAAAAGACATATCCAAAATTAATGAAAACTCCAAACTCAATAATAACAAACACCCATAAAAAATTAACAAAGGATTTCGACAGACGTTTTACCAAAGAAGACATCTACATGGTAAATTAATCCATGAAAAATATGATCAGCATCAACATCATTGGTCATTAGGGAAGTATAAATTAAAACTACAGTGAGATATATTACCATTACATGTATGTAAGAATGATTACAATTTTTTAAGTCAAGAAACAAAACATCTGGCAATATCAAATGCTGGGAAGAATGTAGAGCAACTGGATGTCTCACATATTGTTGGTGTGAATACAAAATGTTACAGCCTCTATGGAAAAGAGTTTAGCAGTTTCTTATAAAATTAAACAAACATTTAACATATGCCAGCAATGCCATTCCTTGGTATTTTCCCAAAAGGAATGAAAACTAATGACCATACCAAACCTAGTGCTTTTTATTATAGTGCTTTTATTTATAAAACTTTGAATAATCCAAATGGCTTCCAACTAGTATATAGATAAACAAACAGTGGTACATCCATATAATGAAATACTATGCAACAGTGAAAATGAATTAACTGCTGACTACACACAACATGGGTTAATCTCAAAAGCATGCTGTTGAATGAAAGAAGTCAAAGGAGGCAAACAGACACTATAGGCATTGCAGAAGTTATTTGCCAGCAGATAAAGGGCTTCTGGTGATTATGGGAAAGAATAGGAAGGAAAAATATTAGTGGGAGTAATAAGAACAGAACTATATTAGGAAGAGACTCCTGGAAAAATAATAAAAGGCTACTATATTAGATAATGACCTAATATGTCAGATTGTGAGAAAAGCCCAGACAAATACAGAAACCTGGCTTAAAAATATTTCCACATAGGCTGAGAAAATAGCATCCCAAGCTAGATGGTACTTTTCAATGGCAGCTTAATTACAAGTCTTTGCTCAGATTTCCAAGTACAACATCTAAGACAAAGTATTTTGTGCCTAAGAAAGCCTCAGCTCCATGTAAATGAAATATAGTGACCCACAACTTTAGGGAAACTTTCAGTAGTAACTTTAAGTTATCACTTTTGCAAAACCCAACACTGCATAGGGAAGAAGGGTGATAGAGGTGCAGGCCTGTAGAAGACCGTTGACATAGACTTGCCCTTCTTGGTCTTCTGGACTCTGCAAAGCTGAGAGGAGTTAAACAGAAAGAGCTTGGAGAAACTGAGAGAAAAAGAATGGAACCAGGGCTGACTTGAAATTCGCATAGATACTAGACTGGCCTAAGACCTGAGGGGGAACAACCAGATCATGGTTGACCCTTCTCTGAAAGAGGAAGGGAAGAGATTTAAGTTATGTAAAAGTTTTGAATAAAGAAAGTAGTTTTAAGAGTTCAATGCATAGAAATTAAAGAATGAATGAGTACAAAATCACTCCTACCCTGCCCTTTACTTCAAAAATACATATGCAGTGAGGAGTCTGACTCCTGGCTCAAAAGCCTGTGTGATTAGAGTCAGTACCATGGGATGAGGATTTTCAGAAATAGGCTCTTCCAGTCTATCTGACAGCCCTTTATACATTATCTTATTTGGTTTACATTCATTTGACTGGAAACAGAGAGCAGTAAATAAAATTATGTCCTCCTGGATCAGAAATAATTTATAACATTTGACTGTGAAAGCAGATGAACAATATCTTTACTGGTGAGAAAAATCTTGGTTATTCAATCCATCCTGCCCAGACAAAACAGCATAAGGGTAGCTCCTCTCCACTGAGCCTGAATCCATTCAACCACTCATGCAATCTCAAATATGTCCCCAGATGTTATTATTTAAGTCAACAGAAAGAGCACAAGTTAAGCATCCTTTCCTTCTCTATCTACCCAGCAGCCAATTTACTTTCTCCCTGACACAGGACAAATCTGCCTCTTGAACCAACATGCCCTCTCCTCTTACCTTTGGCAGAGACAATGAGGTCCCTTCCCTTTCCTGGGCTCATGCAGTGTAAGTCCTTTCAGTTAGGCAGGAAAGACTTGTACCTATTTCAAAAGCTTTCTGAGGGATCTCTCTACCAGAGGATTTCCCCAGATAACTAGAGGAAAACAGAAATTCCATTTCCCCGTGGATTAATCAGTAGACACCTCCTTCTCTGATTTTTTTCTCATTAGTTCTACTTAGTGTTGGGAATTCCAAGAGTCTTTTAAAAGTATGAGCCTTCTTAGAGAGATTTTTCTCAGAACAAATAGGCTACATGAATGTACATTTTTTCCACTTTTATTGAGAAATAATTGACATACATCAGTATATAAGTTTAAAGTGTACAGCATGAAGTCTTAATTCACTTATATTGAGAGTTGATTACCACAGAAGGTTCAGCTCACATCTGTCTTTGCATCTAGATACAATAAAAAAAAAGAATAGAGAAACCAGACTATTTCCTTATGATTAGAACTCAGGATCTACTCTAACAACTTTCTCATCATATCATACAGCAGTGTTAGCAACTGCCATCATACTGTACATAATATCCCTGGTGCTTATTTATCTTGTAACCAAGAATTTATACCTTTTAACCACTCTCCTGCAATTCCTTCTTCTCTCACCCTCCACCTCTGGTAACCACAAATCTGATCTCTTTTTCTATGAGTGTGTTGGTTTGTTAGTTTCAACATATAAGTGAAATCATACAGTATTTCTTTCTCTGACTTACTTCACTTAGCAGAATGTTTTCAAGGTCCATCCATGTTGTCACAAATGGTAAGATTTCCTTGTTTTTTTCAATGGCTGAATAATATTCCACTGTATGGGTATATATGTGTATGTATATATATATACACACACACACACATATATATACATATATGCATGTATATATACAACTTCTTCAACCATTCATCCACTGATGAATACTTAGTTTGTTTCTGCATCTTGGCAATTGTTAATAATACTGCAAGTAAACATACATCTTTTCAAGTTAGTCTTTTAATTTCCTTTGGATATATTCTCAGAAATGGAACTGTTGGATCATGCTGTGGTTCTAGTTTTCATTTTTGAGGATCCTCCATAATGGTTGTGCCAATCTAAAATCCCACCAATGGAGCACCAGGATTCCCTTTCTTCCACAGCCACACCAGCATTTGTTATCTCTTGCTTTTTGATGGTGGTCATTCTAACAGGCATGAGGAGATAGCACATTGTGACTTAATTTGCATTTCCCTAATGACTAGGGAGATTGAACACCTTTTTATGTATATGTTGGCCTTTCATTTATCTTCTTTGTAGAAGTATCTATTTAGGTCGTTTTCCCATTTTTTATTGAGTTATTTGGGTTTTTTGCTGTTGTCTTCTGAGTCCTTTTTATATTTTGCATATTAACCCCTTACCACACTTCACAAATATGTTTCTCCATTTTGTACATTGCCTTCTCACTTCCTTGATGGTGTCCTCTGCTGTGCAGAAGCTTTTTAGTTTGGTGTAGTCCCACTTGTTTCTAATTTGCTTTTTTGCTCATATTTTAAGTGTCATACCCCACCTCCCCCAAAATCATTACCAAGACACATGTCAAGGAGTTTTATTCCTATGTTTTCTCCTAACAGTTTTATGGTTTCAGGACCAGAGGTTCCAATGAAGATTTTACCACAATGTGGGATTCTCTATATCCATATCCCTTATAAGATAATCTGGCAGATCACCCTAACAAGAGGTAAAATCTTTTTCTTCCTGAAAAACGTTTCCTTCCTGAAGTATTCTCTGTGTCAGTTAATGCAACTCCATCATTCCAGATGCTCATCCTTGACCCCTTGTTCACATTTTATTTTCAGTATATCAGAAAATCTTGTTACTTCTCTTGCCAGACTGTACCTAGCATTGAACCCCATTTCTTCATCTCCATTGCCAGCATCCTAATCTGGGCTATGGTCATCTCTCACCAGGATTATGGCAATAGCCTCCTAGGGACTCCAGCTCTGCCCTTGCCTCTTTTCATGGTCTTCTCAACACAGAAGCAACCATGGTGGTTTCAAACTCCATATTGGATAACATCCCTCCTGTGCTCCAAACTCTCAGTGGCTCCAGTTCTCAGAGTAAATTAGGAAAATCTGAACCTTTACAATGGCCCTCAATGCCCTATGTTATCCATCTCTTATTTCTCTGAGCTCATCTCCCCGCGATCTGTCTCCATCTCCTGGTCCATGTCAACCACATCGGTCAACTCAGTTCCTTAGACCAGCCACCTTGGGGCTTGTACACTAGCTTTCATGGCTGCCTGGATCATTTTTGCCCCCATGGAGCCATATGACTCACTCCTTCATTTTCTTTGAATCTTTGTTCAAATGCAACCTTCTAAATTAGGTCTAAAATGGCCACTGTAATGAAGGTTAGGACCTACCTTCCCACAACAGATCCTCTTATCCTGCAATATTTTCTTTTCTGTTTTCCACAGAACATGCAGTTTTTATAATTTGTTCATTTTCTTTGTTTATTTTTAATATGTATTTTTAAAATGTCTCCCCTCCCCACAGCATAAGCTACATAAGGACAGGACTTCCCTTTTTTTCTTTTTTTTTTTTCATTTTTATCACAAGTGCCTAAAACTGTGCCTGGAATAGTAACCTCCGTAAATATTTGTTACATGAATGAAGAAATGGGTCACATACTTACTTCCTTACTGGGCAGTATCTTTAAAACTTTGCAAGATTTTAGAGCTAACTACAAAAATAGTTCATAGAATCAAACATTATTCATATTTTGCACTAAGGAATTTGTACATATTTACTATTTGATGTGTTTGCATTATTTGACCAATTAGAAAATCATATCAATCTTATAACTCTAATTTAAAATTTTTAAATTTATATTTGTCTTTTAAATCAACTTTATTAAGATAAAAGTTAGAGTCAATAAAATTGACATTTAATCAACATATTAGGTTTATTATTTAAAATTGAAATCTTACCATGTTAATCACAGTATTGAAACCTTTAAAATTATTTAAGATTAGTGGTATTTATGTTTTGCTACATTTTTTTAGATCATAAAGGTTATTTTTAAAAAATAAAAAGGCTTTCTTTGTTGAGTCAGAAAATTGAAAATCTTAAAAACAAAATAGTGCAGATCACATTTAAATGTAGCTAAAAAGGATACAATTGCCAACTTTATAAATCAGACCAAATGTTTGTCAAAAAACTTTAATAGTAGAATGATAAAAAATCTATTAGCTTTATAAATGGAATACTAAGATTTTTTGGCAGGAATTCAAAGAACAAGGAACTAGGTTTCTGAATGTTTACTTCAAATAAATTTAATTTCATAACCAAAGAAATTTCTATATCATTTTCTTCACACAAAAATTTTCTTCATAGATATCAAAAAGCCCACAATAATACAGGAGAGGATTTTCATTTACAGGAGGGAAAGGGGATAAAGGATAGAGCTGGGACCCTGAGTCCTGGGAGACGGAGGGGTCTGGAGCTGACCCCAAGTTGAAAGCTAGCTTTTTCTTCCACTTTAGCGCCCCCAGACGGGTCCCGGAATTTGTCCAGCCGCCTGGCGGAAGCTGGGACTTTTTCCTTGTGTCCTGTACTGCGAATATGTGCGTTCTTCGCGCATCTCCCTTCTTCCCTCACCTACTGGCTGACCTCTTGCCCTCTAAGCTGCCACTGCCAATCGGCCTGCCTCCTTAGTCTGCTTCCCACAGGAGCCGGGCAAAAGCTTCTAGAGGCAATTTCGTCTGCCTCTAAAAATACCAGTGTGGTTTTGTGGGCGGAAGACAGGGAGCTTTATCCCAAAGTATAAAATGTGTGTGAACTTTTTAGTAGCGAGCGTATCTTCAAGGCAGAAACAAAGGAAGGAAGGGACATTCCAGAGCAGAAAAGCAGTACAAACCAAGACACTGAGCTATGACGTGGCATGGCATTTTAATGCAACAGAGCATAACATGGATCGTTTTTGACATAGTGATATTCGATTTTTAGAGACAAACACATCGAGGTATCACTATTTATCTTTAGATAATGTATGCCTTTTTGGGGGTCCCAAGGCTATATATTTTATCCACTTAATCTTCAAGCTTCCAAGAGTGTGTGTTCTGGGATTTTCAAAACGACATGAAACATAACTCACAAAGGAGTTGATAAGAACAGCATGATATAAACATCATTAAGTCAGTGGCATTAAGAGCGCCGTGATCCTTGTAGGAGATTAGACACAACCTATGGAGGCGTAAAGGTCTCTGAGATGAATCGTTAGGAAGCCAGGCTTCGTGCTGAGGTTAAAACCACCTCACTGCTGTACATCTTAATCTTTCTAAGACGAAAAAAAAAGAGCTGGTATCAGAGCATTGTGAAGAATTCCAGAGTAGGTGAGGGAAATTTTTCGATGTGTAAGAAATAAATATCGAACAGATGAAACATAGTTCTTAGGTTAGAAAACTGGAAAGTGGGCCCAAACAACAACAAGACCATAAAGCATGCACAGTCATTTTTAGAACTGACTTGTTAGTGTTTTAAATTTAAGGAGATACTTCTTCCACTGGATGTGTCTGGACTCTCATGGGCTTCCAGAGACACTGAACGTTTTTTGAGGACAGAAGGCTTTCTTGATGGCGTCTTTCATGTCTTTGTTCCTCAGACTGTAGATTACCGGGTTGAAAAGTGGGGCAAAGACAGCAAACATCACTGCAATGGCCTTGTCCAGCAGTGGTGGGAACAGGACAGAGAAGCGTAAGTACATGAGCCCGACGCTACCAAAAAACAGCAAGAAAACAGAGATGTGGGCTGCACAGGTGGAGAATGCCTTCCGACGGCTCTCACCTGATGGAATCCTCAGGATCACAGCGATGATTCTGATGTAGGAGAGGGTGATGATACCGACGGAAGTCAGGATGCCAATCGCGTGGATCACATCTTCAGCCAGAATCATGGATGTGTCTGCACAGGCCAAGCGCAGCACAGGTTCAAAGTCACAGAAGAGTTGATGGATTTGGTTGGGGCCGCAGAAGGGAAGGGTAGACATCCACACAATCTCTGGCAGCAGCATGAGGAAGCCAAAGACACACGAGCCAACAGAGAGCTGGAGGCACAGACGAGGGGTCATAATGATTGCATAGTGAAGGGGGTTGCAGATGGCGATGTACCTATCGATGGCCATCACCGTGAGGATGAAGGCCTCCGTGACCCCAAGTGAGTGGAAAAAATATATCTGCAGGAGGCAGCCAATGAGAGAAATGGTCTTTTTTTCACTGACCAGGTTGGAGAGCATCTTGGGGATGGTCACTGTGGTGTACCACATCTCCAAGAAGGAGAAGATGCTGATGAAATTATACATGGGATTATGGAGACGTGTGTCCAGCCGGACAGCAAAGAAGATCATGAAATTTCCAACAATAATAAACACATAAATAAAGAGCAAAGGGATGAAGAGTAAGAGGCTGCCATTCTCAAACTGAGGGAAATCAGAGAAATAAAACTCAGTCACCTTTGTTTGATTCTCCTCCTGATCCATATTTTCAGTGGTTTCACTTGTTGGGTTAATGGAATCAAATACAACTCTACCTACATTCCAAAAAACAAGTATAAACTTTCTTTTCCAGCAGCTCAACAGCCTTGAAATGAGGTTGATTAAATAAAATATACTGCATGAGTTGTTTTGCCAATTATAAAGTGATCCTATCTGATTTGCAAATATTTTTTAGCAATCGTAATATCCTATGTTATCGACTATTCTGTTTGCTAAGCAAACGATTTTGTTATTTGGACATATAAATCAATACAAACTCTCCTGAATGCAATTGCAATTTTTATTGAGAAGCTTGTGAGTGTTTAGAGCCTGCCTTATAGCACGTGGCCTAAGGAAAATACTTTAAATATTAAAACATTATGTACACAGATGTTCACTGGAATATTTATTACAATGATAAAATTAGAGACAGCTTAAATAGGCGGTCAGTTTCACTTTTTGAGATGACATATTGGAGACCCAAAATGAGTTGTGACAAAATGATCCCCTGTGTGGATAAGAATAAGACCATTTTAAAGCAAGTATTGTAAACACTGAAGGGCTGGTACAGGTTTCCTTTGTGAAAAAGAAAACCCAAACTTACTGAATTTACTTTAAAACACTACGGCTTAGACTCATGTGATATGTCTGTGCGTACAAGTTAATCTGTATTCTGAAGATGGTTAGTTAATAGCTGAAGCAGACTAATCTAGAAATCACACTCTAGGAGTGGTTTGGTAACATTTGTAAGACTTTAAGTGAGCAGTTGACACCCAGAGGGAGGGTTGTCAGGAGCTTCAAATATCCATACCTGTAACCACACCACAGGGCTCATTCATGAGCATAGAGCAGGTTTTCCCAGCTTCAGCACTGTTGACATTTTGGACCAGATCATTCTTTGCTGGTGGCGGGGGGAGGGAAGCGTCCCTATCAGATGTCAGTAGCACAGACCCCTTCCCCAGTCGTGATAACAAGTGTCTCAAGAAATTGCCAAGGGACGGGTGGAAGTAAAACCACTCCAGTTGAGAACAGTGGCATACACAGAACATTAGATTTTTTTTTCTCTTTTTGGCAAAAAAACAGGCAACCAAGATATATGGATTGGCTAGAAAAAGAACTAAACCCTTTGTAGTGAGTGATGAGACTACAGTGCCCCCAGCCGCCTATAAAGCTTGGAGGAGAGCAATCATTTCTGTGATCCTCCCTGAAGGGACCATCCATCACCTAATCTCACTAGGTTGGCTTTTCTACCAGAGAGCAGTTTCTTACATTTTGTCTCTGATAGAAACTTTTATTTATTCTTCTAATCAGAGAGCCTAAGGAATGGAGATTTGGGACTTCTAGGAGCTGCCAACAACAGGTTCGTTAATGGTTTTTGCCCCTGCTTGCTAATAAATGTATGTGCAGCAGAATTCTGAGACGTGGCTTCGCTGTATTGAACTACCTGGTAATGATGTTGTTGAGATATATGACCTCTATGACTACAGGACATGACTGAGATGTTAATTAATGTTAACTATGATGGTAATCGTAGTGCAATATGTAAATGCATCAAATTAACAGGTACATCTTGAACTCACACAATGTTATATATTAATTGTATCTCAAATTTTTTAAATTAAAATAAGTCAATACATACAGAAAGCTACTGATGATTAAAAAAACAGCCGAACAGTTGTGCTCTGGAAATAGGTACAATAAGTAGGCAAATTATTTTGAAACCAGAATAAGAAAGGCTTTAAACAAATAGAAAGTCTACTTGGTATACAGCAACCAAATGTTTTTTCACTTTTGCTTTTTAGAGACAGAGTGGAATATTAAATTTGTGTTGAAACAAGAGAAATATCAGGGACAAAATTTCCCCTTGCATTTATCAAAACTTCTACTTTAAAACAAGAGGGGTTCACAAGAAAAAATAATTCACTCTCTGGCCATTTCTTGCCTTAATTATTCCTATCTAGACTCACTGTTTGCAGGCTTGTTTTCCTCCCATTCACCGTCCACTTGACTTCTTAAATGCAGAGTTGTAAATCCTGAAAGCAGACCTTATAGTGGATCCTAGAGGCTTCCAAGTGAACCCTGAACTTCTTTAAATAACAAGTAATATGGACATATATGAGATTTTTTAATCATTTTGACATCCCTATACCTTTTGGTTCTGTCATCCCAGTGCTCTCCTCATATGACAGAAATTAACACCCGTATGATATTCTGGGTTCCTCTTTCAGAGGCAGCAGGGAGATGAACAGGGAAACTAGCATTATGCTCTGTGAGTAATATATTTTGGAATTAGAAAATTGAAACTTGGAAAAGGGAAAAACTGAAAGGTCTTTAAGAAGGAAAGAAGATACATATAGGAAGACAATTCGAAGCAGATACCTGGATGCAAAATTATATCTAACAAGACTCCTGTGTTTTCTGGAAGAGTAGATAGCCCAGAATCTCAACTAGGAAGTTCCATTGTTTTCTGTGGTGGTGTTTGGTTTGTAAGGCCATTTTCTTACTCCACTAAGTAAAATACAAACACCTAGATTAGAATTTAACCCGGAAACCCTTAGAAGTGAAAAGGATCATGGACCTAGTGGCCCAGACAAAATTTAATACATTTCTCCAGGTGTTTGTTATCGTAGGGCCATCTGTAGTCCTAACACAATTTCGCCAAAACCCCTCATCCCTGAGCTATCGTCTTCATTTCAAACCAACAGAAAACATTGTGATTCTGTAAGAATCCTCCCCAGTAGACAGCAAACAAAGCCTCTCACCCATACACCAAAGCACAGGGCCCACCCCTTGCCCCATACCCACCTCTTTCAGACACCTAAAGGCACCCCTCCTGGTTCCAAAATGTCTTCATCATTATTGTCCCCAGTCCAAAACACAGGAAGGTTATAACCACAGCCACAACTTGAAGCTTCTCCAGCAATTGTCAAATGGGAGAGAGGCTCTCCTCCGACAGGTTCCTCCCCAGCACCCAGGGGAAAGCACCTCCGGGTCCCGCGTGTTTAATTAGGGGAGGGCTTGCTGCCACACTCCCCTTTCATGAGGCCCCCGCACCTAGAGGAGGCTAGGTTTCTGAGGCAGGCTAGAAATCAGATGGAAAGAGATATTAAGTTTTCTTTTCTGTCCATGAGGTGAAAGAATTGTTTATGTAAAAAGTATCGGCCGAGACAGCGGAAGGGTAAGGAAAAGAGGAATCAAGCTAACAAAATGTGATTGGAAGGCAAAGGATTTTCCCCATTCATGAAAGCAGCTTCCGGGCAGCGCAGTGATAGCGCAGCCCAGCTCCGTGCATGTTACGGAAGATTCTGCCAGCAGCTGCCCAGCACGGCTCAGCGGAACTTCCTCAGAAGAACACAGAGGATCACAGGGTCGTTACCCGTGACAGCCTTTAAAAACAGACCCTTACTAAGCATTTGATGAATGAATGTATGGTTAAATGGATAAATAATTGAATTAATAAGTGAATCAACAAATTTTAAGGGAATGAGGGCTCCCTTGCATGAGATTTCATACACTTCAGTGGTCCCAGCAGAAATGTCCCCAGTGGAGTCAGGAGATCTGAAGACGGCCTTTCCTGCCTCACGAGAGCCGCATCTACCAGTGAGAAAGCATGAGTTAGTCCTCAGAAAGACCTGTAATTCTAAAAGCACCCCCGACAATGAATGGGGAATACAACCAGAAGGATACTTTGCTCTCTTCTTTTCCTTTCTTAAACTAAAAGTTGACCTTAACATTTACCTCTAGGTGGGTAAAGCCAGAGGAAAAAGAAATACACAACACGAGATTATTTTACTTTTCCTACAAAAAGAGACATAAAACAGGCATGAGGTGTTAATTATCCAAGGGAATAATAGCAACGGAAATGGAAATGGAACAGAATTTGAGAACAAATCGGGGATTTTAAAAACCTGATAGGACATGGATATATACATACGACACCAACAAGAGAGTCGAGGCGCCTCTGTTGAGTAAGACTAGATTTTTTAAAGGCGATATTTAAAAACAGACCCTTGCTAAGCATTTGATGAACGAATGCATGGTTAAATGGAAAAATACTTGAATGCATGAGTGAATTAACTAATTTTAGGAATCGATAGTGACCCAGGAATAGACTGATTGGTATTGTGTGTACCCTTCACTCCGGTTTCACTGAGAGTCTTACGATCTAAGATAAATTCCTTTCCATTTGCTCTGAAGCTCTGTCTCCTGTGATCTCAGGCAGAGGTACCATGTCTTCAGTTGTCCACCTGATCAATGTACCCTCAGTTCTTCTTGCCTATGTAGTCTGTCCATTCAGTTTACAAATAGGCTCAAATATATTCATCTTAAAACATATACTCTTAAAAAATACATACATACATATATATATATATACATACATATATATATACTCTTCCTCTATTCATCGTTGCTTCAGAGCTACTATGTTGCCTTTATTTATTTTCTTTATTCCCTTCTGTATTTTCTTTAAAGAGTAGTTTGCCCTTTTATCTCTATTCTGCTTCCACTTTTTTGTCATTCACGTGAACCTATGACCCCAGCTAAGAAATAGAACATTATCAATAGCATTGAAGTGGCCTGAATGCTCCTCCTCAATCCAATTCTCTTTCCTCCCGTATTTCATGTCAGTATTAACCTGAAGTTTGTGTTTATTATTCTAGTAAGCTCATGGATAGGGAGTTGAAAACAGTATATTGTTTAGTTTTTCCTGTTGAACTCTATACAAATTGAATCATGGTTAAGGCATTATTTTACAACTTGATTATTCCCTCAACATTATATTTCTGAGAATCATTCATGTAAAAGTATCTAGCTGCTTGCTCTTCTGTCTTGTATAAATGTGACACAGTTGAATCATCCATTAGGCATGATGTTTTTTGTGTTGTAGAACAAAGCCATCTTCAAATGTACAAGATTCTGCCAAATTGTTTTCCAAAGTCTGTGTCCCTTCAACAACACAAGAATTTCTATTGCTGCACATCTTATCTAATGCTCTGTGCGGTCAAACTATTTGCTATTCAATTGTTGCATGTAATAATGCAATATTGTTTTGATTGCATTTCCTTGCTTATCAATGAGAAAGAGGGTGTGTGTGTGTGTGTGTGTGTGTATACACCTATATATATATTTACTTGGTTTTTATCATTTTCTTTTTAAATTGTAGGAGCTCTGTATATTTTGAATAATAATTGTTGCATAATTTACAAACACATACAGATAGTATGTATCTTGTCTTTTTACATTCTTTATGGTACCACAGGGTAAATGCAAATACTAATGTAGCTGAATTTATTGGTCTTTTCTTTTATAGGTCATATATCTACTGAACTGTTCAAGATTTTTTTTCTACCTGAAGTGATAAAAATGTTCTCCCAGATTTTCTTCTAAAGTATTCAAGTTGACTTTTTATATTAAATCTCCATTCTATCTATAGATTTGTAGGTAATGAGGTCAGGACAACTTTTATTTTCTGTTTCTCCTATGGTTAAACTGAGGTGCCAGCACCATTTATTAAATCGGTCCTTTCCCCACAGACCTATTGTGCTAATTCTGTCCATCATCATACCCACGATCTGCTGTTTCTGTTCCGCCATATGTCAAAATTCCATTCGCATCAGTCTCTTTCTTGGCTTTCATTGGCTTGCTTACCACATTGGCATTTCATTATTTTGCTTTATAATAGCCTTCGATATATAGTATGAGAAGCCTTACATTCTAATCTTCTCCTTCAAAATATCTTATTCTTATTTCCCACTTTGACACATTCCACCCCTCCTTACCCAACGGAATTTTGATTGAAATTGCACTGAAGTAATAGACTGATTTATGTAGAATTGGTATGTTTATGCTACTGAGACATTCATACAGCATGTTGATTGATTGATTTCGGTGTCTGATACCCTCCAATACAGTTTTATAAAGTGCTACATTTATGTCTAATACATCCTTCATAGCTCCTTATTTTTGTTAACATTTTCAATGATATCTTTTTATTACATTTCATGTTGACTGGTGCTACTATATAATAATCCAATTGTTAAATATATTGGTGTCACTAGTCTGTCATCACCATACCTTTCACTTTTAATGAATCAAGTATCACATTGGTCATGTTGACTTGTAAATCTAGATAATTTTAGCTAAAATATACTAATATGGTAAAAAAATAGCTAATATGGTAAATATTTGCTAATATGTTAAGAAGAAACTGGATGTTGGCAGAATTGAAACAATTTTCTAGGTTTGTGTAACAAATGTGGTTATTACCAAATTACCTCAAACAAGAAAGCTATATATATTAGTACATGTCCATTCACTTGTGAAACCTTTTATAATTTGGTTTTACCTTCTTTTGGAAGTTTCCACATGGAATTTCATATCATTAAATAATGCCAGGGTTTTTATTTCTTTTCTTACAATCTTAATGCTATGAATTTCTTTTTCTTTTCTTACTTCCAAGCAAAGTTTTAACTTTTTTTAATAGTGGGCACCCATGCTTTCTTACTTTAAAAAGAATACTTTTAGTAGCTCATTATTACCACTTTATATGTCTTTTGAATATATGATTGATTAGTATTAGAATCTTCTTCTGTTCCTAGGTGCTAGACTTTTCTCTTTTAAATTAAATAAAATAAATAAGTCATGGGGATGCAAAGTACAGCTTGGGGAATATAGTAAAAAATATTGTACTAACTTTGTAAGGTAAAGATGGTAACTAGACTTACCGTGGTGAATGTACAGGTGTGAAATCACTATGTTGTATGCATGAAACTGATACAACATTGCATGTCAATCACACTTCACTAAAAAAGTTCCTAAACCACTAAAAATTAATTAATTCATGATAAAGAAGAAGCTTACAGAATAAATGCAATATATATATATATATATGACTTCCTACAGTGTATAATTATAATTATTATTATTATAAATTATTTTTGACATAAAAAGGATTTATGTTTTTTATGGCTTACGATTTACCTTCAGGTAAACTGTACTAGTGGCTTTAATATCACATCAACTGGGAACTAAATGCTACACCTCGGGCCATTAATCCTAATGTTCTCCCAAGTCATTATTTGTTCTCTAGCATTCCCAGAATAGAACATATCTCTATATAAATGACAATTTCTGGTCATTCTCAAAGAGTAACACTAAGCATGAAAATCTAAGATATTCATCTTGTGTTATGGAGCACTGTTTCTACTGGTGTGAGATCACTTCTGTAACATTGTAGATGATGTCGTGACACACACGTGTGGCCCTGGAATTGCTCTGTTGGAGGACACCCAGAATGGGGGACTGACTTCCTTCATTAAGCAGGAGTCCGCAGGATGGCTCGGGGCTGTGACTGGTGGATTCCTCGCTAGCCAGGTCACTGAGCATCTGGGAAGGCTCAATAAGTCCTACTCTCTTCCTGCCCCAACACAAAATAGGGAAGTTTCTACATATGGGTAGAGCTTTGGGTGCAGGTGATGAGAGGGGGATGGAACTGAAGGGACTTACGTCCCTGGGAACCAGTCAAAATGGGCGCACTAAAACATTTGTTTCGAATTCCAACACCACCATGTGGGGACCTTACATTGCCTCACGTGCCAGATTTGTTTGCTCCACCGCCAACCTTGGGTGGTGCCTGTTAAAGATGTGAACGTAGGCATGTAAGCCCCAGTGTTCTTCCTGCTCCCAGTGTGAGTAGATTCGTGTCAGTGAGTCAGGGCTGGTGTTCCCCAAAAAGGCTTTGAAGTCCTGTGAATAATGCCCCCCCCCCACACCACATGTATATCCACGTCCAACTCTTTGGAAGCTATGAATGTTATTCTATTTGGAAAAGGGCTTTTGCAGATGTAATTAAGTTAAAGATCTTAAGATGAAATTGTTTTTACTGCATTAAGCAAGCAGACCCTACATGCAATGACAAAGGGCCTTATAAAAGACAGAGGAGGAGGAGGAGGCAGTGGGAGACTGGAGTGGCAGAGGTTAGAGTGATGTGACCACAAGCCCAGGAACGCCAGCAGCCACCAGGCACTGGAAGAGACAAGAAAGCATCCTCCCTTGGAGCCTGCAGAGGGTGCGGGCCTGCCAGCACCTTGACTGGGGTCTGCCAGCTTCCAGAAACACACGAGAATAAGTTTCTGTTATCTTAAGGCCCCAAAAATCAAATGAGATGATAAATGTTTAAAAATTTTAACTCTCAAAAATATATTTCTTCTTATTATTATCAGCAGAAGGAATGGAAAACATAGTGAAAAATGGGTGAAAGGCTGAGAAGAAAGTAGTATTTACTGATTGTTATTCCAGAGCATGATACTGACATGCTGTTCCGACTCCCACAGCTGTTCTGGGCTCCAGTGCCCAGCGCTGCACCTCCCGACAAGGGACAAGGGCATTTAGCCCCTGGAAAGCTTTTGAGACCCGACCCCGGGGAATATCTAATAATTACATGACAGTCTTCCTGTAATTTGTCCCTTAGAGGGGAGAGTAAGATGCACCATTTTCTTTCAGATCCTGCATCATCTAAAGAGAAACTCCCAGGAAAGACAATCTTTCCATTCCAGTTATTCCCTGAAGAGCCTTCGGAGACACCCATATCCTCATGAAAAACAAGCAGGGAGCAGGTTGCTGCGAAGATTCCGAGGAGCTTCTTGTGGGCTCGGGCAGGGTAAGTGTAAAGACCACGGAAAAGGTGTTATCTCATGGAGACTGCCCGCCTGCCTTGTACTCTTCCTGTACCTACTCGGTGTTTTCCTTATATCCTTAGTTCTTCCTTACCCAGAAGTTGCCCCAGTCTTTCTTTTTCACTATATGGGATCAAACTTCGTATGTTTAGAACCTTATCACATAAGTTACGAAATCAGAATAATGAGAAATGAAAGAACGAAGGGACCTTAGAAAGAATATAGTTCAGCTAATAGATGAGGATGCTGATAATATCTAAGGTCTGTCCAACACAAATTAAGCCCAAAGAATTGTGGATTCCTGCGGAGTCACAGAGAAACTTACTTTTTTTCCCCCAAGATTAAAATCTAATTCAAGTCTCCTTTTACTATACAATGAGTATTTGTAAGCTGAGTTCCTTGGCACTGCTGATCATCTGTCATTCTAGAAGATTTTAAAATGTCCTTCATGTGTTTGAGGACAAGAATAATGTTTTATTCAGTTTTAGATAGCCCTTGAACCTGTGGCGGTGACTGGCACATAGCAGAGGATCATCAATCTATAAATGTTAATTGAATAAATGAATGAACAATGAATAATGATGCAGCCTTCCTAGTGAGAAGGGCCTCAGAGCAACAAAACAGTCACTCTGTCTGTCTTTTATGACCCACTTAGCACTGAACTCCCTGGCCTTTTCTCAGAGCCCCACAGTCCTGTCCATCTGTGTGCTCCATAATGA
This sequence comes from Manis pentadactyla, assembly GCF_030020395.1. Lineage (NCBI taxonomy): Eukaryota > Metazoa > Chordata > Mammalia > Pholidota > Manidae > Manis > Manis pentadactyla. Next base: position 8,424,707 of record NC_080037.1, on the reverse strand, counting down.
CAATTCCTAGTCATTCTCTGGTAGTTTTCACTGAAAAAAAGACAACAGAGAAGAGACTGAGCAGTGGCTGCTTCAGTCGGAGAATGCGCTGCTCTCTCTCACCTTCCCATGCAGGCTCTGCCCTCCTGCTAAGCACTGCTACTTGTTCTACCAAAGCCCTTCGCTCCTCTTTCTTCCCCAAGGCTGAGGCATAAGGCAAGAGGCATCCCATGTAAATAAATTGTCCTCATCTGCAGTGCATTTATTTCAATCTGTTTTTGACCTGAAGAAAAAAAACACATCAGCCCTCTCATCTCAGACACCAAGGTACCCAGAGCAGGCAACAGAGTAGGGGGCAGGCAGAATCCCTGGGAATCCTGACCTATGTTTCCCACCATGGTATAAAACCTAATAATGGACTTCTAAGACCCACAGACCAGACTTCCAGTTATTGTTTGGATCTTAGCTATGTGACTCGGGACCACAAGATATGCCTCCTCTCTGGTTCTCAATTGCTCTACCTATAAAAGAATACTACTACTCTATTATAGGCAGAAATGAATGAGATAAAATATGTAGAGTGCCCAGTATCATGGCCACTGGCTTGTTAACACTATTTCATTTATCCTTCATGGTTCCTCCTGAGGAAGATAATGCTAATGGGTGGATACTTAAAATGCAAGGAGGATGTCAGAGGTCATGAAAGAGAAAGTATAAAGGACTTTTGGGGGTCAGAGGAGAGAGTATCTCCTTCCCAGAGTGAGAACCAGCACAGTGTCCTTGATAATGAGAACATTTAGGGGCCATTGGCTACTAGGATTGCAACTAGAAGAGATCAAGAGGGTGGAAGGGAAGAACGACAGAAGCAAAAATAGAAATGTAGGCACTTGGTCCTATTTGGCTGAGCTGATGCATATGTAGATGAATATTTGGCTCTCAAATTTGATTGGAACCAGATCAGAGAAGATAATATCAGGCTAAGATCTTTGGGCTTTATCCTTGAATGGTCTTGAAAAGAAGAGGGACAGTAAGGCCATTCTTGGGAATGTGCATCCCTAGAATGACTTGTTGGCAATAAGGAGACCAGCGGAAATATGTTAAAAATAGTCCCAGGGAGCAGAAACGCATGCTGCCATCCTAAGTAGTGAGCCTCACAAAAAGCTCAGCTGCCCTATCTACCCAGCAAGCAGATGGGAGCCTTATTTCGAGTGTAGCTGATTTTTCTCACATTTCCTTCCCAAAGTAGCCATAGTTAAGAGAGAAGTGATTTTTTTGTGGAGAATGATTTCCCTCCTTTGATTCTGAAATGTAGCCTTCCTGGAAAGCTGAGATGTGTCAGGGTGGAGTTAAATACTTGTCCAAAGTGCAGTGGCCATTATTCAGGTGCAAGGTGGTCCTAGAGAGACTTGGTCTGATCAATATCAACCACTGAGAGAGGAACAGGAGCAGGAAGAGGAGAAGGGGAAGAGGAATATTTGCTGATAACTGAGTGCTTACCAGCTAATAAGAAACAGACATGTTACTATGAAACCAATAGAAAAAAAAGGCAGAGGGATAAAGATGAATACTTCAACCAGCCTCACATTAGACGTGAGGACTAGATAGGGGGGAGCAGCATGAATACTGAGAGAAGAGCTCCTGCTGGTATCACTGTATTTTTTTTAAAAATACTTTTCTGATGAACATCAGTGGAGAAATTTTGGAAAGAAAGTTACACATTCAAAATCTAAACACAGTGGGGCAGAGTGCAGAGAAAAACTCAGAAATTAAAGAGGTGACTGAACCTCCAGAAAATATTGCCAAAAAATTAGCTTTGTACGTCACTTCGTGCTTTCTCTGCATCAGTTGGGGATGCTTACGAAAAGGTCCACTTAGGGGTCCAGAAGCAAATATTTCAGGTATTTCTGGCGTGGAGGTACAGCTGAGGGATATTTCTAATTGGCCTGTTTAGGATCCCAGGCTCAGTCTAAGGCACTGATCACAGAAAGGCCAAACCATTTTCAGTGGGAAATCACCACCCTAATTCCGGGAGTTTGTCTTTTTCTTCCTTTCATAGATGACACAGTTGATGACCAGTGGGAATCAGACAATGGTGACTGAGTTCCTCTTCTCTGTGTTCCCCCATTTGCATGAAGGTGGCCTCTTATTCTTTATCCCCTTGCTTCTCATCTATGGATTTATCGTGACTGGGAACCTGGTGATATTCGTCGTCATCCAGCTGGACACGGCCCTGCACACCCCCATGTATTTCTTCATCAGCGTCCTCTCTTTCCTGGAGATCTGGTACACCACGACCACCATCCCCAAAATGCTCTCCAGCTTAGTCAGTGAGCAGAAGACCATCTCTCTGGCTGGCTGCCTCATGCAGATGTACGTCTTCCACTCTCTTGGTATCACAGAAGGCTGCGTCCTGACAGCAATGGCCATCGACAGGCACATAGCTATCTGCAGTCCCCTCCGTTACCCAACTATCATGACGCCCAAACTCTGTATCCAGCTGACAGCCGGATCCTGCCTCTGTGGCTTCCTCCTCATCCTCCCTGAGATCGCGTGGATCGCCACCCTGCCTTTCTGTGGCTCCAACCAGATCCATCAGATCTTCTGTGACTTCACACCTGTGCTGAGGTTGGCCTGCACGGATACATCCCTGGTGGTCATTGTGGACGCCATCCATGCGGTGGAAATCCTGGCCTCCTTCCTGGTCATCGCCCTCTCCTACATCCGGATCATCGTGGTGATTCTCAGGATGCCCTCAGCTGAGGGCCGTCACAAAGCCTTTTCCACCTGTGCCGCCCACCTCGCCGTGTTCTTGCTGTTTTTCGGCAGTGTGGCTGTCATGTATCTGCGATTCTCAGCCACCTACTCGGTGTTCTGGGACACAGCGATTGCTGTCACCTTTGTCATCCTCGCCCCCTTCCTCAACCCCATTATTTATAGCCTGAGAAACAAAGACATGAAAGATGCTATTGGGAGGATACTCTGCCGCCAGAAGAGGGCAGGTGGGGTTGGGAGATAGACGCAGTCCTCGGGACTCTGAAAAACCTCCTGGGGGTCCAGCCCTTCGCGGTTCCTTGACTTGCGCATGACTGTGCTCGGTGTATGGTTCTATTGCTATAAACAAGAATGAAAACCTGTAGTGTGTGACCATTGGCGGCCTGGTTACCACGTCCCACGGTAGATGAAGCAGTAAGCAGACTCCCCTGCTTTGTGGCGCAGCTCAGCCTCTTCCTCACACTCCACAGCTGGGCTCCTGCCTCCCTCTTCTCTGGTCCCACAGGCGGTGAGGCCAGAGAGCAGGACAGAAGAGGCATGAAAGACGTTGTCATTCTGAAAATTGCTACTGTTACCTTCCCAGCACTCCTCTTCCCAGGAATGAATCCTCCCGTTCTTCAGCATTCTACATTAATAAACAGTCTCCTGACACTAAAAAGAAGCAATCTCCACTTTTAGTTTATTTAATCCAAAACTCAATTGAACAGCCATGGACTGATCAGGTGCACCAAGAGGATTTTAAATATCCTGAAGTCATTCGGTCAGACATCACCATCATTTAAGGGTTGGAACGAAAGCCCCAAGGAGTTTACTGACTTGCTTAAGCTCATATAGGTAGTTAGTGACAAAGTTGGGACTTAATCTCAGGACTTCTCCTCGTTTTTTGTCCCAGTTAATACATACTTTTATGTAATCTATTTTGTGTTCCAGAAATGAAATTATAAAACCTCTTTCCCCAGTAGGAAACTTTACCAGCCTTCAAGAGTCATAGGAGTCACTGGTTTTTCTCCCCATGAGTTTCCCATCCGTGGGTGATCCTGGAACCATGGAAAGACTATTGGACTATGGGGTTCACAAGACCAGATTGTATACCTTTTACTGCCACTAAGTTGTGCCCTTTCCTTTTCTGTAAAATTATGTGGCTGAATATGATCAGTGGTTCCCCAAACTGATTGATCAACAGAGTTTATGATTCAGGAAATCTGAAAGCGAAGCCTATGCATTTGCTTTTCTGAAAAGCTACCAAGAAAACTCTGACAATGGGTCAGATTTGATTAGATGATCACTAAGATCATTTCTAACCTTAGGGCTTTTTGGTATTCAGAAGAGCTAACATTTTTGAATAGCGCCTGAGCTTATGGAAAAGGCCTTGCCTCACTGACCTTCCCTCACAAGGATTCTGTGAAACAACTATTAACCCTTATTTTTCCAAGTAAGAAATATGAAACTGACAATTTCAGTAACTAGTCCACATGTCTAATTAATTACTAGGAATCCAGGGCAGAAACACAATTGTATCTGGTCCCAGAGCCACGCACTTCCTCACCAGGATCTTGTACCCTCTTCACATAGCTGTCATCCTAGACCAGTCACTAAACCGAGAAAGAGATCTGAAGGAAGTGCGGTAATTCGGTGAGTAAATGTGGTCACTAGTTATTGCACAGAAAGTGGTGAAGGGTTTACTCCCCCAGGTTTCAAGATTTATTTATTTAACATTTGAGTCGTGATTCTATGTTAAGTGCAGAGGATTCTCTCAGTGGCTGCCATCCCAGGGGCTGGCCTTTGGACACCTCAGAATTGAACAAATCATTATTGCTGCTGTTAGTTACAATGTCCTAATCTATTGAATTCACGGCTGTTCTTGGCATGAGATGACACGGTCTCTAGGTTCATCATTCCCGGCCATTGGGTTATTTTATTTCCTTTAAGCCGCCCAAACTGTACTGCTTGTGTTTCACAGCTCTGAATATGTGCCCTTTGCATCCTTTCCTCTCTCTCTCTCTCAATTCTGCATGTTGATTCTTTTCACAAGGACATGTTTAACCTCTGGGATTAAAGCTCAGAAATGATTTTTTGCCACTGTGGCCCCTACCTCTCCACATTACTCCAGATCACTGCTCTTTCCACCACACTGGTGTCCCTCAGCACTGACGTCAGGACCAAGGGGGACCCTGACTTTGATTGGCTTATTTTCTGTCTTTCTGTTTTTCTTGCTGTTGCTTGTTCGTCCTGCATTTCCTACCAGATTAAGAATCCGCAGACAGCAGGCATAAATTTCCTCATCCTTCTGAACATCAGAATATTCAGCAGAGGATTCTGTTTGTTCTTGTCTAGTGGACCAATGAACTGACAGGCTGGGCTGGCTGACACGAACAGGTGGATCAATACCTGTGAGAGCAAAGGAAACAGAGAGAAGAAGCCTGGCGGCACCACAGGAAGATGTTATAGAACCACTGACTATATTCTCCGTGCTGCACTTCCATCCCTGCGACCAACTTATATTATGTTTGAGATTTTTTGCTTTATCCCCTTTACCTATCCCCCTCAACACCATTTGCTTCTTATATCTGAGTCTCCTGCTGTTTGTTCATTTTGTCTTATTTTATTTATAGATTCCACATATGTGAAATCATGTGGTATTTGTCTTTCTTTGCCTGGCTTATTTCACTTAGCATAATACCCTCTAGATCCATCCATGTTGTTGCAAATGGCAGAATTTCTTTCTTTTTATGGCTGAATAATATTCCATTATATATATGTACCACATCTTCTTTATCCATTTATCTATTGATGGCCCTTTGGTTGCTTCTGTATCTTGGCTAGTGTAAATAATGTGGCAATAAACACAGGGGTGCATATATCTTTTTGAATCAGGGATTTTGTTTTCTTTGGGTAAATTCCTAGGAGTGGAATTACTGAGTCATATGGTAGTTTTATTTTTAGTGTTTTGAGGAACCTCCATACTGCTTTCCATGGTAGCTGCCCCAATTTACATTCCCACCAGCAGGGTAAGAGGGCCCCCTTGTCTCCACACCCTCAGCAACACTGGTTATTTCTTGTCTTTTGGATGGTGGCCATTCTATCTCCCATGTTGGGTAAAGTAAAATAATCAGAGATGAAATTTATTTTTGATTCGTGTCTCTCCTTTCAGTAATCTCTTCCCAACCCATCCCCTTTGCTATGTTCAGAGAAAGTAATCAGTAGGATATGCATACAAAGTAGAATTTCCTTATGAGTTATACCAACTTTATAAATGCTTCTGTGTAACAGAAAAGTATGTATTTCCTCTATATGCTTGGTATGCAGGATATACATATAACTTTATAGGTAAGGCATACCTTATATATCTGCATATAACTTAAATGTTATATATAATTAAAGCTGAATTATATATCATATAATGATCATACATATAATTAGGTTTAAGTTCAATTTTCCCCCATATCCTTATTCATTTTTGCTTGGTATAATTTCCATTTCTTCCAGAGATATGGAATATGTTAATTTCTTTCCATTTTTTTCTTCTACGTGTTTCAAACCTATGTTGTTAGTTGTAACCTGGGCAAGAGTATTACATTTTTGGTGAAATTTCCTTATAATACTTTAGAATTTCTCTTTATATTGCTGCAAATGCTTGTCATAAACTATATTTTGTTTGTTATGAATATTGCTATACCAAACTTTTTTCCTTTTTTATTCCATACTTCGTGTATTTGTATGTTTAGACAGATATCAACAACAAATAGCTGGCTTAGAAAATCTAATATGATAATCTTTGTATTATAATATTTAACCATATACAATTAATCATTTGCATATTCTATGATTTAAATGTTTGGAATTATTTCTACTAAAATGCTTTTCCTGGGTTTTTTTCCATTCATTCCTCTCTGATTTTTTTCCTTCCTGTCTGTCTCGAATTGGACTGATAAAATTTTCTATTTTTTTTTCCTACAAAATTTTTTCTTTCCTAGTTTGGAAATACATATAATAATTCTCTTTTTAGTTCTTCCATCTATGTAGATTTAAATTTCCAGTTTTGTAAAATAGGTATAACTACAGCAACAGTTGGTTTCATAAAAATGGCTAATTTGATCCTTTAATCTTCACTTAAATGTAGCTTTAAGAAGAGAGCGTGTATGCATTTTATTACTAGTTATCACAATTTTAATTTACTAATCGTAACTAATTATAAATTAATTGTAACTTTAATATCCGTGTCCTCAACTCTTTTAAAACATCCTAAGGGCAGGGATTGAACAGTATCTATTTTGTTCATCATTTTATGTAGGGCTTAGCACTGCACCTGATACACAGTAAGAGCTAAATAAACATGCTGCATTGACTGGCTGGATGGACATCTTTAAGATGGTAGGAATACAAATACTTTGGGATCTTATCAGGAAGTTATATAGAATTGAAAGTTTTCTTTCAGTCAACATTTGATCCTTTACCCACAGTAGGTATTCAGATGCATAAATAATATTTAATACTGGCTAATAATTAAATCCCTTTATTTCTCCTATGTTAAGCTATAGGATTATTTTTTCACCTAATTTTCATACATTAAGGAAACAATTAGCTTGAAGTGAAGTAAATAAGTTGTCCAGTGTCAAAACTAATCCTATTTCCTGACAGTCGCTCAACTCCTATACTTTGATACTTCATACTGGGAATAGAGGTTATGGCCACTCAGGCTGACATGCAGAACCGACCAGAAGTAGAGCAAACTGCCCTCCTCTCGCTAGAACTCCTTCTGCTACTCTACTCCTTTCTTCTGGTGAAAATTATCCAGGAATCGTTTTTGATTCATTATATTTTCCTGGATACTGTTCTGAGATTCAGAGCAATGACAAAACACATATCTGTAAACACATCTTACAATCAGTTATATGCCAGACACCACACCGTGGTGTACAGATGTTATCACTAATTCCCAAAACCACTTTCAAGAACATATTTTTAACCAGGGATGAAATTAAGACTCAGAGAGTTTGAGTCACTTTCTGAAGATCATGTAATCATGTAAGTGGCTGCAGGAACTAGGATGTAAATCCAGATACATGTGATGTCAGAAAATGTGCTTTTCTTTACCACACCAGTGTTTTCCATTTTGATACATAAATGAGTAGATACATGAAATGATAGTAAATGATACAGAAAAAACATTAATTTATTGTTCTAAAATTTAATTAACAAATATTGCTTAAAATATTACAATATATTTCTATTAAATCACATGAGTTTGAACAACTTATATATATTACAGATAAGACAGAGATTTGACAGAACTCCAAAGTATGGTATACAGATACTGAGATTTGAAAATCACTGCACTGTGCCATGTTGCTGGAGAGAAAAAAGGACCTTTTCCAGTCTCTGGTCTCAAGCTGCGTGTGGCTCCAGCAGATGGTGTAGTGGTTGCATTAACACTGAAAGCCCAGCAGCACTTTCCCCAGTTAATTCCCCTGTAGAAAAGCACTGAATGCTTGATTGCTCATCTGTGGTGACTAACAGTCCCCAAAGTCACCGCAGCGCCACACCCGACCTGCCCCCTCTGCCTTCGTTCCAGGATTCCCGACCTCTTTAGCTGCCTCCTCACGGCCTCTTTGATCTCCTTGTTGCGCAAGCTGTAGATGAAGGGGTTGAGGAAGGGTGTGAGCACCGAGTAGACCACCGCCAGGGCCCGGTCGTAGTCCAGGGAGTAACTCTTCTTCAGCCGCACGTACATGAAAATGATGCTTCCGTAGAAGATGAGAACCACAGTGAGATGGGAGGCGCATGTGGAGAAGGCCTTCCTCTTGCCCGCAGCCGAAGGGATCCTGAGCACAGTGCAGATGATCTGCACGTAGGAGCTGAGGATCAACAGGAAGGTGGCCAGGATCTTGCAGGAGTTGATCACAAAGTCCACGAGGACATTGATGGCTGTGTTGGTACATGCCAAGCTCAGCACAGGAGGGAAATCACAAAAGATGTGCTGGATGTGATTGGGGCCACAGAAAGGGAGATGCGAGACCAGGAAGACTTCAGCCACTGGCCCTGCCAAGCCTCCCAACCAACAGCCAACAGCAATCTTGGCACAGAGCCCTGGGGTCATGCGGGTGGGGTAGTGGAGGGGCTGGCAGATGGCTAAGTACCTGTCATAAGCCATAGCTGTGAGGAGATAGCACTCAGTAGCCCCAAGAGAGTGAAAGAAGTAGATTTGCAGGAAGCAACCGGAGAAAGAAATGGTCTTTTTCTCACAGAGCAAGTTCGACAGCATCTTGGGGATGGTGACAGCTGTGTAGCCGAGCTCCAATAAGGAGAGGATGCTGATAAAGTGGTACATGGGCGTGTGGAGCTGGAAGTCCAGGTGGACCACCAGAAATATCAACAGGTTTCCCAGTACAGTAGTGAGGTAAATCAGAAGTAACAAGACAAAGAGATAAATCTGGACACCCTGAAGATGGGGAAAGCCCAGGAGGATAAACTCTGTCACCTGGCTCCGATTCCTGGAGTCCATGGCTCACTAGTCATGCCCCTCGAATGTGAAATATGGAAGGACGAAGAAAAACGTCAAGCCAGACAAGTCCTAAGAAGAAGCAATCCTCAAAGTACTTTTGACCTCTCCCTCCCAGAGCGAAGTGTCCCCAGGAAGTGCTTTAAATGCCACCCCATCCCCGCCACACAGCCTCCCTTGAGTATCTGCTTTCATAATCAGACTTCAAATGCATTCTCTGATTACACAGCCCACTTACGACCTCCCATGATCCATTCTGTAACCCACTTATTTCGCTTAATGGGCTCTATGTAGACTTTAGAAATGTAAGTATTCCTCATCCAAAGTATCACTTATGTATATTCTTTGTCTAAGGTACAAGTTATCATTTATGCTGATAGAATACTGGTAGTGCACTGGACTATGATTACATCATTTAAATGATGTATTTTAATTTCTGATTTCAATTTATTTTCTTCAGCTTTCTGGATACCAAAAACTCAATCCTCTCACCCCCAGGTCTGTGTCCTTTCCTTCTGGACAACCAGATCAAACGGCATCTTTCAGGGACATTTAGGGTGAGGATTTCACTTCTTTGGATACTGGTGTGAACCCCAGTCAAGATTAAGGGGGTTTAAACAAATGAAAGAGCCGCAGGAGGCAGATCTCTCTCTGCGCATTTCCTCTCCCGAGAACCTCTCCACTTCACCAATCCTCCCTACCGCTTTCCCCTCTCTACCACTTTTTTGACTTCACTGAATCATTAAGAATACTTTAAATGTATCAAATATTCCCTTCAATTCATAAGAATAAAAGTTCTTTTAATCCCACCAAAAAAAAAAAAGAAGAGAAAAGAAAGAAGGTTGAAATATCAGGATAAAAAGAAACACTTGGCACTAAACTTTCTATTGTCCTTATGTTTCTCATTTGATACCACCCAGTGAAAACTAGGATCTTCTCACCCACGAAGGAGTCCATGCCGTGGGCTCCCCAACCAATGGGCATCAAGTGTTTGCCTGGACTGACAGCGCCAGGAGCTTCTTGCCCCTTAAGAGCCTTCTCTCCACTGGCGACAAGCTTCGGTTAGATAATCCGCTTCCTTTCATTCATCTGAAATCTGAGTTTCACCCATTAAGTCTTAGTTTTGCTCCGTGGAAAAACCCTATTGCTCTAGCCCAGATTCATACTTTAAATATTATTTTCTGCATCACCGTAGACATTTCACTGTTTGCCACTTGGGTCTCTGTTCAGTCTTGACTCCCTTGGTTGCAGTGTGCCCTCACCGGACCATGCTTTATCCTAAATCAGTCTATAGACACCTAACCCATTTTCTGGCTCAAGCGTTCCCTCTTTCCTTAACCAGCAGAGGTGAACACCATTCTTTCCAGCTTCTATATTCCCAGTACTATTTCCTCAAATTTCCTCCAATTATGTCCTGTCCTGGACTGCAGTTACTTTTCACACATATGTTTTATCATCCCAGAGCAGCTCTGTGAGATTTCTGAAATCAAAGGAACTTCATATTATGTCTTACTTGCCAGGGTGCTCAGCATAGTACCTGGCACCTTGCAGTTGTGGCTAAGGAAAAAAAAAATAGTAAAGATGACTTGCACAGCTCCATAGCTCATGTCCCCCCATTGGTCTCCTGATATTGGAGTCAGGGCTCTTATAAAACCTACCACACATAGAAATTAGCATTTTTCTTACTTAGGTCTTTCGTGATCATGTTTTATTTCCCTTACTCCAAAAGCTTTTAGAACCTATCCCTTTGCATTTTATTTTCTAGGTTCCACAGTTGCATTATCCATAGTTCTTAACTATTTAGGCATAGGGCCAAAGAACTGGGGATTAGGACGGCAATTTTAGAGACATCTTCTGCATCTTCACTTTGCAATAGAGGAAACTGGAATCCAGAAAGGGGAAACGACTGCTCAAGATCACACTTGTTAAAACGTAACCAATTTGCTCATTCTGAGCCTCGACTCTTTACAATAGCATTTGGAAAGCAGAGAGAGAGAGAGTGTGTGTGTGTGTGTGTGTGTATGTGTGTGTGCATGCACACATGCTTTCTAAGTGGTTCTGTCTTCTGAATGGCGTGTCCTATGGACCTGAATTTTGTATACCTCTCCCTATTTCTGAGGACTCTAAGTTTCTCCCCAGTGCTCAGACCAGACAAGAACATGAGGATAAAAATGTTTTACTGACAAAGTCCTTACCCAGAGCTTGATGGTGAGGAGAACTCTGCCAGGGCTTGGCTTTGGCAGCCCAGACACCCTGAGAGTGTGGAGCTGAAAGAACTTTCTGCTCACGTCTTTCCTCTCCTTTACAGCGTCACATCCAGGCACTCCTGGGCCCTGGAAGAGTTGGAGTTTCACACTTTATGAAACCTGGGGGAGTAAGTTAAACCATGAAAGATTCCTCTCCCATGACCTATATGTCTGACAGGGTTCTTAGAGAGTCACAGACCCCTGGGCCTTCTGAACAGCCACCTGGGTTTGCTGAAGTGCTCCCTCAGGAAGGCAACTGGCACGCACGCAGGTCATTAGCCAGTGTTCCTCCATCACGTGTTGGTTCACTACAAGAATAACAACCAGTACAAGTTGAGACAGAACATCTCTCGGGGCAATGATTTTTGTTAGAAGTAATTGGTGTGGGAGCTCTGGGTTCAAACGCATTCCTGTGCTGTGGGACCTGGGAGAAAGCTTACACCTTCCCATTATGATGGGATCTTTCCAACATGTGACTGGCCTTCTTGGACCCTGAGCGAGTGAGGACCAGCACAGGCCGAGGGCATAGACACTGTCAAGGCAGACTCCTAATCCTGCATTTTTGCTGCTCTCTAGAGCGGTTTTATCTTCCTTACACACGGGAGAGTCCCCTTTCCTCTCCTGCTATCTTGCCCTTCAAAGAGCCCTGCCTCAGGAACTTGGGTTGAAATCTCAGCTGTTCTTCCAGCCATTTATGCAACATTGACTACATAATTGAGTGCTTGAACTCCCATATTCCATATGAAGAAGGTATTACTTTCCTCATAGGAGATTAACAAGTCAATGTGATAATGAATGTGGAAAAAAATGTACTTACAAATTATACTATATTCTGAGAGCATTTACATATTTTTCACTTTCCCAGCCCCACCCAAACCTTCAAGGTTTTTCATCCAAATTTTTCTTGAAGGTTTTTTTTTTTTCCAAACTGAGTTGCTAAGGTATTTGGTTTTTTGTTTGTTGTAAATAGGATTTTAATTAATAATTTAATTTTGGAGTCAAAGTGTTACTTTATTCTCTGTTATTGATAGATTTTAACTGGTAACTTCATTTACTTAATGAATGTAAATTTATTCAGATTCCCTAAATCTCTCTAAGCCAATTATGGGCTAAATAATCATTACTCTTTGCTTAACTTTTCCACTCTTCTCTATTTCATTTTATTTTATTTTCTTCTATTTCATTTTCAATAACTTCTTTTATGTGAATTAGTATATGCTCCATCTTTGAAAGCTCTCCATGGACTCTGTTACCTTCTCTCTACTTCATATCTTACCTCTATTGTTGTGTGGCTAAATGTTTAACAACTGGCTTTCACCCAACAAGGATTCTCTTCTTGGCCAAACTCCAGCTAAATTTCTCTAAGAATTCTTTCTGACTAAGTCACAATCTTACCTATGAAAACCAGAGACCCTCAGCACAAACGGCTTAGCCACCCCTACCCAGTGGCCCCCGCACATTTTAAAACCTGAACAAATGCAACATAGTTTTTACAGCTAAGGTCTCCATCCCTAGTATGATCCTAGCAATTCGATCTTTCATACATTGCTCATCAGAATGCAAAAGCGTGTGTCTTCTTTGGAAAACTGGAAACTATTTATAAAATTACACATTTATCATGTGATCCAGCAACCCCATTCTTATATCCAAATGACATCATAATATGTCAATGTTTTAGCAGCTTTATTAGTACTCATCCCAAACTGGAAATAATTCCTGTGTGGCTCAGCTGGGAAATTGATAAATAAATTTTGCTTATCCATGCAATTGAATACTACTCAGCAGTAAGATGGAGTAAACCACTGATACATACAACATACAGATGAACCTCAAATGCATTCTCCTATAGGAAAGAAGCCAGACTCATTTAGCAAGGGTAATATTCAGACTACATTTATATGATATTATGGAGAAGGCAAACATTGAAACTAAAAATGGATCAACAGTTGCCAGGGGCTGGAAGTCAGGTAAGATTGACCACAGAGGATAATGATGTGGAGGAATTTGTGGTGATAGAATTCCTCTGTATCTTCCTTGTAGTAATGGTTCTATAGCACCATGTGTTTGTCAAAACTCTGAGGTGTTTACACTATGAAAGTGAATTTTCATGTGTGTGTGCATATGTGCATACTTAATTTTAAAAGGGAAACAAAAGAAAAAAAAATTTAAGCAAACTACCTATGCTCCCTAAACAAAATTCATAATTTTTTACCAGTGTTCCTTTGTTAATGCTTATTTTACTTAAAATTCTTTAGTTTTCAATCTTGGTAAGAAAACTTCTACCTTAATACTTAAGTAAATTCCTACCTTTTCCTTGAAAATTTCCTGATTTCTCTAACTAGTAATGATTCTGCTGGATTTTTTTCCCTGACATTTCGATCTGCCCTGCTGATGATAGAATAAATTGACAGAGTCACTTTAAAAGTTGTTTGGCAGTATTTCCTAAAGATGAATTTATAACTATCCAATGACCCAACAAGTCCACTACTAGATATATATACCCACCTGAAATGAGAACATAAATTCACTGAAAAGCATGTATAATTATGTTCAAATCAGTGGTATTTGTAATAGTCAAAAATTGTAAATCACTACTATGCTCATAAAAATAGCATTAAATTGTAGTATATTCATGTAATAGAATTTTAAACAGAAATGAGAATGAAAGAGCCATGACTGAATAAGACAGTAGGGATGAGTCCCATAAACATAACGTTGAGGGAAAGAATCAGAAACTGTAAACATCAACTTACACAAAATACCAAAACACATAAAATGGACCTGTGCTGTTAGACATCAAGTCACTGGTTCTCCTTGTAGGAAGGAGAGAAGTAGTGTGAACGTAAAGGACCGTGGGCAAGTTTTGGAGACTTTTCTAATGTTTTGTTCTGAATGCTCACTACATAAAAGTGTTCAATTGTGAAAACTCATGGAATGACACATTTATGTTTTATACAATTCTCTGTATGTATATTATACTTCAATAATTTTCTTGGACTGGTAGTCCACTATCTAGCTCGTACATTTTGCATTCCTTTGCCAAGTTGTAGGTTCTACATACTAGAGGGTCAGGGTGCCAGGAACTGTAGCTGACACTACCTCCTTGGGGTATAGTAGATTTTTAAAAAATCAGATAGTAGTTATGAAACAAACTAGGAAGCAGGTCAAAAGAAAGTTGAGTCTTTCCTTCTACAATTTCTGAATCCTTTTGCTTTCTCTTTTCCATGGAAATTTTAGGCTCTGCTAAATTAAAACTAAGCATGGAGGAGATGCAAGAAAAAGGAGAAAGAGGCAGCGCATCTCAGCATCAGAAAATAGGAAGGGCTGCGTGAAAGCTCTCTGCTCTCTGTGTACTTCTAGGGACCATATAGAAAAATAATAATTGTACTACATAATAATTCATAGCAAAAAATGGATACAGAAATAGAAAGGGAGATAAACTGATATATAAGTGAAGAAATACTGGAGCAGACTCATCCATAAACGTGTCATGACTTTTTTCTTCTCTGTTCTATAGAGTTGCAAAAGTTACACATATATGTATGTTTATAGTTTTGTGTATTGTGTGTGCCTATATACATAAGTACATTACACATAACTTGTATAACTTCATATATGTATCTGAAAACAAGAAAAATAGTTTCAAATATTCGATTAATATGTCAGCATAGCAAGGAAAAGTCTTATATTTGAAATAATTGTTTGACTATCTAGAAAGTTTCATAAATGGTCTGGGAATCTTCAAAGATTCTGGGAAATCTGTGACTCTCATTTTTATGACAGTTTGCTAGCCTTGGAATTCATGGCCACAAAGGACAAGCAAGAAAGTAATGAGTTAAATAGGATTTTAGAACCATATGATGTTAGCAGAGAACATCACCTAAAAATAGCTTACCTACCCACCACAGTTTGTGAAAAAAGAAATAGAGATCTAGAAAAGATAACTGAACTTAGCACATAGTGGCTAAGTATGGGCTAGTAGTCAGTATTCCTCAAAGAGATTTAAAAGACAGATGTAGGACAAGTTGAGGTTGGTTGTATATAGATGAGAGAGGTGAGTTCAAGTAGAGTAGATCAAATCACTGTATGAAAGAGCAGGTTCCAGAAGTGATTAGAATCAGGGCGGAATCATTGAAGATCAAAATATGTTAGCGATAAGAGTGGACAGCATTCATTATATTTTTCATCCTTCGATCTTTATTGAATACTCACCATGTTTAGACACTTGCTAGATTCTGGACATATAGCAAGTAACAAAATTGGCATAGTTTCAGACCGAATGTAGTTTATAGACTTGTAGGAAAGATTGACAAGTTATATCCATCTGTATATCTATCTATATCTACATTGATATGATCTATATTTACATACACATAAGTGTGCATACACATACAATTTGTGATGCTTATTTTGAAGGAAAACAAAACACAATTCAAAAGAAAAATACAAATAATATAAATTGGATGGCATTTGAACAGAAACCACACATTTAGAATGAGTGAACAAATAAAGTGTTGGGAGGAAAAATAGAGCAAATTTCCTGAAGCCATACAGATCTTAATGTATTTGAAGAACTCAGAAAGTTCTGGCATTGGCAGGGAATTTAAAGCCATAGGAATAACTCCAAGCATCTAGGAAAACAGGACAAAGGAGACTGAGAAAGACAGATAAGAGGAATAAAGCAAAAATCAACAGATACTGATGATATGGAAGCTGTAAGAGACAAACTTTTTTAAGAAGCAAGAACTAGTATATCAGGTGTATCAAGAATTTAAAAACAAGGAAGGACAAAAGGGGTCTAATAGGCTGGGCAACACTGAGGTCATAATAGCCTTGGCAAAATATTCATTGAAAGGTCTGAGCCAAAGTCAGATTGGAATGGGTTGAAAAGTAAATAGGAAGTGAGGAAGAAAGACAAGATTGTATCATTAATCACATGGAGAAGTTTAATTGGAAAAGTGAGCAGAGAGAAGTAAACCTCTGGTTGGCTGGGAATATATGACCAAGGAAATGTTTGTGTGCTTGTTTTTGAGAAAGGAGATACTAAAGCATTCTTAAATGCTGGAACCACTGATGAAGTAAAAAGTGGAACGCATAAAGATGTAAGGAGACAGAAGAAAAACATGAAGAAATAAAGTATTGTGGAAGGAAAAGGGAGAGGGATCCATAGCGGGTGTGATGATGGGAAGATTATTCAAGGTCAGGACAAAGGTACTTTAAACTTTTATGAGCTCAACAATGAAGTGGAGGAAGGTCACTGGTAGGAAATCAGTGGTGCACGGGACTAGCTCTCCCCGCCTGCCAGAAGATAGTCCTCTTGATGGCCTTAATGAGTTCCCTGTTACGAAGGCTGTAGATAATCGGGTTGACGAGTGGCGTCAGTACGGAGTAGATTACAGCAAGTGTCTGGTCAAGGCTCAGTGAATAGCTCTTCTCCAGGCGCACGTACATGAAGATGATGCTCCCGAAGAAGATGAGGACCACAGTGAGATGGGAGGCACATGTAGAGAAGGCTTTCTTTCTTCCTGCTGCTGTTTTTATCCTCAGTACCACCCCAATGATTCTCCCATAGGAAACCATAATAAAGAGAAAGGTGATGAGGATGATGAAGGCATTGACAGAAAAGTCCACCAGGACATTAGTGGATGTGTCCGTGCAGGCCAGGCTCAGCAGAGGTGGGAAGTCACAGAAAATGTGTTGGATTTCATTACAGCCACAGAAGGGCAGCTGGGAGACCAGGATGACTTCGGAAATGGGACACAGAAAACCACAAGCCCAACAACCAGCAGCCATCCTGCCACAGAGAGTTGGGGTCATGATTGCAGGGTAGTGGAGGGGCCGGCAGATGGCCAGGTATCGGTCATAAGCCATGGCTGTGAGAAGGTAGCATTCAGAGGCCCCGAGGGAGTGGAAGAAATAAGTCTGAAGGAGGCACCCTGCAAAAGAAATAGTCTTCTTCTCACTGAGAAGATTAGCTAGCATCTTGGGGATGGTGGAGGCTGTATAGCACAGCTCCAGGAAGGAGAGAACACTGACAAACTGGTACATGGGTGTGTGCAGGGCTGCATCCACTCGTATGACTAAGAAGATCAGCAGGTTGCCACAGATGGTGAACACGTATGCCAACAGCAGCAGGGCAAAAAGCCAGCCCCTGACATGCCCCACCTTGGGGAATCCTAGGAGCACAAATTCAGCCAGGCTTGAGTGGTTGTGTGGCTCCATGGGAGGCTGAGGTGGGAAAGGAAAGGAGAAAAAAACAGATTGAGGTATTGAGGTAACTGCCAAGTCTAACTCAAACCTTTATTTCTCTTTATTGCTTTTTCTTGTCAAAGGCAGCCCTTTAGTTTTTACTATTCCTGCTACTGCTATTAATACTACTCTAAAAGTAGTAATAGCTGACTCAGAGCAAACATTTTTACAAGTGTTTCATGTTCAATATTTTACTAAATTTCCATACATCCAATGAGATAAATACCATGGCTATAACTGTTTTTAGAGAAAAAAAATCAAGCATGGAAGGAATGGGGAGGTCATGAAACATTTCTAGTTCACATAGATACCATGTCACAGAAACAGAATTTGAACTCAGGCATTCTGACTCCATGCTATTTGTCTGTGCACTGTGTGTCCTCCCCTAACACTCCATCTCCTTCCCCATGTCCTCGTTTTTCCCTCAGTCGAGTCTCAAGGCATGAATTTTGCACATGAGATTAATGCAGTGGTAAGTCTTTTCTTACTGTTCGGTTCACCCCCATAAACATTTATCAAAGACACATGTGTCAGGCAGAAGAAATACAGAACTCAACAAGGGGTGGTCCCTGCCCCCAGGAAACTTACAGGCTCTCAGGGGAAGCAAGACACATCAGTCAGTCACTCAGTGTACCTGAGGAGATCAGAGCACTAGCAACCTAAGGGAGGGGCTGGTTTCCCAGACCAGGATGGCCGGGAAAGGCTTCTCAGAGGAGGAAGCCCCTGCACTGAATGTTCAGGAAGAGTAGGAGTTAGTTGGATCCAAGAGAAAATAAACACCTCAGACAAAAAATACATGCGCAGATACTGAGCAGGAAGCAGCCTGAGCTAGGGAAACCCATGTGCCCACGTGCTGCAAGGCCACTGGGAAAGGCCACCTGATGATTTGGGACCTTATCCGGAAAGGAGTGGGGAGCCACTGAAGAGCGTTCCATGGACGAATGACACCATCAGACGTAGATTTTAAACCATCGCTGACAGCTGACTGGTCCAGCCTCAAGCTCAGAGATGAAGGCCCATGAATTCGCGTTGTGGGTCTTGCTGATGGAAGATGAGAGGGGTGGTTGACAACTCTAGTTGAGAGAATCCAGGCTCAGAAACAAACCTGATAAAGTGGCAATAGCATAAATTCCACATTTTCCAAAAATCAATACTGTAAATATAAGTGAGGAATACAGAGCTAACTAGGTAAAACCTCAAAAAAAAAGTATTGGACATCCTAATTGTTCTCAAACACTATGTGAAGCACATGCAAAAAAAGAAAAGAAACCATCGTAGCAAAAAAACCCCCGCAATGTGACTTTAAATGCATGAAAGTCGTACCCAGTGTCATTCACGCTATGCCCTTTGCACAGGGCACCGAATTTGGAGGGGGCTGTCCCACTTCTAGGCGTCCTGCTGACAGTCTGCAGTCTCTTCCTTATTTTTGTTCCCAATACTTGGCATAAAGGCTGTCACGTTAAAGGTATTCAATTCAAAATAATTGTTTATAAGGAAAATTCCCCATAAGTGCTTCACACACTTAAAAATTTTAATAACACTTAATAAAACAAGAACTCAGAAGCCAAACTATGAAAGAAGAGAATGAGATTAAATAGCTGATTGTATAGCTCTGGAAACAAATGAAGAGCTGAAATATCATTATTATAAAACTGATAAGTAAATTAGAAACAAAAGAAACCAGATAGACACAGCTGTAAAATGAATTGTTGACATGAAACAGGCTAATATAATCACAGTAGAAGAATAAGGATCAGTTACAAGATAATCAGTATAGAGGACAAAGATGATTTAACTTAAAGATAACTAGTACCTCTACAAAGATACTCAATGATAAAAACTCAGTGAAAGAAGAACTTATCCTTGAAATGGAGCAAGAACTAAATCCGTGGACCGAAAAAGCATACCATCGTGAAACAAAAATTGATGCACAAGTACCAAAACCCAGGTGTTAATGTATATGCATGTGTGCATATATAGAGTATCAGCTAAAACTACATTAAATAGCATATGTAACATTATGTAGTACATGGATTTTTTATAATTTTTCTTCTACATGGCAAAAAAAAAAAAAAGCCAAGCTGGTCTAACAGTTCTCAGCAACAACTATTGCCAGAATATAAAAGGGGTATGTATAAAGTTCTACAAGAAATAAAAATATGACTGAGGCATACTGTATCCTACCAAATTATCTTTTAAGTATAAAGGCAATTTTTTTAACATAAAAGAATTCAGGGGGTATGAAATCTGTAAGTCCTCCTTGGAGAACAATTAATGTAAAATTAAATCCAACCCATAAAGACATGAACAGAGAGTCTAGACCCAATAGGACTACCACCATTCAAAGGCAGAAGATGCACAAAGCTCTGAAGGAATCGAATTTAATATACCCTTGCTGACTAACTTCACTCAGGTTAAAAGCAAACAAGCCACCTTAGATATTATCACTTGACTTACCTTTGTAGCTGTAAATATATCATTTAACTTAATCCTCAGGAACACAAGGCTCCATACCACTATCAAAATTTTATCTCCCCCACAATACAATTAGGCATACAAAATGATCCTCATGTAAGCCTTATTCTTTTATACTCCCATAATACTGCTCACCAAAAGATTCTCATCTGTATTTCCAAACTGTTCCTATATATTAGCACAATAAATGATTTAGTAATATATTTCAGGAGCATTAAATAAATCTTCATACATTTTGACCCAATAAATTAGCTTCTAGGAATTTGTGTTAAAAACAGATATAGGCACAAATGATTTCACTCATCTGTGGAGCATAAGAACAAAGAAAAAACTGAAGGAACAAAACAGCAGCAGACTCACAGAAACCAAGAATGGACTAACAGTTACCAAAGGGCAAGGGACTGGGGAGGATGGGTGAGAAGGGAGGGATAAAGGGGAAAAAGGGGCATTATGATTAGTACACATAATGTGGGCGGGGCGGCATGGGGAAGGCAGTATAACCCAGAGAAGACAAGTAGTGATTCTATAGCATTTCATTACACTGATGGACAGTGACTGTAATGGGGTGTGTGGTGGGGACTTGATAATGGGGGTAATCTAACAACCACAATCTTGTTCTTGTAAGTGTATATTAATGATACCAAAAAATAAATAGATAAAAGAGATATAGGCAAATATGTATGCTTATTATAGTCTTTACAACAGCAACATTTTACAGGGAATACAGGCCCCAAAATAAAGAAATAATCAAATCATGGTATATAAAAAGAATATTTGTATTTTTCAAATTGTGATATCAGAATATGAACACAATAGAATAATAGATGAAAAATGGGAGTTCACACACATATGTTAAGATTCAAACTTATTTAAAAAATGTGTACATGAATATAAAAGATACTGGAAGGAAATACACACTTATTTTTCCTGGACTGTGGTTTTAGAAAAATAATTTATTATTATATTTATCAAAAAAATTATGATGAAAAATTCAAAGAAAACAGTAAATACAAATTAGAGAAAAAAATATTCTCCTAACCTATGCTATTCCAAAATATTATTAATATTAGATGAACATATTTACAGATCTTTCTGTATGTATACAACTTCATGTGTATAAGGTATATAACAATGAAAAATGACTATATATAGATCTACCTTTAAAATTTTTTTTAAATCGCTTAATCAAATGAATTAATTTAACAATTTAATAATTAGTGCCTCCCTCCCCCTCAGTACTTTCCCTTCAACTCATGCCACTCACCCAAATCCAAACATTGCTCCCAAAGCCAAATGCCCTGCAGTGTAAATAAACTTCTGGGTTTAATATTTTAAGATGCTAAACTGACTCAAAGCAATTAGCTTTCAAGGCGGTCTTCACAAATCTCTTCTAAAGGGACTGTGCATCCACCTCTCCAATTACAGGTGACAAATACAGTAAAACAAAAATCTGCTTTGTTACATTTCTGGCATCCATGCCCCCTCCCAACCATTTGCATCTGGTTTGAGCCTCTTTCTTATTTCTCCATCTGGCAACCGCTTCCCATCCTTCAAAGTTAGGTCAAGCGTCAGCTCGGTAGTGAAGCCTTTCCTGACTCCCTAGGAAAAAAGTTACTTATTCCTTCTTCCGTGCCCTCATAACATTTACCAAGTCAGCTTAGCATACTGTCTAACCTTTATAATGAGTCTGTCTTCCCTGTATTGCCAAGATATTTGAGAGTGAATGTAGCACTTCACTGATTTTTGTATATCGCCCTACCAAAGCCTAGAGCAATGAGCATAACCTGTGAACTCAATGTTTCTTGAATGCACTTGACTGTTCTGTAGGCTGAGTGAAGTTCTGTCTTTCAGTGGCACCTCAGCACGTCCTTCTTGTTGTCCTCCTGGCACCTCAAACTCTGTATGTCTAAATAAACTGAGCATCTCAAATGTTGTCTTGCCTCCTTTCCCTGAATGCTGTTGAAGATCCCATCATTACTCTCATCTACCCAGAGAAATTAAATTCAAGAAATATTTTTGATGGTCTTTGGTGGGTTGGCAACTGTTACTGAAGATGTTTTATCTTACCACAAATTAGTTTTTCTGAAGCTAACTGCAAGTGTAGGTCGAGAAGGTCTTGCAAACAGGGAATAATTTCGGGGACACTCATAAGGCTTCTGGATCATAAATCCTTACATCACCAAGGGTCTTTCACCCACAACTAGAGAGCCTGTCCATGGCTCTTTCTAGGTGAAATCTTTTCAAGTACAGTTGCTAATGAGATGATACAACCCCTCATTAGACATTCTTAGAGCCCCTGCGTCATGAATGGCATCTCAGAAACCTCTACTTTCTGCCATTCATGCCAGCACACAGCCAGTGTGTGGCAGCATGCAGGGCAACTTCCTGTCAGCATATTCAAAGCAGGTATTAGCCAAGAATGGGGAGGATGGAGGGTAAGGTGGCTTTTAAAATCTCTTCCAATCTGGCACTCGAGATTCTCAAAACTAGACATTCCAAGCCCCACGTATTTAAGTCATCTTTCTACTAAACCACCTCTGATTTCAAAATAGTAGATTTTCAGATCCCTTATTATCAGTCCCACCCTTCAGATCCCCAATCACTATAGCTAGCGTAGCCCTCTGGTCGTCTGCCAGCCACTGAACATCATGCAGTTATCAGCTGGTGTCTTGCCTGGCTTGTGTATATATGGGAGAGCAAGATGGGACCTTGGAGCCTTATCCTCCTCTTCAGTGAGTGCCATCCCCACAGGGCAGCTTCCCCAGAGCTCAGCTTGGCTCTTTTAGGCCACGAAGGGCACAGGCAAGGGAGAGAGCTCCAGCCCCAGAGGCAAGTGACAGCCAGGTTTAGGGTCCTGGGAGGGCACTTACTTGCACAGAGGCAGAGTCAGCCTTCCACCACCTGGGCCCAGAGAAGCTGGTCCCCAAATTCTTGCTCTCTCATTACCCCTTCCTCGACATCCACCACTCTCCCCATCTCCAGTGACTTCTCAACACAGACTCTTGGACTCTGGCTCTGAAAACATGACCCTCAACCCTCCCACCAGTCTTCCTATAGACACATGAACTCACGTTTCCTTGTCTCATTTCACCAACCCAAAGAGACTTTGTGTCTCCCTTATCTTTTCAACCAACCATTTTTCCTGATCTTGTGCCTGATTCAGCCCTAAATTGCTCTTCCTTTGAGAAGCCTCTTGGTAGGTGCTGCCTGTCTGTCTTGAAAAAACAAAAACAAAAACAAAGACATGGGTTTTGGAGCCTCAAAAACCATCATTTCAATCCTGGCTTTAATGAAATACCCATTTCCTGGGCCTTTGCTAGGTAACCCATATCATCCTGAACACAATGCATGTATTAATTAATGTGATCCTCATAATTATTTTTTGGGGTTGGTACAGTTGTTATTCCCACTTTACATGTGAGGACACTGAGCACAGAGTGTTTAACAACGCGCCCAAGATTACACAGCTCGTAAGTGTCTGCGTCCCGATTATGAATGTAAGACTCTGACCCCAGAACTTCGGCTTATCACTTCTAAGATTAGAAGTGTTGCTAATGGTTTGAAGAAACACAGTCAAGGCCACATAGCCACAAACGGTACCTTTTCCACGGCTTGTACCCCTGACTACCATTCCTTACCTATGTGCCATTAGGCAGGCTTGTATCTCTTTGAATCTACAATTTCTCCTGTATAAAATGTGTGTTGCGAGGGTTAAGTGAGAGGAAATACAAAAAGTGGCTGTATTAGTGCTAAAATACGTCCACACACATTCTTGCTTCTGGTTGTAGGTGTAGAGCAACTATTTGTTAATTAAACTCCTCCAATTAACGGTGTAACTACACCTAAGTTACGGAACATCCCCCAGCCTATTTTCTTCACCTTTAAAGAGGGAGTATTTGGGTTGCTTTTTATCGCGTTCGCTCCTTGTGGCGGTGACGACAGCGATACGTACACAGACCTGGTTCACTTCAGTTCTTTATTGTTGCTCGGAAGGTCGGGAGAAGGTGAGTGAGAAGAAGCAACAGCCGGAGAGAGCGAGTGAGAGGAAGAATGAGAGGAGAGAGACTCTCCTTCTCTTTCCTGCTTATGCCTTATATAAAGGAAGCTGGCCTATGGTGATCAAGATCATGCGTGACCTTTAAGCTGATTGGTAGCATGCCTTCTGCATGAGTTGAGCACGAGCGCGGAAGCATGGGGCAAGCCTACAGGAGCAACTTCCTTATGCTAATGCCACCAAACCAGGAAGGGTGGCGCCCACGAAGCGGGCGCCATCTTAGGGCGTTGGTCAGCTACAGTGGAAGGGCGGTGTTCAGCCATAGTGGGACTCAGCCTCGGCCGTAGGCCGGCCCCTACATCTCCCCCTTTTTTGTTTTTTAAATCAGTGAGGCTCGGGGACCATGCCTGTCTTAGGTTGTCAGGGAGGCACAGCATCCTTATCCGTCATAGGGCAACAGACAGCTAACGTCTGCGCCCTGTCTTAGGTTGGTATGCGTACCTCCTGATCTTACCCGTCTTTGACTACTGGTCCAACATATTGAGCCACACCCTAGGGGAGATGCCTTCCTCTATAGCTGCCATGGAGCCATCCGCACTTCCCGATGTTGCCGTTGCATGGACTTTTTTCCCAAGTAGGAGAAGACCTACAAGGAGTAATATACCCATAACACCCATGCCTGACCAGGCTTTGGTGGCATTTAGCACGGCTTCAGCAAACTGAGCTACAGACAGCGCCTCTACCATTTGGGAACTAACATTCAATATTTCTAGCCATCGCTGAGTGGTGAGCACGTCACTGGACCAATTGGTGGATAACATCTTGCCTAATTCCCTGGACAGATTGGCAGCTTTAGAGAGGTTATGAAAGGAATGCCAGTAACACATAGAGCTGTCAAAGGGCAGATATGGGAGATTAAGTGTACTACAGGTAGAGAAAAAGGCAGGAAAGGTATGTGCAGTTTCAGTCACCGGGAGTGGTAGAGGCCAAGCCTTCACCAGACCCCATAGTTCTCTGGGTTCCGCTATCGCCTGCTGAAGGATCAGTAGCAGGATCAGCATCAGTGGGGTCGGCATCTCGCACTTCCGGTTCTGGTCTTGCCACTCTCCGTGTCAGGCGTTCAGGCACCCAGATGGGATTGTTTCGGTCCTGTGGGAAAACACAAACAGAGCGTCGGTTCCAGATTAACACTGGATCCAGGCCTTTCCATGATCCTTCCAATACATCCTTCCACATAACTGTGGGCATGTCTTTAGGCCTGGAACAGCGATTATGCTGCTCTGCTGCACTGTGGCCATCTCTGTCCAATGTCAAAAAATTTAAAATGAATAATATGATGTTGGTCACACTGGCTCCTCCTCCGCCTAATTTCGGGCAATCTCGCTTTAAATGACCCATCTGCTTGCAATGGAAGCATGCCCCGGGAGGGGTATCCCTGCTACGTGCCTATTGCAGTCCCTGAGTTATGGCTGTGGCTATCACTTGTCCTTGCACTACACTATCATTGATGTCCCGGCAAACTTTGAGGTACACATTTAAATCTTTATTTTTCCAAGGCCTGATAGCTTCTTTACACCATTTATTTGCTTGCTCATAGGCCAACTGTTTTACTAGGGGCATGGCTGTGTCAGCATCTCCAAATATACGGCCTGCGGTTTGCATCAGTCTCACCAAGAAATCTGCATAAGGCTCATTTGGTCCTTGGAGTACTCTGGATAGTTGACCCTGTAAATCACCAGAGCCCTGGAGTGTCTTCCAGGCCTTGACAGCTGCTGTAGCTATTTGCATATACACTGCAGGTGGGTAATTTATCTGATTATGTTGTCCTAAGTAAGGTCCTGTGCCCATCAGCATCTCTAGGTTCCACTGATTGTTCCCTGCGGCAGCGTTGCGCTGGGCAGTGTCTTGTGAAAGCTCTGCCCACGCAGTTTTGAATAGCAGGTACTGACCTCCAGTAAGGCATGCTCTGGCTACATTAGCCCAATCATCTGGAGTTAGATTCTGAGTGGCTAATGACTCCACTATGGCCACAGTGAACGCTGCTTGCACTCCATAGGTGGTGGTAGCTTCCTTTAGGCTTTTTACAAGCTTAAAATCTAGGGCTTGATGGTATCTTTGCTGGGTGTTTGGATCTTCTATTACTGGGAAGGCTGCATTCCCCTCCATGGTTAGCCATTCCCTCCATCTATTCTTGCCCAATTGTTCTTGGCACCCCTGGCCACCACAACATGAGTAACTCTGGTAAGGGGGTGGCTCTGCTCTATAGGTTGGAGAGCAAAATGGATGATTTGGGGCGGTTGGCACAATCTCTTCTACCTTACTGCTCTTATTGGGGAGAGGGGCCGAACTAGTCTCTCCTTCCTCTCTGCTTATTCTCAGTTGGCTCAGTGAGGAGCACAATGTGGGCCGATGTCCTCTCTGAGCAGCCCTAGCCTCTAACTCTTCTCCTGATAATTCTTGGTCCTCTTCCTCATCAGAGGACCCCCCCCGTGTAGATCCTCTTTCAGATGCTCTCGCAGAGGCTCTTTATTCTTTCACTTCCTCAAGAACCTCCTCTCCCTCCCTTATGGCTTCTCTACAACTAGGTTTATTCTCCTTTAGGCAGCTCCTAACCAGCCCCCATATGGGGAGCATCCCAGCCGGGAGCGGCTCCCTGCGATCTGCATTGCGCAGATCCTCGCCTAACCTTTTCCACACGGGGGTAGTGATTCTTCCTTCATCTAGGAACCACGGAGCATGCTTCTCTACCGTGTGGAGGAAAGCCCTTGTGTTTTTTGTTTTTAATGGTGTTCCGTTGGCCCTCAGGAGTGCTCTCAAAGGCTCTTCTGCTCTCAGTCTAGACCCTTCAGACCCCATGTTAATAGTGAAGAGATTAAGATATACTCCTGATGTCTATAGGTAGGGGGTACTCTTATCACTAATTTACATTCATCGCTATACCGCGAACTTTCCTTGCTTCGTCGCTATCCCGCGAACTTTCACTGGCGTCCTTACTTCATCTAACATACTTAGCAACAACAAACACAATAATAAGCACAAGGATGAACAAGACGAACAGACAGAATAGAAATCCCCACCTCAGCTGCTTACTTTCATTTTGCTTGTTGATCCACTCACCCTCCTCTTTCGAGGTGCCCTCCCGAACGATCCTTCTGAATGGAGTCCACTGGTACTGCTTCAGGGTAAGAAGCTCTATGGCGTCCACGTCCGCCAGTTTCTCCTCTGGGTGGTTGGAGAAAAAATTCCCGGGTTTCGGCACCAGATACCGCGTTCGCCCCTTGTGGCGGTGACGACAGCGATTCGTACACAGACCTGGTTCACTTCAGTTCTTTATTGCTGCTCGGAAGGTCAGGAGAAGGTGAGTGAGAAGAAGCAACAGCCGGAGAGAGCGAGAGAGAGGAAGAATGAGAGGAGAGAGACTCTCCTTCTCTTTCCTGCTTATGCCTTATATAAAGGAAGCTGGCCTACGGTGATCAAGATCATGTGTGACCTTTAAGCTGATTGTTAGCATGCCTTCTGCATGAGTTGAGCACGAGCGCGGAAGCATGGGGCAAGCCTACAGGAGCAACTTCCTTATGCTAATGCCACCAAACCAGGAAGGGTGGCGCCCAGGAAGCGGGCGCCATCTTAGGGCGTTGGTCACCTACAGTGGAAGGGCGGTGTTCAGCCATAGTGGGACTCAGCCTCGGCCGTAGGCCGGCCCCTACAGCTTTGAGTTCCAAATGGCACGGCAGTGCGCTGGAACGCATCTATGGTTTAACAAAATTGGGTTTATTGGCTTTCCACAATGAAGGTGATCCCACATCAGGCGTGCTGTGAAATGTTTCACAAAAGGGGTGTTAGAAAGGAGTTATTCTAGCATGTGGGCTTGTGTTAGGTGATTTCGGGTAGTATAAAAGGAAACAGGGCTTCATCTGGATTGGATCTTGTCAGTTCCTGGAGATATTCTTTAAGTGGGTATCTTGAATAATATTCTCTGACTCCTGTGTTTTGAGGCTGTTTCCATTCATCATGATTCCTGAAAAGATATCTTTCCCTATCCCAGAAAACACTTCTCATCCAGCCAGAAAGTCTCAAGTACCTGTAGAGCAAATGGGTATTCTTGTACGTGTTTTCTCTTACTGGGACTTTAATGCTATCTAGAAATATAGACTTTTATTTTAAAATCTGTATTGAAGTATAGTTGATATACAATATTATATCGATTTCAAGTATACAACATAGTGATTTGGCAGTTATGTAACCATTAAATGCTCGTCCCAACTAGTGTGGTTACTATCTGTCAACACAGAAAGATGTTACAGAACTATTAACTATATTCCCTATGCTGCACTTCTATCCCTGTGACTGATTTATATTATGACTGAGATTTTGTGCCTCTTTATCTCCTTCAACTATTTCACCCACCTGCCCCAACCCCTCTCCCATGGTAACCACTAATTACTTCTCAGTGTCTATGAGTCTGTTGCTGTTTAATTCAAAATACAGACTTTCAGAGCTCCATATCCAACATGCACCTTCGAACTTTTAGGCAATGCCCTTTGTATGACTCCAGCAAACGCTGGCGAGAGAAGTGATCATAGGGGGAAGGTCATATATGCCCCCTTTTGAGGAAGGAAAATAAAAATATCAGAATAGTCAGCCAATTCAGAGTAAAATAATCAATATTTGAAAGGAAATTGTAGAGCCATCACTTGGATCTCAAAGCTTGTTTAGAAACTCTTATAAATATCTTGATTATTATTAATAGGAGAAACATAAGAATGCAATTATATAAGCCCCTGGAAACCAGATAACTGTGCATACTAATCAAATTGAGGCAAAGCTCTTAGATAAGATTAATGTTAACTCTGCCTGATAGTCTACAATAAACATAGATCAAATCTGTTTTGCTTCTGCAAATTCAGGGTAAAAAATTAGGATTATATTGCAATTCATTTTCATAATGCACAGAAAACATAAACATTTATTTTTGTCGTGAGTTCTAAAACATTACCTAGAAGGTTCTAAGGATGTCATAAAGCATGCCCAATATGGACGATTAAGAATGGTTCATAATTGTATTTGTGGTTAATATTCTCAAATGTATCTCAATTTGGTATTTCCCACCCAAAAAAAAAGTTTAGCCTTTGTTTTCCAAGAAAAGAAATTATAAAAATTCAGAATAGTTTTTAATTTCTAAAGTGATAATCACGTTTACTTTCTCCCTTCTGTTCAAGTTTGTAGCAATCTAAAAAAAAAATTTAAGTTCTTTTGAAATTTTTTAAGCTGAACATTATGTGGAGCTTTTTATAACCTGCAGCAAGCACTCTATAGTCCCCTGTTCAGGATTCCAAACTCTGAATATTTTTCAACTTCTCATATGGATTTAATATACTCCCACATAGCCTATTTTAGCTCTGTTTCTAAAAAGCCATTAGAGAAAAGCTTCTCATTCAAAATAGTTATTTATCACATAAATCAAAGTTTACATGATAATTTCTTCTAATACTTTCCCCTTCATAGGCCACTGAGTATAACCACATTATTTTATGAATCCGATTCACCTGATACCTGGTTGAAACCCCATTACCCCTATATGCCACCTTTTCTCCTTTTTCTTGAATGCCATGTCTGTTCTTGACCTTGGGAAATATTTCACATTCCATGAATACTACTTTTGGAATTGTATGAGATTTGTTTTACCACTAGGTTAATTCAGAAGGTGATATATTTTTCTAATATTGATTTCCCTATGCATGAATGTGTTCTACCTCATCATACTGCGTACATATATCAAAACATCAGGTTGTGCACCTTAAATGCATTAAGTAGTCCCCCCTTATCCATGGGGGTTACACACCAAGAGCCTCAGCAGAGGCCTGAAGCCACAGACCCCTATATATACTATTTCTTTTCCTATGCAGAGATACCTATGATAGTTAATTTATAAATTAGGCACAGTAAGAGATTGGTAACAATAATAATAAAACTGAACAATTACAACAATATACTGTAATAAAATTTATGTGAATGCTATCTGTTTCTCTCTCTCTCAAAATATCTTATTGGACTGCACTACACTTCTTGTGACAATGTGAGATGATAAAATGCCTACATGATGACATGAGGTGTGGGGAATGACATAGACATTGTGATAACAGTATAGGACCTTCTGATGATGCATCAAAGGAGGATCATCTGCTTCCAGACAAGGGCTGACCACGGGTTACTGAAACCATGGAAAGTGGAACTGTTGATAAGGTGGGACCACTGTATATTGTGAGATGATCACCATGATAGAGCTAATTAAAATACCCACCACTTCACATAGTTACTTTCCTTTCACATATTTTCTTTCCTTTTGCTCTCCTTTTCTTTTCTTTTCTTTCTTTCTTTCTTTTTTTTTTTTTTTTTTGGTGAGAACTCTTAAGATCTACTCTTTTAGCAATTTTCATGTATACACAATACAGTACCATTAACTATGGTCATCATGGTACACATACGATCTCCAAAACAAAAGGTACAAAATTTCTGTGAGCCTTATTTTATAGCCTAGCATTTGTTCAATTCCATGTGTGCTTGAAGTTGATCTGTATTCTAGGTACCTTCGGTGGGTGGGTCTAGTTAACTATTTTATTTAAATCTTTTATATCCTCACTTATAACTTATCTGCCTTCTATATTATTTGCTGAGGGAAAGGTCATCAAACATCTTACTATGATAATGTATGTGTTAATTTTTCTTATATTTCTCCCACCTGATTACCAAGAAACCCTGAAAACCACAGACCTCCTCCAAGTGGACAAGTCCCCTGTGCTCCATAGCAGACAGCAGAACACACGGACCACCAGGCAGGCGAGCCCCCGAGGGAAGGTGCTGGGAAAGGGCTGGGCTGCGCACCCCCAGTTCCTCCTCCAGGCGCACCAATCAGACTAGATCAGTGGTTCTCAGACTTGAGCTTGCTCCGAATCATCTGGAGACTTGTTAAAACACAAACTGCTAGATTCCACCCTCAAAGTTTCTAATTAAGCAGGTCTTGGATGTACATTCTCGTTAAAACAAAATTCATTATCTGTAATTAAGATTTACCTTCAAGGTGATTTGTGAGCCTCATTTATCCCACAACTAATCAATGCTCCCATATTCTTGGAAAGCTCAACAAGGTTTAATGTCTTGTTTCCTAAGTGAATCAACAAATTAAAGAAATTACCTATAATTGCTTATTTTTAGAACTTTATGACTGTAGAGAACCAAGTACCTTTCCAATAGTGATCCTGCAGACTTATATAAATCATGTTTAAAAGGATTGTCTCTAGCTAGCCTACACTTATGTGAAAAGTCCTAACTTGGTTCCTGGGTTCGTACAGGCTCTAAAACACCCACAGTTGGCGGGAATGGTAGGGTGGGTGAAGGCTCAGTTGGTGGAATCAGACACTCTTTGAAATGCTGTTCATTCCTCTTGTTCAGTAGAGCTAAAATTTTTCAGTTAATCTGTATTCTATATACCTTCAGTGGGTACATAGTGATTCTTTACCTACTAACTGTGGAGAGACGTTTATCCATTTTCTTGCTGTAAGAAATTAATAAGATGGACAGAAAATATTCAAGTATAAATGGTATGTGTGCAGAAGAGATTACAGAACTAGGCAGGAGCATGGCGAGGTCTGTGAGGTGGGGATCCCATTCCTACCTCCGGAAAGGAAAGCAGCAATGTCAGAAGGCCTCAAGCAGAGAGGCTGTACAGAGAAAGCCTTGTAAACCCCATGGCAGGCCATGTTCTCCATGGTATGAGAATCACTCAATGGAAAAGATAGGCTCCCGGAGTAAGTCTGTCACTCACCAGATGTACGTTCCCACCCACTTCTCCTGGGTGGTACTCGGTCAGTGCCACAGACTTTCTGCTTCAGGTGAACAAGGCAACTTAGAGGCCAAATGGTATAGAGATACAATGGTATGGGCTAGAAACCTTGGTGCTGTTCCCTCCCTAGCCTATTTCCAAATTCTCATGTAACTGGTTTGTTAGTTCTCACCTACTGACTTCAGTTTATCTTCTGTAAAGACAGAAGGGTCTTGGCCAGATGCTTTCTTAGGCCTGCCTAACTCAGAAGGGATGCAACTCTGTGAATTCCCGGTGACATTCGCCTAGTTGCAAATGGTGTTTGCTCAATGTAAGTCTTTAAAAGGTGTAGGTTGGTTTAACCTGACACTTTGGTCTAGTCTAATTGCCTTCCCACTATAAGGCCATCTTCCCCATCCCAAACCGTTCCCCACAACAAAAAAAGATTGACTTGAGAAAGGAGAATCACAGGTTTGGTTTCTGCTATTGTTGTTTGTCCTCCCCACAAGATTAATCACAGAAGCCATACTTATTCATATTCTACAGGCTTCCCAATTTGTCTCAATCCAAGACTCAGTCCATTTTAATTGATATCTGCAGTGCGTTTTGACAAACTGGCTATTTGATTAGCTGATTAACTAGCCATCTAGATCCTACAGTTAACAAATGTAAGGCCTATTAGTCTACAAAGCCTCGGGGTCCTTTCAAAACAGCTCTAAACCTCTGGGTGACCCTCCTGACTGCCTCCTTCACCTCCTGGTTACGAAAAGCATAAATTATGGGGTTGAGGGAAGGGGTAAGAAGGGCGTACACCAAGGCAATCCGCTTGTCTGTGCCCTCAGGGCGACTCCCAGCTGGCCCCACATACACAATGAAGGCAGAGCCAAAGAATAGAGTCACTACAGTCATGTGGGAGGAGCAGGTGGAGAAGGCCTTGGCACGGCTGGCAGCTGAGGGCAGCTTCAGCACAGCCCTCAGGATACCCCCATACAGGCCCGAAATGAGCACAAGATTGCATGCGTTGAGCACGCCAATCACTACAATATGGACCTGAGCATGCCAGCCTGTGTCCACACATGCCAACCGCATTAGGGGTGCCAGGTCACAAAAGTAATGGTCCACCTCTTTCAAACAGAAGGGCAGTGTGGCAGTGAGGCTGGCTGGCACAAGGGCAGCTGAGAAGCCAGTCCCCCAAGCAGCCCCCGCTAGCCCTAGCTGCACCTTTCTGCCCATGAGTGAATGGTAGTGGAGAGGCCGGCAGATGGCAAGGTAGCGGTCCAGCGCCATGACACCCAACAGGCAGCACTCGGTCATGCCCAAGGAGTGGAAGACATACAGCTGGGCGAAGCACGTGGCTGCCGAGATGGGGGAACGCCCTCGGAGCAAGGTATGCAGCAGCGTGGGCGCTGTGGTGCTGACGTAGCAGAGTTCCAGGAAGGAGAGGACACTGATGAAGAAGTACATGGGCGTGGACAGGCCAGAATCTGCCTGGACCAGGACGATGATGGACACGTTCCCTGCCAGGGTGAGGAGGTAGATGCACAGGGTCCCCAGGAACGCGAGAGGTCGCAGGGTCCAAGGGATTGTGAAACCAGCGAGGGTGAAACTCTGGGTCCACGTGTGGTTGACATGATCCATGATTTCTGGAAATAAGGGGTGAAGACAGAAGATTATCTACTTTACAATTCTTCTTGAAAATATTCCACAGTTCCAAAAGTATAGAACATGAGCCTGAGAATAGCCTAAATGTTATTAAACCAACTCCCCTCACTTTTCAAAAGACCAAGTGAGGACCAGAAACCAGAAGGATGTGCATAAGGTCAGTCCATTGCTGATGCTTGGGGTGGACCCAGGGTTCCTGCTACACAGCCTAGGACTTTCCCAGCTGTATGGAATGTGGCACCAGAGTCTCAGAATCCAGGGTTTTCTCCCAGGAACCCCACCAGGAAACAGAAGAAGTAGTAAAAGTCTCACTCTCGTCCTCTTAAAGTCCAAATGAAATGTTCCACAATTCCTCAAAGCACCCACCTGTTCCCAACAACCAGTTGTGTTAACTGTGGATAAAGGAGACATGTATTTTCTAAAAAATGACCACTGAGGCTCTTTCAGGGAGCTTATCTGGAATTCAGGAATGTTCTCAGCAAAAGGTGAAAGATGAACAGATGGGAGAAGAAAGAAATGTGGAAGCTCTGGGAAGAGTCCCTGAGCTCAAGACGGAAGAGCCCGGTGAGGAATGAATGAGTGACATGGGTCACGTAAGGAAGGAAAGGGAACGAGCTATCCACCAGGAAGTCTGCAAGGGAGCGGGGCGTGAATCGATGACGTCAGGACGGGTCCAGAAGGGCTGCAGCTTAACATAAAGCACGTTCTCTTTCTAAGAGAAATTGGCTTTCTAAACTTGCTTTGCCACTGACTCCAAAATGAACACTGAGCCTGGCCATTCCTCCTCCCTTTTCCCCAAGCTTCTCTTCTCTCAAATGAAGAAATGTAAATAGATGCCCTACATAGCTCTTCGTAGTCATGGTAGCCTGTGGTTCCCTAAAGCCTCTGAAGGACGTTGGGGGCATAGGGCGGAGACAGGTGATCTGCATGAGTGTCCCAAGAGGGCTCTTCCCACACATCCATTAGGCATAACCTAGGAACAGTCAGCGGCCTCCCTGAGCCCCCGCCCCCGGCCTCCCTCACCTCTGCCGCACCATCCCTGCCCATTACCTGTCTGGGTGGCATCAGGACTTGTAGCTGCATCGCCTGTGTCCTTTCTACATCTAACACACTCTGCTTCTTATGTCTCGTGCTCCTGGAGATGTCGGCCCACCAGGGGCTCCCTGCTGGTGTCCCCTGGGGCTCTGGGATGTAACTACTCTCAGTAAGGGTTCCTCAAGGGCAGGCAGTTGGGCACAGGGAAGAGAAGCAGATCAGCTCTATTTCTCTAATGACTTTTCTCAACTCTGCAACCCTGAGTGCTGGGCTCTGGAATGCCATCGCAGGGACACTGCCTCCTATGGTCACTAGGACTTTTTGCAAGTTCCATATATACAGCTTTCTGTGGGGAGAGACCACCCAGCTTGCACAATCTTGTGCACACATGCAGAGAAACACCCTGGACCCCTAGAAGTGAGTTTCATCTTTTAAAAATTCTCCCTGCATGGGACTTTGTCATCCATCTGCTTTTCCAACCACCCCTAACTTCAGCACCTTGTGAGCCCTGTAACACAGGCACGGCTGTTCACTTCCATCCTGTGGTGTCCACCTCTGTGCCTCTCACCACATCTCCACCTTCATCAGGTCCTCTGGTCAGCATCAATGGTTCAGTCATCGTTTATTGAGTACCTAATACACGGCTCTAAGTCTGCTATCCAGGACTTATTACCAAGGACTTCCTCAGGAGGCATATCCACTTTTTCATGATCACTTTTATTTATATTCATATCCTCAACATTTTCATCAAAAACCCTGAGATTAGCATCTGAACTCTGACCTCAGCTGAGCACCATCTGCGAGCCTGTACTGGGATGATTATGGAATCCAGAAAAGTAATAGAATAAAAACATTTTTCCATTGGAAATAATACATTTGGGTCATTCAGAGATCCAAAGGTACTTTTTTTTCCAGAATCAAAGGTGGAGATGAGACAGTTGTGAACTTAAATTTAAGGTAAACTGGTAACCATGAAAGATGAACAGGTACATTGACATTGTGAAAAGGACATCATTGAACATTCTGACATCCAACTGGAGCAGCTTCCTGCAGAGGCTGAAGATTTCAAGCAAGAGAAAAGAAGGCATCTGCTTCTGAGAGTGCTAAGTTAACTTCAGGATTAGAAGAGTCTCTTTAAGAAAGAAGTCTCAAGTATTTGGACAATCAGAGAGCTCATTCAGTCTCAACCAGCACTGAGCCTGCATCCCACCTTGTCTGCAATACCTGTCCTTTCCCCAGGATGGATTCTTGCAGCTGCCCGTCCACTAAATTACCACACCCTCCACAGCCCCCAACACCAAAGGACTCTGTTTTCATCCTTGTTTCATGGATCTGTATAGATTAGCCATCTATGTAGACTCTTCAAATCAATAACTGCGACGGACCCAGAGTGGCCACTTGAATACTTATTTTTACATCTCTGTATAATCACATCAGTTCAGTATGACTACGGTCCCTTTATGAGCTAGAATCTAAAACAGACTTGCTTCTTCATTGGTAATGTCCAGTTGTATATGTGGATATCTTGGCATTAACTGAGTAGATTTGAAGATGATCAGTGTCATTGAAATAGCTGAGCACAGGAATTTCAGGCACTGTCTAGAAGCAGTGGGGCAGAAGTCAGAAATCTATAGTAAAATGCTGAGGACTTTGAAGTATAAGTTTTGCCCAGCCAAGAAAGTTGTTCCTTCTCCTTTATCTCATCACTTCAGGAGAGCGTGCTAACCTAGCACTTCTCCTGTACCAGGAATGGACTGAGGAAAGGAACAAGATCATGCCTCCATCAAGTGGTCCATGATTCGGGAAGTAAGACGCCATCCAAAATGATCTATGCCTCGAACTTGTTCAGAAGTTCAGGTATCACTGATCATAGTTGAAAAAAATTCATACTTGTTAGAAAAGGATGGATGCATAAATTTTTAAGTGATGGCATTGAAAATGATTTTTAAATTCTACTCATCTAAACATTTTACGTGCTATATTTCTATATAATACATTCTTTAAAGATGATTATAAAAATTATATTAAGTATAACAAAAAATAATGTGTGAAATATGGGAAATTGCAGTCATTCACTTACTCTTTAATTAAAACATCTTTTAAATATCTTTTATACCCAAGACTTATGCTAGGAACTGGGGAAAATGAGATGCATAAAACACAGTCCTTCTCAAGATGTTTCTGCAGAGTTTGGAAGAAAGACTCTCAATCAGCCAATTATATTACAAATATGATTTTTAAATATAATTTCAATCTCATACACAATGAGATAAATTTCAAACTTAAAATTGTAATGAGATACTTTTTCTCAATTTTCTTTATTTACAAAGGTCCAAAAGTTGGAAAACACACCTTATAGAAGTTGCTGCAGGAAAACTCACTTTCACCTTTTGTTGGTGGGAGAACTACATGGCATAATCGCTTTTGAGGAAAATTTAGGAATATTCATCCATATTTCTAATGCATTTGCACAATGACCCCGGGACCCCATTCCATGGAATTTGTAGACACATGTAGGGAATGATGTATATAGAAGGTTATTCATTGTAGTTCTGTATTTAATAGACTCAGACTTAAGCAACTTAAGAACCCTTCAACAGAGGACTAGTCAAAGTAAATATAATGGAATACTACACAGAGCTAATTTTTAAAATCAGAAAGCCCTCTCTACAAGGAAATGGAAAGATCTCTATGAATTCCTATTGAGAAAAAGAAAAGCATAGATAGAATATATAGCATGGGGCCCTATGCTTAAGAAAGGGAGATTATAAAATATTCTCATCTTCTGAGTTTGTCTGTAGAACACTGCAATCACACAGGAAAATCTATCACAAGTGGCCTCCAATCAGGGTGGGGATGAAGAACAAATCAGAACAGAAAAGAACAGACAGCTTAAGAAGCTGGACTGGTGAAACTTCTCTATGTGAATACTTTTAGATCATTTTGATTTTTTAGTCTGCTTTAGGTATATTATTTGTCAAAGCAAATAAATTACATTTTCTTAAAGAACATGTTATTTCAGGGATATGCTACGGTAGTTTGGCCTTATAGGTCCCACACAACTCTGGCTTATCACACCTGATGTCCTAGAGTAGTTTTCCTTTTCTCTGTAATGCATTTGGGCTTGGACAACAAACTCTATCAACAGTCTACATCACAGAAGTGTAGCGTTCGTGCTAGTACACACCAAATGATCTGATTACGGCATGATTTAGTCCTAAGACCTACTCCAGATCCTGCTTTCTTTCTGAACTGCTGAGATCATGGAGTCAAAACTCCTGAAGCAGGAGGGAAGGTGAGCAGTCATCCAGTCCAGCCTTTCATTTGTCAGTCAGAGAGAACGAGGCCCAGAAGTCTTGCGAAGGTCACCGGCCCTCTGGGGTGGATCACGGTTGAATCTCCATCTCTTTACAGGAACACCAGGAATCTTTCTAGTTTCATTGTGTAAATATTGGAACAATCCTTCTTTCTTCAGAGAGATAGTATGAAAATTGAATAAAAACTACTTTGGAAAACAGTTGTCACTGTTCCTGACATAGGGCAGACAGACAAAAACAAGTGGCTTGATTTTTCAGTACTTATTTATATAAGGATGAAAAAGAGTATTTAAAACCCATGCAGAGTCCCATTCATGATAAAAACTCTCAACAAAATGGATATAGAGGGCAAGTATCTCAACCTAATAAAGGCCATATACAACAAACCCACAGGCAACATCATACTTAACAGTGAGAAGCTGAAAGCTTTTCCTCTAAGATCAGTAATAAGACAGGGATGCCCACTCTCCCCACGCTTACTCAACGTAGTACTGGAGGTCCTCACCATGTCAATCAGATAACACAAAGAATTAAAAGGCATCCAGATTGGTCAGGAAGAGGTCAAACTGTCCCTGTTTACAGATGACATGATGTTGTACATAAAAAGCCCTAAAGAACCCACACCAAAACTACTAGAACTAATATCTGAATTCAGCAAAGCTGCAGGATACAAAATTAATACACAGAAATCTGTTGCATTCCTAGACGCTAATGATGAACTAGCAGAAAGAGAAATCAGGAAAACAATTCCATTCACAATTGCATCACAAACCCATGCGGCAGCCTCATCCCTGCCGAGATGTTGCTCCCTTTCCCTGACTCTGACTCTCACTACTCTTTTCTCTCCACATCTCTCCTGCCTTCGTCACTACGTTTCTGACTCCCATGGCAGGCATTCCACCTTCAGTTCACATGTCACTAAAGTAGAAGGTGAATCTGAGTGCTCATTTTCAAACTTTGCTCAGCAGAGGAAGCTGCCGGGTTGCTGGGGGAGGAACGAGGCACAGTAGGAGGTTGAATGGCAGGTCCCTCTCTCTACACTCAACCTGTTTTCCACTTTGTACATGAGTTCCTAATATTCAAGAATAGCAGAGCTTCTTGTTTTTCTGTTTACTGCTTTTTTTTTAAATTCAGTATGGCTCAAGATAATTTCTAAAGTAAATTCCATGATTTTATAAGAGACTCAGACAACACCTTTACCCCCGTGGCCAATTCTTGCCCCATTAGGAAGTAAATTATTATTTCTAACCGCCAGCTCGCTGCCTGGTAGGATCATTCTCCCCTCCATAGAGTTAGCTTTTCTCACAAGATCACCCCGGATCTCTAAATTCCACCTTGAAAAGCTTTCTGTCCATGGCTTCTGACTTCTATCTGAAACTTACACAAATTGTAATTGTAGTCTCCTTTTTGCCAACATTCTTGTCCACGTTCCTGATCTCTGTCCGGGAATCCTATATTGGCATGAGCCCCACCGTCCGCTTCCGTCTGTCTTCTTTCTCTCAGTATTGCACTAAGTCTTCGGCTCAACACCATATGCACTGTGTCCCTGGGTTTTTTTCCCCCATCTTTGTGGCATTTCTTCCTCATTAGACTGAGATGGAACCGAAGACATTATTCTTTTCTCTCTGTGTTCCAACTCTGATAACCCCAGGACTATGTCTTCTTGAGTGGGTATCCGCATCATGTTTGGCAAATGATCTGATTGATTCTTTGTTGGTATTTACTTTTGCTCTAAACAGATGACTGCCTAACCAGACAGCTAATTCCTATAGTTATCAAGAAGTTGGGCTATCACGATAGAGATTGTCAAGGTTCCTTCAAAATAGCCCTGATCCTGCTGCTGACCCTCTTTACTGCCTCCTTCACCTCCTTGTTGCGAAGGGTATAGATGATGGGATTGAAGAAAGGTGTAAGAAGGGCATACACCAAGGCAATCCTCTTGTCTGTGCCCTCAGGGCGACTCCCAGCTGGCCCTACATAAACTGTGAAGGCCGAAGCATAAAACAGAGCCACTACAGTCATGTGGGAGGAGCAGGTGGAGAAGGCCTTGGCACGGCTGGCAGCTGAGGGCAGCTTCAGCACAGCCCTCAGGATACCCCCATACAGTCCTGAAATGAGCACAAAGTTGCACAGGGTGGCCACACCTATCACTGCCCCATGGACACAAGCATGCCAGCCTGTGTCCACACATGCCAACCGCATTAGGGGTGCCAGGTCACAAAAGTAATGGTCCACCTCTTTCAAACAGAAGGGCAGTGTGGCAGTGAGGCTGGCTGGCAGAAGGGCAGCTGAGAAGCCAGTCCCCCAAGCAGCCCCCACTAGCCGTAGCTGCACCTTTCTGCCCATGAGTGAATAGTAGCGGAGAGGCCGGCAGATGGCAAGGTAGCGGTCCAGCGCCATGACACCCAACAGGCAGCACTCGGTCATGCCCAAGGAGTGGAAGACATACAGCTGGGCGAAGCACGTGGCTGCCGAGATGGGGGAACGCCCTCGGAGCAAGGTATGCAGCAGCGTGGGCGCTGTGGTGCTGACGTAGCAGAGTTCCAGGAAGGAGAGGACACTGATGAAGAAGTACATGGGCGTGGACAGGCCAGAATCTGCCTGGACCAGGACGATGATGGACACGTTCCCTGCCAGGGTGAGGAGGTAGATGCACAGGGTCCCCAGGAACGCGAGAGGTCGCAGGGTCCCAGGGGTCGTGAAACCAGCGAGGATGAAACTCTGGGTCCATGTGTGGTTGTCATGATCCATGATTTCTGGAAATGAAGGGTGAAGACAGAAGATTAACTACTGCATGATTCTCCCACTATTCAGAAAATTTTCCTAGTGCCAAAAACACGAAATGCAAGCACCTGAAAGGACTTGACAGTAGCTAACCAATGCTTCTCACTGTGCAATGGCAGAATTGCAGTCCTGCAGGCCCACTTGTTGGGCCCATAGCACAGACTCTGCTGCTGATGGGACTGGAACTAGAATCCAAGGCTCCTGATCCCCATTCAATCCATTTCTATTACAATAACTGTGTTCTAGAGACTCAGAAAACTGGATTTCTCCCTTACTCCACCACCAGGCAAAAGGAGAGAAAGAAAAAGTCCTACCTCTATCCTTTCTATAGTTTCCAATGATAAAATTACCAGCAATGTTGGGTTACAGCAAAGGGATGTAAATCATTCCCTGAGAGTGATGCTGAGGCCTCTTTCAGGGGCTCCACTCTGGAGTTTACAGACTCTTCTCTTAAGGACTAGATGAAGATATAAGAAATGGAATAAATGCAGGTGTTCTGAGAGCAGTCCCTGAGATCTGAGGTCCTTGGTGCCAGATGATACACTCAGAGGATCGTGATGCCTTTTGAAAGATAATCTCCAAGGAGACGTGCAGCTAGAGTTCTCAAGGAGAAAAACCATTAGGGCAAAGCCCCAGACAGGAAGCCCTGTAACATTTTTTTTTTAAAGCCTTCTACAAAGTCAGATATTTGGCCTTGTAAAGTTGCTCTGTCATGAACTGTCAATGCACATTGGGCTGAGCAATTGCTCGTGTACACTTAACTTCTCCAAAATAAAAAATGGTTTAAACATATGTTTTCTAAAATTTACAGCAGATAATTTATGGTTCCCTAAAGTCACTGAAAAAAACAATTCATGGGTTGTGGGGGGCATCAATGCACTGTCGCTAGAGGTTTCCTCCTACATCCTGATAGACTTCATGTAAGAAAGGTCAAAGCCCTCCCTTAGTCCTCTTCATCAGCTTCTCTCCCCTCTGCTGCCCCGTCTCCCCATTACCTGACTGTTTTGATGACATGAGGACTTGTGGCGGCCTCCTCAGCATCCTTCTACCTCAAGACACTTTTTTACTTATATCTCATGTTGCTGATGTCAGCCTCCCAGGGCTCCCTGCTGGTGTCCCCTGGGGCTCTGGGATGTGACTAGCTCTCAGTAAGGCTTCCTCAAGGGCAGGAAGTTGGACACAGAAAAGTGGCAGATCAGCTCTATTTCTCTAATGACTTTTCTCAACCCTGCAACCCTGCGT
Source organism: Manis pentadactyla (assembly GCF_030020395.1). Classification (NCBI taxonomy): domain Eukaryota; kingdom Metazoa; phylum Chordata; class Mammalia; order Pholidota; family Manidae; genus Manis; species Manis pentadactyla. Next base: position 8,382,634 of record NC_080037.1, on the reverse strand, counting down.
GTTGGGCTCTGGCGTACCATCTCAGCAACGCCACCTCCTGTGGGTCACTAGGACTTTTTGCAAGTCAATTATAGCTTTCTATGGGGAGAGACTACCCAGCTTGCACAATCTTGTGCACACAGGGAGAGTAATACCTTGAACCCCCAGACACGAGCGTCATCTTTTGAAAATTGCTTTGCAAGGAGACTTAATCAGCTTCATTTCCATGCAACTCCAATAAGAAGAGCTGAATGACCCAAGAGGAGTAAATTATCAATTTCCCACTACTAATCTTAATAGCATATGAGGAAGATCAGGTCCATCACTTCTACTTCAGCTCTCTTCATCTCCATGTGACAACTGCCTTCACCGTGTCTACTATCATCTACTCATTGCTTCAGTCATTGAATATCTACTATATGCCAAGCACTGCTCAAAACCACCACAACCCCTGTACTGCTACCATCATTTATACCACCACTACTGTTATTTTTACATGGAACATCCACATGATGCTTGTAAGATAAATCCTAGCCGAAATAAGCAGGCGAAGAGAGGCAACAAAGCGCCAGGTAGTTTATTTGAACGCAAATACCTGGGCAAGATTTCCCCAGTCTATAGAAATGGAGGCTGGGGAATTCGCACATAAGTAGATAGGCAGTGAGTTTTTAAAGAAGGTAGGGGGAGGCAGAGCTTAGATTTACAGCGGCGCGAGGATTGGCTCGCCCGAGGCACATTTTTCAGGTTGGGAAGGGGCAACAGCCGGGGACTTTGACACGTCATCAGTGTCCGATGTGCTTGCTCCTCCCATCAGTGCCCCCAGCCTTACAATGCTTATCCAGTTTTCCATCATCACTTTCATTTTTATTACCATCAGCATCATCTTTATAAAGGTCCTGCAGTCAGCATATGAAGTCTGACCTCTACTGAGCACTGGGAATATGCATATACTGGATGGATATAAAGGCCATATAAATAATAGATTGAAAACATGAACCCACTGGAGAGTCATAGATTTGCATTGTTTGTAGATCCTTTCCCATCCTTGCACCTAGATTCCATTTCATCAGAAACATTTGACCTTTCTTGAGAATGGACTTTTGCAAAGGCCATTTGGCAAAATTGTTGCATTTTCCATGGTCCCAAACACCAAGATACCCCCAACTTGGAGTCTTACTTATGTATCTACAAGACAGATTCAGAGACAGACTTCTCCCATGTTTTGTAATGTCCAATTGTGTATCATCCTCGCTGGAATAAAATAGTATATTATAATAGCTGTGTGTTTGCATTCAGAAAGCAGTCGAGGTGACAAAAATATGTATTTATAAGAAGCTTATCCACAAACTCAAACCTATGCAAAAATATATGCTAAAGACTTAGCATTGTATATGAATAAGGAGAGAGGTGTTTGATTTAAAAGTCACCTAAAGAGAGAAAGAAGTTGGAGTGTTCCACGCTTAGGCTTTGCTTAATAAAGCTGTTTATTTTCTTCTTATGTCATCTCCCACTAGGAGAACATGCTCACTTAATATTAATTCTGTATTAAAAATGGAAGAAGAGAAAAAAATAAGGCCTGATACCTCCATCAAGAAATTCATTCTTTAGCAAAAGAGACAACTAAGAATTTCTGTTAGTGTTAAGTGAAGAAGGTAGGATTTCATAAGTGTCAGTGTTTTACAGTATGATTGTCAATTGTAGAAAGCCTATGCTACAGGAAATGATTACAAAGAACAGATGAATAATTGTTTAAAAATAATTTTAAGTGATTTTTTATTTTTATTCACCTAAATAGTGCATTTATAGACATATATTGAGATATAATAGTGTTTTTTAAGAATAAATGATATCTACAGGTTAAAAAAGGTGCTATCAAAAGCAGCTTAGATAATATGAGGAGGGGGAAGTCACAGTGATTCCGCTATTAATGCATTAAACATATCTGTCAAATTGTTTATATTTCCCATATCACCTACTAGGGAAATTATGATGCATAAAACATAATCCCTTTCCTAAAGATGCTGAATTTGGAGTGAGTATTTTTCCTTTTATCTTTATCAGACTGTGAGGTGAAGATCATTGCAGCTTTTGTTGTTTTTTATGTGTGCGTGTTTTTTTCATGAGAAAAACAGGTGCTCAAAGAGAGAGTACGTTTTTTACTGAGAATTGTATAATGAAAGTGGCAAAACTGGGATTTGGACCAACACCTTGTTCATTCTGTTCTGGGTGCCCAGATCTTACCTACCGGGGCCTAGTTCAGATCCGACTTTCTTTAAGTGTTGTATTCATGGAATCAAAACTCCCAAAGAAGCAATGTGCGCAGTCATCCGCGTCAGCCTCTCGTTTGTCAAGACAGAGAGAACGAGGCCCAGAAGTCTTGCCAAGGTGACCAGCCCTCTGGGGTGGATCTGGGGTTGAATCCATGTCTCTTTACAGCAAGTCCAGCCATCTTTCTTTTTTTATTTTTTACAGAAAACAACCAAAAGCAATTTTATAAAAGGAGCATTCATAGTCCATGCAGTGACCTGTGTCTGCCACGCTCCAGTCCTGTCTTAGTCATGAATGAGTATTGTGGGTAAAATTGCAACATTTCCAGAATCTCCTACTTGGCCTTAGTGCATCTCCGTATCAACAGGTACTTACAAGGGGGAGCAGGACATATCTGAACCAGAGAGTTTGGGTGTTCAGAAAAAAAAGGGGGATCACAAGAGACACAGGGAGCAGATATACAAAATCTCCCTTTGACTGATTTTGGTTTCAAAGGTATTTTCCCCTGGGATTCTCCCCCCGAGAGTTACAAGTGTGCATCTTCGGCAGGCCACGTGGCCTCTCGGCCCTCATTTACTCATCAGAAAAGTAAGAGAACTGAACTACCTGATCTGGAACTTAGGGGAAGGCAGAGGGGACAAGCAGGGCTTGGCCAGAGCCTCCCGTCTCCAGCTCTGCTTTCTATTTCAGTCTGCTCTCCACCTTGTACTTTTCTGCTTTATATATTATGGTTCTAATAGCATTTATTTGTTTGTTTCCTTGAAAATGTGGGGTCAGATGATTTCCTGGGTGTCTTCTTTGACACTTCAAGAAAGCTGGATCTGCTAAGTCTAACACAGAACCCAGAAACTTTAAGAGCCTCATGATGTCTTTTAGTGTATCATGTGTCACAAGTCAGGGAAGGTGTAATCAGGTTAATGACAAGCTCTAACATTTTATAATCTACTGCCTTTAACCATGACTTCCATTTATTCACCTTTATATGCCTTTCTCTCCATTCATTCTGGACTGTTACTAATTACTGACCCCATCTCCCTACCTATCCCATATTAGTTGTGTATCTAAAATGTCCTTCTCTGCCTCCCCTAATCAGGGAATAACACCAGATCCATCATTTTTGCTGTGATCCTAGACCAGTCATACAGCCTTTCTGAGCCCCAGTTTCCTCATGTAAAAGTTTACATACCCATTTTAGTGGGCTCTCAATAATAGTATTACTGCTATTACTACTAATTTCTTGGCAGTAAATATATATGTATTGAATTAAATTACTGATGGTTGGTCTGAATAGGCTGAAAGCTTACACAGTTTTAAATGTCATTTCAACTGATCTTCACTGGAAGGGGCTAGAAATGTCCCTACCAGCCTAGCCAACCTGTGTTCCGGGTAAGCTCGGAGAGCCACGGGCCTCCCTTTGAAAAATGGAGACCATCCTGCCAGCCTCCGTAGGAGGCACTACTGAAATGCGGCAGTGCCTGCTGAGCATCAGAGAGCTGCTAGTGTCTGGGGCCTGTAAGAATTCTGTACATGGAGAGGAGTTCAACAGCACAGCCTCCTCTGCTCAGAGGCCACAGCTTGAGATGACACTGGCGACCTATGAGCAGTGAGTCCATAACAAGTCTTGAACATCCCCATCTTTCTCACTTAGATCTCAGGCAGTTGCACTGAACTTCCACATCCTTGGCCAGTCCAGGCATTTGCTTCCACTCGCCTTGGGTCCCCTGCTGAATTATCACTGCCCCACATAGCCTGGTGGAGGACCTGGACACCGCTAGCCCATAGGGAAGCATGACAGACAGACCTATCCAGCTAAGGAAGTCACCCCACAAAACTTTTCTTCTGAGCCACTCAGGGGAGCAGAGCAAAGCGCTAACAAGTTTGCTAAGGAGAAGGCAAACAAGCTGCGTAATTGAGCTGGGGAACCCAGAGGATGAGGCAAGGGCCCTGGTCCCAGGAGGCGCCGTGCCTGCTTAACGAAGTGATTACCAGCTCCAGTCATTATCTGCAGAGACCTGCTCCTACCTGAGCTGTGGAGATGAGAGCTTTGGGGAGGCCCTAGTTTTCTCTTTGCTCCCCCACCCCCAATGAATGCTAACTAGGGACACGAGAAGGAAGACCGGGATGTCCAACAGCAGCTGTAGCATATAGTCCTTTAGAAGTCCTTTATCTGGCCTGGTCAGGAAACATGAGCCTCCTGGCTTTGCCTAAACCGTCCAGTTGAGCATCTGTGTCCTACATTCACAGGAGACCCTGCGAAGGTGTAGTTTGGGAGTCAGACGGTCTGAGTTTTAATCTAGGTTCTGCCACTAATGCTGACTCCAAGTGGGTCACACACCTTCCCTGGGCTGAATGTTTTTATTATATAAAATATGGAGATTGGACTTCCTGAATTACATGGTTTCTTGGAACCATAATTTCATGGACTATGAGAAATGGTGTGTCCTTTGTTCTGAAACCCAGGGTATCAGCATCAAGAACCAGGCTAACAAACTCACTGCTGCTTTAAAAAAAAAGTTCGTTGAGTGTGAAAGAAGTGAAGAAAAGAATAGGGACTATTAGAGTAAGATAAATATATGCTCAAGAGACACCCCACATCCCCCCAAAAAAGGGGTGCATACCATCTGAGTTCTAACAACAGAAAGTTTTGCCACATTTGTTTGCCCTTTCGGAACAGTTTTAAACTCTCATTTCCTTTACAGGTGAAAAAAACCACATCATTTTATTTTAGAAAAAAATTAAGTGTGCCTGCACATCTCTGCTTGTCTGTAAGCTCATACACACATCCACCCGTGGCCCCGTCTCGCGACTCTCAGGTGTCAGCGGAAGCTCAGGACCACGTGTGCACCCAGCATCTTAGCTGGAGATCCTACAGAAACAGACCCTTAGGCGTGAATTAAAGTGCAGGAAGTGCGTTTGGGAATTGGTCCGATGAAGCCCTGGAGGAGCGTGGGGACGTGAAATCGGGAAGAGGAAGGAACGACAAAGAATGTCTTAGTGACCAGGTTACCGACGTAGTTAACTGGGACCACGCCCAATGGGAACCTCTAGGAGACAGCGTAGCACAGCTCCGAGCATCCGATTTGGGGTATTTTATGCTCCGCTGACCATCAAACAATTGCCAAGAGCTGCTCCTACGGGCATAATCCCTTGGCACTTCCAGCACGTTCCATGCATAAGCCAAGTGAGAGGAAGTCTATAAGCAGTAGGATGTCTTTGGCATGAACTAGAACGTTAAGTATTACTCTTGTCTAGTCACTGCACAGAACCAAAGTTTCCTAGGTGTCATTAGTAGTCCCTTGAGGATTTAAAAATGTGGTTCCTCTGATTGCCTCAGCTATTCCACATACGGTAAAGACTACACGAGAGGTACACAGGCCAAGTGAGACTAATAGGCTGTTATTGACCTACCTGCTCTGACGCCATGTGGGATGGAAACTAGATGACAAATACACTTCTCTCTCTATATTTATATATACATATATCTTGTGTGTTTTCTCTACCCTAGGTTGGGAGAATTCTGAGGCATTTTCTGCATTGTCTCCAAGAGTTCATTTCCTACAGTGACAGCTGTAGGATAACCAACACTTCTTAAGTGTCCTGACCTCCCTGCTTCATACCCCTACTCTCTACCCCCCAAAAAGCTACTTGCTCTCAAATTCTTTTCTCAGGATCTGCTCCCCGAGGAGCCCAAAATAGAGCAGTTTCAAGAAATGAATTCAGTTTGTAAAGTGGAAGTTACGCTGATCTCACTCATGAAGTAGAACCTCAGTCTCTCTGCAGCCATATGGGTAAGAACAGGCCTCAAAGTTTTACTAGGCCCTCAACTTACTGCGTTAAGGTTCTCAGTGATACACTTGAAGGGAAGACATGGGCCGTTTGGGCTCCGACAGAATTCATGGCTTCTGCAATGATTTCAGTCCTCACCCGGTTCTCTTTAGCCATGATCAGTACAAAGGGGGTGGAATCATCATAGAACCTGATCTTAGGGTTAATATAACTTAGACAAAAGTATATCCCAAGTTATCTAGTGGTGATCTACCTATGTGATGCTCCCCCAAAACACATGTTTAAGAAACAGGCTGTTTCTAGAATGCATAGCATAAATTTAAGTAGATCGACTCCCCTACGAAAGGTGCAAAGGGTACTAATGTTGAGAGGTGCTTTCACCAGGATCTCTGCCAGGCATGGCTACCCTGTCTAGGAGGCAGAATTTACTATCTAACCCACATCTTTCAAGATTCCTCTTTGCTAGTTTTCTATCAAAGCAACCTGAATCTTATGCAATGGCTCTAAGGATTTTCTTGTTTTTTCTTCGTGCGATGATCTCTTTCCAGTTGCCTACTTTTGCAACATAAAACAACAAAGAAAGGGGCTCTTTGATTTCATTTATCTATGTGGCTAAAATGTTAACAGTAAGGAAAGTGTTCAGAGTTGATTTATTAACAGACCACACTAATAACTTTGATGGGAGAAAAATACTCTTATAGTAATTGCAAATTTGTTCCCACTCATCAGAGCTTAACACAGTGTGAGGTGGGGAACACTCATCAAGCGTGTGAACCCAGACTGTGCCACTGTTCTGAACCCACCCTTCACTGAATTTCTTTCGGATCAGTTTGGCACAAGATTGCCAGGTCCTGCTGTTGGTCTATATAAAGCAATATTTTATATGTATCTTTTCTTCTTTAACAGGACAAGACCACACATGTCCCGGAATCCCTAAAAACCATCATCATCTTAGGGACCGGTCTACTGTATGGAAAAGTTCCTGGGGTTTGGAAAGGTAAGGTCTATGAGAAGTTTATACAGAAAATGTTTTGGAAGCTGAGCTGATATGCAGAATATCAGAAGAAAATAACCAGGTATGGAGTTTTTTGGTTGGAGTTTATGGGAAGAAACACTGGCATTGACATAGTCTATAAAAGTGAACACTGGTAATAGAACCTCCAACCTCAACTGTCTGAAAGGATACTGTCCATCTTTATTTCAGGACAACCCATGCCTGAACAAAAAGATATTGTCTTTTGTTCAGATTAAGTTAAAAGATAAGATTAAAAAGCACTTGCCCAAAAAAGAAATTGTATAGAGGTTGGTTCAGACTGACCTTAGAAGGAATTCAAATTATTCCATGTGTGTTGGATGTCATGATTTGACGTTTAAAGCAAGACTTTGGTTTTCCAGGCTAGAGAAATAGGAAAGAGCTAGAGGACTGGGGAAGAGTGTCTGTCTGGGCAAAAGACAAAGGCATGAGAAAGGTTCAGTGTGTGATATGAAGGAAGAAAGCACATGAGGATACCAGCTATTTGGGCAGTACGATGCAAGTTCCCTCCCTCTGTGCATGCACGCACACATGCATGCACACGTGCACACATTTCCTAATAGAAACATTCTCAATCAACTAAGATGTGTAAAAAAGGAAAGAAAAAGTGACCCCTATATTTTTGCACATCTCAGTTTAATTTATAAAAGTTAAAGCTCTGTTCTACTCTATGTAACAGAAACTTAATTTCAGACATTATTAACATCCCCACTGCTTTTCCTAGGGTTATAGCTAAATTCTTGAGATGTCAGGTATGCAAGAAAACAGGCAGAAATTACTAGATCCTTATGATGCCTATTGTTTAAGCTTTTGTGGATGCTTGTTTTATAACACCATACATAGTCACTATTTCTAAATGCCCCCGTGTATTTGAGAAGAGTATGTGTGTGCTGGCCCTGGGACCCAGAATTCCATACAAGTCTGTTTGAGCAAGCCTGTCAGTTGTACTGTTCAGATTATCTGCATCTTTTCTGACTTTATACTACCAGATTTATGCATGTAGCAGGTGTGTTAAAATCCCTAATCTTTATGATGGCTGTTTGTCAATTTCTTCTTGCATTTCTATAAAGTTTTGTGTTCTAGATATGCTTAAGCTACTTTATCAGATGCACAGATATTTATAATATTCTTTCTCCTTATGAATAGAAATTTTTATTATTATAGCAACAATCCCTGTCTCATAATTTTTTAGGTCTTAAAATCCATTTTACTGGGTATTCTTTCATTATTATTTGCATGCTATAACTTTTCCAACACTTGAAAATTTTATTTCCCTCATGCTTCAGACAGATCTCCTGTAAACATTATTATAAGGAATATGCAGCTGTCTTCTGCCATGACATTTTTAGAAATTCATTCATACAATATTTTTTCTTATTGGTGAGTTTAGTTTGCTTACAGATATTACAATAACTAATACATAGAAATGTGAAAACTTTGAACAAGTTTTCTATATTTCCATTTATACTTTTTTTGCTCTTTTCAAAGAACCATAACAGCTATATCTCCTAGCTTTTTCCTGTCTTCCTCCTGTCTGGGTAGAGCTATTCAGACAGGTTCCAGATCCAGACTTCTATCGCCTCCATGACCCAAGCTTGGATGAAAACCATCAATCTTCCTTCTTTTTAGACAGCCCGGGATGATCCACTAACATTACCTGTCTTTTGGGGACCCTTCTTTCACTCTAGCCTCGAGGGTTACTACTGTAACGTCCGCAGGCTGGTGCCGTTCATTTGACATTTCTGGCTTTGCGGTACCCAAGAGTCCTTCTGTCCTTCACAGAAATGCCACTGGAGAACAAAAAGTTTATCAGGCCTCCTACTCTATCCGAAACTCAACACTCTTCCAGAATTGACAATGAATGCTTCAATGCTGTCATGATAGGAACTCACAACCCATCTGTGTTTACCCAGGAATAATGCAAAAAGACGGAAGCAATCATGAATTTAATCATCGCAGTAATGGAGCTTAGTGATAGTCAAGAGGGTAACGAACGCCAAACTCCCTCAGTGTATTTGAGGAAGGAACAATGTATTCATAATAACCTGCTACCTCTGTCAGGCCCCAAATTTGTCAACTATTAATAACTGGGGAAATGCTTCAGGAACTAGTTAAGCCAAGGGTGATTTTGTAGTGGACCTGCCCCCACCCAGGAAGTGCAGTCAAGACTAGTAGGGAAAGACATCTCCAAGCTCTCCTCCTGCCACCACCACTCTGAGAACAGGAAAGTGGGGGAGAAGCAGCCAAGGGACTCACCTTTCCCACGTGATATTTAAGGGTCATTCCAGAAGCACTTAAGTCCCCTGGATGAGAAAGTTCTGATGTTGGAACTCATTTCAGCGATGGACATGTTACAAAACAACAAGTGACCAACTCTGATTTGTGTTTTTTTCATTGTGACTAAGATATTTACAGGAAAGCCACAATTCAGCTCCCTGGCTAAGAGTGTGAAAATCCAAGAACATTGATGGGAGGAGTCTCAGAATTGTTTCATAACTTCTCTTTCCCTGTGGGTAGCATGGTATGAGGAAGCCAACATCAGTCAAATTTTTAAATAACTCAAACCAGTGCCATTTTCCTATTATCTTTTAAAATACTTCATTTCCTCAGCCTTTCACAAGCTTATGACATCCTACAATTCAGTTACTGGATTGTTTTACTGGTTTATCTATTAGAACAAAACAGTTACTCCTGCCTTTCTGAAAAAGAAAATCTCAAGATCTGTACTACAGTGGAAAAGGATTGCAGGGGGGTTGAGACCTGTGGGCATTTCTACAGAGAGAAATTTGGGTACTTCATTGACAACCTCAAGGTCATAGGGAAATCTTCTAACTGGGATGTTTTCTTCCTGTTTTTTTTTCATCTACTTAACATATTTTATAGAGCGCATGTCTCAAAAGAGCATTTCATCTCATCTACTTAAAAATAACTCCAATAGCTACTTACTCAAATGAATATACTAAAAAGTCCCTACAACTAATCTTCTGCTTCTAAAAAGGGATCCTTCATGAACTTAGCAGCACTCTGACCACTAAGAGTTTTTGGTCTTATGTTGTTCTGGAAGAGAAGCATGTAATGTCCAGAACAACACATTTCATTTATTGTGTGGGTTGAGTTTTTCATTTATTGCTTTCTTTTACTTCTCTTTGCTAACCTATTACAATTTCTTCAACATACCATGCTTCTTTCTTCTTTGAGGTTTTCTTTATGCTTCCTCTATCTGGAAATCTAACTTGGCCAAACTTATCAGCCATCTGGCAGCCAATATGATGCCTCCCCTTTCGTAAATTCTCTCTTAGCTCCCCTCTTAGACTAAGGGAAGTTCTCCTGGTGTTTCCTTTTTTTAGGACCTGTTTTTCTTTTTAATTTCCTACCACTTATGGTAACTGTAGTTAGTTATTTATCTTTTCACCCAGACTATACATTTCAAGAATAGAAGTACCCCATTTGCCTTGTAAACCACTTTATCCCAGAGACTACTTCAGTGCCTGTTTCCTGGTAGGCTCTGAACAAACACATTTACCTAGTAACACAAAGAGTGCCAGGTACCAAGACAAGAATCTCACAGCATCTGGTGAGGCATACATCAGTCATCTAATCCAGGCAAGGAGGTGACATATAAATTGTGCTTGAAAGGCTGTCCAGACACACACACACACACACACACACACACACACACACACATACACACACACCACAGGTGGGGCAGGGTGAGAGTTGAGGATTTCCAAGAAGTTCAAGCAGAAGGCAGATCTCACATCAAGACTAGAATGAAAGGAAGTGAGATACATTTGGGGGAAGGGGTCCTTCCTTCTCCCCACAATGTCAGTCCCCTTCCAGCACACACAAAAGAAGGCAGTAAAAGGAAGAGATTGTTGGGGCTCTAAAAAGAAGAGTGTTTTTCTTCTTCATAAACAATGAAAGGTAAAAATTATGGAGCCACCGTGGGAAAGCCGTATCATCTCTAAATTTTTTTTCTCTTTCATTGTCTCTCTCTTCCTTACTTCTTTCTACATAATTCACACGATTCAATGCAGATAAAAAACCACTTAAGCCAAAAATAATTAAATTCATATTGCCTAAAATTCCAGCAACCACATTATACCATATTTTCCTATGTACCCTTTCAGATTGTCTTTTATGTTAAATACATAATGTTTCTGAAAATAGTATTACACAATAATTAATATTCTGCAATCCATTTTATTTTTAACATATTGTGACCAGCTCTCCAACTCTATAAATGTAGAAAAAAATAATTAGTGAGTATAAAATGCTCAATCATACGGATGTACTAAAGTCAGTGTAAAAAAAAAAAAATCCCCTGTAGTCCGACTGCCCCTTATCCCCTATTACAACTGCCTTTGCAACGAACATGTCTGGGTTCCCGTTACTCAGTCATGTCCCTGCCGGCAGCTGCGTGATTTCCTTCTGGGGATCCTGCACCTTCCTGTCAGGCATTGCACAGTTACTGTGGTCATTCTCATGCGTGACTCTCCTAACTAGCTACTTAACTCACTTGGAGAAAGTGCTTCTCCGTGTTACGGTAACAGAGTCACGGCAATGAGAGGTCAGACACAAGTCAGGTGCATCGCACACGGGTGATTGCCGTGTGTAAAATCCCAGCACAGACTCGTTGCCAGGAAGCCCACGGCCCACCCTTGTCTCCCTCACACTGGGCAATGTTTTCTCCAAAAAGTGTTCTGATGCAACTCAGAGGATCACAGGACCCTGCAGAGAGAAGAGACTGGAAATAGACCAAACAGCTCCCGAGTTGTTTGTGAGAATGCCGGCTCCTAGCGGCTGGCGTGGAGGAACGCTGTCTCTTCACAGCATTTATATAGTTGATGTTTCAACGTTGATGTTCCAGCCCAGGGCTCTAGCTGGAGATCCCTGAGACTTCTTCCTGAGGAATTTCAGAGAGGGGGGTGGTCCTACCAGGACATCTTCCTCATTTCTGTCACACAGCACGATTTCTTGATACCACTAGACATTATGATTTGTACCCTCAAAATGGCCCTGGGGTGATGTTTGCGGTAGGCACCATTCTCTATTTTCACTACTATTCAAGTTTTTTTTCCACTCTTTTTTTCTAATTTTCTCTGGTCATTTGAGTGGTTAAAAGGTATGTTTGAATTTATTTTATTCTAAGTTCTCCTTGAAGTCACTTCATGATTATGTTCTCGTCACTGGTTTTATCTCAGTTCTTGCTGAGAATTATTCTTTACTTCAGAAAGATTATCCTCTTTAAAGGAAGGGTTCTGATTTTTACCCTTTTCTCCTCATGCAACTAAATGATAGCAGCTCATAATATATATATATATTCTTAGGAGTACACTCTTGCTATCACTATTTTAAGCAAACTGTTACCTGTTAGATCTTTGAAGAGTTTTTTTTTATTAAGGTTTTTATTTTACCCTTTCTCATTCCTTCTTTGATGGTCTAACGTTCTTAAAGGAGACTTGAGTTTCTGACCTCTGTCATCTTCCTTCTGTCCGAAAAACTTATTTTAACATTCATTGGAAGTCAGGTCTCCCGGCAACAAATTCCCCAGTTTTTGTTTTTCTGAGAAATTCTTCATTCCTCTTTCCTTTTTGAAGAATAACATGCAGTACAGAATTCTAAGTGATGGGGTTTTTTTCTCTCAACACTTTAAATATTTCACCCCGTTCTTTTTTGCTTTCATGGTTTCTGAGGATAAGTCACATGCATTTATTACCTTTGATCCTCTACAGCTAAGGTGTTTTTCCCTCTACCTTCTTTAAAGATTTTTTTCTTCATCTTTGACTTTCTGTGGTTTGAAAATTATAGGACTAAGTGTAGGTTTTGGGGGCTTTGGGGCACCTATCCCGCTTGGTGTTTTCTGAGATTCCTAAACATGTGGTTTAGTGTCTGACATTAATTTGGGGAACTTCTCAGGCATTATTGCTGCAAATACTCCTTCTATTCCTTTCTCTCTTTCGGATATTCCCATTATATTTATGTTACAACCTTTGGAGTTGCCCCATAGTTCTGTCTTCTTTTCAGTCTTTGTTCTCTTTGCTTTTCGTTTCGGAAGCTTCCAATTAACTTATCCTCCAAACTAGAGACTCTTTGCTCAGCCGTGTCCACTCCACTCATAAGCCCATCAGAGGCATTCTTCATCTTCTTCATCTCTGGTGCAGTGTTTTTGATCTCCAGCCATTCTTTTTGGTTCTTTCCTACAATTTCCATCTCTGTGCTTACATCACTCATCTGTTCTTGCAAGCTGCCTCCTTTAGGCACCAGAGCCCTTAGCATATTAGTCACAGTTGTTTAAAATTCCCAGGCTGGTTACTCCAACGTCCTCCTTACGTCTGGTTCTGACGCTGGCTCTGCCTTTCCAACTTGTGTTTTTTGACTTCTGGTATCCCTCACAACTTGTTCTTGGTGCCCAGACATGATGTGCTGGGTAAAAGCGCGTGCCCTGAAGAGGCCCTTAGTGATGCGGCGGCAGGGCCGAGTGGGAGGGGAGGGCCTGTGAGCCGGTCTCAGCCCTGTAGTGAGCCTCAGCCTCTGACTGTGAACCTCACGGGTGTCTCTCAATCTTTTTCTCTCCCCGAACACAGAGGGGCTGGACTTGAAGGTTTCCCTCCCCCCCAGGTCAGTGACTCTCTGATGATGCCCCGGAGGTTATTCTCTGGGTGACTGGTTTACCCTGAGGGCAGCCCTTGTGAGGAGGAACAGAGAGCTCTGGCCTATTTCAAACTGGCTCCCCTTGCCCTCCCCCTGCCCGAAGCCAAAGGGGATTTTTTTTCTCCAATATTTACTGTGAGAATCTGGTTGAGCCCCTGAAGGGATCACTCACATAATTGTGCCCCTGTCCCCAGGACTGTGCCCCTGGCGTCTTTAACTCAGCCTTGCAGCTGGTCAGTCATAGGTCAGGTTCCCCTAGCCCACCACTGGCTCCTACAGCGTTTCCTCTCCTGCCCTGCTGCTGCAAGGGAGCTGTGACCCCTGTGCTCTGTCTTTCTGTCTCTTCAGTCTTGGGCCAGTAGTTTGCCCTGTGTCCCCCTGTTACAGTTCCTAGGAGAGCTGTTGATTCCGTCTGTTCAGCCGTTTGCTTGTTAGGACGCTCCAAGCTCCTCACAACCTGAAATCCACATCGTTTTATTTCCATTTGAATGATGCATTCCCAAGCATGCTTACATGGTGGTTGTAACACCATCAGAGTAAGAATGGACTAGCTGTTATTTCCTGGGATGGAAATACATTTAACAGTTGTGCATATGATTTCAACATAACTGCTAGCTACTCTCATTAGTTAGAGCAAGACTTTTAACTCCATTAAGCTATCTACATGCTTCTATCAAGTCAAGCAACTTCTTACATGATGGACACTTCATAACCCCATTATAGTATCTTCCAGGATAGCCCCCCTTTTTTTTAATCTCTGTAACTTTCTTATACTCTCTTTAAGAGACAGTATTTACAAAGACATTCCTAGAATTGATGAGAGAGAGCTTTAGCTGGAAGAAAAGAGTCCAGAGAAGGAACAGATATTGGAGACGACTCGGTACATTGAGAAGACAGAGGAATTAGTTACTAAAGGTGTAGGTACTCTACACATTCCTCATCGTTTACTGAATGAATAGTTGTAATAGATCTATTCCTCCCTGTGCAGGCACACTGTCCCTCCAAGGGTATCTGATATCTTTGTAACCAAGTACTTAAATGAGCACAGCTGCCCGGAAGTGGAAGTAGGAGAAAATGGGAAGATAACTCATTGTTCTAGAAATGCCAAGCAAAGAAAAACCCTGTGCAAGAGAACCTTGAAAATGGTTTCCTAAGAGGAAGGCCTGGAAGAAGACCTAGCCTAAGGTACATGTAGATCTATACCTGTAATTATTGTCCCATATCTTGTATTTATTCTTCCACAAGCATCTTTTTCTTAGAAATGGAAGTTGCTATATTTTCAAAAAATGTATGTGAATTTTCTGTTGCAGAAAAAATGAATAGGAAGGATTCCTAGATGAAATTTAGGAGAACATACTAAATGTGAATACAGTGTGGAATGGAAAATGGCACAATATCATGTGTGTAGAAAAAGATAATCTTTGATTCTTCTGCTTTTGATGAGGAACAGATCAGAGATCAAAGCTGACATCTGAAATTCATAGTTTTCATCCAGGCAGAAGATCGACAGACAAATACTAGTTTTTCAAAGAGGCGAATAATTTGGTTTAGGCTTTGTGAAGCTGGATTCATGTTTTACACATCCATCATACGTTAGGACACATGAGAGTCCGTATAGTGTCCTTACACTCATATTTTAAGTGGAACAATTCTAGGAAAATATAAATTAAGAAAATCACATTTCTATAGCCCATCAAAGGATACAAAACTTGTGCTAAATGTGAAAAGATTTGTAGAAATCAGCAGGGCAGGGAAGTAATGCCACCTAGCGCTCAAGGGCAAGGGCTTGGAGTGAAGCACACCTTGTCCGAATATTGCCTTTAGCTCACTAGTTGCATGATATTGGGGAAATAGTTTAAATGGGCCTCTCTAAAATAGGGGAACTCTATCTCATAGAAATGATTTGAAAGTTGAATGAGATAATACCCATAGATTACTTAGTGCAGCTCTGGCGCATTATGAGAACCCAGTCTATAATAGTATTATTCTAGCAAAGTAAAGAAATTGAGAGACTGAGCAGAGGAAATGTCACATGTAAATACTCAGAAGCATGAAACAGCCTAATAAATTCTGTGCAAATTAATTTTGGTACATAAAGAAGTGTGCTGGAAAATGTGGCTAGAGATGAATGTACCAAGCCAGATAATGAGTGATCTTCAGTTTTAAATACAGGAAATGAAAACTTCAGTGTGAAAAACACCCATAAATTGAAAGATTTTATGTTGAAGAATGCCTGATTGCTTTTGCATTTTTTTTGTGGCAATTATATGGAGGAGTATAATGAGTAAGGGTTTTTCTAGTTTAATTACTACTGCTTAGATAGAATGCAAGGATGGCTGACTTAGGGAGTCTGAAATGCAGGGAAATTTAAATGCATGTGGTTATGCCTGCATATGTCAGTATTTGGACTTGCATTACTGTATTCACAGTTAGCTTTGATTCAGGTTACCAAGAATCCCACAGGAGACAAATGTGGTTGGCCCTACATAGAGAGCATCACACTCTCTTTCTCTTGCACAAAGGAATACATACACCGACACACCCAGACCACCACTTCTCAGAGATTCTGGAGAGAAGGGAGCTATGCAGAGGTGACACGCTGATTGGCTGAATCCTTGGTTGCACATCTGTGGGTGAGACAGCATGTGACCTACAAGACAGCAGTGGCTATGGGGTTCAGAACGCACCATGATCAAGTGGGATTTATCTCTGGGGTGCAAAGATGGTTCAACACATTTATGCAAAGCAATAAATGTGATACACCACATTAAGTAGAATGAAAGATAAAAAATCTTATGATCTTGTCAATAGATGCAGAAAAAGCATTTGACAAAATACAACTTCCTTTCATGATCAAACAAATTGGGTATAAAGGGAACATGCTTCAACATAATAAAGACCATATACAACAAATCCACAACAAAAGCAAAAATCAATAAGTGGGACTATATCAAACTAAAAGGCAAAAGAAACAATCAACAGAATGAAAAATCAGTCTAGGGAATGGGAGAAAATATTTGGAAGCCATATATCTGATGAGGGATTAATATCTAATACACATGCAGACTCATACAACTCAATGACAACAAAAAAAACAGGCAATTCAATTAAAAAACAGGGGAACTGAATAGACATTTTTCCAGGGAAGGCATTCAAATAGCCAGCAAGTACATGAAAAGATGTACAACATCACTAGTTGTCAAGGAAATGCAAATTAAAATCACAATGAGGTAGCACCTTGTACCTGGTAGAATGACCATTATCAAAAAGATAAGAGATAACAAATGCTGGTGAGGATGTGGAGAAAAGGGAACCCCTGTACATTCTTGCTGAAAATGTGAATTATTGCAGCCACTATGAAAGAAAGGTATGGAGGCTCCTTAAAAATTTTTAAATAGAACTACTATATGATCCAGCAATCTCAATTCCTGGTATATATCCAAAGGAAATGATAAGAGGATGTCAAAGAGATATATCTAAACCTGCATGTTTATTACATCATTATATTCACAATAGCCAAAACATGGAAACAGCCTAAGTGCTTAAGTGTCTATCAATGGATACATGGATGAAGAAAACACAGAGAGAAAACATGTAGAGAAAATACACTACTTAATAAAATAAAAGATACATATACACATACACATATATATTTAATGGAATGTTACTCAGCCATGAGAAGAAAGAAACTGCCTTTTGTCACAACCTGGATGGACCTAGAGGAAATTATGCCAGGCAAACTAAGACAGAGGAAGATCTCATATGATCTCACCTGTACGTGGAATTTTAAAATAGCCAAACTCATTGAAACAGAGAGTAGCATGGTATTTACCAGGAGCTGGGGGTAGGGGAAATAGGGAGATATTGGTCAAGTGAACAAACTTCCAGGGGTAAGAGGAGTAAGTTCTGGAGATCTAATGCCCAGCGTTGTGATCACAGTGAACAATAATGCATCATATACTTGGAAATTGTTAAGAGAGTAGACCTTAAATGTTCTCATCACAAGAAAGTAATGTAATTATGGAACATGATGGAGGTGCTAGCTAAGGCTACAGTTGTAATCATTTTGCAACATGTAGGTGTATCAAATCAACATATATACCTTAAATTTATACAACAGTAATATGTCAGTTATATCTCAATAAAACTGGAAGAGAGAAACAATACAGGTGTAACAGAGCAGGGGGTACAAGGGACACAGGAGGTCGCCAAAGTAGACATATTGTTTACCAGCCTTGCCATTCAACTTGACACCAGAGAAACTGAATCTTGGGAGTGACATCGAAGCACCAAAGTAGGGACTATTACAGAACACACCCTACCTAACAAAGCCTGAAACCAAACCCTGATATGAGTCAGAGAAAAGCCAGTTGGCATCCTGACAAAAAGAGAAGCTTAGGGAATACTTGGCTAATATATCAGAATTGGCTAACAATTCTGTAACTGCATCTAAATTCAGAGCTTCAAAATTATAAAGCAAAAGCTAATAGCATTAAATGCAATATAAGAAAAACAACCATAGTTAGAAATTTAAAGCCTCTGATTCAATAATTGATAAAACAAGAAAAAAAAAAAAAAGATCCTGAAAATTTTTAACACCATATGCAAACAATATGATCTAATTTACATTTAAAGAACACCATAAAAACAACTGAAGACTACCTTCTCTTCACGTGTACATGGAATGCTCACCAAAGTAAAATAGATGCAGAGATTTAACAGTTCATCTCAGTAAAAATCATTCCTGGACTCTTATATTCCATGACCACAATAAGACATCTAGAAAATTCTCAACTATCTTAAAATTACGCAACACATTTAAAAACAAGCCATTCTTTAATACATGGCTGAGGTTAATTGGGACAATGCAAACACACCCCATAAAACCTAGAGAATGAAGCAAAAATAGTACTTACAAGAAAAAATTAAGTGTTCGTATTTTGAAAGAAGAGAGTAGCAATATAACTGATGTAAATGTGTGTGTTACAACACTAGAAAAAATAGCAAAGGAAACAAAATAGTGTATAGAAATAACAAAACTACAAGCAGAAATCAATACATAAATTGATTTTGCACATTGTATACAATGTCACACAGGTAGATATAAACAAAAGAAATGAGGAGTAAACAGTAGGCGAACAGACAAAACAGACAAAAAACATAAAGAAAATTAATACAATCAAATGCTGTCTCTTATAAAGGATTAAAATTCAGGGGGCTGATACCTTGGTAAATGCATAAATCAACTTGTTTTGATTTATGTGAATTAATCAGTTTTGCTCTGGCCCTTAGGCATAGGAGGTGAAAAGTTTTGATACGACTCTAGCCAACACACACCCCCTTTCCATTTTCTTTGCTGAGATGACAGATTTTTTCCCCTATAACTTTATCCCAAAGTCTAAATAGAATTTTAAGGACTGCTATTTCTTGGTGCAATTGCTCTCTACCCACTCTAGCTCCTCTCCTTAGGAAATTTCTAGTATCAGCTAAACATAGGGCGTCAATGTGGTGGAGACTCAGGATTTTGAACGGTTTTCTCAAACAGCACTTGAGATGATAGGAGGTCACATAGGTTTTTTCCAGGCATTTTTCCTTACATTAAAAATTCTCATTCCCACCTGGCTTATATCCCAGTCAGCTTATATCATTATAACAATGAAGCCTTGCAAATTCTGGAACACTGATCGTTTAGTAGATTAAGGGCCTCGTAAGTCACTTTATACCTCTTCAATGGCCCGAATCATCCATCGTTTGGCCACTGAGAGTCAGGAAAAGGGCATATTTCCTTTTCATTTCTTTGGTCCATCTTTTAAAATTCCAACTGCACAGGATGGATTTGGGGGCAAATCCATCTGACTTACCTTTATTTATGTGGATCAGACAGTAATGTATGTGTTTTCTTCACATGTACATGGAATGTTCACCAAGGTAAAATAGATGCAGGGACTTACAGATAGTCTGACTAAAATTCATGTCCAGAATCTTAAATTGTATTTCATGACCTTAGAGTATATTGCATGAGAACCGACAGGATGTCACTCGACATAAGTTAGTTTCTAGTAAAAGGAAAAGACAATATTCTCGATTGTCGACGTATATGTCACATGTCCTTTGTCTCCTGGCCTCTGGCTTGGAGACCCTCAGGCCTCCCTAATGTCCCTCTACCCTTTATTATAAGATTGCTCAATTCACCCACATATGCAGCTCTGAAGTCTGTATTAAAGAATTGTGAAAAACCACTGGCTTTTGTGACACCCATGCCAGATCCTCCATGATGTTCTCTGACTTATTCCTATATATTCAGGTAATTGTCAAATCCAGACTGTGACTCTGTCCTCCCCAACCTAGTGAGAATTAACCCAAACAGTCTTCTTCTCCCTTCAGATGACCTTAGGCATCCACCAAAGGGAGCTGGTCTTTGGGGACCCTTTTTCATTTCATAGTCATGGATCAGATGGAGGTGATCACAATCCTATACACTACTGGTTCCATTTATGTGACATTTCAGGGTTGCAATTCTCCAAATAGTATCCATTGTACTACATAGAAAAAAGATTTGTAGAAAAGATGTTGATTAAGCCCTCAGCCCTTCTAGAAACTCAGTGCTCTTCCAAAATTGCGAAGGATTCATTGTCGTGATGACGTGAACCCATTCATCACTTGTGTCTGTCTGTCTGTGAAAAATTCTAAGAGGCAACAACAATCATGAAATTGCCTCAGTGAAGTAATGGACCCTACTTATAGGCAGGAGGACAGTACTGCACAATCCATTTTCAAATACTCTAGGAAGCACGTATATGTAAATAATGAGTTTATGCCGGACTGTGTCAACTGGTAATAACTATGTAAATGTATCACATGCTATTGAAACTGCAAGCAACTTCCAGAGACAATCTTCCTCCATCCAGGAGGTCCACTAAGATACCAGCAGAGATGGTTCGGCTACCAAGACCTCCTGCCACTGCCAGTCTGTGGCAGGAAAGGCGGGAGATGTGCCTAGGTTTTTCACTTCCCCCCTTTTGATAGTTGAATCTTGCTTAAGGGCCTTTGGTGTCTACTACCCCATATTAAAATCTGCTGGATTAGAAAGTTCAAATGTTGTAACGCCTTTCAGACATTTGTAAAACAAAAAAATTAAATGATAATATAGGCCTGATGTTTCACTGTGCTAAGATGTTTACTGTTTTCAAGCAAGAAAACTGTTTGGTTTTTCTGGCTAAGGAAGTAGAAAGCTAAGGACGTTGGTGGGAGGAGTCTCAGAATTGCTTCATAACTTTTTGTCTCTGAGGACTGGCACAGTATGAGTTAGTCAGCTAGTCAAGTTACTCAGTGACTCTTCCTGCTTCTCTATCTTATCCTTGCAAATACTTCATTTCTTAGCATCTCAGGAGGGTGCAGCTTCTTGCAGTTCAGCTGAGAGTTTAACTGATTTATCTTCCTATGCAAACAAGAGAAATATTGATTGCTGTGTTTCTGGAGAAAATCTCAAGATCTGGGCTACTGTGGAGAATTTTCAGTGAGGTAAGTCCAGTCAGGATTTCTGTAGAAGGATCTTGTTGATATCCACAAGATCATAGGAGGAGAATTAGTTTCTGAGTCTTTGGAGTAGGGATGAGAGGAGTAAGGCTGGTTATCAACTGTATTCAGTAAAGGAAAAACCACAGTAGCTTCAGTCTAATTCTTCACTTAGCCAATAGAAGTCTTTCATTTCATCACAACTGAAGTGTGATAAAGCATTCGTTCCACAGAATGTGAAAAATGTATTCTATTACAGATTTTAAAATAGATTCTTCTGGTGTTTATAGCATAAGGTAATATTTAGAAGAAAGCTTTAGTTTTCTTACCAGAAAGTGCACAGGAAATTGAATGGCTGTGGTGGGAGTCCGGCTTAAAGACAAGTTAGTGTTATCAAAAGTTAGTGTGTAAAAATATTAAGTAAAAAACACATTTTTTATAAAACTGTATTATATAGTATTATCCCAGTTTTACAAAGCAGGAGAACAAACACACAAACGAAATAGAACATTTCTCAGTTTCACAAACAGAGGGTTACTCAAATACATGGAGTCTTCGTATTTGCATACATGGTTTAGCTCCTGGATCCACCAGGCATTAGAGGCAGGTTTTCAGTTCTTCTGGGACTAACTCCCCACTTTTCTCAAGACCAGAGGTAGTCTTTGGTGGTAAGAATGTGTAGGCAATAAGGAAGTGGAGACAATTAAATCTGAACCTACCTTTTGGAATGCTTTAGTCCTTCTGTAGAGCCTGGTACCTACACATTTCATGTGCTTTTCAGAGGCACATAAAATTTTAAATATTGGTTTCAGAATTCTTTACATGTTACATCAAGCCTTTTATTTAAGCCTAATCGCGTTTGTCAATTTTTCTAAGTATTTACTGATTTTTTTTCTGTGCTTTATTCAACAGTTTAGATATGCTAAAATCCCACACGATAATCATTATTACATCAATTTGTCCTTGTGCTTTCTCAGTTTCTAATACCTATACTATATATGGATATATGAAAAGAAATATTCTACATAATATTTATAATAATAGGAAGGGATGTAAATTAGTTATAAATAATAAGTATTTATTATGATTAAATAAATGCATAATGAAAAGCACTGCTTCCTTCTGGAACTTAAACCCTTTATCATAGAGCAGTGAGACCAGTTCTGATAAAAGTCTTTGTCTTAAGGTCTTTTTAAAGCTACACTAACACAGATACACTGCTTTCTTTAATGTTTGCATGATAAAACTTTTTGCGACTATTTTTTGACTTTTAATTAACTTTTGTCAACAAGACAGAGGCAGATTTTTTAAATCCAGTTTAAAAAGTTTGTTCTTTTAATGGGTTTAGCACTTCATGGACATTAGGCTAACAGGCTGTAGTTTGGCTAGTGTGTTAACGCTTCCTTGTAAATGCTTATTCTATGTTCCTTCTTCTTTGACAGTGGTTTCAAACGTATACCTCTAACTTCTGCTTACGGACAAGCAACTTAATGAATCTTCAAATCCTCTTTTTTTCTCTATGTTCTCCCTTGTGATGATCTACTTCTTGTTTCATTTCTCTTCAGTCAGGGCTTTATTTATTTTTAAAACATTAAAAATTCAATCAAAGCCTTGTGCCCTCTTTCTTTTTAGCCTGCAGCCTTTTCTTAACCTCATTTATTTGTTTTCTCATTGAATACTATTTCCAAAAGAGTACTTGGGAGGCATCTTTGTGTTGCAAATTTGAATCTTAATTGTGTTGGTCACCATCAGAGATTCAGCTCTTAGGCCATCACATTTCAATACTATTTGGGCTGGATATAAAACACCTATTTCAAAATTATTTTTCCTTCAATTGAGGTTGACAACACCTCTCTGAAACCCTTGGAGTTACATTTAGTTTGGAATTCAGAATCTGAGTGACTGAAGAAAGGCTGTTTAATGCGCACACCATAGGTGGCATATCACATAGATGGCCTGGTGGAGTATTTTCTCATCTCAAATGCACTGATATTTCTGCAGCAAGACATATGAATGGTCACAGTGGAGTTTTTTTTTTAATTACATATAGATCCTTGCCACCTCAGATCAGATACTTTTCTACTAAATTTTGTCACCAAATTCACACACATGCACACACAACTTTTGGCTTTATATTTTTGAGAGGTTTCAAAAGTATAGATATGGGATTCAGGTCAAACACTGCAATATTACTCTGCACAGTTTTGCTGTTGAGGATCTAATATTGAAACTTTATAAGTGATCAACTCTTTTTCTCTGAAAGCTGTCAAATTTTTCTTCTTGTGTTGAATATTCTTCTGTTTCTTTACAATGTATCTTGGTGTGGATTTTCCTTCCACTATCAGATGCAGCACTCTACTGACCTGATTGATCTAAGGATGTTCATGTTACTTTAAATCCAAGAAGTTTATCCTATTATTTCTTCAAGTATTTTCACCTTTTCATTTTATTTTTTTGCAATTAATAACATGTGAATGTTGACATTTTGACCAGAATTCTGACATGTCTTACACTTGGTTTTCTATTTTCTATTCTTAATTCCACCCTATCTCCTTCTGGGAAAGCTTTCTATGTAATCTTACAAATCAATCATTTACATTCTAGTTGTATCCATTGAAATATATAGCCAAATTATTATGTTCTAGGAGTCCAGTCTTACGGATTCCAAAGTCTAAGCTTTTAAAAATCATGTTCTGCTTCCTGAGTCAATGTGTTGAGGAAAGATATTGGAGGGAAAAAAATGAAAGAAATCTCATTTTTTGCAAGTACTGATTCTCATAAGCTAAATTAGATTCAGAGTTTAAAATACTCTACAAAAATATCCACTGTAAGAATTTCCACATGATTGGATTCAGGCTGAGTTCATTTGCATATTTGAATAATTTGGCAGAACTTAAGTTAAATTTGATTGGTTTTATAAAAACCATGCATTCTCCAGGTCTACCTTTCAAGAGGAAAGATAGGAAGTACATTCCATGCAAAGAGCTTGAAATAGCAAGATGCCCTGTCTAGATCTGGCGCTTATATATGGAAAATGGAAAGTGGGAGAAAAAGGGGCAGATTACTCAGTGCCTCCCAAGCCAGGCTAAGGATCAAGGAATTTTTTCCTAAAGAAAATAGAGAACTGTTGAAGGGTTTCAAGCAGAGCAGAAATGTGGTTTTAGAGAGATAACTGGCTCTGTGATAATAACTGATGACAGAAATCAGTCTGCAAAGAGGAAATTCAAGCAACTATTAAATAATCCCAGAAAATAGTGATTTTGCACTAGAGCACAGGCAAAGGCCAGCAAAGTGACAGTGATATGGGTACAGAGGGCACAGAGAACATGGTCCAAGCTCTAGGAGAGTGGATGCTCATGAGAACTGACCAGGGAAGAGCCACACGGGCTGGGCAGTGTCCCCACAGTAGAGTGGCAGAAGGATAGTCACATGAGGTGGGAGGCCACAGCCCATTTCCCAGAGGCCACTTCACCCATGGTGGGTGTGGGGAGGGTCAGGCACCAACAGACCAACAGGTGTGCTGAGAAAAACTGCCACCCCAGGAAAGGATGGGAAGAGGACCAGGTACTGTGACACTATCCAGCCCCTGCTCTACACATGGTACAACTGCCTATTTCCAGGCCTCTGTCCACCACACCCGCTCCCATCCCAACTATCACCATTGATACAAAAGAATTCTTTAGACTTTCCTAAAGCAGAGGTTCTCAACCCAGATTCCATAGTGACACATCTGGTAATTAACACTTCATTTGTCACCCATGAACAGCATACCCACACCGGCCACTCACTCACATAAACACAACCAGTCTTTTGAATTGTCTGCATAAATGTGTAACACTGCATGTCATTTTTTCTCTCGTAGATTCATCCATACCTTGAGACATGGTGAGTGAATACAAGAAAATCCTTCTACTGAAAGGATTGAAACACATCGATGATTTCCATTTCAGCATGATTAAGTCTTTACTGGCCCCTGATTTAAAACTGACTACAAAAACTCAACAAAAATATGACAGAATTAAGATTGCTGACTTGATGGAAGTCAAGTTCTGAGGGGCTGCCTGTATTGACAAACTAGTAGAGTTGCTCCAAGACATAGAAATATATAAAGACCTTGCTAAAACTCTTAAAAACGAGACATTAAAAGGTAATAGAGAAGAACCCCTCAGCCTTGTTTGTGCCCCGTCCTCGAGTAGGACCTGGACTCGGTCACGGTCGACACACCGTTCCCCACTTAGGATTCAGCTTCCATGACAGTGACGGTGCTTCAGACCCCAACAGGCTGACAACGCAGAGAATTCCTTGCCTACCAAGAGGTCTGATGTATTTTAGAGGGCGTATTCAGGGGGTAGGGGTAAAGAAAAGCAGCAGAAGGAGTTAATGAGAAAGGCTGAGGCTTCCATACATTATAAAGATTAGACAATGACAAGACAGAATTAGAAAAAATGATGAATTTTAAAAATATTTAAATCAGTTAATATGCATATCCTGTTCCAATATTTACTCCACCATTATTTATATTCTCTAGCAACAAATAAGAGGCAGGGCTTAAATAAAAGCCCACCTTTCAGAGACAGGAAGAACGTACCTTTTAGAAAATTAGTGGATTATAAAAATGTATTTTCAAAAGTCAAAATCCAAAATCCCCACTTGTCCCATCACAACTGAAATCATATTTTCATGACTAAGTGGCCATGACAATGTCAGTACTGCAGAGGCCAAGCAGCTAAGAGTTGACAACTTAGGGCATCCCCTTTCCAAAAAGGATACTGATGGACTTGGAGGTGTATTTAGGGTGAGGATAAAGAGTGAAAGACAGGAGTGATGAGAGGCTGACGCTTCCAGGGCATTAGAAATGTTAGCAGATGACAAAATAATAATATGAGAATTGTGCCTTATTAAAAACATACTTCCCTTTAACCAATTCATGTGCCTGCTCTATTATGACTATTCCCTCCAGGATCATTACCTCTAGTAACAGAGATGCAGCCCTTAACAGGAAAACCTACCTCTCCGAGATGCACAGAACTCTCCCCTTGTGAAATCACCGATGGGATAAACATCCAAAAGCCAAACATCCATTTGCCACCTCCCAAATCTATACCAGATTTTCTTTCACTCGTTTCTGTAGTTTTAACAAGCCTTTTGGGGAACATGACCAGCCAGTCCACATCATGAAAACCTTAGGTTTTTTCAGGGAAATGGTAGAGGAAGAGGGTTGGGAAAGGGTTTGACTGTGGTACGTGGGAATCCAGAGGACAGGAAGGACGTGCTGCTGCACAGGGAGCCTGGGAACTCCTGACGGGGAGCATGACAGCGCGCCTGCCTGCGTTATGACCATGGTCCCTGTGCGCCAGGCTGGCCAACGACATAGAGGAAGGCAAATGCATCCTCGGGGACCCTCAGGGTGGAGGAGGGGGCGTATCACTGAAACTGTTTTGTGTCTTAGACCAACTACTCTGGGTTCATTGTGTCCTCCTTGTTTTTGTATCAGCTGCGCAGAAAATGAGACCAAAAGCAATACCTCCACAGGAGAGGAGATTTCAGGGAAAAGCAGGTCCTGCAACACCCACAGCCTCCACAGACAGTGCTCTGAGAGCTGAAAAGCCAGTGAAGGCTCCTGTGGCTCAGGTAAGCTTGAGGAGAGAAGAGGGCCTGAGGTCCCGCAGAACTATGGCCCTTAGCTCTTGATTAATATTCCCACAGGCCAGATTTACCAAACTGAGGAATTATGGGTCACTTTCTTTGTGCTAGGCAAAGAGGGAGGCACAATAGAAATGTAGCAAAAATTCCTGCGGCATAAATATGATGGCTTCACCCCCATCCTAAAGACGAGTCAACAACAGGACTGGAAATGCGTCTGGCCTGTGCTTACACAAACCCAGGTTTTCTAATGCTGCATCTAGTGCTCTTCCCAACCCAGCACAGAAGTGATCAGAGCAGCAATGGGCCTGTTTAAATCAACCATCTCTTTTCTGGTGCCACCATTATGCCCACTTTTACCTACTGGCCATCTTACTTTAAGTGATGGGTTAAGCCTCTCTGGAGCTGCCAAGAACAGTACGTCTCACATGAACAGAACATCCCACAAAGTAATGAAAATGTGTTCTGCTTCTTTTAATACTGAAAGTGATTAACAGGAAAATTAAACTACTTGCAGAAAAGAAAAAAGACGGTGAAAGAGAAGACTGGCACCAAAAGGGGTAAGGTGTGCCGGGAGCACGCTGAGCCTCCCTGCCCTTCAGAAGCCGGCACGTCCACCCCCAGGGGCCCCCCTCCACCTCCCTGGACCTCATCGTCCGCTCGGTCCTCCACCTCCTTAACCGAGGTACATGCTGTCTGTTCCTCTTCTCCGAGTTTCCTTCAACCAGAAACGGTGCATCCAGGCTTACTACTGTTAATCTCATGCATAACTCCACTGCCACCCATTAATTTGCTCTGGCAAAGGTGAGTCCCTTCTTATGGTAAATCGGTCCCACTGATGAGAGGCCACATCCGTGTAAAGTCCCATCACACACAGGCCATCACCATGTGTGACATCCCAGGTCAGACCACTAAGCACCGCTGGGCTGTGGAGGCAGACAGCTTGGCTCCGTGTTCTCGGAGCCCCCCATCCTTGCCGGCCACACTCCTCCCTCTGACGGATCGGGCCCCTTTCTCTTCATGGACGTATCCTGCTGCAACTCAAATTAACCACCAGGCTGTTGTGGAGACAGAGAACCAGCGGGAAACAAACCTGCCCTCTGTCTGTCCATTGGCATCGCGGCCGCTGAGAGATGCTGCGGGTACGTGGCGGAGGACGCAGCTCTGATCAGGTGTCCTTTACCCGAGCCGATCTGCAGTAGGGAACTCTGAGCCCGACCTGTCCTTCTCACTCTGTGTAACAGAGCACTATTTCCTGGGAAAACGCCACATAAGTTGGGCCCTCAAAATGGCCCCAGGTATCCTAGCAAAAACTGAAATCCCTTAATGTCTGGAACTTGCGGAGGGCATCGTGTCCATGTTCAGCACTATCCAGGTGTTTGTTCACTCTTTTCATTTTCTTTAGACATTTCAGTGGGTAGAGGACATATCTGAATTCATGATTATATTTTCATCTATGTCTTCAAGTGCTTCATGACAATGCTCTGTGTTGCTGCTGCTGAGGATCATGCTTTAAATCAGAAGGATCAGCCGGTGTAAAGGACAGTATTCTAACTGCCAGCCGTTGTCTGCTTCGTTGTACTTCTGCTGACAAAGCACCCGTTCATTAGCCTTTCCTTTCTGTAACACAATCCCTGTCTAGCCTTGTCCCAGCTCCAAACATCTGTGAGGATAGCTGCGGTCCAATGTTGCAATTGAGCTTCCATTCCAGAGAAGGTGATTTTGCATTTCCTGCTCAAACTTGTAAGTTTCCTGTTTCTGTCCAACACAGAGCCAGATAACGCCGACCCAACGTCAGGTAGCTGTCAGAGGAAAAATTCTTCAAAAGGACCCACTGACAGTCATGGTACTGAAAACGACAGAGCCGTTCAACTATGAGTCTCCAGAAAGGGGGAAAAGCACGATGTTCCACGCCACAGTGGTGACGCCGACTCAGTTTTTCCAAGTGAAGGTCTTAAACAGCGACCTGAAAGAGAAATTCACAAAAAGGAAGGTCATTATCATATCCTGTTACTTTGAATGCAAAGGAATCCTGGAGATAAACGAAGCGTCGTCTGTGTCTGAAGCTGGTGCTGATGAGCCGGTTGAGGTCCCAAACAGGATCGTCAAAAGAGCAAATGAAACGCCCAAGATTGATAATCTTTACAAGCAAGCCTCAGGAACACTTGTGTATGGGTTGTTTATGCTACATAAGGTAATTGCTTATCATTGTTTTCCATTTTCTCCATCAACAGTTGAAATTAAACATCTTCACTTGCCAACATTCTGTTTAATGATGGGATACTGGAGGCCAGTTATCAGTCCCCTCTTGACTAAAGATAGGTGGTCAAGTCCACCACACAACAGGAAACGGGACTGACTGACCTATTGTGATTCTTCTAACCCGAGATACCTCCCTGCAAGATTTTTCAAAAAGATTTGCCAAGAAACTTTGTTACCTCACCATTTATGATGATCTGTTCTCAGCCACCGTGAATGGGAATACTGCAGGGTAGAAATCATATGCACATACTAATGATTTTATCTCTGAGCTCCACCACAAATGTCTAAATCATCATTTTCCTTTTACTTTGAAAAATAGATTGCCCTACTAAGGTTGAATTCTGGTTGTGACATGTATTCAGATTGGCTTGTATTCTTCAGAAGGTAAATAACATTCAACAGTTAAGCAAATGATATAACCATTCGATGCTGTCTCCTTTACCTTATTCACGTAATCCATTATTCATGAACAGTTTATTGAAATTTGACTGAGAAATTTCATATTGCATGGTATTCAGAAAATGAGGCAATCTAATTCCCTATATATCCCCCCCCCCAAAAAAGAGGCATAGAGAATTTTATTTATATGTCCAAATTCAGGGTACTACCTAGTGTAATGCAGCCATTCCCCTCCAATTTTGCAAACTGCTATGAACTCACCTCATGTCTTACATGATTGACTCCTTCGTAACTGCATTTTGTTTTTTATGTCTTGCATTTGTTGTGTCACCAGGGTGTTTCTCATACATATGGAAGTTATCATGTTTTCAGGCACTGAATGTTAAATTTCTGTTGCAGAAAAGAGTGAATGTGAAGAACACAATCTATGAAATACAGGATAATACAGGAAAGATGGCTGTAGTGGGGAAAGGAAAATGGCACAATATCAGGTGTAAGGAAGGAGATAAACTTCGACTCTTCTGCTTTCAGCTGAGAACCATCGACCAGAAGCTTAAACTGACATGTGGAAATCACAGTTTCATTCAGGTGGGAATGGGCTAGGGGAACATTAGCTTTCCAAAAAAGAAAAATGATTTTATGTAGGCTTTCAGAGTACCAGATTCCTGATTTCTGACAGATACCGACCAGCAGATGGGCAAAAATAATCAATGTCTTTGCATTCATTTGTAAGTGGAAGATTCTTAAAAGGATCTGAGGAAATGACATTCACACAGACTTCAACAGAATAGGATACTTGTGCTAAATAACAAAATATTTGAAAAAATTAAGAGGGCAGGGAAATAATTTCTTGTAATGGTCGAGTGCAAGACTCTGAATAGGACAGACCTGATTTGAATCCTGGCTTCAACACTCACTGATATTGGGGGAGTAGCTTAATTGTTCCCCTAAAATGGTCAAGGTCTCTATCCCATAGGGTTGATTTAAAAGGTAAGTGAGGCAATGCATGTGCTACATTACTTGACTGCCGGACACAAAAAGAGAAGTCAATCTGCAGTAGATACTATTTTTCTCAGCAAGGTAAAGACATGGGAGGTGTTCCAGGCAAAGGAAATCACACGTGCGTATCTTCAGAAGTGTGACACAGCATAACGACTTCTGTGTGGCTGAAATCCAGTAGATGTGGAAGGTTGCGGGAAGATGTAGCCGGAGGGTGAAAAAGTAGGTGAGGAAAGCAAAGAGTGTAGCCCTCTTGTCAGAAATAAATAAATGAAAATTCATTGTGAAACTAAGTGACAAGTTGAAAGATTTATGCAGAAGAATGCTTGATCACTTTGACATTTTAGCAAAAAATATTCTAGCAACTGTTTAGACAGATGCATTAAAAAGAGGCTGGGTTTGGAGACAGGGATATCAACTAGAAGCAGCAGTATTTGTCAGTTTAGAGAAAACTGTTAAAGTTACGGGTTTGAGTGACAATGCCTAAAAGAAATGATAATATAATAACATGTATAGTTATGCTAGTACAAAACACTATTTGAGCACTCACTATGTGCTGGAAACTGAAACACTGATACAATATTGATATAAACATTATTCCTGTTTCATTGATATAGATACTGATGCTCATAAAAGGTGAGTATTTGCCATGGTTGACACAGCCAGCAAGTGGTGGACCTGAGATTCTTATCCCGGCCTGGGCACCCTAGCTCCAGAGTTAGATTGTTGAGCAAGAGAAATGAGATCAGACAGATAAGGGTGAAACCTTCAGAAAAACTGGTATTTGGCCTGATAGGACAAATGACAATGAAGTGAACAGAGAGGTCAAAGGTAAAATGGAAAATGTGTATAACCAGCATCAAAAAGAGGTTGAATGAGGAGGGTCTGCAGAGTTCATGCCAGACACAAATACCAAATGCGCCCCAGGACCTTGAATAAACCACTTCTCAGAGCAAAAGGTACCACAGTGTCGTGAAATGTACATCCTGGCCCTCGGTAAACAGATGTGGTCGAGTCTACATGACATTGCCCTGTGTCAGACACATAGGAACACACACAAACACATACAGAGGTCCACCATGGGCCACCTGACACACTAATCAAAGTTAAGTGCAGCTAATTAAATTAGCAGTAGTGAAATCTTCATGCAAATGGACATGTACATGCACATCAGTTGTTCTCTTTCTCAGATCCCCTAACACAAGAATCTGGGTCTTCTACCTTTCTTCCAGAACAAGTGTGCTGAGAAAAGTACATACCTTATATATTGCTTCCTCCCATTTCTCAGCCCCAGTGAGGCCTCCCCTCACTGCTCAGCACTGGGTGAACCAGCAGTGTCCTTTTTCTATGGTTATTTCTCTCCATCCCTGTGGACTCCTACCTTGTTCAAAGGTACCCATGCAGGGCCTTAGGAAATATCTCTTTTTGGCCTCTAGATAATGGGGCAGGGTAAGACCCAAAAGACAAGGATGCTGTAAAGGAAATGAGAGAGAGAGAGAATGAACAGCCTTTGAGATGCACAAGGGGAATGCTGTGGTCCATGGGAAGGAGAGACAGTGTGGGTGAGGGGGAAACATTAGCAGAGTTCCATGTCACTGTGGGGATCTCATCCTGTCTTTCTTATCTCTCTTTCAAGGTCATCAAGACTAGAAAAGCAAAAATAAATCAAGCAGCTTTAACTTAGATCTGGATGTTGAAGTAAGGAACTGCTCCCTCCGAATTAATTCTGTGGCTTTTAGTAGTGATGTGGTCAAAGCTGAGACTCTCATTTAAACAATAAACTCAAAAGAAATAGCCCAGCATGTGAAGAATTTTTTTAAGTATCTGAGTTGTGAATTATGTAACTTTCTTTTATAAAATTGTCTTATGATATTTCTCTGTATTTTCTAAGAATACTATGTTTTGTACCTAAAATGTTCATAATGTAAAAAAATAAAATTTTTTTTAAAGGATATCATTCTCCCAAGGTGCCAGATATGGTCTCTTTCATCCAGAAATGAGCAGCCCAAGGGTGATTGATTTGTGCACCGTGAGCCACACAGGGTGGTATGAACTTTTAAGGTCACTCTTGTAAAACCTTTCAAGTACATAGTAGAGTGTTGTTAATACAGACACCATGCCGTATATTAGATCTCCAGAACTCATTCATCTTTTTCCTGAAATTTTGTACCCTTTGAGAAGCATCTCCCCATTTTTCCCACCTCCCCATCCCTGGCAACCAACAATCTACTGTTTCTGAGTTTGGATTTCTTAGGTCCCACATGTAAGTGAGATCACAAACTATTTGTCTTTCCTGCCTAACTTATTTCACCTAACATAATGCCCTCAATGTCCATCCATGTCGTTCCAAATGTCAGGATTTTCTTCTTTCTCGTGACTCAATCATATTCCATTGTATATACACCACACTTTCTTTATCCATTCATCCATGGATGGACACTTACATTGCTTCAACCTCTGGCTAATGTAAATAATACTGTAATTGAAATGGGAATACAGACATATCTTTGAGATAGTGGTTTCATTTCCTTCAGACATATATCCAGATACAGTATTTCTGGATCATACCGTAGTTCCATTTTCAATTTCTTGAGGATCTTCCACAGTGGCTGCACCAATTTATATTCTCACTAACTCTGCTTTTATCCACATGCTTCCCAGCACTTGTTATCTTTTTTCTTTTTGGTAATGGCCCTCCTAATAAGTGTGAGGTGATGTCTCATTTTGGTTTTGATTTGAATTTCCCTAATGATTACGGATGTTGAGCTTCTTTTCACCTACCAATATTTTCTATTTCTTCATGATTCAGTCTTGGTAAGTTGTACTAGAATTTATCCATATCTTCTAGGTTATCCTATTTACTGGCATATAATTGTTCATAGTAGTTTCTTATGATCTTTTGTATTTCCAGGTTTAAATTGTAATGTCTCTTTTTTCACATATAATTTTGAGTCCTCTTTTTTCTAAATTAGTATAGTTAAAGGTTTGTCAATTTGATCTTTTCAAAAAAACCAACTCAATATTGTTGATCTTTAATATTATTTTCATATTCTCTTTCATTTATTTCTGCTCTGATCTTTGTTATTTCTTCTAACTTTAGGCTTGATTTGTTACTCTTTTTCTAGTTTCTTGAGGTATGAAGATGTTTACTTGAGACCTTTCTTTTTCTTAATGTAGTCATTTATCACTATAAACTTCACTCTTAGAACTGCCTTAACTGATCTGAGACATTTTGTTTCCATTTCCATTTGTTTCAAATATTTTTTATTTCCCTTTTGATTTCCTCTTTGACCCACCAGTTGTTCAGGAGTGTGGTGTTTAACTTGCACATATTTGTGAGTTTTCTAGTTTTCCTCTTGTTACTGATTTCTTTTTTCATACCATTATTGTTAGAAAAGATACTTGGTATGATTTTAACTTTATTTGCTAAGACTTGCTTGGTACCCAACACATGATCTATTCTGGAGAATGTTTTGTGTACACTTGAGCAAAATGTGTATTCTGCTACTTTGGAATGGAACATTCTATATATGTCTCATAGGTCTATTTGGTCTAAAATATAGTTCAGGTCCATTTCCTTATTGATTTTTCTGTCTAGATTATTTATCCATTCCTAAAAGTAGGGTATTTAAGTTTTCTACTGTTATTGTTTATCTATTTCTCTCTTCATATATGTTAATACTTGTTTAATTATTTAGGTGGTCTGATGTTAGATCCATATGTACTTATAATTGGTTTATCCTCTTGATAAACTGACCCCTTTATAATTATACGGTGACCTCCTTTGTATTTTGTTACAATTTTGACTTAAAGTCTATTTGTCTGGTATAAACATAGGTGCCCCTGCTCCTGTTTGGTTTTTCATTTACATGAACCACCACAGCCATTCCTTCACTTTGAACCTATATGTGAGTTCTTCATATAAAGCTGAAGTGGGTATTTCACAGACAGCATATAGTTGGGGTCTTGTTTTTTTATCCATTCAGCCACATTATGCTTTTTAATAGGAGAACTTAATCCACTTATTTTTAAAGTAATTATTGATAGGTAAGGACTTACTAATTCCATTTTGTTGTTTTCTGGCAATTTTGATGTTATTTTGTTCCCTTCTTCTCCTCTTGCTGTCTTCTTTTGTGAATTGATGATTATCCGAATCGGTATGCTTTGATTCCCTTCTCTTAGTTTTGGTGTATCTCCTGCAGGTTTTGGCTTTGTGGTTACTATGAGACTTACACAAAACTTATTATAGATATAACAATCTTAAGCTAATAACATACAAAATCTCTACCCTTGTACTATTTCACCTTTTATGTTTATGATTTCACAACTTACCACTTTTTATATTGTGTACTCATTAACAAATTATTAGAGATTCAGTTATTTTTAATACTTTTATCCTTTAACAGTTATGCTTAACACACCGCTTGCTACGTTACAGTATTAGAGTATTTGGAAATTGACTATATACTTACCTTTACCACTATTTTTAATGTTTTCATGTTATTAATACAGCATCCTTTTATTTCAGCTTGAAGATCTCCTTTCAGTATTTTCATAAGACAGTTCTAGAGGTGATGAATTCCATCAGCTTTTGTTTGTTTGGGGAAGTATTTATCTTTCCTTCATTTCTGAAGGACAAGTTTGCTGGGTAAAGTATTCTTGGTTGGCAGTTTTGTTTTGTTTTTCTTTAAGCACTTTGAGTACATCATCTTACTTTCTCCCAGCCTGTAATGTTCCTGGTGAGAAGTCCGTAAGAACCTTATGGAGTTCTCTTGTATGGGAGAATTTTTTGTTGAACCCTCATTGACCTCCCTAATGTCACCCTCTACACTTTACCTTAAGAACAGCCCAATGCATCCACACAAATAGCACTAAAGTTTGTATAAAAGGATCATGAAAACCGATAAGGTTTTGAAGCACTCATTCCAGATCCTCCTTGATTTTCGCTGACTTACTCATGCTTTGGTGGAGCTTAACAGTGTCCTCTATGTGACTTATTCAGTTAGCATATTACCCTCTAGACACAGAAAGACACGTATCACACAATTGCACTTATAGTTGGAGTCTAAAAAGAAGTGAATAAACAAACAAAACAGAAATAGACTCATAAACATAGAGAATGAACTGGTGGTTTGCCATAGGGCAGGTGGGTAGGGGATGGGCAAAATAGGTGAAGAGAATAAAGAGGTACAAAATTCAAATTAAAAATACATTAGTCATGGGGATGGGAGGACAACATAGGGAATTTAACCAATAATATTGTAATTTCTTTGTATGTTGATAGTAACTACACTTATTGTGGTAAGCATTTACTAATATATGTAATTGTTAAATCACTATGTTGTATATCTGAAATCAATATAATAGTGTATTTATTTCATATTTTTATGAAAATGAACTAGATTTTCATAAAAATATGAAAAGAAATAAGCAGTTTCCAAATTCATACTTGAACTCCTTCATGTCATTAGTTTGAATTAAGCCAGTGAGTTTTGTTCTTCATTCAGATGACTTCAGATTATCTATATATTTTAGGACCTTGTTTCCAGTCATGGCCACACCCTTCATTTAGATCAGATAATAGGTTACCACAAGACCTATTCCTAATTCATTCCATTTATTTGATATCTGGGCATTACTATTCACCAGAGTGAATCCATTATCCCTCACAGAAAAAAATGCAGAAAAAAATTATTTATCAAGTTTTCTAGAGGTTCATTTGTAGAATTTGAAAGCTTCATGGTTATGGTCATAGGAACCCAGTATTCCCTTGTGTTTTCTGTGTATAATTGAGAAAAGCAAGGGTAATAATGAAATTCAATCACTGATTCCTAGTCATAGACAAGCAGATAACCAGTAAAAAATTCATTTATAAGTAGTCTAGTAAAACTCACATATTTATGATAAGTCTGTGCTTCTGTTAGTTTCCAGGACTGTGAACTATTAATAATTACGTGAATGTGTCACATATAATTGAGGCCCCGGCAACTTCATAGCAGACCTTCCTCCATTCATGAGGTGCAGTCAAGTACATGTAGGGACAGACGCCTCCTTCAAGGTCCCCTCCTGCCACTGCCACTCTGAGAACAGGAAAGCAGGGAGAAGTGGCTGGGTGACTCACCTTTCCATTTGAGCCTAATTTAAGGAACTTTGGTTTCTACAGATCCACTTTTAAGTTCACTGGATAAGACAGTTTTAATATTGGGACTTCTTTCACCTATGAATGTGTTACAGAAGACCAAAAGAGGGAATTCTGTTCTCATTCCTCATTCTGAGTAAAATATTTACAGGAAGGACACTGTGCATTTACCCTGACTAGTAATACTGAAAGCTATGAACATTTATGGGTGGAGTCTCAAAATCACCTCATAGCTTCAAGACTTCTCTCCATGGGAGAAAAGCAAATAGGGAGAAACTATCTCATGGCCGAGCACGACCCAGTCAGCACTAGTCAACATGTGAAATGATCCAAAACCAGGGTCATTTTTTCATGGTGATCTTTCGAAAACATCTTTTTCTTACTTCTCCCAAGTTGATAACACTCTGTAGTTCAGTTTCCAGAGATTTTTACTAATTTGTCTTTCTATTCTAATGAGACAGTGACTTCTGCATTTCTCGAAGAATATCTCAAGGTTTAGACTACTATGGAAGAAGTTCCAGCAAGGTAAGACCTGTAGGGACTTTTATACAGAAAGATCTGTGTACGTAGTTTATAATCATATGTTCACAAGGGCATTTTCTCTAAAATAAGATAATTTCTTCTTGTTTTTCTTTCACTCCATTTTCTTTAACACACACTGTTGTTCTTGGACCTCAAAATAGCATCACATTTCCTCTTCTACAAAAAATAACTCCAATTTTTATTTCATCAAATGCACATAGTGAGAAGTTACTACACTTTAATCTTTTGCTTCTACAAAGGATACTTAGTGAATTTGACATTATTACTGGCCTCAGGAAATTTTCTATCTTTTGTTTTCCTAGAGGAGGGAGAGAAATCTGTAGCATCCATAAGAATGCAGGTGAATACAGAAATGAGTCCATTGTCAAGTGACTGATTCTCTTTCATACTTCCCTTTGCTTATAACTCAGTTTCTTTAATGCACTGTGTTTCTTTCTATTTGAGGATTTTCACAAACCTAAGCTGGTCAAACATTTTCATCCTTTTGGTCCCAATTTAATGTCTTCTAGAAAATCCTCCCTTAGATCCCCTCTTAGTCAAGGAGAAGTCTTCTTGGTGTTTACTTGTATAAGAACTTGTTTTTTCTTTGCTACCACTTATGACAACCATAATTATTATTTGTCATTTTACCTGTACCATAAATTTCAAGAGTAGGGGTACTTTGCCATAATATTCTATTTTTATTTTTTTAACTGAAATAGAGCTGATTTACAATATTATATTGGATTCAGGTATGTAACACAATGATTCAAGAATTACATGTTACCATATGCTCACCAGGATTAGTAGTTTCTGCTGTCAACATAAAAATATATTACAGTGTTACTGACTGTATTTCCTATGCTGTACTTTTTGTTCCCATGACTAATTTAGTTTATAATTGGATGTTTGTACCTCTTTATCCCTGCCTGCCAAATTACTAGTTCGGAACCTGCCTAATACTATGCTCTCAAAAAATACAATTGCCCAGTAAAATAATGAACACCAACTACCAAGATAAGAATTTCACAGGGTCCAATAAGCATAAATGAGGATCATTTAATTCAGGCAAAAAGGTAATACATACACTGAGGTAAAAAGGATGTCCAACCCTCACCCCAGACAGACATACACAGACAAGAAAAGTGGTGAGAAAAGGAGAGATTAAGGATTTGGGGGAATCCAGGCAGAAGGAAAACCATACACCAACACCCAGAAATGAAAGAGAGTAAGCCGCATTTCCTAACTGCATGCTTTTGTTCATTCTAATTGTACTACTCTGAAATCTGCATTTGCCAGACTCACATTATGTCACACAAATAAGAAGGTCCATCTAATAACTCCTTGAAATATCAATGACCCCTCATGTAAAAAGAAGAGTATTTTTTTTCTTCATACACAATAAAGGGGAAAGATTGTGTTGAACCAGAGTAGCAAAATTACATCTACAATATTTTATCTTTCTTTCTCTTCATTACTTTCTTTATAAGCAATTAATACATGGTTATTTTAGGGAAAAATTACTAGCTGCAGACAACAAATCACTGAAAAAATTATAACTAAATTTAAATTACCTGAAATTCCAACATCCAGATTGTGCCGTATGTATACACTTCCACATTTTCACTCTGTAAGTATATGCAGAATTTTTGTGAAAATGGTACTGTACGTGAATTAATATTCTGTAAACTATTTTAATTTATAACATATTATGACCATCCTAAAAGTCCATACATACAGGTAGAAATAAATACCTGAGGAGTAAAATGTTGAAATGCAAGCATGTCCTTAAGTGTATTTAAAAAAATAATAATTCCATCTAGTATGAATTTTCTATATCCTCTATTACAGTTACCTCTGTAATGAACATACTCATATCCTCCATTGTCCTGTGATGTTACTTGTTTGAGAAAAGTGCTTTCCTATGTTAAGGTAAATTGGTAAATTTGTCACACTGATGAGAAGTCAGACACAACCAAGATCCAATCACCCGCCAGAGGCTGCCCGGGTAATAGCCTAGCTCACTCATTCTGAGTACTTCCGGTCCGAGGAAGCAGCCAGCAATGCTCTGTGGGCCTGTTTCTATGAAGCCCGTGGCCCGTCCTTGCCTTTCCCACTTCCTCCTGCAGATCAAGCACTTCCTCTTCAGGAAGGATTCTGATGCAACTCGTAGGATCCCCCGCCACTGCGGAGAACCAGACGGGAACAGCAAATCTGCTCCCAGGTTTTCTGTTAGGATGCTGGCTCCTAGAACCTTGACAATGAGAAGTGCTCTTTTTTCATGTTCAAGGCTATGGCTCTAACCAGAGTGGCCAGACATTGTTCGCATTTAGGGACTCAGCACAGTCTCCCAGCTGTCTTGGTCACTCTTTATAACACAGCGCCATTTCTTGGAAATGGGCTCTATGAGTTGGACACTCCAAATGGCCCAAGGAACACTAGTTATAACTAAAAGCAGTTAATGTTTCTGCTTCTAGTGGTATTCAGTCTCCATTTTCAATTCTATTCGCGATTTTTTAAAAATAATTTTCATTTTCTTTGGCCATTTAGTGGTTAAAGATATATTTGAATTTACTATTCTATTATCTATATGACAAAACAAAACTTCCAAGATTAATTTTATTCAAAAACAAGCTTCAGGAACAATTATGACTGGATTGGTCAAGTTAGATCATGCAAACCCTCAAATTTTTGTTCAGTTTTCTCCTCCAACATGTGGAGTCAGATGTCCTGACTTGTCAAGCTGAGCTTTCACTGGTGGTTGAATACAAAAAAATGAGACTAACTGGGTTGGTGATGGTTGGATGAAGCCATCCCACTGGACAGAATATGGATTATGATATACCTACGTGTGTGTGTGGTTTTGTTGCAGGAACTGCGGGAACTACGAAGAAGGCGTCGGGACACGGAGACATTAGTGAGAAGCAGTGTTTATTAGTGCCGAGCCAGGTACTGGCTCAGCCCCGAGCGCAGCACGGCCATGCCTTTTATACATTCACTGCAGGGTTAAGGGGGAGTGAACCTAGGGAACGTTGCAGTGGGAGCTATTAGGCCACTACAGGTGTACTCAGGATGCCAGTTATATTTTAACCTATCTCTTTAAAGGTTACCCAGATACCCTACTATAAACTAAAGGGCCTCCATGGCTATGACCAACAAGCTGTTCCCTATCACTGGGTCCCCAGTTGGGGGTGGGGGGCACATCGCTACATTGTTTCAACCTCAAGCACCCTGTGATTCCTCTACATTCCGTTCCTGAAGCCTCAACAGAAACTTTGTCTCGGCTTCTTACCACAGTTTATTTATGATTATTTATGACTATTTTCTTTTCTGCTTGGTATTCTCTGAGCTGTTGGGATCTGTGGTAACTTGTCTGTTACTAGGTTTGAAAACCTCTTTGCCTTCAGCTCCTTTCAAATATCCTTTTGCCTATTTATTTTTCTGTTCTCTTCCTGAAATTCCCGTTACAGGTATTTTTTAACTGCCTGATCTTGTCCCTTATCTCCTACTCTGTTGTTCTTTTCTTTTTTCTAATTTTCCCTTTATGCTTCCATTTGAGTAATTTGTATTGACCTATCTTTAGTTCATTGACTGCTTCCTGTGTCAGATGCTGTGTCGTTTACTGATTATCCATTCTTCATCTCTGTAACTGTTTTCCATTTCTAGCATTTCTTTGACTTTCTTAATTTCCACTTTTCTACTGAAATTGTCCATCTGATGATGCATGTTTTCTATTTTAAGTATCCTGTTTGATAGTTCCAACATCTATACCATGTCTGACTCTCATTTTCTTCATTTGTTTTGCCATTTTTCTCCCTTCTGTTTCTCTGTGTGCCTCACAATTTGTATTAAAAGCCATCTGTGAGACTGATTGTACATACTATTTATGCCTAGAAATAGCATGGATTGTCTTTTGCTATGCTTACCACAGTGATTGAATTAATCTGATCAGGAGTAGAACTGAGCTTGACATTTGTTGTTATCTACTCTCTGTGCAACACATACTTAACATTCCCCTAGTGCTGTACCATGAAGTCTTCACCCTGCACTTGAACCTAAGAAAATGCTTCTTTCCATGCCCTTGACCATCCCCTAGCAGTGAACTGCGGTGCTTGTTATCCGAGGCGTGTTCAGCCGGGTAGTAGGTTTTGGGAGAAGTGAGGGGAGATTTCTCTACTGTCTGGGTTCTGCCTCAGCCTTTGGCAGGTGTTGTGTCCCTAAGTCTTGTGGGGAGGACAGGGGGAGACTTTTACCCTTGACCCTGTCCCTCCCCCAGATGCAGGAGAACCTTTTCCATTCTGCACCTAGAACCTACTTCTACCTTTGGTTCAGGAGAACAACTTTTTCCTCCCTCTGTTCAACAGGTCTTCAACTCTGCCCTCAGGACAGCAGATTTGCTTCTCTTGCACTGGGGGATTTTCTGTTCTGTGGGAAGGGTCGAGGCAGGGGTTCACATCTTTCCCTCAGTGGTCAGTCTTTCCCTCCCCCAGACCTGCTCTTAATTGTATCCACAATCATCCAGTGAGAGCCATGGGGAAGTTCCTGCCAGTGAGGACAATGTAGAACCCAGTGGTTCTGTATTTTCATGCCAGCCCAAGGCCAAGCTCAAGCAATTCATTAAAAATTGTAGTTGAATTCTGCCTTGTGGGGTATTTAGTGTCCGTCATCCGCTGCAGGTGAGCTGGTGCGTGCACCTTTTCTGTCCTTGGAGGAGTCTCTCTCTCTCCTTACATTTCTTGATCAGATGCCTGCTCTACAGCTCTGGCTCTCCAATAGGCTCGGAAAACATTGTGACTGTGCAGATAACCTGGTTTCACTTCATTGCTGGGAGGGTGGGGGCAAGCTTCTTTCTAAGTCTCTACATTCTACATAGCGGCAGAGTCTTATCATTATTTAATCATGTCTCAGATTATTAGTGACCTTGACAATGTTTCTATGTTGCAAGCCTTTCATATTTGTGCTCCTGTGAATTTGGTTATTTATAACTTTAGCTTACACTGACTTGTACAATTACATATAGTAAATATTTCTCATTAATCACTTTATTCATTCAACTGATATTCATTGAACAACTACAATATCTGTGAACACCTTCCTAGAGCATAGCCTGGCTTATCCTTACCCCAAACTAAATCTGACTTTAAATCGGTAGATATGCAATGGATGAGAAATAAACTTTAATTCTGATAATATCATGGGTTGTTTATTCAGCAACGATGCCATCCCTACTGAGCTGGGGGTCGGGGAGGAGGAGCCTGTGTTCCCAGGGGCTCACAGTCAGTTCATGAGGCTTCAGGTCCTCCTCATTTAAATGCCATTTAGACCAGTGGATCTGAGTTAATTCCTCTCACTTCAAATTTCTGGCCTTAATAACCTGGATGGAGAAAACGTAAGTACAGTTTGAGATGCAGATGACCCATTATCCCTTGTCTGCTTGCAGTGACTGTCCTCCTAAAGTGCATCTTTTCTTCTGATGAAACTGTCTCCTTCCTTCCCAATAGCACCTTTCCCACCCTCGGATCACTTCCTGGAGTGCATGTCTGGCCTGGGATATACACTCCTACTTGGCAAGGGCACAGAAGGCCGTGTCTCAAGTCTCCACCCCACTCTTACAAAAGAAGACATCAGCTGGTGCAAATGATGCTGACACATGGGGAAGAGGGCCCAGAAGTAGCAGGAAGATGTTGGTATAAAGGAGAGATGAAAGGCCAGGAGCAGGGGGGTTACCCTGACTCAGCTGCCTTCTATGGTTTAGGTGCAGGGGGGTGAGTT
Organism: Manis pentadactyla; assembly: GCF_030020395.1. Lineage (NCBI taxonomy): Eukaryota > Metazoa > Chordata > Mammalia > Pholidota > Manidae > Manis > Manis pentadactyla. The sequence continues at coordinate 8,339,663 of NC_080037.1, read as the reverse complement.
CACTGAGAAATAAGTCCTTGAGGTGTGCACGGTCTGTGTCTAGTTTCATACTCTGTCAAAATAATCTGCCTGGCTTTGGGCAAACAGTCTGCCTCAGACTTAGTGATGCCAGTAAAGTCTGTGGGGCTGTGTGGGTACCACAGTGTGTGTCTGCCTTGTGAAACCCACGGCCTCTTATTTGTGTACACACAATGTGTATTTCCTAAAAGGAAGGTCCTTAAGTTCTGTGCACGTGAACTAAATATCAGGGTCTTCCACACCTGCTTTTTCAGTAGCACCTGTCCAGCTTTCTGAAAACCACTGTAAACCATCACCCCCCTCAGAGAGCTAACCTCCTCCGCGCAGACCCCACCTTAATGACGCTGTGCGCTCCACATTTCAGCTGTAGTTTTTCTCCAGTTCTTGACAGCTCAAAGAACATAAGTCGAAGTTTATCCCCTTCCTCACATTTGATTTCGTTCTGTTTTCCGAACACCAGTACTTCCATCCTCCCTGTGTTGTCACTTAGGTCAAATAATACGCGATTCTTCCGTTCTGTTGTCTGCAAAATAAAATCAATACCCAATCTTTGATAATCTGAAGAAGGAATGCCACACCAACCAGATATTGGAAGTGCTAGTAACAGCCTCCAGAAAGAATACGGATCTTACTCATGATGGGGTTACATCCCGATAAACCCATTTTTAAGTTGAAAATGCATTTAATACAAATAACCTACCAAACAGCATAGCCTAGCTTAGAGTACCTTAAATACACCCAGAACACTTACATTAGCCTGGAGTCTAGCAAAACCATCTAACACAAAGCCTATTTTATAATAAAGTGTTGACTGTCCCGTGTAATTTGTTGAATACACCACTGAAAGTGAAAGCAGGCTGGCTTTAAGTGTGCTGGTCTGCTCATGTCTGTGCAGCCGGTTGGGCATCACAAGTGCAGCACACCTCATTCCACCAGCCCAGGAAAAGATCAAAATTCAAAATTGACAGTATGGTTTCTACTGAATGCATATTGATTTTGCATCATCGTAAAGCTGAAAATTTTTAAGTCAAACCATAGTAAATTGGGGAATATCTGTATAAGGAAAAAACCCAACTTTGAAACTGGCAGATGTGAGATACAACATCTAATAGGTCTAAGTTCGGATAGAAGACACAGTTAGGTTTTACTAAGAACGTAACAACTCATGTCCATGCTCCCAGCCCCAAGCCCCCTAATTTCAGACCAGAAAGGCCCTGTGACCCCAGTAACCAGTAGTTGGAGACAGTGAGACTTCTCTAGCACCAGCAGCCACAACAGGAAGGGTAAAGTAGATCCTGGAGGTGGAGGGGAGTCATTCGAAGCAATAAATCCAGAAGAGACATGAGCAAATGATGCAAAACCTAGTAAAGCATCTGAACAAGAGTTAGCAATGAGTCAGAATAAGTCACCCCAAAATGTGTCACTTTGGCGTGTGGGCTGTTTTGAGCTTGAGGCGATCGAGATGCAATGGACTCAGGAAAAGCTCTTTACCTCCACCATCACTGCCTGATAGAATTTAGTTTTGTGGGGAGGCTGTAACCGGAAGGGAAATATTGCCAGAGACAACTTTCTAGATCAGAAAGACTTATCTGCATGGCAGAGCAAATAGCCGTTTGCTAAATGTCTGCTTTATTATCTTCCGGTGTGTCGTCTTCCTCCCCTTTGAAGCCCCAGGCCTCTACCCGCCCCTTAGCTCAGGATGGCATACAAGCCTTAATTGCCTGTCTTTGAGTCTCATTATTTTTTATAGGGCTCCAGTATGTACAAAATTAAATTTGCTTTTTCCTGTTAATCTTATGTCTATATAGTTATTCAACCTGCCAAAGAACCTAGAGGGGAAGAAGGGAAAAGTTTTCTTCCCCTATAAGAATCAAGGCCAAGAAATAATACACAATCAAGTCCAAGTCAAAAGGGAGCAGGGTGTTGATCAGATACCTAGAAGATTGATAGTATTTCAGGTTTAATTTAATGGGCTAATGAATATATATTTGTGGATGATTAACTAGATTGAAGGCACCAAACTAATATAAAGAACATGGGCTTTCATATTCAAGGTCATTTTGGACTTGGAATTTCCAGGACAGAGCCTTCATATCAGTTCCTCTGCAGCGAACCCCGAGGGAGCCACGCTCCACCGAAGGCTCCGAGACGCAGGCTCAGGAGGGCCCCTCCTTGGGGCTCTCAGGTCCCGGGACCAGAGGTCATCATATGAGTTCCCCTAAGGCTTACAGCCAAAACACTTTAATATTTCTCCCTTCTAATAAGTCTCCTCATACTAACCCTTCCTTCTATTTTCTTTCAGTCACAGTTCTTCAATCCTGCTCTATTTATTGGTCTTCCAGGTTAATCAATATGGCTTGTCACTCAACTGCAGTAATTTTGTATTCACATAAGTAATCACTTATAATAAAGATACCTGCATAAAGTACAAAAATAACCTAGAGGGCCGTTACTTGTGTATTAAATAATCCCTTTTCCAGGAGCACTAAAGATAAAAAGAAGCTGCAACAGGATTGTGACAGCTTCTTGTGAATAAAAACACTTTGAATGTATTTCAGTTTTAACACACTCTCTCTGCAGCTCTTCAGTTTTGGGGGTTTATTTGTTTTGTTTTTTTTCTACATAAAAATACTTTGAGATGGATAATTTCTGGTCTCTTCAAGCCCATAGTTGAAAATGACCTATTCTTACTAATCAATCTAAAATTATATGTAGACACTTACCTTCTGAACTACAAACAGCCCATTCACAATTGTCCCAAGGGGCTGAGTTTGAAGCTTACTGATCTTTGGGGTCTCACCAGCTTTTCTGATAACGGTCTTCGGGACATTGATCTGCTGGTCAGATGCAGCATCAAACACCAGGGAGGCACAGTTCACTTCCAGGAAATGAGTGTGCCAATAATATTTTGATATTAGAATTACTTTCTTTGGAGTGAATTTATCTTTGAGCTCTGGATTGAAAACTTTTACAAAAAAGAATTGACTGTCGGTAGCCACTGTAGCATGGAACATCTCTTGTTTCCCTTCCTGGGCCTCAAATTCAAATGGCTTCATTGTCTTCAGCACCATGACTGTCATAGGGTCTTTCTGCAACCCTTCTTTTCTGATAGAAGCTTGCTGGGCCACCATGTGTTTCTGCTTAGGCTGGAGACAAAAGAAAGATATCAGCTTGGGTAAAGAAGGTACTATTGAGGGATTCTTATCTCCCTCTTAGGGTTAAACTTCAGAAAATCAGCCAAGGAAAGGAGGCACCAATGGAAGAGAGATGTAAAGATCCCATCCGATCTCCGAAATAGTGCTGCCTAAGGCAGAGGGGTAAATCTGATCCTGTCTTCATGCATCCACACTATTGGGGCACAAGAGGTCCTTAACCCTCCATCCAAGACTGACTTGAATACTGGTTTCACTCTGGTGAGAAAGTAAGGGTGCTCGATGACCTGCACAGGGCTCCCCGATTTCTAGGGATGGTCCTGTGCGTAATAAAATTACAGATTAAGTAAAATGCGAGTAAAGGGAGTAACTTAGGTCAGAGATGCTACAAAGTGAGTTAAAGGAAGAATTAAAAAGGAGAACTAATTCTACTTTTATGAACCTTAGAAATAATAAACTATGCACAAAGGTTCACATAACAGAATTATATCTTGTTATTTGTAATTATAAGAAAAAAGAAATAATGTAAATATCCAAAAATGGGGATTTAGGTTAAATATGTTATATTCAGATAATAGATGCTATGTAAATATTAAAAATGCTTTAGAGAAATAACATGGTAAACATTAAAAAACTCAAAAGATGGAAAGGTCCCAAACAAAATATACAGTGTGTTTCTTATTAAATAAACAGTTAAATCACACACAAACACCCTAGGGAGATATTTACCAATACCAACAATGGTTTTCTCTAGGTGATAGGATCACAGGTAATTCTCTTCTTTGTGCCTTCCCAAATTAACAAAGATCAGAGACTTTGGGAAGTCTGTTTTGGAAGCAAGGGCTACTTTTAAAAAAACAACCCACTGTTCAGAGCCACAGGGGAATACAGAAAACCGGGGACATGTAAGCCAAGTGTAGGAGCTCCTGAATGGGGTCTCTGACGGGACCCGGAGCGTGGGAACATGGCTATCCACGAGGACCCTGACGGACAGTGTGGCAGCATTTGTCTGAACCAATTCAGGGAAGTGTCAGTTCCACCCAGGTCCGCTCCACGCCCTCACCTCCGTGGTATCATGCACCTTAGTTGGAGAATGTGTGTTTTCATTGCTGGTGACCGGAAGGCACCACTTATACCTGAATTTTGTCTCCCTGACAACTTCAGAGAGTCCTAAGACAAGCCCAGAGAAGGCGGATGTTCTAGACAATGGGAAGGCAGTTCATAGAACCAGTTTCCATAGTTCACACTTCTGTAAAATGATTTGAATATCCGCCACACAGGAAATGAAATTCAATGTTTGTGGTGGATTCGTGGTGAGTCTCCCAGACGTTGCCCGCTGCCCTCCTCCAGGACCAAAGCAATCATTCTTACAGACCCTCTCCAGCATTGCTGTCGGCTGAAGAGGACTGCCTCCCTCAGTCAGTGCAGGTATATAAGGGCCTTCTGCCCTCCATCCAGACTATGACAACTCTGAAAGGCATTCCGAGCTCCTGAGCGTCTTGTGGGGTTGGCTGAGGTCTGTTTCCAACTGCACTGGAGTTGAAATTCTCCCTCTTCTGCTTCCTTCATTCCCCAACCAGTATTCCTCCTGACAGCACTCTAAACATACTTCATGGAAACAACAGTCTATCTCAAGTCATCCTGTTATAGAATCTAACTGGTGACCACGTGTTAAAGTGCTTGGGCCCTAGCAGAGATTAGGAGCTCAGTAAGTGTATAACCTCATGAAACTGAAGCAACTTTCCATCTCTTATCCAGACCTACTTCTCAAGTAAAAATAGCCTTGCTTTCTTTACTTGCATGCTGTAAGATAAAGGACAGAGAGCTCCAGTGTGGAGAATGACTAGAGGATGGTCTTACCAGGACAAAGGCCACGCCACCTGCCCTCGTACCTGAACACGAAGCGAGGCCTTTGGTACAACGTGTTGGTGCCCAATGTCCTTTCTGGGGGCTGCAGAGACCCCAGGATTCACTGCAGCTTGATTCTTTTTCACTAGCTTTGTTCCTTTTTCCATTTTGCATTTCTTATCAACTGATTAAAAATAAAAAGATAAATAAATACACAGTGACCCAGAAGAGAGAAACATAGGCAGAAATTTAAATACCATTTTTTCTCAGAAATAAAATTATCTAGAGTCAAAACCTGCCCTGGGGTTACACACACACACACACACACACACACAGGCAGCTGTACTAGCCTACTGTGGCAGTAGGATAAAAAAATTTCAGAGATATAAGGGCAAAGATACAATGATACATGAAGAGATTCTGCTTTGACAATCATGGGCTTGCTTCTTAGGAACCGATCCACCCGCGGGAAAAGAAGTACAAAAGGTGGGAAAAGTTTATAAGAATAGTATTCAAAAGCAGTGGGAAAAATACCAAGAAAGGAAAAAATGTATGATCCAAGTTCCTAAAGAGAAGATTCATAATCAAGAAAAAAGCAGGCAGTACAAGCAAACCCACATATGACAAGATTATGGAATTAGTGGATATGGATTTTAAAATAACTATGATTGTCATGCTAAAGAAAGCAAAGGAAATCACACACAAAACACTGGGAAAAGTAGATCATTTCAACATAGAATTGCCACCTGTGACAGAAATGCAGTATCTGGTATCAATAATTCCCTGGAGGGCTGACACGAAGACTGAAGATGGCAGAAGACAGGATTAGTTAACTAGAAAACAGGGCAATGGAAATTATACAGAGTCATAAAGAGAAAGTAGAATGGAAAAACAGAAGAGAGCATAAGAAATATGCAGGATATGCCCCCGTGTCTTGGCTGTGATTGGAATTTCAAAGGAGAACACTACAGAAGCCGCACAGGAGACAGTGGCTGAGTTCGCCAACACTGATGAAAGGCATCAACCCCTAGGTCTGAGAGCTTAGGAAACCACAAGCAGAAGATGTACAAGAAATACACTCAGTACATCATAAACTGCTAAAAAACAAAGAAAATCTTTAAAGGTTATGAGGGGAAAAAAGACACATTACATTAAAAGAATATATAAGTAAACTGATAGCTGACTTTTCTACAGAAACCATTAACATCAGAAGACATTATAAGCACACATTTAAAATACTGAAAGAATAACACTCAAATCTAAAATATTTTCAAAAGTGAAGGCCAAATGTAGATATTTTCAGACAAAATCTAGGAGAATACATGATAATCAGAAACCCACTAAAAGAAGTAAAGGGAATTTTTCATGCTGGACGAAAGATGTGCCATATGGAAGCAAGAACTTCATGAAATAATGAAGAACACTTAAAAAAGGCAAACATATGGGTAAATATGAAGAGTATCAACAGTTCAACAGCACAATAAGAATGATGACCGTGATGACGTCTTATGTAGTTTGTAACATTCAGAAGTTAAATATATGCAATAATAATAATAACAAAAGGCTGGGGGCATGCAGCAGTTAGTGTTTGCTGCATAATAAGTCACCCCAAAACTTAGTGGCTTACAGCAACACACATTTATTATTTCTTATAATTCTGCAGACTGTTGAGCAGCTGGATGATTGGATGGCCTCACACACTCACATTGGGACCTCGGTCTGGGAAGACTGTGAAGACTGGGTCCTCATTCCTCGTGGTTTCTCACCCTCCAAAGGCTAAGCGAGGTTTATTCACACGAGGGCAGAAGGCCTCCCAGCAACAAGGAGGGCAAAGCGCCAATGAATACGTACTTCTTACTAACATTGTCCCATTGGGTAACGCAAGTCACAAGCCTACACCCAGATGCACAGGCACAAGAAATAGAATTCCCACCTCCTGATGAGTATCTATCTACTCCCATCACAGTGCAAGGGTGGGACAGCTGTTTTTGCAGCATATCACATCAGTTCACCAACAGATACCATAAAGAGTGTGAAAAGCAAGCCACAGAGCAAGAAAATAGATACACTTCCACTTGTTGGTTGTAATTCCGGCAGACCCTGGTAGGATCACTTTTTGATACTTTTGTGCTAAACAAAGTACTGGTATCCAGAATACAAATAACTCCCATAAACACATTTTTAAAAAGCAGGAAAACCATCAGAATCAAGTAGACAAAAATTTGAATTGTCACTTTGCAAAATAAGATATCCAAACAGCCAATAATCATATAATTATATACACAGATGAGCAGTGCTCAACCTCAAAAGTTATCCCAGAAAGGCATATTAAAGTACTCTTTCAAATGGTAAATATTTTTTTAAGTGAATCCAATTAAAAAAAAACTACTGTGGATTCGGTAGAGTTCTCAAATTGGTACACCACTTTGGAAAAATACTTGGACACTATTTACTAATATTCAATATATTTTTACCTAATCATCCAGTCATTTGTTTCATAGGTATACAGTGAAGAGAAAGATTCGCACACACACGCAGTATTTTATATATGTATATATATAATTATATTTTTACTTATAAACTATAAATATAATTGTAGGTGTATATATATATATATATATATATATATATGAATGAAAAGACATGTACTTAATATGTTTATGATAGACATAAATATTCACAGCAGTACTATTCATAATGGCCCCAAATAACAATCAGCAGACTCTCTCTTATATACACACACACACACACATATATATAAATAAAAAAATCAAATATTACATAGCATCAAAAGAATAAAATACTGCTAGAAACTACAATATGGATGGAATTTTACCGTTATCATTTGACAAAAGGCACATGACACAAAATAGTTTGTCTCTTGTAATTCCCTTTATATTAAAAAACAGGCAAAACGAATCTGTGGTGCTAGAATTCAAGATAACAGCTATCTTTGAGTGTGAATCTTGCAGGCGGCACAAAAGGGACACTAATAAAATTCCATTTATTGATCAAGATGGTTGTATACCATCTTGCATTCACTTTTTGATAATTTATTGAGCTGTCTTAAGATTCAGTTTTCTGTATTTGCGATACACTACAGTAAAAAGTAATATATATGTGTGATTTATGTACAAAATGGATGTACGTATGTTTGTCTGTGCATATTTCACCCTGGCAACCTTACCTATTTGAGTGATGCCAAAGCATGTCCTTGGACAATGCCTATTCATTAAATTTTCATTTCCAGTTGATCACCAAATCTTAGTACTTCTCAAATATCTCTCGGTTCAGTATATTTCCTTCCATTTCTGTTTTATAACCTAATCAGAGTTGTATTATCTTTTCCCAACTTTGGAAAATGGTGTTCTTCCCAAAGTCAAACTGGCCCTCAGTTTTTTTCCTAAACATATTCAGAGGGATCATTTCAAAATGCAAATCTGATGTCACTCCCAGGTAAAACCTTTCGATCACTTCTGATTTCTCTTGAAACAAAGAATTCTAATCAGATTCTATAAGGCCTGAAGTCTCAGGCCTTCTCAGAGGGCATCTCCCCTCACCCCCTGGCAATTCTCTGTATGCCAGCCACACTGGTTCTCTTTCAGTCCTTAGGTAAGTCCACGACTGGAGCCACAAGGCCTTCGTCACACAGTGTCCCTCTGACAGGCGATAGCTTTCACTCCTATTCATGCTTCAGAGTCCAGCTCAAGGGTCACTTCTGTAAAGAAGCCTCACCTGACCAACTCCCGACTTCTGTTAGGTTCCCCTGACACACTCTTGAGGGACCAACACACACTTCAGGCAGACCATTTACCTCAGCTTATTAATTCATTAGTCTTCTGTCAGGAAGGTATGTTCTTACCCTGATATGTTCTTATCCTCTACAAATTTTGGATTTGTTTTTAACTCCCTGTTTCACCACCAGAACCTAAAGAGTTCCTGTTACCTTTTGGGAACTCAGTGGGTATTTACTGAGTGGATGGCTGGGTGACAGGCGGGTGACCTGCCGCTCCTCGCCGAGGCCACCACAGCGCAGCTGTATACTCTGGGCTGGGTGCCCCAGGTCTACGCCCAGTTACATTTCATCGTGAACAGCCATGATTTTAAAAATACCATGTCTCAAGATGGCCGGGCTCAGTTACTTAAGGCACTGTCAGGCAGAAAAGAAAAATTATTGGCTGCTGTTTCTAATAGAACTTGAGCAGTTCTGAGCTAGCAGAACTCTGAATTTACTAGGCAGAATGATTTAATTATTCCTGCTGTTCAGGAGTAGAGAGAGCTATCTTATGAGGTGGGTTCTCTGTCACCTTCCAAAGAGTAGAAAGTGGGTGACTCTCTGTCAAGGACATTAGAGAGGGTTTCTGCTCTGGGAAGAAGTGAAACTAAGCCTCCAATGTAAGTTAGTTCCATGAAACAGGTGCTTCGGAAGGGTACCCAGATAAAGGCTCCCTTCTACGTGGACAGGATAGGAGAGAAAAGAGACTCCAGAGATGCCGACGGAACCACCAAGCGGCTCTACCACGTCACAGGAGCCGTTTCCCATCTCACACAGGGTGCTACCAGGGAACTCTTGCAGCAGCGCATATGTGCCTACCACACATCTCCCATCTTCCTTACAACCAGGTGCAGATTTTTAATGTATTATTTCATCTAGCATTTTCAACCTTCTGGCTTAATCCCATAGCACTTTTTCAGACGTCCATCACATTCTCTCTCAGCTTCATTTATCCAGGGTTGGGTCCTCATACAATTTCCTCTCTCTTCCTATAAAAGCCTGTCCCGTCTACTGGTTATTGACTCTGTCTTCATTCAAGATTTCTCCAGGTCTCCTCTACCTTCCGTGAGGGGAGGTCATGAGTAGAACCCTGTGTGCAGACCTAACATGTTTATACAGAAAGAACATTCAACAAAGGGTGAAAGGTGAAACCTACAGGGAATAAAATAAAAAAACTCGTCCTACCAGAATAATTAAGGGTAGCACAGGGCACAAATTTGCCCATCTAAAGTAGGAGCTAGGGTAGAATTTCAGAGCTATAAAATAGAAAAACTTAACTGACGTCTTACACATGATATAGAGCTTCCAGTTATTCCTAAATTTCCTAAAAATCCAAAAATTACCAATCATTTTTACCTCGTCAGGATAATAAAATCCTAGGATCATCACAGCAAAATAGAGGAAAGACTGCAGTAGGGGAAATGATTTGGCGTTCTCCTGGACTGAAAGAAGAATGAGTTTCTGATTTGAGAGAAAAAAATAAGAGACATCCCTAAATATCTTCAGCCTGTTTGACGACACTTTTAGATCCCTGGCTTAGATCACACACGGGCTGAGCGTTCCTTGGGACATTGTGTGTCGTTACTGCCACCTTCAGGCCACCCCTAAGACCTACACCTTCTAACTTCAGAGCCGATGAAAACACGCCCAACACAACCAGCCCCCTCTGTAAAGTGCCTTAGACGCTGCACAGCAGTTCATCCGGGTAGCCCCACATGCTTATGTCATCACTTCTATTTATCACTTATCTGTCATAGAAATCCGGTGTGAGAAGCCATGTTCTCCATGCTGGACACACACAAATACTCTATAAAAGCTGTTGTAATTGCTGTTGTTAGATTTGCATGTAGAATCCTAAAACTACCACATGTAGAGACTCTCACTGGGAGGAGGTCCTCATTGGGTGGGGTGCTCCTCTGATGGTTCAGCTGTCCAGCCAGGATGGACCGACTGCTCTTAGGGAACACAATCAGGAATATAAACCAAAGGCAGGTACTTCAGAGGCCGACGCTCAGCGATTTACTGACCAATAGAAGAAAACAGCCTTTTTTGGTGGGGAATGCGGATTGCCATCTGTGGACGGGACAGGGAGAAGAAGAAAGGATCCCTGAGTGAGGAGGAAAGCATCTGTGAATAGAACACTCCCACTGAAGGGCACCCGCTCAGACAGGCTGGGGGCACAGAAAGGAGGGGACAGACTACGCGGAGGAGGAAATGTGTTTAAAACCCCAGTTGACGATGGTTCAGTGCTATCATCTCCTCGTGCTATGTCACACCTTCAGTGCAACCTGAGCACATCACAGACTTGTGTAAATGGTACTTAAGAACTCAACGTGGAGGTCCTGGGTCCTTGCCCACTGCAAGCAGACCAGAGGCAAGGCCAGGCAACTGGCGAAGATTATGAAGTGGTAACGGGAGCGAGAGATGACGGACAAATCATGGAATCTGTGCAAACCCCTCCTAACGATTCACAGTCAAAGGGGGTCCACGGGCAGAGCCCTAAGTTAGCAAAAACAGTCCAACATGCATGAGGGGTCTTCACTAAAGCCCAGACTAGACAAAAGAGCCCTGGGAAGGGGAGAACACTGCCACAGTACCTTTTTCCTTCTCTTCCTGAAGGCATTTGGCCACATGCCTATAATTCAACTTCTGGAAAATCCGTATGGTCTTCCGCATGGCAGAGGCGACGCCAACGTTTTGGATCATCAAGTTAGCTAACTCCGTCCTGCTTGCATTTTCTAGTTTACCTGTGGAAACCTCAAACTCATCTGGAAGAAAGAACTTAAATCTGTCCAGTTCCTCATCAGTGATGCTATCCAGGCCGATTAACAACAGGATTTCCCTGTATTTACTTTCCATCTCACAACTCTGGGGTCAGCCTACAAAAAACCCAAAGCATGCAACGTCACACCACCAAAAGCGAATCTCACATTCTAAATAAAGCATGACGAGTGGTTAATATCTTTTTAAAGAGAAAATGCACCAAATGTTTACTATACAGCGAAGGCCCTTTAGCTGAATTATAAGTAAGGACTTCCTAAGCAAGAGGTTCACTACTGCCCTGAGAGGCACCCTTCCGGGGTGACACGGGGCCTCTGCAATTCTCAGGGACCTGCGTACATGCTACCTGTATTTTTTAAACCGACTTATTGAAGCGTAACTGAGATACTGCAAAGTGCATATATTTAAAGTTCTCAATGCGACACCTTTTGTCATATTTGTACACTTGAAGTCCAATTTATCAATTTCTTCTCTCAAGGACTGTGCTTTCAGTGTCCCCTCTAAGAAATCTTTGCCTACTCATGATCTAAAGAATTTCTCTTATATTTTCCTCTAGAAATTGTATAGTTCAGAGTTTCTACAGTTTGGTCTATTATCTGCTTTGAGCTACGGTGAGTGTGGTGTGAGGTGCAATTCAAGGTGCTTTTTTCTTTTTGCACACAGATAGTTTTCTGAGAATCATGTTGAAAAGACCCTTCTCCACCAACTTGCTTTTAAACTTTTCTTGAAAATCCATTGTCCATATGTAAGGGGCAAATTTCTCAATTCTTTATTGTGTTCTACTGATTTTTCTATCTTGTTAGCAACACCACATTGTGATAATTACCCTATGTGTAATATCTAAAATAACACACAAAATATTAGGAATAAATAATTCAGTAATGTTTCTCTATATAAGAGTAATATACAAAAACTGCATTCTTTTGTTTCAACAAGACTCCAATAGACAAAAATCTTGAATAAAAAAATAGAATTTCCAATAACAGCAAAACTACGGAGTACTTAAAAACATCTAATGAAAGAGATGTAAGACCTCTCAAGAGAAAATTTAAAACTTTACTTCAAGATTTATAAGAAGACCTAAAAAAATGAGGATATATGTGACATTTTGAATAGGAAGACTCAGCAAAATAAAAATGGCAACTCTTCAAATAAGCCTGTAAACTCTATGCAAAATCTCATAAAACAGGCTTTCTGCACAATTTATCAGGATGACCCTAAAGCCTATATGAAAGAATAAAAACAAAAATGCCCAAAACAAGCTTAAGGTATTTATAGGAAGTATCATCTGTATTAGATATCAACACTTACTATAATTATATAATAATTAAAGCAATTTGATATGGGCACAGAGAAAAAACAAGGAATAAGTAGAGAACATGGGAACGGAAACACATATACATGAAAACATGGTATGTCGGTGGCACTGTAAGTCACAAAGAATGTATGGTAACTATAAAAATGTCGGGACTAATGACAATCTACATGGGATGATATAGATTATGTTATCGAATCCTTATCTCACATAATACACAAAAATATTTATCTAGGTGGGTAAATACTTAAATTAAGAATAGTAATGCTGTTGAAGAACACAGAAGAGAATCTCATTACACCGGGTTAGGAGCGGGTTTCTTAAACAAGGAACAAAAGGACAAGCCAGCACGGAAAATATGGCCAGATTTAATTGCCTGCACATTCTAAATTTCTTTATTGGAAGAAAAAATACACATAGTAAACAAAGTAAAAATACAAGCCCCAAACTGTAAAGATATCTGCAATGTATATAATTAAGGGAGGTTCTGCAGTCATAATATATGGAGAACCACCTTATCAATTAGAAAAAGATAATCCATCTGAAAAGTGGGCAAAAAAGTATGAATCAGCAATGTACTCGAATGTCCAGTCAACATAAAAAAAACATGTTTGACATTACTAGTAGGTAGTGACTTCCAGAGCAATAACATAGAGGGTGGAAGACATAAGCCAAAGAACAAAAAAGAATATTTATGAGCTGAAAATAAATGATTGTGCCTTTTAGGGGAGCCTGATACCCCAGTCAGTAGGGTCAGTGTTAATACATTCTGAATTAGGACTATGAATACGGCCTTATTATTGTTTCCTATAGGCCGGTCGCGACTGGAAAACTCAACTCACACATATAGAGCTCGTAAGTGAAAACTAAACTATTATCAGGACCATTTTCAAAGTGACAAATACATTTGAAATGCTTGGGATGATAAAGGCACCCAAACGGTCCTACCGATCAATGAAAGGAACAAAGGGAACACATTTGTGAAGTGTCTGCGATGTGCCAGGTAGTCAGCTCAGGATGTGTCCTTCCTCTTTGTAAGAATTTCACCTTCTTATAATAACATTTGAATGCATTTTAGATGTAAGAAAATGAAGGCTCAGCTGCTTCTGATTTTTTTAAATTTGTATATGCAAAATTTGCATTTTATTCCACAATATGTTTACTTAAAAAATGCTCCAAAGTATTTGTTGTAGGGTAAAACTTATACCCCAAGAGAATACATTCAGCTCTATCTGGCAGCCTCATGATGCCAGGAATACACACACTGTAGTGTGAGAAGTCTGGTATTGCACCGTGCCCACTAACTGATCATGGTTAGCACCTTACAGCTCACAGAGTGCTTTCCCACAGTGCCTGAAGATGGGAAGAGAGGAAACAGAGGGTGCACACGCTTACCTCTGAATTGGGGTTGTTAATTTCTACCTGTCAGGGCTGCTTGGAGAACACAGGGTGTAAATATTCAGCATGGTATGCCTGACACACACAAGTTTTCATTTATTACAGATTAAATTGGGTATCTAAAGTGGAATGACTTACCCAAAACCACACAGATAGTTAAAAGGAAATAAGAAGGTCTAAACTCAAGTCTTCTGAATCCAGGCCTTCTGCTCCTTCTATTGCCAACTGCCTTTTTCTTGTGCACAGACTGGAATGATTCCCTGTTTAATAAAAACCAAAAAGGCTGGTGTTACTGGCTTTATTTATTTCACAAATTCTACTGTTTTAAATTAAAATGTTTTCTACTTATTAATCCCCCCATATCCAGAGTGGGGGGACCTTCCTATAGGCCGGTCGTGACTGGAAAACTCAACTCACACGTGTAGAGTTCGTAAGTGAAAACTTAACTATTATCAGGACCATTTTCAAAGTGACAAATACATTTGAAACACTTGGGATGATAAAGGCACCCAAACGGTCCTATCGATCAATGAAAGGAACAAAGGGAACACATTTGTGAAGTGTCTGATAATTTCAATACTAGCAATTATTTTCTTCGCCTAAATCATTTACTTCTCTTTACCTGGAATATCTGCAATTTTCTCCCTCCCTCTAGATTTCTGCTCAGTTGTCCCCTTCTAAGCTCAACCCTCCCTGAGCAAATTTTGTAAAACAGCACAACCCCATTCCTCTCCGTTATTTTACACTGTCTGCTTTTCTGCACAGCACCAATCTACTTGACACGACAGCCTATTCTCTATCGTTGCTTGTTTAGTTTCTAGTTGTCGGTGTCTGCTGCAATGGGGCTGACATATGGGCAGGGATTTCTGCTGTACATGGCTGTGCTCCCACCTCGTAGAATAGTATCTGGCACCCAACTAGATCTTCAATAAACATTTATTGACCAAATATTTGTTGAATCAATACTCTAGAAATTTCAGGTCTACAAGTTCAGCTTCCATTGGATCCATTTGGTTTGATGAATTAAGGGCCAGGATTGATTGAGACTGGTAAGAGTAATTTCCTCACTGTGTATTCTCTGACAGGTTTTCTAAGCCTAGAAGAGCATAGATAAAAGCCAGAGCAAATTCTTACAGTCAGCTCACAGCTCTACCTGCAGAACGATTTCAAAAGGGAGAAAGATAGAAAGGCTTGTTAAAATCCAAGGTTTTTATGTCAAAATATATTCAAGGCAAGGACTTAGAAACTCTGTCTCTCCGAGAAAAATCCAGCTTCCTATGATCCCATTACACCACCTAAATTTGATTCTACAAAAGGAGTAAACCATGGTATATTATAGGGAAACTCAAAGTCACTTAGTTTGTGTGAACTTCCAAGGTAAACTGATACCAAATCAATCATAGTTTATTTTAATGCATTTCCGCTATTAGTAATTTTATTTATTCACTACATTTTCACTGGTGAATACAATAGTGATTTATGCTATAGTTACATTTTTATTCTGGATATATCAATACACTTTGCAATTATATAGTCACACAGGCCCTAAATTACTGTCATTAACATTAAGAAGCACTGTCATGTTTCAAACCCATGGAGGGGCTAGATCTGTTCCCAAAGTGACCCCATTCTTTATTTTGCTAGTTGGTGTTCCAAGACTGGAATCCCTGAATGAAATGCTGGAGTCCATTTCTGGCTTTACCAACTGGAGGAGCAGTTTGGCACTCATCGTAGCTGGGGAGCCATAGCAGCCAAGTTAGAAAGCACTTCCTCCACTAACTTTTGATGACTTGCATGTCCATAATTCCTTCGTTTCCTCCTGACAATCATGAAATGATATCTTAACTATATTAAGAATATAGGCACATATATTTGGGTGCACAGAAACTTCATCCCTTGGTCCAAACATTCCTAAGCCCAAACCTGAAACTGAAAGGAGAGGCAGTTCTGAATTCAAACACCACCTCCCCGATACCTTTAAATTATTTCCCACTTCTCAATATGTGAATATAAGTCAAGCAAAAACTACTAAGAACCTTAAGTTTTCATTCATTCTGCCCTTAATGCTGAGTAAATCTTAGCAAATTGCAGATTTTAGAATTTGAGGTGAGAATCTCCAAAATTCGACATTTGAGGGGTGGGGCAGTTTCAGTGTCTGCAATAGTAAAGAATTTCATCTCCAATTTTAGGGTAAAGTAATATCTGAGAAGGTCTTGAGAGCAAAAAGAGCAAGTCCTGAAATAAAGCAGAAAAAAAGAATTCTCATCCTAGCCAAGGACGAGAGAAGCCCTCCTAGGTGGTATCTATCTTAGATGGAAAGATCAGAGGATGGCCAAACCACAGACAGATAAAGGCAGAGATGGAGTGAGTCGCTCCACTACGGTGAGAGGCAGAGAACAGTGGCTTGGATGAACCGGAAACTCCATTTGTTCATATACTTTCCCTGTGCCATGCTAGGAAGCGGAGCTTAAAGGGGCCATTCTAGGTGCCATCAGGACAGAACTGATCGTCGTCACCCCTGACGTCACCTCCTGGAGACTCACTCTCTTCTCCTGCCCCTACACTGAGTCACCTCTTCAGTCCACAGCACCCCAGGTGCTCTTGCAGCCACCCTCCCCTGTCCAGGGTTTATGGTTTTAGTTGAGTCAAAGAAAAGTAAAGGAAGATAAAAGCTGAAATGCGGCTTGCAGGACGGGAGAGAAGGCAGACCAGGTGGGAGAAGCATGGCAGCTGGGGACAGCAGAATGGGCACCTACTATTTAGCTGAATTCCCACTTGGTGCTTAACCAGATGCCCACGAATAGTTTTTCTTGAATAGCCAAATATCTTCTAGAAATAATTATTCATAATACCCAATAATACTTCTTAAGAAATTAAATATAGAGAAATGGAGGAATGCTGTTTATTCCTCCTCTTCCATAATGGATTAAGGGTACATTACAGGAAGTATAGTAACATTATCAAACAAGTTGAAATTAAGTTAATAATTTAATTGAAATTAGTAATTTAATTAAAATTAACAATTAAATTATTGTTATTTTGTGTCTATTAAATTAGTAAAGTTAAAAACGACAAATATATTTATGGAGACACTGATAACTCACAGGATATCTGTGGAGGCAGTTTATGAAGGCCTATCAAGAGCCAAAAAAATTGTTACAACTTTGACTCAACAATTGCATTCAAGTGATGTATCTTATGAAATGATTCTAAAGCAGATGTCCACACTGGAGTTGCAGATAATGAAAACCTGAAGATGTTCATTTCAGAGTTATTTAGAGAAACAAAAATAAACAAATAAATAAGGAAATAACCCTCATGCAATAATATTAATTTATTTCATTATTAATTTATTTGACTGCACTACGCAATGGAGATACAGTTCAAAAAACGCAGAACCGAAAAAACAAAAAAACACCCAGGCCTGAAACAGGCTTATATTCTAGTGGGAGAAACAAATAAAACTATGTCTCAGGTGGTGATAAGACTAATGAAAAAATAAATCAAGTAAAGTAAAATGATCCGGAAATTAAACTCAAGTCATATGAGCCAATGGTCTTCTTAATGCTTTACTGACTAACCTCAATAGACCTCCGAAGACTCGGAATAGTCAGTGAGATCTGCTACTCCGAACTCCCCCATGGAGAAAAAAGGAAGGGAACGGTATTGCCGTAGCTGTGAGGAGAGCATGTGGGGACTCCAAGATGTTTGTCCTCCCAGAAGGACAGGGGACTTGACTGAGCCAGGGAGACAGCTGTTTGTGAGCAGCTCACAGGGCAGAGGCCGACGCTCTGACTAGGGTTCTCCCTCCGACTCTCTCCTGACCTCTGAGCCGGTGGCTGAGACCCAGACCATGGCCCTGCTTCCACAAAGAACATGCCTCAGGAATCATCCTCTGATGTCTATTATTCAACAGCGGCTCTGCAAACAAGAATCTGAGCTGCCACCAAACTCTTGGGAACCCTTTATGCACAAAAAACCCAAATTCTATGTTCCTTCAGACCCTCTTACTGTATTCTGGGAATACTAGGGTCTGTGGACCTCCAAGTGTCATTTAAGAAAGCTATTCAGATTTCCTGATTCAGCTGTCCCCAACTTGCCAGTGAACTGTTTACAAAGACAAAGAGAGATGTAAAGATTTGAAAAAAAAAAAACAAAAAACCTCACAGCATTAGTCAACTACTGCCCAAGTATGATATGACCTGATGGAAATGCCTCGATAAAGGCAATCAGTAGTCTTAATATACTTTGTACCCAAAACCTGTCCATCTAAAATCAAAAAGTTTAGAAGGCAGTTTGTCCCTCCCCTAATTCCTTCCCCTCCAGATTACAGAAATGGGGTCTGGGCTGAGCAGAAAACTGAAACCAAACCCTTCGTTCCATGTTACTGATACTTTAGTGGCCAAGGTGTCATTTGTTCCCATTCTCCATTCTACATACATTCAGGAATTACAATGTCTGCAAAGTATCAGGGAAGAATTTCGGGGTGGGGGCTGGATCCTGTACCATCACATTCCATCTGTGGCCCCTGAACTGACACACGCTCACTATAATGCAGTCTAGTGAGCACAGAGTCACAGAGCTCTAGGGACAACCCTTCCTGGGCTTGTGGTTTTCTCGGAATGCTGTGTTTAGCATCTATAATGAACAATCAGTACGCTTGAAGCTAATATGTTATATGGCAATGATATCTCCATTTAAAAAGCAGGAAGAAGCCACATTAGTTAAACACTAGCTCACAACCACCACAAGCAGCACAGGTAGGATAGGGCACATTCTCCTGCTCTTTGACCTTAGATCGGATCTCTGGTAATTGTAATAATAAAGTGGACAGGCAAGAGGCCAAGGGCAAGCCACATCTTATTTGGAAGATGCTGGGTGTGTATACAGCTCTTCTTTTTCAAAAAGATTAAAATCACCTGGCAGGAGGCCTAATAACATACAGATTATATAGATTTTTCTCCCTATACAATGGGGTTAAGTCCTAATAAACCCACTGTTTAAGCTGAAGACACCATAAATCAAAAGTGCATTTGATACAACTTCTTCCTAAGCATCAGACCTTAGTCTAGCCCACAGGAAACCTGCTCAGAACACTTGCACGGGCCTACCATTGGGCAAAGTCATCCAACATGAAGCCTGA
The DNA here is from genome assembly GCF_030020395.1 of Manis pentadactyla. Lineage (NCBI taxonomy): Eukaryota > Metazoa > Chordata > Mammalia > Pholidota > Manidae > Manis > Manis pentadactyla. Next base: position 8,320,233 of record NC_080037.1, on the reverse strand, counting down.
TTTGCAAGGGTGCTGACTATCTTGTGTAATTTACTGAATACACTACTGAAAGAGAGAGGCAGAATGGTTGTCGGTCGGTGTATGGCTGCTGAAGCAGGTGATCGTGTGGCTGACTGTGAGCTGCGGCTGGCTGCCCGGCCCGGCATCACGGAAGAGGATCATACTGTGCGTTGCTGGCCCAGGAAAAGGTCAACATTCAAAATCTGAAGTACTGAATGAATCTCTTTTGCACCATCATAAAGCCGAAAATTGTGAGTCGAACCACGGTAAGTTGGGCCCGGCTGTATATTATAGAACAAAACTAGAGACTTGTTCTATTTGGAACTTGAGGGAAGTGGTGGTTCTACGACACGATAAATATCCTAAATGCTGCATAACTGTTCACTTTAAGTGGTTTACTTGTTATGTGAATTTCACTTCAATTTTACAAAAAGAGAGAGAACTTCCAGCTAAATATTTACACAAAAAGGCTACATCTGGAAGCGATTTACTTGGACTTGAAAAAAATGACATGTCCCCACAGAATTCATGACATAGGACTTAGGAAAGAAGGATCAAGGGGAATATGTAAGTATTGACCCTAAAAAAAGATTTTCAACAAATACAAACAGAGAAGAGGAAGAACAATATGAAAATAAGATAATAACACCAAATACAAATTTTTTGATTATCCCAATACATATAAATTAAACTTGCCAGTTTAAAGAAAATGTCCGATTGGATTACTGTGCAATCTGGGTCCTATGCTACTTATAAATGGCATAATTAAAGCATGAAAATACTAAAAGGTTGGAAAGGGAGGGATGGGGAGGGATACATCAGCCAAATAATAACCAAATGCCAGTATGGCTTTACTAATATCAAAGAAAACTTTGAGACAAATGTCAGAAGATATACACCGATTAAAGGTCAGTTAACAAAAAAATGTAACAATTCTAAACACGTAGGTTAAGAATTTAATATATAGTTAAATAGACTCAATAGATACAAACAAAAAAATTCCTGCAGGGATAAACTGACAAATCACCATGACGGTGGGAGACTTCTTTCAACAAACTAGAGTTCAAACAGCCAAAAAAAAAAATCTCAGCAAAAATACAGAAGAGTTAAACCAGACAATTAATGACTCTCATCTGATGGAACATTTAGAAATACTTATTATATATTCAGTAAGGCTATAAAAGATGTCTCTATAAAATTTAAAGGGTAGTTATCACATAAATCTAATTAGTTCCCCAAACTCTAGTGATTTAGCTGTGAGTGTGGGAAACAGGACTTAAATGGACTGAAATAAATTTTCTGCCATCAAACAGACTTCAGGTCATAGAAATCAGAATGTGTAATAGAAACAAACTTGAAAAGCCGTACTTCCTGCCATCTGAGTTTATGTAGTGAGAGTTTATCTGCGAGGTATTTTTTGAATTGCAAGAATAATGTAAATTCCAGTTTCGCACTCTGATGTTTTCAACCTGGTATGACATCATAGGCATTACGTCATGCCATTGTTCTTGACTTTTCCTTGGGACTGCTCCCCAGCCCTTGAGTTTCTCCCTCCTTCAGCCAGATATCAAAAACCTCTAAATATAAACTCATGTTGGTAAGACACCTACAGACCCACACACCTATGACATAAGAATTCCTTTGAGGCTGTGTGGATCAACCCTCTGCACAATATATTCTAATTCTTGCTACAGCCAAATGCATTTTCTTTTGTTACAGTCTCAGTTGTGGTGAAATAAAAGGTGACTTACTCCCCTGTCAACTGAAAGTTTAGAATCAGACTACCTACAGCTTTTCCTTTTCTGAAATAGTCAAAACTGGCCCTTTCTCCCATCACAGAAACCCAGAAGTAATTTTCTGATTAGCAACTGGCTCCTCTGGAGCTTTTTCTAGAAAACTTCCCACAGGCCTTACCTCGCTAGAACCTGGTTCCGCAGCAGGCTGTTCCTTGAGTCAAAGCTTCAGGGACGCCTATTTGTCATGTTAGCTGGAAAGATCAGGTAAAGCTCTTCATTTATTCATAATGGGACACGGTAAGAAAAGGTTTTGAAAAATAATGTGGAAAAAATGCCACTGGTAGCTTCCTGGAAACGTGGCCAGCTCTCGTTGGTTATCTGGATGCTAAGCCCGGGGAAGGAAGGGGAGTGATTAATACAGGATGTTAAGGCTCCTCCCCTCGAAGTGCTTAGCTTTCCCTTTCCTTTCCCAGTCAAGCCTGAACAGTGTTCCTCCTATTAACTTGAGATATAAGCCAACGATATTTTAGAATAGGTAAATGAAAGCTAAGAGCTCTTCCTTTATTTTGCTCACCAAATTTCAAGGAAGTTCATATCTACAGTGTTGGTTCTTAAAAAGTGTGGCCTCTAGAACAACCTAAGACAGGCACAGTCACAGGGGGGCCATCAGGTGAGAAATTGGGGATCAACAGAAGTGAGGCTTAGAACCTCACCCCCCCCTGTTTTGAGAGAAATCTTCTGCATCCGTGGATGTTTTGTTGCCCTGGTCTAGCTTGGATTAACACTTAGTCTACAGGCACACGCCTGATCATCTACATTTGCCCTCTTACAGCACTAAAGTATGTTTCCTACCTTTATCTTGCATCTACCTACCACTTCAGCATTTTATTTAAAAAAATAAAATAAAATAAATAATAATAATAAGGGAGAAATGTGGGATTCACATATAAATCAAGTATAAAAATCAAATGAGTATTCCTATCTGACCTGATTGTTTATAGTTCATGATGCGTGATCAAAACCAAAAGTTTCTGTGATGACTGCCCTTGTACTGTTCACCATGTAAGAACTTATTCACTAAGTAAGAATTTGTTCACCATGTAAGAACGTGTTCGTTGTGCTTCAGAAGATCGGAGACTGATGAGAATTAGGCTTGGGGTGGATTAATGATTGTGCATTGAGTCCCCTGTACAGAATTTTATTGTTGTTAACTGTTAACAACCATTTAACCAATAAATATGAGAGATGCCCTCTCAAAAAAAAAAAAAAAACGGCAAACAACACAAAAAAAAAAATAATAATAAATAAATCAAGAAAGAATAACGAATAAATAAATAAATAAATAAATAAAAGTGTGGCCTCTAGACAGGCAACATTGACATCCCCTGGGAACATGTTAGATATGCAGATTCTGAACCAGTAATTCCAAAACTCTCAGGGTGGCACAGGTAGTGTTTTTACAAGCTCTCCAGGGTGATTCCGATGTAAAATTTGAAAGCCCCGGCTCAGAACCTTCCTGTCTAACTGTCTGCAATATGGCATGTGGGCCACTAAATCCTGTAGCCTTGGTTGAGGTTCAGATTGCAATTTCAGTTAACCAGATAGCCAGGCAAAGAGGTGAGTTGGTAAATACTGCCTGAAAAATGGCAGTGGATGTGGCTGGAAGAGATACTTATCGTATTAGTACAACACTGAGCACCTTCAATCAGGCCCGGGCAGGTCTACCGTGAAATCTAGACAATCTCCCAGCCCCAGGACTGGGATTTAATAAAGTAATACTCAGTTCTTCTAGACCATCCCCTGCACCAAGGGTGGGGCCTGCATGTGATAATGTCTGGCATGGCGTCAGCTTAGACAGAAGGTACAGGAAGGGCTGACACATGATATTAGGGATAGTAAATTAGCATCAGTGGTTTGCCAGGCTTATATGTGGCAAATATACAAGACCTACAAATTGGCTCTTACTCATTTTTCATCTTTGCATTCATTCAACAGATATTTATAGAGCATCTATGTGCTCAGCCTCCTTTTTTTTAAATGGCCAAACTGCTATAGAAAGCCTCCTATGCTGGCCACTTCTTCAGGAACCCCTTGGAAGTAGTCATGGTTCTTTCAGGGAGTGCTGACCTCGGTGTGCCTTGACATCACTGTTGTTCGAGTTCTATCAACTCTAATGAACACAGTGGAGAAGGAAAGCTCGGCTATGTCCTGCGCTTGAACTAAATACTTGGATGGCCATGGGACTAAGGGTCTGCATGTCTGGCTACCTAACATGCACATGACCTGGAATTAAAATCCCTCTAGAAATAGAGCTCATCACATCTGGCAGTAACTAAGATTTTTCTCAGCCACCTTTGTGATCATACCTCAGGATTAAGGATGCAGGCCCCTTCAGGGAAGAATCTCTATTTTTCCCATCCTGGATAAACACCTTGGCAAAACCAGATGATCGAGTAAGTTTGAGGGCAGAGGTTTCCCAGGTGGCATTTCCTTCGAACAGGATGGTCCCCATTATAGAGCATGAATCTAACTCTAGGAATTGGGGAGAACACAGCATACTAGAGTATGCTACCGTCCACGCAAGAAAAGATTTCCTGGAGAAAAAAGCTGGTGCTGTAGCCAAGTTTCAAGGAAAGTTGACCTTTAAAGAAGTTTGTCAGTGGACAGGGAGGTGGTTAAACAGGGTCTGATCACCCAATAATGATCTCGAACCTCAAAAGGGGCTATAATCCTTTTAGCGTTGGGGGCTTACCACTGAACATAGAGGAGACCTTGCCTTGTGTCATGAAGACGATGCTGCTGGGAACACATCACCCAGAAAGCAAACCTCTGGGCTCTCATACATGTTTTCATCATGATTTGTGCTGTTAGTGCTGCACTGATTGGCCCAGACCTAAACAAACCAAAGACTGTGTGAAGAGAGGCACCAAGTGGTGGAGTCACTCAGCCCACTGGATTATGATGAATCGCATTTTTAAACCACTGAGATACTAAAGTTATAATGTGAAAGAACTACATTACTTAATGTTTTGGTTTCTCTAAGAGAGTATCTAGAAGGCTTCACCTGGTCATCACTCTCCCGCTCTTGACGGTCATTCTTCTCCCACACGCTGTTGCCTCATGAATACTGCGGCCTCAGCGCTGTATACAATTCATGGGGAGCAGGGACAGGCGATAACATAAGCATCTAACGATACCGTCAGTTTAAACTTCCATCCTTCTTTCTCATGAGGAGCTCAGAGATCCAAGCAGGATAGTTTAAGGCACACAAACTATTAGATGTCAGAGCCTGCATCCTCCTTGGTATTCAACGCTGAATAGGATTGCAGGAGTTGGGTCTGCAGGCACAAGATAAGCAACTCTATCCTCCAGCCGGCATCGGCCACAGAGGCCGCCACCAAGACGCAGGAGCCCTAAGAACTACATTTATCAGGCAAAACCACTATTGTGTATGATTCTCTTTTATCGGAAAGGTGGAGGTTGGCCCCGTCAGAGGTGGTGTTCTGGGAACCTGAATACAAGGGTGAAACAAACCCTAGCAGGCCTCGGGCTGTTACCCATGAATCTCAGATGTTATGCATTACACCCAAGAGGGGATGTAATGGGAAGAACTCAGATCAAAGCTCAGATACTACCCCAGAGAGTCAGGATGAGGGCCCACGCTGAGGAGTCCGGGTATAAGGCAACAGAACGGGAGCAAGGGGAGGCCACACAGGGGCACAAAGGCTCTGGAGTGGACAGAGGGAAACCGAGTCAGAAGGAGGACAGCAGCCTCAGTCAGCAGAACCCCTGTGGCCTTGAGCTTGGCGGGAAAGGGTCCAAAAGGGACTGATCCTACTTGGAAAAGGTCTGTGCACCTCAGATTTTCTATAGTCAGTTGACCTTGGGTATTCATCTGAAACCATAGTAAGGTCCCCTAGACACTACAGGGGAAAAAATTCAGATGGAGAAGTACTGGAATGTTTTTTTAAAAGTCAGAAAAAGACAGATGAGTACAAAACCCAGAAAACTGAACTTTCTATTTGTTTTTTGTGTGTGACTTGAGCAAGAGTTGTTGCAGAAATGAATGAGAATAATAAGAAAATGGCAACAGCTGCATGGACTGTATAGTTCACAGAAATTCTGCCATCAAGGAAGAAGAGAGATAGGTCAATACATCTTGGGAGGCTTAGTAGGTAACAGAAAAATACATTATTTTTTAAATGGAGGCAACAGGTGCAGGTACATGTGTGTGGTTGACTTAAGGTCAAGAGTCAAAAGAAACTGTGTGAAGTGTGAGGGTAACAGAAGGTCTAATCAAGATCCTGAAGGAATCAGGAAAGGGCACGCTCTGGGGCACAGGTGAAATTCACCTTGAAGAAGAAGAGCATCTCCTCCTGAGGCAGAGGAGGTGGGAATACAGAAAAAATAATAACACATCAAGTTCAAGTACATGCATCTGTATTACATACATACTATTTTTTTCGTAAAGCCAAAAAAGCAGCAGGCTAGCCAATAAGATATGGTTTCTCCAGGAAGGCTGTAAGTTCAGTCAAGTGATTACCCATCTGCTCTAAATCAATGGATGTTTCTTTGTACAAGGGGGAAAGATGAAGGACACAAGCGTCAACAGCAGTCACTCAGGCTCAGAATCCCTGCAATGAAATGACTCTGCAGCAGACAAGAGAAAGCAAATGGAGACCACGTTCAACTCGCTAGACTTCCGGAATGGGATGACGTTTTGACCACAGATTTGAATTTCTCTCCCAACCCCACTGCAATCACTTGCTTTGTTTTGTTGCCGGCTTTTTTATTATGAAAAATTTCAAATACAAATTTGAAGGAATAAGATAATGAACACTTACATAACTATCACTTAGATACAAGAAATGTTCATGTTTCACTCTAAATTGCAAACATTGTATGGGGGGCGGTGTTTCCTTATCTGTATACATTTACTGCTGACTATTTGAAACTGAGCTAGTACGGTGTTTAGCCACTAAATACTTCAGCAGACATCTATAATAAAAAAAAATTCCAAACAGCCTTGATACCGTTACTATACCTAAGAATATTATTAAAAAATGCCATGATCACCTAACATCCAAACCGTTAAGTCAAATTTCCCAAACTGAGCTCAGATGCTTTTATCTTTAGGTTTCTTATCAAGGCTCGTGCATTCCATTTGCTGTACATCTCTTGTCACTTTCACACCAGAACAGCCGCACACACATCTTGCTTTTTTATTATCCCCATGACATTGGCATTTTGAAGCGTCACAAGTAATCACCTCTTGAAATGACTACGTTCCCGCTGTGCAGTTTCTCATAGCAGCACCAAAACTATTCCCACGTCGCCTGCATTCCCTATATATCGGAACTCTGAACGCAAGTCTTGATTAAATACAGATAAAACTTTTTAGGCAAGGTGATTTCAAGGCAGCCCTGCTAATTCATCCTGCATGACACCAGCAGGCACATGACATCAAACTGTCCGCTATCAGTGATGCAGTTTGATGACAACAGCTTTCTCTACTTTCAACTGAATTCTTTGCAAGAGGCAAGCCATCTGTAGGATGATACTCAGGCCTCACCCAAATATTCTATTTCCTAACAACCTTTTATCTAATGGTTTCAAAATTCACTGGTAATAATTGCCTGAATCAGTTCTTTCAAGATGGCAAATGGTGATTTCTGGTAAAATCATTCCTTGTTAGGCTTATCAGCTGGCAATCTTCTATAATACTCACCACAGTTCCTCCTCTAAAAGGCAACATGGCAGTCCTTTGGGATATTCACCAATATTTCATCTTTTTCTTCCTATGATGGGTGTATTTGTTAGTCGGCTGTAGCTTCACTAGCAAACGATCCAAAATCTTGGTGGCTCACAACAACAGACATTTCTTGCTCACAGGTCTGGGATTCGGCCGCAGCTCAGCTGTAGCTCCACTGGGCTTTGCTGCAGGCGCTGATCAGTGTCACATCCTCTCAAACCAGGAATTTGGAGGAAGCAGCAATAGCTCCTGGGGGACTGTCTTCTTGCTGGATAGTATGAGTGCAAAGCAGAGGGAAAGCACGAATTGCTCTTAAAGCTCCTGCTTTGGGCCAACCTGCTGTCACTTCCACCCACATTTCATCAGCCAAATCAAGTCGCATCAGTCGAGGGGGGAGGTTTACTCTGTTTCTAGCAGAGCAGAGAGAAAGTTATTTCCTACAAAAACTATACAATCTGCCATAACGGGACTGAACTTTTCCACCTTCCTAAATTTGGACATGGCCATATTCCTTGTTTGGGTCAAAGAGAGATAAGCACACAGGTATTTTTCCAGCACCTTCCTTTCCACTGCAACAGAGACCAATGCCAGTATTCAAATTACCGAATCTCTGTCACTTTGCACCCCTAAGTGAGGATGATAAGGAGCAGAATTCCTGCTAACTCAAGACAGACATAGGTGAAAGTGAAAAATAAACTTGTTTTAAATCATTAAGATTTTGAGGTATTTTGTGATTGCAACACAACCTACCTTCCCGACTAATACAAAATTACTAATTTTCAGAATAAGGAGTTGTGTACTAAGAATTTCCACTGTAGCAAATATATTTTTGTTTCCCTTTCCTTTTTCTTTTTTGATTATCGTTACGGATTCAGATATTTTTATTGATATGCACAATCACAAACATTATTCTTTGTGATACCTATCCCCACCTTGCTTAGGAAGAGCCCCTTCATCTGAACCCTTTTAACAAGACCCCAAATAGTATTTAGCATTTCCTTGCATTCTGATACAGTAAGAGATCTCAGGCTCACCTTAAATTTTTCTCTGCCTTAAACTTAGAACTTACCATTTCTCCAAGGAGTCTGGCTCCTTTTAGTGAGAACGGTATTTTAGAAAACAATAGTTAAATGTCAAGTGTGCTCCTTGCTTTGGAGCACAATGGCTTCTAAGCTCTTTCATTGGACAAAGCATGTTCTTGCATTTTCTCTCTCTGTCCCTTTCTACACACACATATATATGTATATGTCTGCATATATAATATAGACATAGACTATATGCAGATATAGATGGATTACATTGTATATAATGCATGCTATATTTTATATAGATTATGTGTAGGTAGTATTACATATAACTTTGTGTTTATATTGATATCTCCAATTCAGATTTGATATTACAAGCTGAACCCATTAACTTCTTTGGTTCTGTATTTTTTCTCTTTTCTCACACACGGGAAATCTTGGGTCCTAAGATCAGCAACAACTTTAATTATTTGCTTTATTTTATGATACACACACAATAATTTCAAAAGTACAACATCGACAATAAAACCAATGAGTTAAGATTTCCTTGAGTACTTCTGGTCCTTAGAAAATATGCCACCAAAAGATGGATAGTCAGAATCCTGTATGCAAGACACCTGAAGAAATTCCTTTTAGCTACATGTTATCTATTAGATATGCAATTCAGTTAGTTTCTTACAGGTTTAGATGGGAAGACAAGATATGTACAATGTGTCTGACATAAGGATCCTAGGGAAGCCTGCTCTTTCACTTCTGTTTCTAATCACCAGTGTCAATATAACAGCTTTGTGCCATCGTTTGCTCCTAAAAGAAACTGTCCTCTCCTGCTATGAAAACATATATTTGTTATTTGTTAGGTATTTAGTATGTATTTGTTACATATATGAAAACATGTATTTGTTAGGTATGAAATACTAGGTATGAAAACATGTTAGGTGTTTAGTATGCCGACACGAGTTTTCAAAAGCTCCCTCACCATCTTAACTTTTTACAAAATGATTCAATGTTTGCATATATTACAAAACACTCACCACAGTAAGTCTAGCAAACATCCATCACCACACAGTTACTGTTTTTTTCTTGTGATGAGAACTTTTAGGATGTCCTCCCTCAATAACTTCCGAACACCCAATCCAGCACTATTAACTGCAGTCACCATCCTGTGCCTTACTGTACGGGCTTTACAATGATGTAACTCCTGAAGCCAGAAGACTGGACTAGCAAGTGTAAAACTGCCAGTGAGGTGAGGACATAATTGCAGGGAACACAGAAGAAAATCACTGGAGAGAAGATGAAGGGAAAGAGCTACAGCTCAAGAGAGAAGGCTGGAACCCGGCTGTGATGACTGCAAGGGAAAAGCTAGCTGTGGACACCAGCGCCATCATTATGCTCTGAGGCAGAACCTTAACCTGTCTGAGGCTCTGGTTCACCTGTGTTCCAGTCCCGCAAAAGTTCAAAAAGGAGGAAACGCATTTAGCCCACAATGGAAAACAATAGCAACGACCAGTTCTTGTTTAGCAGTTACCATTGTACTGATTTACCTCTGTTAGTTCATTTAATTCCCCTGGCAAATCTCTACAGAAGGTCATATGATTATCTCCATTTTACGGATGAGGAAATGGAGGTAATGTAGCCGAAGTCATAGACAGTAAGTGGCAGCCTGGACTCTCATCGGAATCCAGCACCTAAGAAGCTCTTTCCCCAAGGGCCATGTATTCGACTGAGGGAACTTCAAGGATTATTCAAGACAAGTGGGCTCCCTATAGGCTGTAGAAACCGGGGAAGGGGGACCCTCAAACCATGTTTTCAATTCCAGCTGAGCCACTTAATCCCCGAGTGTCTGGCGTGATTTTTTTGTTTAGAAACTGCAGTCTCACCGACTCTGGTACTCAAGGAAGAGGCTGTGTGCCATCTGCTGGAAGTACAAACTTCACCTTGTGGTACTGAGCGTACCTGTGAGCACCATCGAAGGGGAAATTATGAGAGCTCAGAGACAAGTCTGGTGTACTTCGGTGAGCACCTGCTTTTGTTTTGTTTTGTCTTCTAGGTTTTTGTTTACTTACTTTTCATGTAACTTGCCCTCCTTCACACTTAGTCTATCAGTTTCTCCTCTACCCAAGTATTCAAACCTGAGCTCCAGGCACACAACATAGTTTTAGGTAGAGACAACTCTCTGGTCTTCCCAAGCCAATTTCATAAACCAGGTAATGGCCACAGTGTGCACTGCTGACACATTTTACATTTCCAGGGCACTCTGCCAAGCGGAAAGTAAGAAATGAAAGAGAAACAAATTCAATGGATGTAAAATGGTAAAAAGCACTCTTCCCCTTGGCTCTCAATTTAAAGTCCTGTCACTGAAACTTATGACCTTTACTGTTTATACCTTTTTTAGATCCAGCATAAGAGTTTAAGCCAAGGGCCTGTGATCATCTGTTCTCGGCTCCCATCAGACACCTGGGCTATTACCACGCAGTCAAGTCAGGCAGGACAAGAAAACAAATGAACAAAATACCCATTATTCTTCTGTTCTCTCTGCTCTTTGTTGATGTCATTATTCATCTGAGGACATGACTGTAAGAGGGGCAGAAAGAATCCGAGGTGAGACGGGCCAGAGCCAGGGCTCAAGCTCAAGAGAAAAGACCAGCCAATCACAATTCTGCAGAGAACAGAAGTCTGAGGTTTGCTAATATCAGAAGCTGTATTAATCCAAATGACACTAGCTGCTATCCTAGAAAATCTGAGAATCTCTGTGGATGTTTTGTTCATGTTTCACTCTGATGTGAGTGCTCCCAACTAGGCGGTTCTCCTCTAAGCAGACACAGATGCCCAGTTTCCTTCCATTTTTGTGGCCATTCCATCTTGAAGACGTGGATTCCAGCATCGCCACTGGCATCTATAGCCAACAAGCAGGAGACGAGACAAACAGAGTACAGGCAGTGCATGTTTTTTAATAACCACCTCTGCCTGTAAGTGGGACCCATCACATCCACTCACATGCCATGGGCACCCAGCCCCAGCTAGACCAGGCAGGCTGCAGAGGTGGCCCCTAGAAGGGGAGTATGAGCATTTGGTGGAAAGTCAGCTATGTCACAACAGCTCTAGGAGGGTTTTAGGCTCCTGCTCTGAGACAACTTGTTTAGGAAAAAAATGGCCCTGGGAAGGAATGTGAAGGAAAAGATCACAGGCTGTCGTCGATCAATGACCCTAGATCTAGGAAGAACAAATTAGCATAGGTCACAATTGGGGAGTCATTTGCAGAAGACCTTTCCTGTCTTCCTTAATGCATCGTTCCTCCCTGGGGCTCTCGTGCATTTCATGCTTTCGTGAAACCCCAACCTCTTTGGACACCCATAGTGGCAATTCTGCTCCATTCTCTCAAGACACTGCTAGGTGACCAGCTAATCAACAGCCAAGATGTTCATGGTTGAATTGAGTCCTGTTTTTGATGCATTTGCATTTCAATGTTTATTTTCATAACCTGAGGACTGTAGAAAGTTTGGATCACATGAAAATGCCTTAATCACGTCATCACAGTCCAATTTGGGGAATTCTGACAGGCAGCAAGCCCTCTGGAAGCCCCTCCTAGTACACAGCCTACAGTACATGAACAAAAGTCAACTCACTCATAAAACACTAATCAATAGTAAGATGCTAAAACTAATAATATCTCTGTCATTATTACAGTGCTTAATACTTTACGAAGCCCTTCACTATCCATGTACAAATCAAAACAATAGTATGAGACAGGAAAAGCACATTATTACACATTATCTCCCTTTTACTGATGAGGAAACTGAGATAAGCTAAACGACTCTCCTGAAGTCCCAAGGTTCACCAGGATCAGCTAAAGACTGACACCAAGATATGCTGACTCCTCATTCAGTGCTCCTTCTCAGTTCTGGGGCCATAGGCCCTTTCTTGGGATGTCCAATTATTTCTAGGTATTCAGATATCTGTCTTTCAAATTACCTTCTAGCAAAAAGTAGCCTGTTCGCCTGTTTTCCAACCTGGCCTTCCACTTGAGATTCATTTCCTTCTTTTCTCTTGGACATGCATTACATCTCAGTTCATGTTCTGATGTTTTCTCCATCCTATTTCCTGATGGTCAATTATTGTGGGGGGGAGAGGGGTGAAGTTTTGTATTTCGATTAAAGTTACATGCCTAGTATCACTGCATTTATGTCTCAATCCACAGAAAGTTTCCACAGTTATCGCTGTCCTTCCCACTCACCCCTGCCAACCTACACGCCAGGGCAGTGACTCACTCTTTCCCTCCTTTTTTTTTTTTTTGTTCCTGAAAGGTGATTGAGCAGCCCTGACCCAAGAGGGCTGGGACACAGCAGGAAGGCAAGTGAACACCCGTGACCTGACACGTGGTTGGACGAGGACAGCACCTACAAGCCACAGGTGGGAGTAAATCATTTGCCAGTGACTATGCTTAGGAGAAAATCTGTGTGGCTTACTCGATTTTTCAGATTGTCTACTTTGTTCAAGATTCTCCATTCAATCCTCATCACATATCCCTGCCTCTTTTCCACATCACACATTCTTTTTTTTTTTTCTATCATTAATCTACAATTACATGAAGAACATTATGTTTACTAGGTTCCCCCCTTCACCAAGTCCCCCCCACATACCCCTTCACAGTCACTGTCCATCAGCATAGTAAGATGCTGTAGAATCCCTACTTGTCTTCTCTGTGTTGCACAGCCCTCCCCATGCCCCCCCACATTATCTGTGCTAATCGTAATGCCCCCTTTCTTTTTCCCCACCTTTATCTCTCCCTTCCCACCCATCCTCCCCAGTCCCTCTCCCTTTGGTAACTGTTAGTCCATTCTTGGGTTCTGCACATCACACATTCTTTTAATTTCCTCATGATCTCTGTCCTTCCTTTTCTTTCCTCATTCTGTTTTCCAGAAATTATTTCCTAATTAGTCATGCTTGATCCTGATATTTCTGTTCACTGCTTCCTCTCAAAATTTACCATATTAACTTTTTGAAAGATTTTCCTATGACAATCTTGTTGCTCTAAAGTTGAAGATGAGTGTATAGGGCTGGGATAGGAGAACTACAGGCCAAATGCAGCCTGTGATCTATTTTTCTAAGGATCCTGAGCTAACAACAGTTTATACATTTTTAAAGGATTTTCAGTCCAAACAAAGATTAATATTCCACAGAGACAGGGAGGCCCATAAAGCCTAAACACTCTCAGACCACCTACAGAAAAAGTTTGCCAGCCCCTGTTCTGGACTATGAAAAACTTCTGTTCCCTTGTCTACTGCCATCCTCAGTAATCTTTATTCTTCTTTGAGATTCTCTCTCCAGTTTTAAAGTAGAGGATATAAGATTACAGGGCAACGAGCTACAAAAAAGTTCTGGAAACTAAGGCTCCTAATATTTTTCTTTAAGTGGCATGACCATTATGAGAATATTTAAGGATTTTTTTTTCGATTTAATGTTTGGGGGTGGGTAGAGTGTTTGGGGTCATAGCAAACAACTCCTCAGACCATGGTTTTTACCTTCCCAATGCATCCGGGGCCTAGGGGACAACCAAACCGCCCCTCTCCAGTCCAGGAGAGTAACGGAGAAGCAGGTGCGGCGGCACCGCCGTGCGAGGCAGCTGGTGAGTGGGCAGAGGAAGGCCTCAATCCCTTATGCTCCTGGCGCACCCCCATGGGCACAGCCAGGTCTCCCCACGCCACAGTGAGATTCGGGCTGATTCATAGTATTTCCCCCACATTTGGAATGATGCCTCCTCGCTGTGCTTCTGACTCCCTGGTTAACAGGGCGAGGTGTGGCTGCAGAAGAAAAGAGCCTGGGAGGCCGCGAGAGCCGCATCCCCAGGGACCAGGGAATTGGCGGCTGGTTGTGCCGCCAAGCCCGACTGCCTCCCCGAGACAAATACCACAGCCAGCGTGAGTTTGCAACAGCAGATCCCAGGAAAGCTTCCACTAAAAACCATGAGGATTAGGAAGGGAAATCCACCTCTGCCAGCCAAACGAGAGATGACCAGGAGAACTCGGAGGCAAGCTTTACAGCCAAGACCCACCTGGCTGCGGGCACACACCAGCTGCACAGCAAGCTGAGCTCACAGGCTTATGACCACAGGCTGTGAGAGGTTCAGAAAGACAAATATAGAAACAATAAAACATAAAGACCGTAATGTCGAGGGAGGAAGACCCATGGTCAGCCCAGAACATTGCTCTTACTAAACTGTAAGAAGTTCATATGGTGATTTTCCTAAATGTTCATTAAACTATGTGAACTGTTACTTTTTCCTCTACAGCTGGGGCAGGATGACACACTTGTCCAGGACCATGGGGTCCTCAAGAAGAAGACAAAGAAGAGAAGAACAGGGGGAGATGCCCGGAGAAATCAGCGCAGATGTGATCAGGAGGATATGGCCGCGAGTCTGCCTCCCAGAAGCCACCCAACTCTGGACAAGTTGCCTCTCCGAGCCTCAGTTTCCTCATCTCTAAAGTGGGAACAGTACCCACTTTTCGAGGACCTTGTGAGGATTGGCTTCTTTTCCTAATGTGACTAGCCTGTGGCTGGCCTCCAGAGGGAGAGACAAAGGTGTGTGGGTGCCCGGCGCTCTCCCTCCAGGAAGCACGGGGCACAGCAGCCTGGGTGTCAAGATGCCAGAATCTCAGGCAGGCTTGTATCTGCATTTCCATGTCCTTTGGGGATAAGAGATAAGAGGACTTGAAGGTCTCACAAACAGTCCTACAGTGACCACGGGAATTCCTAGCTGCAAAAAGCATTTCAGCTCTGGGGTCAACCCCCTCCCTTCTATTGAATAATGAGACTTCCAGACCCTCAAAAATGTGTGCCAGTGACTCTCCCCTTCCTTTTCTGCTGCTAACTTTGAATCTCCTGTTTTCTGACATTCTCAGCTTCCGGGAAGCCTCTTAAACACATTCCCATGAGAAAGATATTCCTGTCTGGGAATGGGCGAAGGAAGGAAGGGAGGGAGGGAGGGAGGGAGGGAGGGAAGGAGGGAGGGAGGGAAGGAATGAATTAGGAAAACACTTGGCCAGGATTCCACTAGCCTGAGACGGTCCACCCACTTCCTGCACTGTGGCCGTCTCTACAGGGGTGGCCAGGTCTCTGCCTCCGGGTGTGCCGCAGCCCTGGTATCATCCGTAATGAGAATTCAACCTGAAAGCGGTAGAATCGCTTCAGAAAGCAACGAAGCCCACCCTGGCAAAGCTGACAAGGAATATGACCTGTGACTCAGCAACCTTATTCCCAAGTACACGGTCTGAAAACTCTTATACCATGAGATAGAAGGAGATTCTCCAGCGCTGTTTGTAACAGAAAAACCTGGAAACAAACCACATATCCATCAAAGGCAGAATGTGTTCATACACTGTTACATCTTCAAACCATGGAGCATGACACATGAGTGAACATAAACAGACTACCTAACAAACATGAGTAAATCTCAGAAAATGTAATGAGGAGGAAACCAAAACACAAAAGAATATGTTTATGTTCCATTTATGTGAATTTCAAAGTAACCAAAACTAAGTAACGCATTATTTAGGGATAACTATGTTTGAGATAAAACTATAAAGAAAGCTAAGGGGCTGACTGGTTACCTCTGGGGGCTGAGAGGGGGACGTAATCGAGGACGTTCACCCAACAGTTTTCAAAGGAACTGGCAGTGTTTTCTTTTGAAGCTGCCTGGATGGAACTTGAGTGTTTATTTTATGATTGTAATTATGTGTTTTTAAATGTTCAAATATTTTATTCACATCCATGGGTATAATTTATTTTATAATAAGAAAAGTAATGTAACCCCAATACACACAGGGCCCCTTGGGCGGCCCCGGCTCTCAACTCCACACTATCTTGAGTCCAATATGAACAACGAGGGGCAGCCTTGACAATAATGCCCATTTTATTAAAAGTTTTGTGGAAGATGGAAATGAGTGTTACATATTGCACAGCACATGACAAAAGTTAAACTTCCCCTTTTATGGTCTCCGCTCCTCATTTCTGCACTGGTTTCACAAATGTGCTCTCTTCCCCAAACATCTGTCTCCTCTGAAGCCTAAGAAGCAGCCCTTCCATAAAAGGAAACAATCAATTTGTCCCACGTTCCACAGTCAGACATCCTGGCCTGATCTTGCCCCCAAAGCATGATTTTTGAATCTCATAAAAAAACCATTGGCTACCCCTACAAACTATGTTAGGAAAACAAAAACGCCTGGATGAACAGGAATCCATTTCTGCCAAAAAGAAGTAAAAATCCATGAAGCGTGGACAAATTAGAGAGGTGCTGACTCTCTCAGGAATAAGCAAAGCCAGCTTCACTGTCACAGGCGCACACTAGGTCCAATCGCTGTTCGTTCATTCTTAGTTTATGGTTCACTCAACTTTGGGCAAGAATAGAAGTCCCTGGACGTGGAGCCCCTGGACGTGTCTTCTTAGCTATAAACCCACTACTCGTGTGCACCACCGTATCCTTCGTTGTCCTTCTGCTACAATCGGGAAGGGAAACACCCCCACCAAAGCTTCACCTATTCTCCGACACTAGCAGACTTCAAGTCTTAAACAATCCCTTTCTTCTCCTGAACCTCCAATTTCTCCCTCTGTTGTTGGTATAAACCTATCCTGTGTCTCTCATAAAGGACACAGCAACACTAAGTCTCCCCGAAGCAGGCCTGCCCGGAGCTCCTGCCTCCTCGCCTGCTCTCTCCTAACACCTGCTGCCTGCACCTCCTGAACCCCCCCTGCCTGCTCTCTCCTAACACCTGCTGCCTGCACCTCCTGAACCCCCCCTGCCTGCTCTCTCCTAACACCTGCTGCCTGCACTTCCTGAACCCCCCCGCCTGCTCTCTCCTAACACCTGCTGCCTGCACTTCCTGAACCCCCCCTGCCTGCTCTCTCCTAACACCTGCTGCCTGCACCTCCTGAACCCCCCCTGCCTGCTCTCTCCTAACACCTGCTGCCTGCACCTCCTGAACCCCCCCTGCCTGCTCTCTCCTAACACCTGCTGCCTGCACTTCCTGAACCCCCCCCCGCCTGCTCTCTCCTAACACCTGCTGCCTGCACCTCCTGAACCCCCCTGCCTGCTCTCTCCTAACACCTGCTGCCTGCACTTCCTGAACCCCCCCTGCTCCACCGGCCGACACGGAGCGCCGGCCCTCAGCACGCACTGCACCGTTCTGTCCAAGGCGCCCACGGCCCCCCACATCGTGCAGAGCTCGGCAGATGCCTCAGGCCCCATTCTCTCCTAAATTTCTCAGAGACAGCACCCATGCTTCTGTGAGTCCCTCTCCTTTTTGCTTCCAAAAGCCACCTCAGTGTTCCTTAATGGTTTTTCCTCTTTTACCTGAATTCCAAACCCTAGAGGTCCAAAGAGCTTGTGAGCCCTCTCTGCCCGCATCGGCTCCCACAGGCCTACGTATGAGGCCTCGAGTTTACATGTGAGGCCTCTGCGCTCCTCTGAGCTTAAAACTCATACCCAGCTTCCCACCTAGAGCCTCCTCTTGGGTAACTTACATCTCAATGCAAATGGAACTCTGTCAACTTTGTTTTGAGCATCTGTTTGTCCTTCTGCATTTCCCCAGATCCAGGCATGGCAATCCATTACTGAAGTCAGAGACCCTCTTGATTCCATTCTTTCCTTCACTGCCCACACCCAAATCATCAACAAATCTGATCAATTTTCATCTTTAAAATATAAGCTTAAGCCTACATTCCTGTGACTGTACTGCCGTCGCACCATCCCAAGACAGCAGAATCTCCTCTACTCACGCCACTGCAGACCTCTCTTCTGAGCCCCGAGCCATGGGCCAACAGCTCTGTAAAAATCACCTCATTCGTGTCTCCACAGGCTGCCTGCCTCATTCTACCCCACCCCCGTCCCACTCAGGTCTCCACGCTGCGTGTCCTCTGCCTGGAGTACTCATCTCCCTGATTCCCTCCTGCGTCACCCACTCTCTTCTTCGCCACAGTAGGGATGCCTGCCAGTCTCTGCTCAGTCTCTTATTTAGTCCCTTCTTAACAAGCTAATTACAAATGCCAGTCACTTCATTTATTTCCTTCTGCTGCTTTCCTTTTTGTCAGTTTCTCCTCCTTGAATACAGGCTTCATGAGAAGCAGGATCTCCCGTGTCTTGTTTATCATTATTCTCCCAGTCGAGCCCAGTGCCTGGCATAAAATAGTTGCCAGGTAGAGCAACAGAAGCTAGATAATGACACATTCATCATAAGCCCACAATCAAATGACTACAGTATAAATGAATTTATTGTGTCTTATGCGTCAGTCATTGTGTTGGGGAGACAGAAAGAGAAGACAAGGAAATATGGCACAGTGAACCCCACAGCAGAGGTATACACAGGATGCAATCGGCAAACAAAGGTAGGGCCCCTGATCTAGTGTGGGGTGGGCACACAGGAAAAGAAAGGCTATACAGAAGAGTGTGTGTGGTATTTCAGAGGCTGTTCTAAGCCATCAGATGAAAAGGTGGGAAAGGACATTCCTAGAGGAGTAAAGACAGAGTGTGCCTCTCTGAGAAGGCACTGACTCGCCTGACTCCTCCCCATCTCATTCCTCCAGCCGAAGCATGTAAACCAAGGGCCCTGATGTCACTCTGAACCCCGGACTAGACACACGTGCCACACATCAAAATGTCCTCTCATCCCCAGCCTTTGTCTCCAAGAAGTACTGTCTTTATTTATCTCAAGCGCACTTACTTAAAAAGGCCACCTGCAAAATGTAAAGGTTTCATGGCTGAGGTAACAACTTGGAATCCATTCCCTGAGCGTGAGCTCTTGTGGCATCAGCCTGAATGAGAACCTCACCGCAGAGATGACTGCTGCCGCACCACTATATCGCTCACTCCACGTTCAGCCCAGAACCGGCGCCCGTTGCCCAGGAACTGTGTCTATGACAGAGAAGTTTCTCTGCACATCAGAAGTTCTCATAGTAAAGGTGTTCTATCGAAACGTTTATGATCAGGAAAAAAAGAAGCAGGTAAGTAGACAGTACTCATCAGAATCTGAGTATAACCATCAGTTTCTAAGTCTAAGATCTGTGCATTCACAGGGTGTCATTTGAGTTATACTCAGTTAAGAACTTCAATATGATGTTTCCATCCTAAGACTTGAAATTCTGCTTTAAAACACAAATATTAAAATAGGAAGGACCTTTAGAAATAACTTGTTCACCCTTCATTTTATAACTGAGGAGACTAAAGACCAATATATTAGAACCATGTAATCAAGGTGTTTGTGATGGTTAATTTTATGGGTCAACATGACTGGGCCATGGGGTGCACAGATATTTTAGTCAGACATTATTCTAGGCGTGTTGTGAGGGTGTTTGGGGGTGGAATGGATAGACCCAAGAAAGCAGATTATGCTCCCTCATGTCCTCATGTGGGTGGGCCTCATCCAACCAGTTGAAGGTCTAGGTAAAACAAAAGGCTCAGCAAGAAAGAATTCTCTTTGTCTATTTTTGAGCTGGGATATCCATCTTCCCCGCCTTTCAAATTGGGACTTGGACTGGAACTTACACTATGAACTCTCCCAATTCTCAGACTTACACTGGTCCCGTACCATCAGCTCTCCTGGTCCTGAACTGCTCAGTCCCCACAACTGGGTGAGCCAATTCCTTGTAATAAATCTCTCTCTGTGCGCGCACGCGCGCGCACACACACACACACACACACACACACCCCTACCTACGGGCTCTGTTTCCTGGAGAAGCTTTAGACCTAATACAGTGTTGACTGTCATCCTAACAGAAGCTCCATTCCCTGCTTCCACAGCCTCCTCCAAACACCAGCAGCCCTAGAGGCCCCGGTCAAACACATTAGCAGCGTCCTCCACCCAGGCCCTGCCATGTTGCTTTGTGGCTCTGCGTCCACCTGGGTGGCCTGTCCATAATCCCGCCTTCTCTTCCCTTTGGCCTTTCCCTCTCTGTTAGTCTTCTCTGCTTCTAAGCACCCAGACTCTTCTATTCACTTGAAAGAATCCAATCCAATAGTCCATACTCGGAGAATGCTGGCTCACTAAGTCACTCCGGTGTTCCGCCTGCCTTCCGCCCCATCCGTCAGTCTCCCTTCTGACTTCACCCCCCTGCACACCCAGCTTCACTTCCGTGGCCTTCTAAGGAAAAGCACCACTTGCCAGTATCTGAAACCTCCTCTGTCTCTGCCCTTCCTTCACACCATTCCCACACCCCGGAATGTAACTCGAATCACGTCAGCTGCCAGCTTCCTCCCATGTTTCCCCCAGGCTGCAGCTGCTGCTAGAGAAAAATCGCACAACTACACGCTGACGATAACAACGGTCACCGGCATGCTCCACGCTGTTCCACAAACAGTGTTTCCTACTAGTGACCCCAACTTGCAACAAGAATTACCTCGACATCTGTCCGCTCTCCTCGGAGGCTTGATTCCTCTACATCTGAGCTCACTCTCAGAAAATTATTTGTACTCCTACTTCACAGAAGATCTGGGATCCTCTGCCCAGGAACTTGCTCAAATTTCTAACTTACCATGTGACCTTCATTACTCAGTGCCTAACTGTGCCTCAGTTTCTTCATCTCAAGAAACGGGATGCTAATAAAGAGTAGCAGGTAAATGAGTGATGCTCTGAGAATGGCTCCCACGCAGGGAAGGGCACAATACATTTTGCTGTGATTGTTATCTCTGGGCCTTCTTTGGGACTATGCCGTCCACTGACTGCTCCCTCTCTTGACCCTTCAGCCTTCCTTCCTTTCTGGGATAATTTCCACACACACTTAAACATTCTCAACCATTCCCTTTCCAAAAAACAGATCAACCATACCCCTCCCTTCATCATACCTCTCCCTCCAGCTGCTGGCATCCCTAAACCCCACTGCACAGCAGTTTAATCGCACGCACTCCCCGCCTCTCCCCTACTTGCTTGTGAACTCACTGAAGCCAACTCTGTCACTCGACTAGAACTCCATTTGCCCGGACCACATATTACTAAAGTCTAAAGAAAACATCGTCCTCACAAGCAACATCTGACATGGTGGTGGTGCATGCACGCTTTTTGAAAAGCTGCTTTTCACTGGCTCTGGGACCAACCCTCCTGGTTTTCCCCCTGCTCCCCTGACCCAGCTTGTTTGCTGGCTTCTATCTCAGCTAACAAATCCTTCAATGATAGGTTCCTCAGGTACCTTCTAGTCATTCTTTTTCTCACTCCTGTGCTATGAGATATCAACCACAGCCAAAACATCAATTTATTCTCAACAGATCAATCATTGCTAACTTGTACCTCTGGCCCAGATTTCTCTTCAGAGTTCCAGGCTCATACATCTAATTGCTCACTAGGCACATCTACCTATACATCTTAGACATCTCAAGTTCAACACGTCTAGAGTGGAAATACTCTTCTTCTCTGGCCATCTGGAGAACCTGCTTCTTATCCAGTACTCCCTGTCTCACTAAAAGGCAACTCCACTCGCTCCTTCACTCAAGACAGAAAGCTAGGAATCATCTGCTTTCCTTTACCTCTTACAATTTCAACAAGTCTTACCCATTCGGTATCTTAAATATCTCTCTGACTCATTCACTTCTCTCCTTTTCCACTGTCCCATATAAGCCAATGCCACACTGCACATACCTTTAAACTAATGTCCAATCTGGCTTCCCTCCCTCCCTTTTCCAAATTTCAGCTAGAATAATCTTTCTAACATATTGATCTGAATGAGGTCACACACATCCCCTACACACACACTTAAGATCTTCCACTGACTGATATTCGTTCTTAGAGTAAAATCCAGAGATGGGGGAGTCAGGGGTGGGCAAAAAGCAAAAGGAAATGAAAGTACCTTTTTATCAAGAAGTTAGTCTTTTTATCAATAAAATAATAAATGTAGCTATGTGTGTGTTATCTAGACTCATTATTAAAAAAAAATCTAAACTCCTTAAAAGGGTTTATCAGCCCCTGCAGAGTCTGACTCCCAGCACTGGGCTTCTGTCCTGCAGCGTGCCTGGCATCTTTTCCTTCTCTCTTTTCTTCATGGTTTAAGACCACTTCTTCCAGGGAGACCTCCATGACTCTAGCTTCGATACTCCATGACCTTCCCTGTACTTTCCCTGGCAGAGAACTCACCAGAATTTGTTGGGATGACTTAATCAACATCAGTTTTCCACAGTATAAGCTCTGGAAGGACCAGAATCATGACTGTCTTGTTCCCCATACACCCCAGTGCTTCTCAAAACTCCTGACACACACGGGCATTTAATGAAGACTGGTTGAGTAAATGAATGAAGGCTGTTTTCCTTGTGAATGTCTCAATTCCTTAAGTGGCATTTCTCTAGATTCCCTATGAATCATGGCTGAATTTGTATATGTAAAATGACCATAATAAGAGTTATTGACTGAATCAAAGGAAAAGAAGCAATTAGAGTGGTTTACCCCTGAACTCTCCCATAGAACAAGTTAATCTGAAGGAAAGGAATTACTTAATGAAAACCAAGAATCTGGGAGTTAGTTTAGTGGTGTGATGTAAAGACCTTGGAGAAAAACTTTAATGGACATTGTACTCAGATTAAGACTGACTATAAAAAAGATCATTTATAGCACACGTTTCCAGGAGGGTCATCTTAGAAACTGTGAAGGAACACCTATTTTAGTTAAAGATCTTAGAGGAGAAGAATTTGGGATAGGAAGTGCCAAATATGAGGGATTGTTAAATAAGGCATGTCTTAATCTGGACAAAATCGGTCTCTGTATCATCTATACTTTCTACATCTTTAAACAATAATCTGTCTCTAATTAATGCCACTTCAGGTAAGTCTGACATGCTATTTCCCTTTTTTTATATATGGATCACAAGTGAGGTTTACAGACAACAAAGGCCTTAAAACGGGATAGGCTTGGTCTTTGCCCCAAAATTAAATCAGAAAAGAACACATTTTAATGTTCTTGCTTTGATACAAATAAACAAAGTAGAAGAGTACCTAAGAAACGGAAATTCACATTTCATCAGCGGCATTGCAAACTTTTCAAAGGTTTAGATTTTGCACTGGGAAAACCTGGCTGGTGCTGTTGAGGACGTTTGCCAGCAGGTGGCATCCTGAGCCAATTAATGCAAACCACGTGCACTAATGTAACTAGACACATCCACACTTCCAAGAATTTTAAATATAATTTTCCTTTTGAGATATATATATTCTGAACACATTCAGGGGACTGTGGAATCCACACCCTCTGTAAAACATACATACATGTGCATAAACACATTCCTCTACTGGGGACTAGAGTAACAGCACCGTACCATGGGGGAAAACATTAACAAGACGGACGTACAGGTTATACATACGTATGTGCGTGTAACCCGAATGCTTCCCGGGAACAATCCATCTCCTCCAAATGGGTATTTAACACCGTCTAATAAATATTCCACATTTCTCTGCTACAGTACCGTTCTCTCTCCGCAGCAACTCACCCAGCTCTCTTCAAACATCCAGCATCCTCTTTTTCCCAGTTACTCTCTGAAGATGACTTGACACTTAATTGAAAAGGAGGAGCAAGGGGAGGCGGCAGTGCTACCTCCACAATCAGATGCAAGTTCCTTACCTTCCAGGTGTCAAAGGTGCAAATCTGCATCCTCATCATCTCACCTGCTTTCCCTCCGGGGCAATCAAGGGCTGGCTCTCCAGCTTCAGAAAGTTACTGCCTCACCATGACTCTGGACCCTATTCCCTTCCTGCCTTCCCAGCAACCGTGGTATCGTTCACGCTTTCTGTCTCTCTCTCTCCCTCCCAAATATTCAAACTACCCTTCATAATAATTTCCTTACCAATGGGTTTCAAAACGCTCAGGCGTCTCCCTCCAAAAAATAAATAAAATGGGTGGAGATACAAGTTGGTCATGAGCAGATCACTGCTGAGACTGCGTGAGTGGTCCATGAGGTTCATGATGCTATTCTAATTTTTTTATTTGAAATTTTTCACAATTAAAAGTTGTAAAATAAGAAAAACAAAAAAGATGTTCTTGTCTGGCTCCCGTGCCTTCCAGCTCACCACCCTCTCCTCATTCCTTCTCAGCCAAACTTCTGACTTGCCTGTACGCATTCCCCCAATGTCCTCCCTTCCCACACCCTCTGCAGTCCACTCTAATCTGGTTTCTTGCCCTGATGCTCCATGGAAACTAAAACAACTCCCACCACCTCCATGTCACTTAATTGAATGGGTATTGTTCATAACAATAGTTCATGACTTCTCAGGAGCTCAGTTAAGCCCCTTTGCAGACACCCATTTCCCTTGGCTTCAAAAATGCTCATGTTCTGGTTTTCTTCCCACCTCGCTTGCCTGTTTCACTACTTGCTGTTAAATGCTGGAGCTCCTCGTAGCTCATTCCGGGGGCCTTCTCAGTCTGCACTTTTAATCTCATTCATTCTCTTGGCTTCAGCCTCCACAAACATGCAGATGACTCCCCAAATCAAATCATCAGTTTAGACCCTGACCCAGCTCTTGACTTTATACATACCTGACCTCTCCTCTTAGATATCTCAAAAGCACCTCAAAATTAGAAGTTCAAGGCTGAACCAACCTGGTTTTCTACCACGAACCTGGTCTTCTTCCAGTGTTTCCCATCTTGGTCCATAGTAAGCAAGCCAGAAATCTTGGAACCATCCTTGACAACTGCCTCTTCTTTGTACCATTTCCAATCCATCACCGAATCCTGTACCTTTTAGCTCACAAATCCCTCTAAAGCCCACCTTCTTCTATCTCCACCACTACTACCCGTACCACCAGGATCCTCCCCCGGGCCACCAAGGTCACTTCTCACCTCGAGAACTGGTGGTAACTGTTGCTTCAGCTCCGGCATCTACCCTGACACCCTTCCACACTGTTCTCTGAGCAGCGGCTGGAGTGATCTTTCTAAGATGCAAATCTAATCATGTTATTCTTTGACTTAAAACCCTTCAGTGGGTTCCCCTTGTTTTCCAGAAAAGGACAAAAACCCCTCCAGTTATGACCAGGCCCTGTGGGGTCAGCCCCCCGCCTCCTACCTGGTCTCACTTCACAGCACCGTCTGCCTTGCTGTCTGCAGTCAAACCCCAGCCCCTCCTGGCTCAGCCACTTGCTCTCCCTCCCACAGCAAGGCCTTTGTGCTCCTCTGGGTCTGGGAAGCTCTTTCCTTCATTCTTTGCCTCGTTATTTCCTACTGATCTTTCAGACTCAGGCCAAGAGACGCTTCCTGGAAGAGCCTTTCCTTGGCCTCTTTGAAGAGGTCAGCTGTCTCTGCCCCACTGATCTCTCCACTCCTCCATTCTCAGTTGCAATGTTACAGGTATTTGCGTAACAATCTCTGCCTCTTTCTGCTCATCACTGTATCCCAGTACCTCGCTCGATACTTAGCACTTCATAGGTACTAAATATAAATACTTGTTGAATGAGTAAATGAATTAATATTTTTCCCTGTCAGGTTTCTAATACTTAACCCGTCTCTGGGCTATATCCCCCTTCATCTCTGAGTGAATACTCGGGGGTCACAAACTCATTTTTAATATAAACATGTTTCTGTGCTTTTACAACTAGGGTATGTCAGGCACCCATATGTGGGGCATGCCAGACATAACTTTTACTATAAGATTTGGGGCCAAATAATTATTTTTGTACTTAAAAAAATGTAGGCATAATGAAGTAGAGCCCAAAATTTGTACTAGAATGTAGCATAAAGTATAAGACTTCAAAGTAAGGCTGTACTTGGCAAAGACCACCTGCGGCTCTGTTTCCTGACACCTGGGGGGCAAGCAGTCGCTCTCCTCTGCTGTTAGGGGGATACCTACCTACAAAAATGTAAAAGCACTCTTAGGAGTTTGCACATAATTAGAAAAGGAAAAAAAAAGGTTCCTATTCCTTCAAAACAAATGTAATCTGTCCTAAACAGTCTGCTATTTTGGATGGTACTGCTTTCCTCCTCCAAAACAGCCTTGGATGCAGAAAAAGGAAGAAAAGGTTGTGAGGGGGTGTTAGTGATTCCCAGGTGATGTGCCTCTGAGGCCTAGGACCAGGCTGGGACCATGGCAGGGACACTCCCAGAAAGGACCCTAGACAGGGACACCGCAGCCAAGCTCAGCCTCCCCTCTCCTTCCAATCCCAAGAAATGTGTCTTAGTCTCCTTCCCTCTTCTCTAGACAGACACACGTGCCCTCATGCCTGGCTGTACCGCCCTGCAGCGCTCCCAGAAGGAAGGCCTCCACATGGCCCTCTCCACAGGGGCCTGCAGAACCTTGTTCCTAATGCAAGGCTCGCTTCTCAGAGCCCCAGAGAGACATCCAGGGCCCCCACAGTGACCACAGGGGAGGGAAGTACTCATGGGGGGTAAGTGGTATGGAAGGGAGAGGATGCATTTATTTTCCCTGGTGCTCATGATGCCCAAGCATCTTCAAGGGATAGAAACACGTGGTGCCTGGATGGCTAAGTCCGCGGAATGCTCACATATGATCTCCAGAAAACTAGCTCGAGGCATGCAATCTTCAGGAGACTAGGGGAAATAGCTGTCCTAAACAAAGGAAGCTGGCATTTGGTTTGGGGTGTTTTTGCACCTGCTATGTATATAACCATCTAGATGCATTTACATTTCCCCTTCTTTAATTCTATGTATTATTTGGCTCATTTTCTGGGTGAGGAAATCAAGGAAGTTCCCAGACTCACCCCCTAGACAGGCAGTGAGACCCAGGTCCACGCCACTCCACGCACTCTCCCATCCTGCCATGTTCGCTGCCACGCGCTCTGCCTCACCACCTCCCCGGAACCACCCCCGGTGTTCCCAGTGGCCCACCATTACCATTACAGAAGCAAAGAAATCCCAGTTTCCAAGGAGGACACCGAGAAGCCTCAACACGTTTTGTCCCGTTGTGATTTATAGAAACTACTAGGGACACAAACACTGAACAAATGATCAGGGGAGTAAGTCCCACTTCTTATGGCTTTTAATACAAACAAAATGAACATTTTCACTATTGACAACCATTGTAATGATAATCAATAAAAATAACTAGTGCCCAGGCTAAACATAAGTGATCCACGCCAGGTCAGCTCCCCAGAGAGATGAAAAATCACTTTTTCAGGTGATATTCTTATGAAACCGTCTGCCTTTGGTGGCATCAGCGCCACCACCGGAAAACAACCGTGCCATACCCTGCTGCTTCCGAAAGGCTTTGGGTCCAGCAGACCTGCAAACATGCCCCTCTCCTCAATGCAGTCTCTTCCCCAACAACAGCCAAGCCTCTCAACTCGTAAGTCAGATTCCATCACTCCTCTGCTCAAACTGATGACTTTTATTAATACTGGGAAGCCTGACCTACAAAGCCTTATGCCAGCACTTGCCAGTGGGTCTGGAATTGCCCCAAGGAAGTGGTTTGAAAATTCAGTGCAGCAGTTTCTGTTTGCTTAATGGCTGGGGACCACCTCTACCTGTAGAGAGGCAGGGTCCCTGGGATCCGTGTGTCCTGCCATGTGCTGGTGCATCTCCCACAAAGAAAACTTGGCCCCATGTTGTGCATTTATTTTAAATGACCTA
The DNA here is from genome assembly GCF_030020395.1 of Manis pentadactyla. Lineage (NCBI taxonomy): Eukaryota > Metazoa > Chordata > Mammalia > Pholidota > Manidae > Manis > Manis pentadactyla. The sequence goes on along the minus strand of NC_080037.1, from coordinate 8,292,191 downwards.
CTAAACAGCCAGTTGTTGCAATCTGGGCCTAGAGTCTAATGCATTTTTACTATAAATACACAGAGTTTTCTGAATGATTTAAAACTTCCTAAAACATCCAGGAATCCAAAATGCTGCATACTTTGCAAGAAGATTTAATTTGCTTGATCATAAATTTATCAACAGCGTTCACCAGTTTGGAAAATCGCAGCACTGCTGATGAATGACATCCCTTGTGATAATTTAAGTCAGCCATGTAACATGGGTGCCCTGGCCTCTATATACACATATATAGTGTGTGGTGTGTGTGTGTGTGTGTGTGTGTGTGTGTGTGTGTAGCTGCTGCATTGAAGGTGACTCTTCAATAGGAGGACTGCTAGTGTGGTGTTTATGTATTAAAATACATATTATTTATTACAAATGGATTTCCTTTTATTCCTCTCTTATATTGCAAGGATCTCATATTGACTTGTTTTAATTAGGTGTGTGGGAAGTTTCTATTGCCTGTGAATTTCACTGCAGGGTAGCAAAGGAGAAGAGAGAAAACGCCAGATTTATCATACAAGGCAGAGTCGGGTGTGAAAGCGTCGGGAACATCATCCTTTACGACGTGCCCCCCACCAGTCTCCGGAACTGACTCTCCCATCACTCATGACCTCCGTGCTTGCCCTCGAAGCCACCAAGCCTGTGCCCGCCCCAGGGCCTCAGCTCTCACCGGGCCTCTGCTCGGAAGGCCCATCATCCAGCTCTCACTAGCGCCCACTCATCTCTCCTGCTTCATTCCTGGCTCTCAGATGTCACCTCCTGGGAAAGCCTGTGACCCCACACTTCACCTTACCTTTTTACCATCGGTTAAGCTCCTCCGGCATGTATCTTTAGCTACAATTCTACCTTCATATCATTTGCCCCCCTACTCTAGATCTCTGCCATGCCACGAGAGAAGAGGGCCAAGTGCCTTTGGAACCCAGTGCCTGGAGCATGGAGAGTGGCACAAAGTGGGCATCTGATGAATATGTGTACAGTGGATGAATGGCTGCGTGAAGATACTGCCTGTGCTCCTGATACTGGGAGCCACGTCTCTTCCTACTCCCTATCTACATAATTTATAGGCAATCTAAGTCAGCATTAATTCTTTTAAATATATCCATTAAATGCCTACCATATTTCAGGCACTGAGGACACAATAAAAAATAAGACAAACCTGCCCGTACACTTTGTAAATAGCGATCAGGTCCAGCACCTCTGAAGCATTTGAATCTTTCAGAGAAGTGACTTCATAAAAAAACCACCCATTTCTATTTTATATTGAGTGTCTTTTAAATAGAATGTGATATTTATAAATGTTTATTTGTCATGTATTAAGAAAAAAGCTCTTATCACCTATAAAGGAATTTTTTGCTAGTGTGAAAAATCTTTCCCCCAGTCCCAGTGAGATCCTTCTTCAAGTCCCCAAAACACCACCCCTCAGAGACTGAGGGAGTAAAGGCTGGGAGATGTGCGAGTGGAAGCTTCTAGTCCCCTTAAGTGGTGTAGCCAGCAGGGACCTCTGCCTACCTGGCTGGGATGAAGCTCCCCTGCTAAGGCACAGAGGGGCCATCACCCCCTGAAGGCCTCCACCAGCTAGAGAAGTCCAGCCTGTCTTCTTTCTGGGGGAAGCACAAGTTGGCATCAGCCCCAGTGAGTGCACACAGCCACCCTGGACGCTCCAGACAGGGGCTGACTCTTCAGACCCTTTCACCCACCCACAATGTGGCCGAGCACCTTTCCCACATGCTGACGAGGGACGAAAGCGCCTCAAAGCTAACAGCCTGTATATCTGTACAGATCTGCACAGGGGACTTTCTCATCCATTTCCACATTTGGAGGAGAGATAATTTAATCTTGTGTTTATAAATAAGCAATGGACATAGGTTCAGCAATTTGACAAAAGTGCAGCTAAAACCAGGGTCTTCTGATTCCAAGTTAGAAAACAGGAGTGATTGGCTAAAATCAGGTTTGGGGGATTATCTGTGGGTTTTGATTCTCAGGGGTATAGAACTTCACCGGAGGAGGTGGCTACACTGCACCCTGGTCAACCGTTTAAACAAATCTCAAATAAATGCCTACTTGGGCACACGTCCCCTACCAGTTTCCACTCTCAGCCCGGCTCCCACGGTTTCATGAAACCTTTACTCCTAGTAAGTTTCTAGACTTGAGCAAATCGTGGAGGGGGCCATAAGGAACTCCATCCCTGTCCTGACCTTACACGGTGATAGGGGGACAACCTCCTTACCTCTCTTAACTCTGTCCCAGACCCACTGCAGCAGAAAGGTGGGGAAAGTAAAGACATAGATTCTGGATACAGCTGAAAAATATGACACGTCCCTTCCCTAAACTCCCTCGCCACCCTCCCACCCACCTCCCACACACCCACCAATGTTTCCTTTCAGGCCAGAGCTTAAAGCAAACATATCTAGGATAGGCTGAGCTAACAATAAGAAAAAGGCTCCAGAAGGGTCAGCCCAGGAGTTTCTGGTCCACACCAGAATCTTCCAAAGGGCGTACCCATGGGGCTGGCGGAGGATGGTTAGTACCTGAATTGATGTCCCACCAAGCTGACTCAGAAAGGCTCTTACTGCAAGAACTTTAAGTCTCTTTAAAGTGCCGTATAACTTAACAGACTTAAAGTTTGAGTTTCAATTTGCTACAAATGTGCACATGACCTATAGGCAAAAAACACCCAGAGTCCTCCAATCTCCCTCTCAATTCCCACCGCTCGGCACTGATTCGTTAGGCAGTGAGTGCGTTCGCCCCCCTCACTTCACCCCGGCTCCCTTCGGGTGCAGGGCCGTGGCCTCACTCTGGGCTGTGGGCCCAGAGACCCGCACGGGGTGATGCCGGCCCCCAGCACTCAGCCGCTGAAGGGAGAGTCGCACCTTTTCAGGTTTCTTGGGTTCAGCCGCTGAGGGGAGAGTCGCACCTTTTCAGGTTTCTTGGGTTCAACTGAGGTGGAGGTCAGTTCCTGGCCCAGGCGGCTCCCTCTAGCTAATACGGCGGAGGCTGCAGTGGGCAGAGGAGAGTGAGCCAGACCAGCCTAAAATAGAAATCCAAGTTCTGTCCCTGTCTACCCAAGCTCCCAGTCTGGCTGAATGTGGCCCATTAGATGAGACAGGGAAAGAGAGCAGAAGTGAATGGAGGCTAAGAGATGGCTTGTTGGGAATTATGAAAACAGCATTCAGATGCAACCCTCAGAGCATGTCCTGCAAACAGGAAAGACAACAAACTTCTCACAGTAAAGTGCATGTAAGTGTAAGACAATCACGTTTCTGGGGACAGGCCTGTCTGTGGCTGGTAATCAGTGTACTGTTGTGCAGTTTATTCCACTGAGACAAAGAATAATGATTACATCTGACCTTGTAGATGAGGGAGTGAGGGGTGATCTCTGGCACAAAAGCCCAGCCTTCGGAACACAAAGTAACACTGATGACCACAGAGTAAGAAATTATCTTCTGCCTGACCCCATCCATCCTGTGACCCACCTTGAGCAAGGTGGGGGTCACCTTGGCAGACAACTGGATGCCTCCTCATCTGTAGATGGGACGGTCTGCCTTATCCGTGTTCTCAGAGGTAAAGGAGGGAACCACAGTGGTCCCAGAACCGGTGGCCTGGCATCTCGGTCACTGTGTGCAAGCAATTCTCCTATGAAGCAAAGGATTCAAAGACTGTGTCTGTCAGGCTGAGCAGGGAGATGCAGCAGACATCGGAGCCTTCACCAGACGATGAAAATCAGCAAGGGAGGAACAGAGAAAGAATGAAGAGCGAGGGAAGGAAGGAGGAAACGGGGTCCAGGATTCCCAGGGAAAGGGGCTTCCTTTCTCGTGCCCAGAGCCCCCAGGGGAGGATAAATTAATCACCAACCTTGCGTGAAGGCATGCAAAATAAAAGAGGCCCCCGCCAGGTGACCATCTCTGCCGGGACTCGAACCCGGAACCTCTGGATTAGAAGTCCAGCGCGCTCGTCCATTGCGCCACAGAGACCTCACCACACACACAGCATCAGCACCAGAACTGAAAAAGCACATACCTTCTGCATCACCGAGCCATCTCAGCACCCCGCTCTCTGACGGTGGGGGGACAGGGACAGCTGGAAAATCTGGAGTGGAGATCCAAGCAGCCGGCTGCACCCAAGCTTTCCTCGGTACTGTGGGTCCTGGGTCCTCAGAGGATGGGAGGGATGTGGAGGTGGTCATTTCCCCAGTCCCGGGATCTCTGGCGGCGTAGGACAGAGCTACAGCCTCTGCTCTCCTTCCCTCTCCATCCCTGAGGGAGGAGACGGAGACAGTCCCTATTCTCATGCTAATTAGGCAGAGCGCACCCAGCCCCTCAGAGGAAACAGAAGCCATGTCCACCTCCACCCCTCTCCCTCCCTGTGGTTTCACCCCAGTCCAGCTATTCTCAGACAGGGGCTGGGCAAAGCTGGGAGATTCAGGGAAACCCTCGGTCCCTGAGACAAAGGAGCTGCTTCCGTGCAGAGACAGTGTGAACAGCAGCAGAGACCGGCAGGGAGGCTGGGCTCCAGGAGGCTGGTCCAGTTCTCGGCTTTGAGAGCCGCATGTGTGAAGCCTACGGAAGAGATCGCAGACTGATGTGATGTTCCTCCGGCAGCTTCACTAGAATTGAGGGTGAGGGAGGGGACGGAACAGCAGCGAGTGTGTGTTTGAGAGAGTGTGCGTGCATGCACGTGCGTGTGTGCGCGTGTGTACATACAGGGAGGAGGGAAAGAGCGGCTCCCTAATGAAATACAGATGGTCCTCGCACAGCTCTGCATTAGTACCTGCTCCCGCCTCCCCTTCCTGAGCTCCAGGTCTCTGCCTCATTCACTGAAGGAGGATTTCCCAGCTGCCTGGGCTTGCTAGGGGCTCTAGAACAGCCAGACTGACCATCCTCTGTAACGGCACATAAGGGCCCCCGAACCCAGCCAGGATCCAAGAAAAAAGATCCTATTTTTAAAAACCTCCAAGGGAAGACAATGCCATAATCACTGTTGGTTATTGTTTCCACTATGCCAGTCCTTCTGAATATCTAATCTGAGTCCCTCTTACCTCACTGTCAGCTCAGTTTTTCCTATTTCATTCCTAAGCCCATCCAGGGACAGCACATTGATTTAAAGACGGATTCAGTGCCCACTGCCCCACTCCTACTCAAAAGGTGACCGTGAAGGCAGAGCGCTGGCTCAGACGCCCTGCTCTTCCCTCCAGGTGTGCTTCTATGGCCCCCACTCTGGGCACCTCCAAGTGACTCCTACCTCAAGATCGCCCTTTCCAACGGGGAGGCCAGGGGAGGCCAAGTGAAGAACAATACGACGATACAAAGTGCTTTGCCTGGAAGATGTGTAAGGGCCCTTCCAACTCTAAGACTTCCAACTGCAACCTCTCCCACATCCCACCCCTCCATAAAGCTCCCGAAGTGAGCCCTGGGAGAGACAGGATCAAGGAGATGCAGTCAGGTCAGCAGGCAAGGGACTGACCCCGACATGTGGGGGGAGCAGCCTCTCCAACCGGGCTCGCCCTCCATCCAGGGCCTTGAAGCAGCAGCTTCTTTGCTCCTTAAGACATCATGGGTCCCCACAGCCTGAACGCGGAGCCCCGGCCTGGCTCTCCAGCTCCCTCCAGGAGCTCCCTTCATCGTGCACGATGTTCTCATTTGGCACTGGGGACACAATGATGAGAGATAAAGAATGACATGCCCCCCACCCGACCCTGCAAGGATCCTGTAGGCAACTCCTAGTACAGGAACTACTCTGAAGACATTTGAGGGGAAAGAAGGCACCGACCTTACTGCCCACCAAACAAGGGGCCACTTTTCCAAGTTCACACAAAGACCCACCTCTGGAAGCAGAAAAATCCAGCTTCAAGAGCAAATTGTGCAGCTTACCTGCTTCAAAACCTGAGAAAATTATTTGACTTCACAGCCTTCCACTTCCCTGTTATAAACTGAGGGCGACAAGAAATGATAGTGGGGAAGTCTAGCTGAGACTTCCTGGTACAAGGCAGAGTCCCGGTCCCTCCTCTGTCCCATGCCCTCTGACTCTTGCCTCTAGTGCCTGGATTACCTCCTTCCTGTAGAATATTCTTTCTTTATCCTTCCCTCGCCCCTTCAACCATCTCTCCACTCTAGCAAAAAGCACCTCTCCTCATCAAGTGTCTTTCCAGGACCTCTTATACTTAGAATCTCTATCAACAAAAACACTCTGAACCTTGTCCAAGTGAGAGATGTCTCTCTGACATCTCTTACTTCACTTTATTATCCACAAATCAGATAAAGCTTCTTCTAAGTGTAGAGAATGTCTCTAAACTAGGCTCCTGATTTTAAAATAAGGAGGGAAGTGATCAAAGAAAGCAGTAGTTTATAAGGGGCAGGAAAGATGAGGCAAAGCTATTCAAGATGACTGACGAAAGAATACAATCTTTTTCTTCTTTTAAACTAGGTATGTCACTCGTGTTTATGTAAACCATTAAGGTGAGGACATTCCCCTTCCAAAGAAATTTCTGGACTGATTTAATTCTCTGAAGATCTGTGACTCAAACATTACTCATGCCTCTAATCGCATACCACTCTTTGACCCCAGAAAATGTGGATATTCATGCAGTATCTCATTCATAAAGCGTCGCCAGGATACATGTGATTAACGCCAAAAACTTCCTCCCATTTGCCTAGAAACAAACACAACCTACTGTGGTTCCCACTCACAGCTTCCCTAAAGGCACCTGTACAACCAGTCCATGTTTTAAATTCTAAGGGATATTAGATGGAGGAAGACAGTTGAAATAGTCATTGTATCGATAACACAACCTTTATAAACTATACTTTCACCTTTCAGTCCCTACAGTGTCCCAAGCCCTACTGATTCGCACCCATCCATCATGGGCACATCCTCCAGAAGTGGCTTCCATGAACAATCCTCTAGTGTCCCTAACCACTACCAGCTCCCTCTTCCTCTGTCACCCCCTCGGGGTGGGCCCACCTCAACCCTCCAGGGAGGTTGAAAAAGGTGCTTTGTAATATCAGCCCTATGGTGCCCTCTCTGCAACTAACAGACATTCGGCTCACAGCTCCCCAGCCCTTAAAGAAGGGCAACGTGGACATACCGATAAAGCCAAGGCCCATCAGGGCTTCCCCAGACATCCGTCCCGTGGGTGGGGTCTTGCCCCAAGCTCATTTCTCCAACCCATCAAAATGAAGCAGTCATGTCCCTAAAGGCTTGTTTCCCTCCGCCCACAGCCAGTGAGCCTGACTGAAGATGGCTCGTCCCCTCCCGTCCCTCTTCCCCCGGCAGAGGACAGAAGGGGGTGTGTCAGGGGATAACAGCCTGAGAACCAAGCCCAAGGAGGACACACACAGGGCAGGTTTTGCTTTGATCATCACGTGCTCCTTTCAGAAACCATTCCAGTTCTCACCCGGGACAACTGGGTTACCCAGGTCTCTCACGCCTCCCCAAAGTAGGTCTAGAGTCCATCTATCTCGACAATGAGCCGGACCCCGGCGCCTCTTCAAGGTCGCAGTGGAGTGCTTGCAGAGGCCAGCCGGCTCTGGGAGTCCGAGGAATGCCGAAGAACCTGGAGGTGTCTCCCTCCCCTGTCTGCCTCTGAATCCCACAACTCTCAGCCTTCTCTGGGAAACGGTCTAGAGAATTCTAGGCAAGTGTTTCTCCAAGGATACGAACGCTCTCCCTGGTCAAGAAGGATGAGGATGCTGGCAAAAATGTTTAGTGAAAGGAGTGGCCTTGGGCCACGATGTGCCACCAGATCTTTCTAGGAACCGAGGGGGAAGCACTGTCACTGCTTTACCTTGATTCCTAAAAGAATAAGTGAACCATTGGTTCAATCCCTCCAGTTCTGCCGCATTTCTCCTCTTTAGAACCCCAGTCCCTTTGCCTGTGTTTCTGACTCCGAGCCACTTCTTGGGCGCTCAGTCCCAGCACCCCTGTCCTGTCCTTACTGCTTCTTCCTGCCATCTTGGTCCCTCCCTCCTTCTTCCTCAAGGCAGGTCACCCGTGGTCACTTCCTGAATCAAAGTGCCCCGCCTCCTGGCCCTCACCTCCCCTTGCTCACGTCCACGTCACAATTCCCCACGTCCTGCAGAAGGCATTCCCTACTCCTTCCCCCCCAGCCGGTCCTTTCTACCGCTCCATTCCCTGCTCAGGTCCCCCCACCACCTGTTCTCATCTAGGATCCACCTAGTCCCAACCCTGCTGTCCCAGCTCACTGTTCCTGGTCTCCCTCAAATCCACCCCTTGTTCCTCTCTGTCTCTGTCCCCCTTACCCACCATCCCGGAGGCTCTCTGGGGTTCCCGGACCTCCAGGCACCCCCACCCCCGCCCTCAGTCACAACACCCCATCACTTGGCTCCAGAGCCTTGGTGTTGTCCCTCCTTCATCCTCTTTCCTTCCTCCAGATTTCATTCCTGGCATCTTTTGTCCCCCATCCTTTTAATCCAGATCTCTTCTCCGTCTTAAATCTTCCATCTGTGGTACCTGTTCTTTTGAATCTCCTGCCACCCAGCCCACACTCATTCCTGTGGGTTGTGCAGAATAACTTGCTCATTGCTTCTTTGCCACGTTTACATCCACACACCCTGGAGCCTTCCTGGCCCTACTGCACACCCGTGTCTATTTTACTTCATTGCCTGGGAGGCCCTAAACAGGGCCCTGCTGATCCCTCTGGCCTGGAGTTACCATGGGGATGGGGGATGGGCTGGCAGCCAGTCCCCTTCATCTTCACGGGCATCTCAGGACCCCTGGTCCTTAAAGGAGCAGACACTCTAGACCAGAGGCCAAAGAGCTAGAAGATGGGTCTTTAAGGGGTCAATGATCCTGCAGTCTTAGGGCAAGGGATTCAAGAACACTGGTTTTGTCTACTAGTAGGAATACGCGGGGCTTTCTTTCCCCTACCTCTGCTCCACTTCGCACTCAGCCTGGAAGGAGCCTTGGAGTGGATGTAATAAAGTAGATCCTGCAACAGCAAGAGAAGAAAGATATTCATCTTTTACAATGCATCAGTTTAAATAAAGAGTATAACTATGAAAGTTTCAATCCCAGACTAAGCTTGGCCTTCGATAGGGACTGACAAATCATAGCCAAGTCTATATACCATTTAATTCTTACACAATAATCAGTCACTGCCCACCTAAGACAGGCCCTTCTAAAGTTTGTCCTTGCTATGGTGTAGTCTTTTCCTACATACATACTTAACAGTAACAATATTATACACAGCAGTGATAACAGTATAACCATTCGGGTCCCCAGACTCAACTCCAATGTGTGTAAGTATGTGGGAGGGGTCTTCCCACCCATAACCCCAAACAGTTCTCAAACACCAGCGGGGTATGAGAGAACTCAGTTCTGATGCTACCTGCCCAGAGACAGCGCCAGGCTCCCCAGGGTGAGGGCTCGGCCCTACAAGACTTCCCTCCACCCCCGACTCCAGATGCCGGTCACAAGCCCCAGGCAGTTCCCTGTGCTTCTGACCTACCGGCTGTACTGGAGGTTCCCACGACCTCTCCCTTGGGTTCATTAACTTGCTAGAGCAGCTCAGAGAACTGAGGAAAACACTTATGTTTACCAGTTGAATAAAGGATTCCATAAGCATACAAGTTAACAGCCAGGTGAGGAGATACCCAGGGCAAGGTCCCAAATAAAGGAGCTTCTGTCCTTGTGGGGCTCGGGGCCTGGCTCGGTGGCTCGTGGAGGGGTTCTGGTTCCCCAAGCAGAGGTTCTCCCCTACAGAGAACCTGGATCCACAGGAGCAGAGCTCAAGAAGCTCTTCTCAGGGTTTCCTGTGAGGGCTTCACTGCATAGTCATGATTGACTAAATTATTGGCCATTGGCTGATTCAGCCTCCAGCCCCCGCCCTTGGGTGGGGGGTCCAAAAGTCTCTCATAACAAGACAAAACATCCATTTCACCTTTAAGACTGCAGTGTTTTCAGGAACTGTGGATGAAGATCAAATATACCTGGGAAACATATATTTTGTCATATGAATCACCAAATATGTATTTCTTATGACTTATTATTTCACAGTCCTAAAGAACATTCAGTCCCCACACTGAAGGCAGAGTCAAGGGGAAGTGTTTTACCTTAGGGAACCCAGTTAATCTCTTCGGGGCTCAGATGCCCCTCCTTCGCAAGGTGGTGGCCCAACTTCCAGGGTTCTTCCTCGTGCCACCTGTCTACATGCTTCTAAGAAAGAGTATCACCAGCAGCCACAATGATGACAAATGTATTTTGAATCCTTTCTCTCATTTTTATCAGAACTCCCCCAGATTGTGGAAAGAATGATTATCATTATCCTCCTTTTACAAAAGAAAAACCATGATCAAGGGCATTAAGCGGCCAACTGAAGTTACTCAGCGCGGAAGCGGTGGGGCTGCTGAGAGCCACTGGTGCCGCGTTCTGACCCCTGTCACCGTCCCAGGCAGGCGCCCACAGAAGGCATCCACGGAGAGACATCAGCAGCCCCATCATGATTCTCCCCAAGAAGTGAGATTCTGAGACCTTCCCACAAGTCCCTCCCTGCCCTGGAGACCGCACCCCCCAGGGGTAGGACAGGCAGGCCAGGCAGGTCTGGAAGGGCCACAGGGTGGGGCTTAGAAGACAGAAAGGGCAGCCCTCGGTAAGTGGGCTCATTATGGTCTCCACCTAAGTGGGTCTCTCCTTTCAGTTGCCCTCCATCAAAACATAGGAAACGGATGTCCAGATAAATACAATGATTTGATCCAGATCGGGCAGCTCGGCGTTCACAAAGCTGGCGCTCAATTCCGGGTTCTCTGACTCCTCCTTCAGTGCTCTGTTTGTTCCGCTATACTGTCACTGAATCACTCTTGAATCCCCGATACCCTCTCTGCAGAGTGTGCGACAGGGGAGCAGGGCTGAAATGCTCAGTATTCAGTCTTAACTGATAAAGTAGAAAGACCAAAGGGATCGAATAACCTCTTCCAGGAATCACTGAATTCTCAAAATGGAAGAAGGCTTTTAAAGAATTAAATCTCATTTGTTACCCTGATGCATCAGTTGAATTTTTACCATATGCTCTTAGTACTTTCATAAACTGAAAAGAAAAAGTTTGAAGATGAAGCTGTTAATGCTTAAAGGGTGAATGTTTGCTCTTTCTAATTTTTGTAGTCTATCATTTTTTTCAACCCTCTCCATCTGTAATTACATAGATTAGCAAATTCATGCCTATGGGAATTAAATTACTTATCCAATATTACAAAAATAGACTAACTGTTATGGTCCAATTGGAAAACTACAGGCTTTAAGGTCAGGATTGATTGAGGTTTGAATCCCAGCTCTGCAACCTGCTGTGGGGTGAGGGGCACACAAGCACCTCTGCCTGAGCCTCTCAGAGACTCAGATTATTCATTTGATTTTAAAAATTCACACTAGTAATGATCATTGTAAGGTCAGCATGAGGAATAAATGGGATAAAGTATGAAAAAATCCTTCTTAGCCTCGTGTTTGGCCATCTCTGTTTTCACAGAGACTTGGTTATTATGCTCAGGCTCTTTCCCCTTACCTCCCCTATTCCTTACATACCACCATCCCCACACCTAGTGAGAGCTAAGGTCACTGACGTCTTCCTAATCGTCAAATTCAAAGGCTCACTTCTCCTTTCTGCAGTGCTTCACACCCGTGACCACACCTCCTTGTCAAAAGGTTCACTGCCCTGGTCCTGAGACAGCATCCGCCTCTTCTAACTGGGCTCCTTCTTGCCTGCTCCTTTCAGTCTCCTTCCCCAGCCCCTCCTTTTCCTTCTCAAGTATGGGTGTTCCAAAGAGCATCCTCTATCAGACTGCCAGTCAGAATGTTAGCAACATTCTAATGCTATTAAATAGAAAGGAAGTGATACAATAGGAGAGGGCAGAACAGCATAAAAAAGAAAACACCAGAAGGCATCACCCTCTAATAAGGTCATGGAGTGTTTCCTGAAATGTTTGTTTCAGTTACACACATGTATATTTGTGTGGACATGTGTATCCCAGGTCAGAATAAAAAGTTAATCGATTTCTTCTGTGGGTTATGGTCAAAAACACCACCCAAAAGTGTACCTTAGCTCTCTTACATTTTCCCTCTGGATTACCTTCAATAGCACCATAGCACCTACTACCAACTATAAGCTGAAAGCTCCCAGATCCGTATCTTAAAACCACACACCTCACCTGAAATCTGGAATGGTTTATCCAGCTACCTTGAAATAACCATCCCTATGGGACTCACTCACAGGCATCTCAATCGTAAAATATACAAATCTGAACTTAGATTTCTACATGAATCTTCTGCTCTTCACAGTCCGCTGATTCAGTTAACAGGAGCACCATCCACCTACTCACTCATTAGTTTATTTATTCTGGAAATCCGTGAACACAAGGAAAGTGCTCGGCACTGGAGACACAAAGGTAATGAAGACGCCATATCTGCCGCCTTCAATAAAGTCACAGTCAGAAGCAGACAATAAACAGAATCGTAAAGTTGCACAACTGTACAGACATATCCAGCTATAATTATAAAGAATATAGGCAAACTAACCCAGTCTGAAGGATCTAAGAAAGTTTCTAGAGCTTCAGACCCAAGAGGAGGTTTCAGGTAAGAACACTTGTTCACCTGAGCAAAAGAGGGAAGGTTGGGAGAGCATGTGTGTGCATGGTAAGCGGTACCGTGTGTGTGTGTGTGTGTGTGTGGGCGCACGCATGTGTTGACAAAACCAAAGAAGAAAGGCCCTCTAAGAAAAGGGGACAGCACAGATAAAGCAAAGATAGAGCCAAAAACCATCTTATCTAAAAAAGCTACAAGATATGAGCTGCTGATGTCCAGAGACCCAGGCAGGGAGGGACAAAGAATGAGGCAGGAAAGACCAGACACTGGAGACCTTCATCTGTCATATTAAGGACCTCTGACTTTCATCCTGCAGGAGAGGCTGAGGCAGTGAAGAGCTTTAATGAGGGAGAACTATGATTTGATTTGCATTTGAGACAGACCACTCTGGTTGCTGTGTGGTCGATCATTTCAGGAGGACACGGCGAGGAGGCTCTTGCATCCGTCAGGGAAAGTTATAATGGAGATCTGGACCCCAGGAACAGCACTAGCCACACACAGTAAATTGAAAGGAGACTGATTTGATGAAAACAGTATGGGGGAGACAGAATTGGTCATCCAGCCACTCAAGCTAGAAACAGACTCCATTCCTCACCTTTATCCTCCAAATTTATTCAGCTACTGAGCTTTATCAACTCGGCCTCTTTACCTTTATTTCTCAAACCAATCCTTCACTTCTCATTCCCACTGTTTTCATCTTAGTTCAGAGAGTCCATCCTTTGTAATCAGGGCTATTTGGCTATTTTAATAACTCTTTGCTTGTTTGTCTGCAACCGGCCCCGCTCCCGTTCCACCCATCTGCCCCATGACCAACAGAGCAATTGTGGTTTTTCTGAAAGGCAAAACCCCTCAATGTTGCTCCATTGCCGAGAAGAGAGGCAAAAGGCCACCTATGATCTGATGCTGTCCCTCATTTCAATTTCATTTACAATTAGCCCCCTCCCGACCCCGAGCCTGATGTGGTGCAATGCCCTAAACCCCACAGTTCCCTAAACTAGGAAAAACGGACACTGCCCTGGTTCCATACTAAGATGGCTGGTTGTGCCATGTCTCCTCTTTCCAGAGTGCCCTTCTCTTTCCCCCCTCACATCCGCCTGAAGACCGCTCCTCCCCCTTGAAGATTCAGCCGCTCACCGCATTTTCTGTCATCTCTTCCCTGACGTCCACCACAACCCTAAGCAGACAGGAGCACACCCATCTGTACTACCCTGTCCTTGCGGCTACTGAAGTGCTGGGCACACTGCCCTGCAACCAATCTTGTGCCCGTCTGTTTCCAATCAGACAGTTGTTAACAACTTGAGTCTCTAATAGCCTTGCGGAACAGAGGCGCCTGGCACCTGGTAGTTGTTCAATATGTTCGCTGGGAAAAAAAAAAGAATAACTGAATACATTGACTAGAACAGGTCTCTGTCCCTTAGCCCAGAGGTTGCTCCAGAACACCACACTTCCTTATTTTTATAATGGAAATATTAGACGGGAACTCTTAAAATGAGACCCAAGAACTTGAGACTTTCTCTGCTGTTCTGCCTCAAAGTTGTAGCTGAAACGTTGTACTTTCTCCAGAACTCCAGTTCTTACATCCATCCAGTCTACTGAATATTTCCTATTAAATGGGTTCCCCTAAGCTTAAAATCAACGTAGTTTAAACTAATCTTCTTCTATCCCAAAGTACTACGCCTCACAAAAAGATTCTCCTGACTGTTTCCTGGGTTCAGCATCTTCCAAGTCCATCACTCAAACCCCCAAACCGAGAGCCTCTGCCTTCTCCCTCTTTCTTGCTTCCCGTAACTGACACCAAATGCAGCATCTCCTTTCCGTTCCCAGAGCCACCATCCTAGCTCAGGGCTGTGTGACTTTGTTCTTGGATTTCTATAATCGTCTTTCAACAGAACTCTTTAGAATAAGCTTCTAAAATTATTTTTTAATCACTCAACACTTAAGTGCATGATCACTGTAAAAAAAAAAACTAAGTATGTAATATAAACAATTATAATCCCTCCCCCTTATGCCTTAAATCTCACTCTCACACCAGAAATAATAACTTTCCAAGTCTAATGTGAATCTGGATAATAAGAGCACTCATCAAAGCACCTACTATGCGACAGGCACTATTCAAAGCACTTCAAATAGATTATTTATGCCTCACATCATACAGATCTAGGATATATGTACTATTATTATTATCTCTATTTTCCATACAAGGAGAATAAAATACTGAGGGGTTAAGCATCTTGCCTAAGGTCACACAGCTGGGAAGTAGATACTCTTTGATTTAAACACACATTTACATGCATATTAAATGTGATACATGCATATATATTATTTTAGGCTTTTTTCCTATTTTACACAACAGGGATAACAATTCATTGTATTTTCTTTGTATTTCTCACTTAACACATATCTTGGTTATCTTTTCATGTTGATATATAAAAATTTACCTGACTCTTTTTAAGTGTTACATGTTATTACAAAGTATGGATACAGCATAATTTATTTAACCAATTCACTGTTGATGGATATTCAGGTTGCTTTCCATTTTTCACTATTGGAAACAATAACATGATTCACATCTATGTATATAAATCATGGCTCTTGTGTGTGAATAGATCTATAGCACAGATTTATGGAAACAGCGCTGGTAGTATTTCCATTTTTAATTTTGATACATTCTCCCAAAATATCTCCAAAATGGCTACACCAATTTACAGTCTCAATAACAACAAATGAAGGTGCCTGTTTCCCCAAGCACTTGCCAGGGCTGGACGGTATCAATCACTTTAATTTTTAATCTGGTAGGTCTCTGATGCTCTCTAACAATCTAGCATCTCTCTTGCTTTAACATGTATTTCCCAAAATTCAAATGCAGTTGATCACCTTTTCAGATGTTTATTGGACAACTGCATCTTTTCTGAGAATTCCTACTCAAATCTTTTGTCCAATTTTCTTTTTTCTATTGGATTTTTTAAATGTGTATGTATTGGTTATTTTGCATATTATCAATTTAATACCTCACTATTCATGGTTTTAAGTACAGTTTTCCCAGTCAGTAGCTTACTGTTAAATTTTGCCTATGGTATCTACAATTATGTCAATTTTTTAAAAACCATGAAGAAAAACTGATAAGTCTTTTCCTTTATGGATTCTGGGTTTTGTGTCTGGATTAAGGACTTTCCAATTCTGAGATTAAACGTGGTTTTTTCTATAGTGTTTAACAGCTCCCTTTAGCTTTGTTTTGTTTATAAAATTTAGGGCTTCAGTCTATCTGAAATTTATTCCTGTACATAGTACAAAAATACCACCCCATCCCAACTGGTAAACAGATAAGCAGTTATTCTAACACCATTCATTAAACAGTCCAACCCCAAATCACTGATAAGAAGTGTGTAGAGAATGTAGTGTATGATTCTTCCCACACTAAATTCTGAATTCCCACACTGGTTGTGACTAAATTCTCTTTCCTGTTCTACTGAACTACTTGTGTATTCCTAGAGAACACTTCGATGTTTTCACTGCTATAATTTTAAAGTATTTAGGATAGCTGGAAAACCCCCTCCCCGCAACACTCCAGTCCAATGTGTTTTTTTTTTTAACTGTGGCTATTCTTTATTTTATTTTGACTTTTTTTATCTGAGAATGAGAATGTTAGAATTTACTGGTTAAATGCCAGAAAATAAAATAATTTGGATTTAGCATGGGATTGCACTGAATTTACAGATTCAGAGGGAGAAAGAATTGAACAACTTTGCCATACTGAAATTGAGGACTAACACTTTGAGTACCAATTTAATCACGTAACATCCTGCTACAAAATGTTCCCCACTGATTCTGGGTAACAATGAAACTGTTCAGTGTCTGTTTTTCAAGTCCTACCCTCTCAAATTTGGTTTTGAAGCCATCTCACCAAGTTTATTTCCCTTTATTCCCACCCACAGTTTTCCCAACAAAATGTGTACTTACTGTATCCTGAACAATACTTCATTCCCCGTGTTAGACATGCTGTGCAATTAGGACAGAGAGGCAGCAGATATATCCTTTGCCCACACATTTTCACTGAAGCACTGGCATTCTAGGCCTGTCCAAAGGCCACCATTACCCATCAGCAAGACATGAGCAGACAGATCTGCGCTTATTAACTCAAAGAGATCTGAACTTGAGGGCAAAGGGCATTTCCGTGATTAAATAACCTGTGGCAACATACTGTTCCTTCAGCATTCTTTGAACAGAGAACTTAGTGTCACGTAAGGTAGCAGATAAATGGGATTTGCAACCTGAAGAGACCTTACTGGCATCCACACTCCCAATGTGCAAAATACGTTTCCCACAGACTCTCTGACACAGGAGGTAAATATTAGAAGGAATGAGGAAAGGTTAGAAGAGCTGAGATGATACTACCTGAGAAGAAGAGGCTGAAATTAAACTGAAAAGCGTTTTATGTATGCCTCTGAAGCCCAGAAGAATGGGAGGGAGCTGGTTCAGCCCAGAAGCTAGAAGGGGCTGCATTACAGCCAAGCAACCACAGCGAGGGAGCAGAGGATCAGAAATGGCGAGGCGGCAGGGTGGCCACACGGGGGAAGCAGAGAGCGGACGACCCGCAAGCGCGCGGATAAGCGGAACAAGTCATCGGAACTGAGGCTCTGGATCCCGCAGCACCTGACAGTGAGACACGAGAGTCTGTGGCGCACCGGGGAGCACAGACACGCAGCCCTCACACATCCGCTCTGAATGAAGGCGGCACAGAGGAAGCAAGTACCATGTACTGAGTTCTTAGCTAAGAGTTTTGCACAAATGTCCTCATTTAAATCGCCACCAGCCAGTAAGATAGACAATAGTAACATCTAATGTTGAAGGAATGAAGACTGATCTCAAATACGGGAAGTGGCCCAGCTGGTATTCAAGCCCGGGTGAGTCAGCTTCAAAACCCATGCATCCTGGCTGTCCTGCTCTGTCTCTTCAATGCGTCAGACATGGCGCCTTGCAGCTGGGCGTTCTTAGAGCGGGTCACACAGTCATTCCTGGGCCGCCTTAGCCCACACCGACACTAGCTGGGGCTTCCCACGAAGGTAGTGGGAATAATCCTAAATGTACCTGCTCTGCAGCTGGCTTGGCCACAGGAATAGCAGCAGCAATTGCCAGCCTGACAGGTATAGCCCCTGGGGATGCTGGTCCACAAAGAAGCCCTGGGACTGGAATGTCCAGTGGCGAATCTCATCAGGTGTCACTTGGTGAGGGAATATACTCAAGTGGTAGCAAGTTCTGGAATTTTAGGACTTAAAACAGTATTAGGACTTAAAACAGTATTAGGACTGCAGTGGACCACAGGGGACCATGAGTTAGCTAAAGAAGACAGTTTAAAAATCAAGAATAGCAGAAAAAAATACAAGAGAGGCTGGTAATGCATCTCAGCTCCACTCATAACCATCAGCCATGGCCTTACTCACCTACCAGGACCTGTTCTGAACCCAACTATCTAAGAGAAAAGGATCGGAGAAGAGGTTCTAAAATGATGAAAGTACTGGCAGAAGGTTAAAAATTAGGACAGTCCACCTGCTATACAGGAAGTTGAGGGGCAATTTAATAAAGATCTTGAGCCTCTAGAGGGGCATTATATAGAGGCTAATAAAGAGAAAGAGATGGCTTCTTTCATGAACGGGAGGGAGAAGTATTACAAGGCAGTAAGAGGTTTACTTTGGAGCCTAAGAAAAAAGTCCTTGATTGTAAAATCAACATGAATATGTAAAACCAAAGAACACGACTCTCCTCTCCAAATGAGTGTGTGTTCTCTTTCGTGCATTCATGCCCGCAACACACAATGAGCATCGTTATGTGCACTATCTTCTTGGTTTCTGGCAACACAATTTTGATCCAACTCGACAGGGTTTCCTTTCTTCAGGAGCTTACATTCTACAGGGAGAAGGGGTACAGACAACAAATAAACAAACAGAAAATAAATTATTAGGACAATAGCAGAAATCAAGTGATAGCAAAGGAATGGAAAGGCTCTGCTGGGGAAGGGGCATCTAAATTGAAACCCGCAGGCAAGGGCAATCTGTATAGAGCAGAGAGGGAAGGTGCTGGCTTAGGGGACCAGCCAATGCAGAGGCTGAGGACAGCACGGGCGGAGTGTTAGTGATACAAAAGGAGGGATAGTGTGGCCTTGGGGTTACAGGAGGTCAGAGACACAGGCAAGGGCCACATTGCATAGAGTTTTATAAACAAGGTTAGCAAGTGTTGGAGAGGAAAAGGTAAGAAAATGATTTGTTGAAAGAATCAGTGACATTTTTTGGTTTTAAAACTTAACCCAACTGATGGCCAACATCCAAAAGACAAGAAACAACAAATGCCAGGGAGGATGCGGAGAAAGGGGAACCCTCCTACACTGCTGGGAATGCAAATTAGTTCAACCATTGTGGGAACAATATGGAGGTTCCTCAAAAAAACAAAAAATATAAATACCATTGGACCCAGGAATTCCTCTCCTAGAAATTTACCCAAAGAAAACAAGATCTCTGATTCAAAAGGACAGATGCACCCCTATGTTCATCGCAGCACTATTTACAATAGCCAAGAAATGGAAGCAACCTAAGTTTCCATTAGTAGATAAATGGATAAAGAAGATGTCGTACATATACACAATGGAACATTATTAAGCCAGAAGAAGAAAAGAAATCCTACCATTTGCAACAACATGGATGGAGCTAGAGGGTATTATGCTCAGTGAAATAGGCCAGGTGGAGAAAGACAAGTAGCAAATGACTATTTGTGGAGTATAAGAACAAAGCAAAACTGAAGAAACAAAATAGCAGCAGACTCACAGACTCCAAGAAGGGACTAGCGGTTACCAAAGGGGAGGGGTCGGGGAGGGCGGATGGGGAGGGAGGGAGAAGGGGACTCAGGGCCATGATAATTCACAATCACAATGTAGGTAGGTCATGGGGGAGGCAGTACAGCACGGAGAAGACAAATAATGACTCTATAGCATCTTACTATGCTGATGGGCAGTGACTGCAATGGGGTGGAGGGGGGAGACTTGATAATATGGGTGAATGTTGAAACCACAATGTTGTTCATGTGAAACCTTCGTAAGATTGTTTATCAATGATACTATATAAAAAAAAAGAATAAGACAAAAAAACCCAACTGTTTTCTAATGAGCTATGTCCATATATGGTTCTCTCAGGGATCAGTGAGCTCTTTCTGAGGAGGCACAGGCCATGGTATGTCATTTCTCAGAATTACCAAGGCCTAGGAATCATCTGGAAGAGTAAAGTCAGGAATATTTATTATCAACTTAAGAACCAGGATCCCAGGGTACCTGTATTACTTTAAAGAGGTGTTCCACTGAACCCTTACAATCAGGCAAAGATGGATGTACTGGTTTGCTGGGATGGCCAGGGAGTTTGGAAACACACCTAAATTAAGATCTCAGCTCCACCAGTTAGTTAATGGGTGACATGCAGGAAGTTACCACATTTCCTGAGCCTCATTTTCCTCATCTGTAAAATGGGAGTGATACAACCTGCAAGTCATAAGGCCATGTGGAAGACTAAATGATATACCATATGCAAGGTGCCAAGCACATAGTAAGCACTCCATGAACCCTGAATGAGTGAGTATATGCATGAATACAGGAAACCTATGCATGAATGAAAAGCTAAATATATGTATACATTCACTCAAGCTCTTTTGAGTCTGCAATGTTCCTTACCACCAGCAGAGAGCCCAGGATCTCAGACAGGGAAGGTAGGACCCAGGGCCAGAAGCCAGCCTCCACACTGTCTCCTACTTAGCCTTTCTTCATCTCTCTCTTCCTGTTCAACTGGCCTAGCACTTGACTCACTACTAACTCCTACCCCTTCCCACCTCTATCCTCCCCTAAAACATAAAACAACCTAGCTTTCCTCCCCCGGCCGCCCCAGTCTGCCCTGAAGATGACCTCCAGCTGGTTGCCAGGAAGACAGTGTGACAGGTGCCACTGAGTGTCAGGAATTGTCTAAGGTGACCAGCCATCCCAGTTTGTCCAGGACTTTCCCAGATGTAGCACTTGAAGTCTTGGAAAGCACCTCAGTCCCTGCCTAGTAAGCCAGGAGAGTCGGTCACCGTACCCAACCCCTTACTCTACACAACTCCATGTTGCTGCACACCACTTCCAGCGTCTGTGTGCACCCCAGCATGGCCCACGGTAGGCACTGCTGTCCGGGTCCTATCGCGGTGTTCCAGGCACTATCTCTACCTTAGCTACGGGATTGGACAAGACCACACT
The DNA here is from genome assembly GCF_030020395.1 of Manis pentadactyla. Lineage (NCBI taxonomy): Eukaryota > Metazoa > Chordata > Mammalia > Pholidota > Manidae > Manis > Manis pentadactyla. The sequence continues at coordinate 8,271,325 of NC_080037.1, read as the reverse complement.
CAGTGGGTCCTATCCATGTCATGGAACTAGATTTTGGTCCCCAGAAATGGGCATCAGGCTTCTGAATCAAATGATGTGTATCCTCCAATCTGTCCATCCACTACTGCCAGAGTTATTGCTCTAAAATGCAAATCTGGCACTGGCCGTTCCCTGCATAAAACCTCGCAGTGACTCCTAGTCCACAGAATAAAGAGCAATCTCCACCATAAATTCTCTGCACAACCCAGCCACAACTGACTAGACTGTTTCCTGCTTTCCCGCTTTTGCATATGCTGTTCCCTCCTTTACAATGCCTTTCATCCTTTTTATATCTCGTCAGCTCTTGGTTAATTCCCTCAGGTTTTCCACAAATGTAATCTCTGCCTCTCCCCAGTTTCTACTGTGCCTTACACATATATGTTTACTGTAGTACTTATCACATGGCATAGTAATTAAGTGTTTCAAAGTTTATTTTCCCTACTGGACTACAAATTCCTTGAAGGTAAGTTTCATTACTTGCTCCTCTTTGTATTCTCAAGAGTCCAGCACCAGACACTGCCATCTTGTTGTAGCATTTTTAACATCCACTCCTATTTGATGACTCTAAACAGCAAACCATTGCTGTCAGATTAGTTTTCATTCTCAGTATTTTGCATTCCTGATTATCCTATCCCTGACCCTTACATTGTCCCTCATAAATAAAACGGGGCTCCAAAATGGGCTAGGAATTAGGGAGGGGGCAAGTGCATCCACTCATCATTTTATTTTGGAATTAAAAAACTAAAACCTGGAGGTTCATCGACTTTTTTACAGACATGCAACAAAACAGCTGGGTCAAAACACCCATTTTTAACTAGCATTGTGTATTGATCATAAAAACTCAATAAACTATGAATGAATGAATGAATGAGTAAATGATTGATAAGGGGGATCTAGTCTGGACATATGATCTTTTGTGTTCTTTTACCCAACTAGGCACCTTCACAAGATGTGACTACAAAATGTCAAAACTCTTCTCTGTTTTTGTTTGTATTAACAAATAGGCCAGAATGCCACTGCTCAGAAATTTTCTAGAATTCCCCTTTGGAAATTGTCTTAAGAACCAACGTATTAGTCAACAACCTGTAAGCCATTTGCTACTACTTTACAGCCAAATCTTGCATTTGTATTACCCAGCATGAACCACGGCTAATCCATAAGGCTTGGCCCCTAAAGACATCTGGCTATTTTCAAAATTAAAAGCCAACCTCAAAGGATGAAAATGTTTCACAAATGAAGATATGCAAAAGGAGGTGGCAGGCTCTAGTCCATTCCAAGAATTACAAAATGTATCTTGAATAAGTGGGTGAAAATATGTGTACACTGTGCATCGGAATCCTTCCCTTTGTTTTGGACACACTGTAGCCAAGTGGACATATCCCTACCTGAAGGGAATATGCCAATGAACTGTGGTTGTATACATGTATGCTTCTGGGAGAAAATAAAAGGTTTATGAAGCCTATGTGTTTATAAATATATCATTTCAGCTTAATTCAGTAGATTAACTGAGACTCTACTATTTTTTATGTTTTTATGCCAAGTACTGGGAAAAGCAAGATACAAGAAATCTCATTCCTACTCTCAAAGACCTCAGAGTTAGAAAAGACACACACGTAGAGTGACATGGGGACAGAAGTGTAACAGTGGAAGTATACATCCAACAGAGGTGCAGCACCTAGGCAGCACCTCTGAGAAGGTGTCACAGATGCAGCAACACCACATCAAAGTTTGGTGGATGGATAAGTACAAGCACAAGCTTCACCAGACTTAATGAGATGGGCAATCCAGGTATAGGAAACAGTATGTGCAAAGACACTGAGGCATGAAATGACACGGGGCATTCGGGAAATGACAGGCCATCTGGCATTGCCGGAGCACAAACGCAAGGCGGAAATGTGGAGGTACTTCCTTGGCGAGGCTATGGATACCCCTGTAACGGAAAATGTGTATTTTTGTCTTCAGATGATTATGTGTGTCCACCGTTTTCCCAAAATACATCCGTCAGCCAGCAGCTGCAGCAACAGTGGCACATGTATTTATTACATGATTTTATTTTTGCCTGAATTTATCAGAGAAATTTCCCTTGTCTCTGCTCCTATTTGTTCTATTCCCCATTCCTCTCTCACCTTTTACTCATTTCCCTCCATACTCCAGTTATCTGGCTCCCTTTCCCCTCGGATTGTCTCCTCCCATATCGATCTGAGTCCATCTATAGTCTCATAGGTCATCTATCCTCATCTCTAATATCAAGCAACTCCCCTTCTCTCCTTCAGGACAGAGCTCAGATGACCTCATCTCTTTAGCAAGTCCTCTTGGCTAAGTCTAGTGGTTAGAATGAAGGATCTGTATTTGAGGCCTGGGTTCCTCATTCACCATCTTTGTGATCTTGTGCCAGTCATTTGTCCTCTCCAGGCCCTGCTGTCCTCATCTGTAAAATAGGGGTAATGCAAACTGCACAGACAACTGAAAGGGTGTATTCAATTGAACTAAATTAAATTATTAAAAGGTATAATAAATGTAAAGGAGTTAGTATGGAACCTGGCACATCATTGGCCTTTAAAAGCTATTGTTGACTGTAAATTCAAACTGTCTAGTGATTCTCATGTGTTAAGTCATACACATACAGAGGACGATTTCACTGCATTGCATTGACTTTGATTCCATCTGTTTTTCTGGTGTGCCTGGAAGGCAGGGCTGCTATGTTGCACAAGTCCAATGCGAACGATGCCCCCAGGATGGGACAACAGGTGAGTCTGGGAAGGACGGTTTTCTTTTCAGTTTGTTTCTTTCCATAGTTGGACTGTTTTAACTTCATAAATATATTACTTTGTTTTAAAGTGTCAGTGGGGTTTCTAGACTGGGAGATTTGGGGCTCTTTTGTGGTTTGGGTGGTTTGGTTTCTATGTATTGGTTTCTATTTTGTACCTTTATTAAAAAAAAAAAAAACACCTAAACTAATTAATGTTCTCTCAAGATACTCAGTGTTTTAGAAGTCGTTCCAGTCAGACTTAGCCGGGATTTCAGGAAAAGGTTGATCAGAAAGTACCTGCTGACAGAAAGAGGAATGAGCACAGGCTTCAAGCAGACCTGAAATCGTGGATTTGGGTCCACCGTTTACAAATTACATAATCTCATTAAACCTTTGTTTGCTCATGTTTGTAAGGCAGTTAAGGACTCCAGCCACATTGGCACACTTCCAGTACCCAAATGAGATCCTGCATATGTAAAGCACCTGGGGCCAGGTGTGGCACACAACGGGTTCTCAATGAATGGCACCAGTGACCATTTTTAATTATGTGCAAGTTGCCGTCCTAGCTTCTGGCTTGTAACAGGGTAGCCTTAAGGTGCTGGTTAAAATGGACAATTAAATTGGGCTGGTATTAGGATTAATAGAGTCTGTCATAGATTAAGGTTACAAGTGAAATTAGAATTCAAATAGGGTTCGAATTAAAGAACATACAGAGGTTATTATTCAGGATGGGGTTAAACAGAACCAGATACTGGAAGTAAGAAGCAGGATGCAGAGTACTGGTTTAGTTGGGTGGAAAATTAAAAAGCAAAGCAACATGGAAACTTACGTTGAATTTACTGATAAAGGCAAGTCGTACAGAGGAGGGTTAGAGTGCAGAGCAGAGTCAAGTCTTCCGAGTTTTCCCTTCAGGTGCTGGCATCCCCCTCCTGGAAGGATATGCCTACTTACCCCACTTAGGCTGACTTCTTTCTCTCTCCCCTCCGAGCCGAGTGAGCAATGTGGAGAAAGGAATGCCCAGGGCCCACACAAGGCGTCAAGCCAGTGCCACATTCCACGCCCCCAGCTACCCAGGCTGTTGCTGAGCGGACAGGGGCATTCAGGAGCCAGAAGCCGCCTCCTCTCCATGCTCCTTCTCTGCTCCCCCCGACCCCCACTGCAGCTACCAGCTCTTAAATCCCCCAGACAACCTCCGTTAGACTGTGTACAAGTGTCTGGGAAACGCGTACTGTATGTCATGGAATTTCAGAGGGGAAAGTAACCATAGAGATGACCATCCACAAGGATACTTTTATTTTACCTATTTTCACAATGAGGATAATCCTTGTAGGTCGGTCTTTCTTTGTAAAACTCTATTCCCAGTGAAAAGGGTGCCTGGAAGATGCTGGGTGCGCACGTGCAAAGGACACTAGAATGACTACAGGCCAGGAGCTACTCCGAGTGGAGACATCCCCTCCTGCAGGAGAAACTACCCTTTCAGTCCGAGATACTCAAGAGCGAGGAATCCTCCAACTGTACTGCCCGAGAGCACTGGGAAGGATTCTCCTTGTTCCTCCTGCCCCCTAGGGGACTACTGCCTGCCCCACTACCGGTACCCCCTTTACTCTACACCTGTGGGAACACAGGAAGTCACTGAACTTCTCCGAGTTTCACGTTCCTTATCTGCTCCACAAGGTGTATTAATCAGGTAATCTGGAAGGTCCCTTACAACTCCACACTCTCCTATTCCATCATTCTAAAAGGCCCTGACTGCTTCCTATTCCCAGCGCCTAAAGTGCTGCCAAACTGATGCTGATGATGCAGAAAAGGGAAGAGGAGCCAGTAGGAAAAGAGCCTTCCAGAGCCTCATTTGCTAGCTCCTAATACTCCCTCTCCAAAGCGGCTCGCCCCATCTCGTGCACCCCAGGTTCTCATGCAGAGCAGTGAAGTAGAGGGTGGGGCCAGACCAACGGTCAACAGAGACTTAAGTGAGGACAGGCAGAGGGATCACTGGGAGCAGCAGATGGAAATCCGATTAGTGAGAGAAGCCTGCGACCCAGTCCCACATCCTGCTGTCCCCCTGGCACCCCCGCGCCGGAACTAACTAACCTGTCCTCTCTTAATCCCACCGGGATGAGCTCTAATCTGAAGATTATACTCTTTCTCCATCAAGACTCTTTAACTAGGATACCCTGATCCTTCCCCTCTGAAGCCTCCTATCTTTTTTCTAAAACACACCCACTCCTTTCTTTTCTCCCCACAAATAACTCCTACCAACCTGGTCCACCTCTGCCAGTTCTTCCCCACGTCTGCTCTCCTCCCCACTCCATGCGCCAGCCTCTCCTCGCCTTGCACCCTGGTCTCTACGTTCCTCAGCTACGCTGTGCCCTCCATCCTCACCTCTCAGAGACTTCAAGATGTCAGAGAACCCCAGGCAGACAGAAAGGTTTGGAGTCACTGGCAGATGGCAAAGCAGGAAGCCAGGCAGCCCAAGGCGGTCAAAAACTGTCCTGCAAGTAATTCTTAAAGACAACCCGGACTCTCGGAAAATGTTCAAGAGGCAGGCAGAGCTCTTCTCCCAGAAACCACAGAGAAACTCTTGAAACTGAGAGGAAAAAAAGACAGTGGTGTAGTATTTTGATCCCCCTAAAGGGTCTTCCCAGAAAATATTCTCTCTTGGCCTCTCCATCAGTGACTAACAATGATACAGAGCATTACTGCTTACAAAGAACCTCCACCTCCACGTGCTCGTCCTTGAATCACGAGGTGTCGGAGATATTAAGTCCATCACAGAGGGCTGAGAAAGCATGTCTGAGGGGGAAAAGATTACCCAAACATTAAGGATGAGCTTGGTGAGCTACAGTCATCAGCTCAGAAGGGGAGTTGGAAGTCATGCACCCACGTCCCTCATCTAGGGAAAAAATATGATCTCCCAGGACTGGAAGACACTTTAAAAGTCCTATAGTCGCATGCCCTAGCCAACAGACCTTCTGCTGTTAACTGTCAGTCTGACCTCAGGTAGGGCAGTTAATCCCTCTGGACCTCAGTTGCACCTGTATAATAACGGGTTGGATAAATATTTTCTAAGAATCCTCATATATCTATGATTCTTTGATTCACAAAGTCTAAAAATTAGAAAATTATTCCCAAAAGCTATGTTTGAGCAAAACTGACTCAGAAGATCCCTGAGATGTAGCAAGACTCCTCCAGAGATACTCAAATCACAAAGGACAGAAAACCCCAGGGACTTGGGACTCTTGAGCCAAGACCAAGGACAGGCCCCCCTGCCTCCCTCAACCATGTATATCTGGCCTTGGGGACAAGAACCCCATGAGTCCCAGATGCAGGGTCCCAAAGAGGGCAGCTTCTGTAAATCAGACCTTTCTGTCAGGAATCTAACTCACTAAAACTTGAGAAGGAAGGACAAGATGCTCTGAAAGACTGAAATATCAGAAAAAATACTGGGGGAAAGGGCCAGGAGTAGAGAGGTGGCGGATAAGAAGGTTTAGGGGAGCAAACTATTGAGTCGCTTTGCAAACTGCTTGGTTGGGCAAGAGTCTGAAGTGAAATCACTCCCTTTTGGAGGGGGTTAAGATTTCTCTGACAAGGGGTTGGGGGTAAATGTTGATTTCAGTGGCCTGGGGTTTGCAGGAAAATGCTTTTCAAAGGAAATTGCCTGGGGCCGCCAATTGTTGCTGGACCATAACTAGGGGCTCTTGGGTCCGAGGAACTAAGAATGTTGGAGTTTAGGAGAATGGTCAGGGTAACTGGTTACCCACTGGGGAGGCGTCCCTGGGCGCATCGTTGATAAGGGGACCCCAAGGCTCTGGGGATCCCCAGTTGCCAAAGGAGGGAGGGCGGGGCTGGAGGATCTGGGGCTAGTGGGCACGCCCTTGCCCAGGCCTGCAGTGGCCGCTCTCGCCAGCTGGCCCAGGGCCCTGCCCGACTCCCCTCCCTCCACCCCAAGCCTAAGAGGGGTGCGCGCCGGGTCCCACTGCTGAGCCAGCTCCCTCCCTGCGCTCCACACCCGAGCCCGGCCGGCGGAGCTCCCGGGGGAGGTGGAAGGCACCACGGCGGCGCGGAGGGGGTGTGCGGGGCGGGGGCAGTGGGGAATGCGGCAGCCCTGCCCCCCCGCGACCAGCCCAGCCCCCCGCCGCCCCCCCTCCACCTCCAGCCGAATGGTTCGCTCCGAGCGCCCTATTTAATCCCCGCGACTGCAGCAGCGCCGGCTCCCTCCCGGTCCCCGCCTCGGCCCCGGGCTCCGAAGAGGCTCGGGGCGCCCTCTGGGTGGCGTCGTTGTCTCCCCCGCCCCGGCCCAGCCCCTGGGGACCCAGGCTCGCCAGCGCCCAGCCGGGGAGCCGGCCGGGAAGCGCGATGGGCGCCCCCTCGGCCCTGCCCCTGCTCCTGCTCGTCGCCTGCTGCGGGGCACCCGGCGGGGCCAACCTCTCCCAGGACGGTGAGTGAGGGAGGGGGCGGCGCCAGGGGACGCGAGGAGTGACCCGGGCGGGGGCTGCGCTCGGCGGCGGGGGCGGAGGGAGCCTATGGGCTTTGTTTGGAGGGTTAAGGTCGCCAGCCGCCGCGAATCCCCGTGTCTGTCTCAGCATCCGCGTCTCTGTGGATGGCGGGTGTGCCGGGTACGCGCCCTCCCTGTGCACCGCCGAGTGTGTCTGCGTGTGCACCAGGGTTTGGGTCTGCTCTAAGCCCCGGGTCTGGCTGTGCTGATGTCCGTGCGTGCATCTGGGTGTGCGCGTCTGTGTCGGTGTCTGGTTCTGCGTTTGTCAGTATCTGTGTGTGTGTCTGTCAGTGTGTGTTGGGGGCGGAGTGAGATCTGTCGCTGTTTCAGTCAGGGCGTGTGTCGGGTGTTTGTGGGTATGTCTGGAGGGGTTGGGTAGCCAGGGCAATCCCCCAAACTGCTGTGTGCAAACATTTCTGCTCCCCCGCCGCCCCCCAGTCGCGGCGGGGCCCCGAGTGGGCAGGAAGGGGCCTGGGTGAGGCGGGTAGGGGGGCGTGGGCAAGGAAGGGGGGCTCTCCTTGGAGCAAAACAACAACACAGGGCGGAGGGGGCCCCAGGATGGCAGTATCCCTAGCGGTGGCAGAAGCTAGGAAAAGGAACCCAGACAGGAGAGGAGGAGGTGGGCGGAGGCTGGGCCAAAGGAAGGACCAAGATATTTGGGAAGGAGGATGCACAGAAAACCCAGAGCTTTCCTGGGGGAAGCGGTGATTTTCCCAAACAGGGGGTGGGGTCGGCTGCCCGGCCCCTCTGCCCCAGGCTGGAACTCCAGCCTTCCGTGGTTTGTAATGGTAGAGCATCAGGGGAGAGTGGGGGGCAGGGGGCGGGGCGGGGTGAGGGGACTTGGGGAAGAGCCCCTCCCGCCCAGACCCGGCTATGTAGGTCAGCGCTGTGGGGGCACCTCAGCTTTCTTCAAGGCCGCTGACAGCTAGTGGGGTGGCAGGGGGCACTCTGCAGGGAGCCCGGGAAGGTAGCCACAGCCCAGAGCCTCAGGTTCCCGCAGGGGGAGGGCAGGCTGCGAAGGGACTACAGGAATGCATCCCCCTGGGTCCTCTGCCCCTGTCCGAGGAGGACGGGGCAGGGGAGGGGGACAGGGGACTGGCCCTCCGCAGAGCACAGGGATGTGGGGAGAGTGAGGGGAGGGTGGTGGCTATGCCCGGCCAGATGCCAACGAGAAACAGAAAGAACCGCAGGGGAGGAGAAAGGGGAGGCGGCTCCTGGGCGATGGACCCAGTGGCCAGCAGGGATGGGCACAGGGCCAGGGCGGGGCGGGGGTGGAGAGGGGAGGGGTTGAAACTGGGGAGGATGATGTAAAGAATTTCATCTGAAGAAAACAGGCCAAGAGCCAGGGTGCTGGAGGAATAATCACTCCGTCTCTCCTGACCTCCCCCCCTGCCCTGTCCCCATCACCATAAGGGAGCTCTCCAGCTGGTCGGGGACACTGGGGGCGCCCGTCCTCATATAAGCGTGCTGGCTGACTCCACCTGTACACATCAGCACGCCCCACAGGGAGTTCCTGCCCAGTCACCACAGAGGCAGCAGCGGCTCCTCTCCCCTAGGAGGAATCCCCCTTCCCGGAGGACTGCGCTGGTGACCCCACCCCCTGCGGAGGGGAGCAGTCCTGAGGGAGGGCAGCACACTGCCCCAGTAACGGCTCTCTGCTAGGCCTTGGCCCTCAGCGGCAGCCCCTGGCCTTCACATCCCACTAGCTGCGTTCAGGCGAGACAAGTGTGGCCCAACCTGCACCTATTCAGCAAAGGGAACTGACGGCACCAGGCTGGGACCTAAGCAGAGAGAAGTCATCCCAGAAAGCTGAGCTCTTCAACTCTAGGATGTAAACACTGGCAGACAGCGCCTGCCAAGTCTTTCTTCACTGGCTGCGCTGTTCTTTCTTGGTCCTCAGTGTGGGGGCCCAGGCCCTACTTGGGCTTCAGGTTGAGACAAGAGAGAGGCTCTGTCTTCATGTTTATAAACATGTCTCAGCACAGTAGCTCGAGGGGAAAAGTAGGAGGCACTAGGTTCTGAATGGAGAATTTCTAGGAGTCAGGGCTGGGTAGGGAGGTCTGCTCCTGAGAAAGAGTCAAAGCAAACCTCCCTTTCCTCGTTGAGCATTATTGGTCCAGAGAGTAGACATATGTCTGCTGTGTGGTGTCTCAGAACGCACTGGTGTACAAGAGGCACAACCACATACCTCTAAATTCATTCCACCTTTTCGTTTCGTGATCTGGGAAGGCCAGCTCTGGTGTGGCAGCAGGTGCACAGACCTAATGCTCATGGATGGTGATCCTGGAGGCCAAGCTGACCAGGACCATGCTGAACGTGTGCCCGGGCCCCTGGGCGGGGAGCCAGGCAGTACACAGCTTGCCTGCTAACTGACCAAAAGCAGGGGAGAGACAGGCTGTGCAAGTTTAAGGACAAGGTACCCTAATACACTGGTGCTTGAGTGGTCAAGGGTGTGTGTAGACTGGCTACTTCCATTTAGAATAAGGACAACAAACTTCCTGTGCTGCTGGGGTATAGAGTTCCCCAGGGCACAGCATAAATTTTTTAGGCTTCATAAAGCTGAATAGGGATTGAGAGATTGGAGAAGGGCAAGCAACTGATATCTGAACCCGGCCATTAGCGCTGTGGCTAGAAGCCCAAGAATGGTTTAGACGTTGAGAATTTGCCACCTGCCCCTTCCTCCTCACATTTCTCCACCAGTATTGATAAAAGTTGGCAATTCCAGGTTGGGGGACACAAGGCCTGTGAACTTCATGTGTCCTGTGGTTCTCTCTCTGGTGAGCAGCTTGACATTCAGCCCTGTGACCAGCCTTCCTTGAATTCTAAGTTATTTCCAGCCCTCTGTGAGTTGACCTGGCGTAGAGACGGATGGATGGGTATCACTTTTGCTTTGTACCAGGCTATAGCTATTTAACCTTGCACTGCACTGCCCTACACATGAACATCTTTCTCTTCCCAGCGACCTTCTGCCCACTGCCATCCGCTCTGCAGCCCCTGGCCAGGTGCCCAGGGTAGAGATCACGCCCAGTGTGCCAGAGAAGGGCAGCAGGTTCTCACTCCAGAGCTGCCCACAGATCTGCTTGGCAGACCTGCTCCATCCAGTTTCTGTTCCGAGTCGCAGCTGTAACTGTTGTGTTTCTGTTCCTGCTCTCTCCCCAGTTGCAGCTGTAATCCTTTGGAAGGATATGCTCCCCCTTCAGACATGTGCCTTTTCTGGCACAGAGAAGTTGAGGCATCAGAGATATGGTAGAGTTTGGTTAATTCCAAGCAAAGCCAGCCTGTCTGATGTGGGGCCCACGCTGGGGCACATCCACTGCCAAGCCAGCAGTTCTGCCAAAGAGTCTGCCCTGAATGCTCCCTAAGGCTACAGTACTGCTGGTTTGAGAAGCTTTTCCAGGACAGTGGGTTCCTCATTTTCATTCTTAAAGATGTGGAACTCCTTTATCAAAAATCAAAGAACTGTTACTCTTGTTGAAAGAGAGAAGTAAGACCTGTAGCCCTGTCAGCTTCCCCATACTCTCCATAGTCCTTACGGCACAACCAGGGGCTCTGATTTTGAGATCCTCCACCCTAGACTGACCATGAGCCAGCTGACTAGCCTTTGCCTTTCTCACTCCCTCTTTCCTCTTTCAGCTGAGAAAGAAAGGAGGTCCAAATCTAATTTCAAGCCTGCCTTGAAGGAGACATTCACTATTCACTGGCAGAATGACTCATAGTTCTGCAGCCATAAAATAACACAGATGGCATCTTTTTGGTGTTCTGGTCACTCTGAAACAGCAGACTGGGCTCTTAATGCCACTGCTCGGTAAACCCTGAGCTCCGATTCCGGTTCTCCTGGCTGTTATTCCTCTCTTGCAATCCCGGTAATACGTAGAATGGGATCAAAAGCTGCTTGTCCTTAAGTCACACACTAGGAAAAATATCTTCACAGTTACCACTAGAGAAATAAAACCCTGGGGGCTGTGACTAGTCACACTCTTTGTTGTTTCCTACCACAGCAGAACCGTATGCTCTTCAGCAATCCCTTTTCTGTCGTCCGCTTCCCAGTAATGGACGGGACCCAAGGATGGCAATCTAGGTTCCAGATTCTCCATGAAAGCATGCTGAGGACTGGACCAGCTCCTTACTGACAACTGAGTGAGAAACCCCAGGGAATTTAGAAGTTTAGATAATTGTATATCTTCTCCTTTCACTTTTCATGCTAAAACTGAGTATTTCCTGTTTAGCCACTGGCTACAGGCCCATAGATACCAGAACATTTTGTTTCCTGGATCAGGTCATGCCCTAGCGGCCCATGCATAAACTCAAGAGAAGAGCAATCCCCGTAGGAATGCTTTTGAGAGAGAAAGAGAAATAAACCATCAGAAAAACATTCAAGTCTCTAAGAATTCAGCCAAATTAAGAATAAACACTCCACAATTGTAAAATGGAGACGAACAAGGCTCTGAGGCCAGAAACCTGCTTCCTTCTGTAGGACCAGCCGTAGTGATGACTCTTGATAAGGCAGAGCCGGCCGATGGCCAGCATTCCTACAACCCACGTAAAAACCCATTCCAACCCCGTTATAAGAAGGAGCCCCATCCCTTCCAGCACGGAGAAGCCAACCCAGAGAGCCGAGCCAAGTTCAAGAGTCTTGAACACGAGAAACTGTTGAAATTTTTGCAAAATAGAGGCTCAGTAAAGCTACATATTCTTCACTGATGCAACAAGTAGTGAAGAAAGAACTAATTGTCCTCTTACCAAAATTTCCCTAAGCCTAATGAGAGTGACTAAAAGTCCCAACTAACACAGAGGCTAAGTGCTGAGGGCAATACCCTTCTTCAAAGGGGTATCCACTGCTCTTTTCCATGTATGATCAAGACTGGCCTAATCAAAGCAATTTGGGTGCCCGGAGCACCGCTTCTGATACATCTCATGCCCTCTCCGATGGCGATGCAGTTTGGCTTCCTCGTGCCCTAGTGTCTCTGGGGAGACACAGGCTTCGTAGCACTATTTCCCTCATTAGAATATAATTCTGTTCATCACTGGTTGTAGCAAAATAAAACTCCCTCTGCCACTACTAATATTTAGGCAATTGTCATAATTCCTGAGGCTCATGTCAACAAATTCACTCTGGTGGTGGATCTCACGTTTTACACACATTTGGCTGTGATAGGTGCCAAGTGCTTCAGGAGGCCTGTTAGAGTAACTGATGGGCGTGGCATGATTCCGAGAGAAGCCCTGGGTCGCCGTTCCGGTTTGATTTTCTGAGAGAAGGCTGCCTTAACCCGGGCTCCCAGTTGCCCTGTTTTGTGGAACAGGCGGCTGGTGCTTTGAGCTCTCCATGGTGCTAGCCTCCGACGGGGACACTCCGGCCTCCTCCTGCTGCTCTCCGTGGTCCTGCCTCTCCCTCCGAGGTTCAGCCTCACTCTCCATAGCGCGGCCCTCACAGCAGGGCTGGAGTCTCCCTCCCCCACCACGCACACGCACATAATCTTCGTTATGATCCCTGACCTGCTCCACCGGGAAGAGGGTAACAAAGCCTTGACTAGAGATCCGGAGAGTCCTCACAACCATCTAATCAACTGCAGGAAAGGGACAAGAGAGAGCAAGAGATTCTGAGCTAGAAAAGAAGTGCTATCTGAAATGTTCAAGAAACACTAGGGCCTGGCGTGACCTCAAATGGCCTCAAAAGAACTAGATGTCTTGCCACACATGGACTCACAGATTAAAAACAAAGTGACAAATAGTCATTGATTCAGATTAAGATAGTATTGATTATATATAGTAACTGCATGTATACTACAAACATAGAATGCAAAATGAGTGCTACTCAGTTTGAGAGCATGCACTTCGACACCACTCCGACCTGACAACGAGCTCTCACTGCCCTGCAGCGGTGCTCCTTTTCCCTTTTCCCACAACCTTCCCTAAACCTGTAGGTAATGGAGGATGTCAGCATATGAAAGGTGTAGAAAACAAATATCAAAACCCTGACCCACGTCCCCCATCTTTACAACCATCTCATATAGCCTTAAATGGCCTTAAATATAATCATCCCATTGAAGAGTCCAAGCCCTTGGTCAAATCTTGGGAGACGCATCTTCAAACTGGACTCTGCTAGTCTTTTGGGGGATCTGCAATTAAGCTGATGATATCAAGTGCAGCAAGGAGCCGAGAATGCTCAGCCCCTGCCAGTCTGAGACTACACAGCCTGCTCCTCCCGTCACATCAGAACTACACAAGCTTTTTTTTTCTCTTACTGGCTGATTTTCCCATTTCAATTTCTGCATAACAGTTCATATAAGAGTTACCATTCATGAATGACCTATAGTGGAGTCTAGGTGGGGGAAGGCAGGCTTCCAGAGTGAATTTCCAGGACCCCTCTTTAATTTCCTCATTTGAAACAAGGAGAAACTTCATTCCTCAAGGACAGGTAATGGAAGTGATTTATCTCCATGAGCAAGCCTTCAGGAAGACAGGATTTGGGTTACAGTAACAGCTGGAGTATCTCCCATCAACTCATCTCCCTGAGCCCCCTGTTCTGAAACACGTCTGTTTCAGAAAGGAATCTAATGCAAAGATTCCAACATTTTTTTCAATGTGTATCCTTCCTTTATGTGAGGTCTCACCTCTGGATTCTTTTACCCTCTCATCCATCTTTCTCCAGGAGGTCTCGGGAAGAATGATACGAAAGCTAACTAATAGGAAGAACTAAAATGTTATCTTCTCTAAGGATTTTTTTTTCCTTAGCCCATCTAAGCATACACGAATTGTGTATTGATTGCTAATTATAAGCACCTTTGTCTTACTTCCAGGTCAGGGTCAGGGATGTCAGGCACATCACCTTGCCCTGGGGACAAAAGGGGAGGCAAAATGAAGGCCAGTATCTCAGCCATTCATCGCTATGCCAACCATTACTTAGCTCTCCAATTCCTTCACTATCGCCTCAGATATTAGCAAGGTGGAATGGAGAACTAGTACTTCAATATCAGACTTCACTGGGAATATGCAGATCCTTGTTTCATCCATTTGTCTTTCTTCTGTACCCTGACTCTTTGCTTCCAGTTCTGAATCTAAGATTCCAGGCAAAGCCTCAGGTGGTAAAAAGCTCCAGAGGGTGAACTAGTTGACGGAGTATCTGAATTAAATACCTAATACTTCTTGGAAACACAGCAAGGGCTAAAAAATACATTGATGACAAGCAACTCAAGACTTAGCAGAGCCTAGGTGAGCCTCTGAAGTGCCTGAAGCCAAGTTCTCTCATTATTATAAAATGAGGGGCCAGATTTACCATCTGTTCCTAATCATTTGTCCCTCAGCAAATGCAAAAATGGCAGTGGGACAACTGCACTCACTTGTTCTTACTAGTTCCTACTCTAGTTCTTAAGGACAAAATCTTTCCAAATGCATATTAGATGTTTCCTCCCCTAATATCTATCCTGTAATCTCAAATAAATATAAAGACCATACCCCCAAGCCCCTGGGCCTCACATTTTCTCATTTATTCTCAACTGCTGCTTAATGCCAACTCTCGTCTGGCTTCCAAACCCTGGAGTCCAGTGTCAGTGACAGATGGACCGAGCCTCAGCCCTGGGGAGGAGAGGATTCTGGCCCTTTCCTGGGGAGAGCGAGCAGGAGAGGGAGCCCGAATTCTGCTTTGGGGAGAATCTCTGAGTTTCAGCCATATGGTTTTCTGGAAGGAACAGGTTCTGATTAATCAAGCGCTTGTGAAAAGGGCTTTATATCTGGGTCATCAGAAAAGCTGTGTGTTTATGTCAGGAAAAAATTCACAGAGACATGACCCGTGGGAGTTGTAATGTGCTGTGTGTGTGCTGAGGGACACGTGCTCAAGGGGAGAAGGATGGTGACCAGGTCAGAATATATTTGCATCTTGGAGAACAAAAATGAGTACATACCCTCATCAAAGAAGAGACACTCAAGGAAGATTTAAGAAGAGAGGAAGAGATCATCTTTGGGCCAGAACAGTATTACTTGCCATTCTGGGGACCGTGAGGTCTATGGGCTTGAAAGAATTGCGTATGTTTCACAGAAGAGTTAAATTCCCAGGAAGGCACAAAGTATGGTTAATGGAACAATGTGCCACTCTTAGAAAAATACATTTTTAAATGAGAAAAGTAAAAGAGACTAAATCTGTTAGGATTGGGGGAAGATGGGAACCTAGAGGCGTGTGGGTGTGTGGAGAGGAACACATTTTTCTTCATGTACTGCTCCTGGTCACTGCCCTGAACCTGTCATTCCCGCCCTGCCTCTAATCACCCAGTGAAGGAAACAGTAAAAACAAGACAGTAAAATCAGAGCCAGCACAGATGAATACTCTCTTGCCTGACTTTTAACAAATTAAACTTTTTCACAGCATTGTTATCCCACCACACCAGGCCATCAGCCTGAAATGTCTCAAGTGTGACACAAAAAGTAAAGGAGAATAAGGTAGAGCCTGTTGAGGAAGGGACTTCAGCGGGGTGTTCAAACTGGCGTTGAGGCTCGGGTGGGGTCAGGAGCAAGGCTTCGCACCCTTGGGGAATCTTTACTTTGCCCCACTGTCCCCCCGCTTTCCTGCCATTCCCATTCCCAGTGCCTAACTTCCCATAATTTAACATATTTCCCAATGAGTTCAACTGAATTCCACTTTCATTTCCTCCACCCTGATTCTGTTGTTTGCTTTCTCCACACTTTCCTAGGTGCAGGAATTCTTTCCCAGCTCTATCACTTACCTGTTAAAGCAGCGAGAGAAATTTAGGGAAAGGGTATAAAGTGCCTGCACATGGTTCAGGGGGCCATCTAAGAGCTCAGACAAAGTCGGTCTTCTGACTGTCCCTTGCATCAGACAGCAGATCCCAGGTCCCACTTGTCCTGGTTTCTGAGTGTGTGAGCCACCAGGAAGGGAATGAGGAGGTGGGGGTAAATGGGCACTCCCCAAACGGCTCGGGGCTGGCAACTGGAGCGATGTCATGCCCAGCCTTTGGGGCTCACCTGAGAAACCACAGAGAGTCTGAACCCCTACTCAGAGCCCTTTCTCTCGGAGATCTGAGCCATAAGCTTTGCTCTGCCTCATCCCCCACCCACCCACTCCCCGCCTCTCGGTACAGAACACTAGACGCTTGTCTAGAGAGCACAGCCAGGCCTAGAAGGAAGGAGCTAAGGCTAGCAAGGGGCTTTGGGGCATCAGGTCCCTTTCCTTTGTGTCTCCCAACTGCAGTTCTTGCTACAGCACAGTGTTGGCGACAGAGTGGCCTGTTTTTGTTGGGGGCCAGCCTAGGACTCCCTCCCAGTGCTAATGCACCGAGAACACTGACTCAATAGCAAATCCAAGCAACAGCTGTCCCCACCTCCTCCTCTGCCACCCACTTTCCCAGTCTCTGCTCCTTCAGAATCTTAACTAAGTCTCTGAGGGCCACCCCCCGCCCGCTTCAGCCTACCACAAGCCCACTTCTGCCTCCAGATTTGTTTCTCTCTCTAGCTCAAGAATAGGACGTGCTCCTCTGCACTTTTCTCCCTTCTAGTCTCTGTCTCCCACTTCACAATCAGGTCAGCACCCCTCCCACCCCCCACTGGACAGATGCCAGCTTGCGCACACACACACACACACAGCCCAGCCCTGTAATCACCCTTTCTGACTCCCAAGAGCACTTCAGCCCCTTGGCCACCTCTTTTCTGAGGACTGGGGTTGGCTCATAAGGCTCTGAAGTTTAAGATGCCATCTTTGCATCTTCAGGGTCTCCCTCCTCGTATCACCCCAACTTTCCTAACCTGCCTGGCATTTAGGAGCATTACTTCCTTGAGGTCCAGGGACCTGGGACCCATCGCTACAAGACACAGGGAGATGGGAACAGGAAGGGTGGGTGTCACTAGAAGCGAAATCACTAACTGGCAACTTAACCCTTGAATTAGATAGTACATAGGGCTGCTGGCAAATGACAGTGAGTACAGGGGACGGTTGTAACCACAGCTTCCACAAACTGCCTGTGTGACCACACTCAAGTACCTAAACCTCTCTGAGCCCTGGTTTGTCGTATCTAACATGAGAGGTTTGCACTAGACGCTACTTAGGATTCTTGACAACTCTAGAAATCTATGTTTCTAAGAAATAAAGAGGGGAAAATATTTCTGGAAGAATGAGGTAAAACAGAAAAAGAGGAATTATGGAACTTTGGTAATAGGGGTCAGAAAAGACGTAAGTTCCATCCTCTGTCTGGTACAATCAAAAAGAGCTTAGGAATAACCTCTGGCCATTAGGGGTCAGTAGAAAATGGCCAGACATGAAAACTGGCATCTTATGAAATACACAAAATATGTTTATTCATGTCATATTAAAGTTTGATGCTTTTTCTTTTTTAACATTTGGATATTGGAAAACAGAGTAACAGGTTATTTTGATTTTTTGGTTTTTGTTTTTTTCAGTGAAAAAAGGGTTAACACCAAGATAAGCTTTTTGTTTGAACCCTACCCTCACTCCCACCACAGGCAAGCTAGCCAACTACCCCTTCTCATTCTGCCTGGAAAAGCTTAGCCACACACCGTTCCAAGCCAGGGAACAAAAGCCTTTCATTTTCAACAACCTCTTTAGGACAGAACCAAAGACATATGCCAGTGTGCAAGAAAAACCTGTTTGAGCCCAGATCAGTCCCTTCCAAGCCTCCATCTCCTGGATTATCTAATAGTGTAGGATCCCTGATTCTATCAATCTGGACCTCTTGGCCACACTTTAGCAGGCTATGGGGCAAATCAGCACATTAGGCACTCGTTACCACCCGGCTCTATTTACCACCTCCTTTCACTCATATCCTGGGTGCCCCGTGGGGGAGCAAAGTGAAGCTCAGAGACTGCTGACTCCAGCCCAAGAGGCTGCTGGGAGCCTGAGGGAAACTCAATAAACAAGACTCCGGGAAGAAAAACCAGACAGCAACAGAAATGATGAAGGGAGGGAACACGGAGGAGCACGGTCTCAGGAGCCCAGCCAAAAAGAGGGTGGAGGGGGCAGGGAGCTGGAGAGAAGGCCTGGGTCGAGGAGGCAGCAGATGGCGTGACTGGGCGCTGTGGGGCCAGGGTGCATGTGAGCTGGAGCATAGGTGAGCGAAGCAAGGAGACCCTCTAGGAGACCTCCTGCCTGGGCAGGCCCAGGGGCCCGTCCCCGAGGACCACACAGGGAAGGAACGCCACCTGAGAAGACAGACAATCCCAGTTGACAGTGACCGCCCACCTCTTATGGCCCCGGCTTGTCTGACTGTACTGTCATATCAGGAACATTCGGGAACAGGAACCTCAGGGGATGGCGAAGTCAGAAAGGGATGGGAGGCAGGAAGTAAGACAGTATTTTGACACTCGGGCCCTCAAAGTCTCAGACTACGAAACCACACAACGACCTCAGCAGAAGTAGGATAATTCCTGGTAGCGTAAGAGCAATTGTGGAAAGTTAAGTATAAAGAGATTCCCCTTTGATGGGAGTGTTGCACTCTGGCCAAAGTGACTCCCTCAAAATCCTGGAGTTATCGCCTACATCAGGGCTCAGAGGGAACTGGGCCACTTTCCTCCAGAACCAGACATTCACTGTTCAAGAAAAATGTGGCTCTGGGCATAAAGAAAAGCTCTGGGAGCTGAGTTCTAATTCTGATTTTGCCATGGCCATTCCCTTGTGTGTGTGTCCCGAACCTGCCCGGGAGCTCACTGCGTAGCTGGGGCCAGGGAAGAACCTGAATGAGGTCGCCTGACCAGGGAGCCTCACGGTGGGTGTGGGCAGACCTTTCTAAAAGTGGGTCCCTTCGGTATTCTGGGCCACAGCCCCCAAAGTGTTTTTCCCTTGGAGATAACACTCCCCCACCCACCTGTCATGGTAGTCGTGAGGAATAACAAGTAGGCTGGGATGAAGAGTATTTTTAACTCCGGAGTTAGAGAAATGCTGAATCATCATCATCATCATCATCATCATCACCATCATCATCATCAACTCCCACTCGGGGACTTGGTTTTCTGTATCGTCTGCAAAGTGGGACCCTGGACCCGAGCCCTGGCAGGGCCAGCAGCGGTTGTGCACAAGAGTTCTGTCCCCACCCAAATGTGCCCCTGCGCGCAGGCCTAAGGCCAATGCACTGCAGATTCCCAAAGCGGACACGGCAGGGAGATACATAACCCTGGCAATCAGGGGTTATACGGCACACTCAGACCTCCCTACCAGCGTCAAATTGGAGACCCAAGACATTTTTCTTCATTGGAGTCACTCACTTATTTATTCCCTAAGTATTTCTTGAGTACTTGTTATGTGTGAGGGCCTACGCTGTGGGTGCAAAACTATCACGGGTGCCAATGTAGCCTTTAAAGAGGTACATTAGGAGGTCTCCGATTCCCACCTCTGCTACTCTTAATTTGAACAATCAATCGGAAGGAAATCAGTGGGCAAAAAGGGCCACTCTGTCCTTTAAAATGCTGGGAGTCTTAAAGATACTGGAACTCGTGGGTAAATAAACCAAGAATTAAGAAATCCCCAGGGCAATGGAGGGCAAACAAGGAGACAGTGTTTTAATTTTTAGCCTAGGTGTCAGAGTGCTATGAAAACATGAAGGCATTGTGTTAGTTTTAACTGGACACGTCTGTGACTTGGCTAACTAAAGAGGCCCGCACTGGAAGGCTCTTCGGGATGAATGAAATAGACCCAAAGGTGAAGGCACATTAAGAAATCCAATTAAAACTGTAATTCAG
Organism: Manis pentadactyla; assembly: GCF_030020395.1. NCBI lineage: Eukaryota > Metazoa > Chordata > Mammalia > Pholidota > Manidae > Manis > Manis pentadactyla. Next base: position 8,251,373 of record NC_080037.1, on the reverse strand, counting down.
TGGGTACAAATCATACCACCACCACCACAGGCACCCATTTCCAACTTGCTGTGGAATTTCCATCATACTGTGGGTAAGAACTGTGAATATTGGCGATCAGTGCAGGAAGGAATCTGTACCCCTCTCATTCCTGCCCTACCGCCACCCACACAAAACACACGCTTCTGCAGAGGGAGGCAGTATAGATATGCGAAAAGTCTGGGCTTTGTGACCAGAGAGATCTAAGGTTAAAGGCAGTCCCATTCCAACACTTACTGGATCCATCATATGGATAGGTTGCTTAACTTCCTTTGCTGAATCTTTGTCTCTGAGTCTTAGTTAATGCATCTTTAACGTGGGCATAACAATACCTATTCAGAGGGTCATTCTAGAATAATGAATATGGAGCACCTAACTTGAATCTTGACACACAGACAGTGATCAATAAATATCGATTCCCACCATCTTGTAGACTTCTAGAGCTTCAGCCTCTGGACAGTCTGCCCTCTTCTTTGGACTATTTCTTTCTATCCTGCTTGACTTCCTATTTCCTCCTAACTGGCAGATATTGAGCCTAGTTTTCCTAATAGATGCTCAGCATCTTTTGATTCATATATTAAATAAATATTTATTAAGTACCTTCTATGTGCTATATGCTGTATCAGGGCCAGTACTGGATAGAGACATGAATCAGGTATCAACCCTACCTGCGAAATCTTTATAACATAGGAGGGAAGCCAAACCCACAATACAAAGTAGAGAGTGATGCATGATTTAAGAAAAATAGATCAAGTGCTGTAACTCGAGAACTCAGAAATTATTGCCATCTGGGGCAATCAGGGAGACATCTTGAAGGCGGTGCCACAAAAAGTAGGCTTTAAGGACTTTAAGGATAGAGTTTAGATGCAGGAAGCTGGATGATGGGCATTACCAACAGCTACTGAAGGAAAGGAAATGTATGGAGGAAAGCAAAACATTCATAGAAAAAATTCTGAATGGCATCACATGTGTAGGATATGGATGGAGTAAAGGAAGTAAAGAAAAGATAAAGTGAAAGGCATACTGGCATTAGACTGTATGGGATCTTGAAGGCTGGGTTAACAAATCTGGACATTATCTGCAGACAGTGGAATGTCAGTAAGGAAGTCTAAGCAGGGAAATAACATGACCCATGTGACTGGAGCTCTCTTCATCTGTTTTTCTACCTGAGAAGCCTGGGCCTCTCCTCACTAATGGTCCTGTGGTCTCGATGTCTGCATTTCCTTCCAACGTGAGCCGAATGTTCACTATTTCTACTTCAAAGTCCGTGCAGCCCTTTGAGACCACTCCTAAGTTTTCCTGTCTATTCTGAATCCATGGGGGGACTTTGTACTGCTCTTTCATGACATCAGCACAATCTAAATCCAAAGAAGGCACAAGCCTTTCATAACCCAGGTTATAATTTCTGCTACTTAATCTGTTTCTGTGGATAGCATTAGAATCACTCACCTGGTCCTGGGGGAGTGGCCATTCAGAATTTATCATTACAGGTGTACAATTTTATGAAAACAGCAAAAAAAAAACTTTCAGGTGTATTAACAGACAGGTCTCAAGAGGAGGCATGAGATCATAAGTACTTTTCAGCATTAGAGGGAGAAATACCCCCCCAAGCAGGAAAAAAACAAACAAACATAGCTACCCCTTAATCTGTTTCTCAACACCCTACAAATCACAGTGAGTTCCCTGCAAACCTGAGACAATATATGCCATTTACTGGAGATTATTTGTTTAGTTATCAGACCCCTCATCTGAACAACTCCATTTGGTTTGAACAACCTACCTCACCATTTCACTTATTCACCCTAAGCAGGAAAAAAAAAACTACCAGCAAAATGCAGGAGGAGAGAAGAGATGAAAGGAATCTAAGCAAGGAGAAAAGCAACTGAGAATGCAGAAAGAGGCACAGATCCAAGAAGCAGGAGAGTGAAGACTAAATCCACGCTGTTGGACAGAATACATGGTCCGCCTGATCAAGGACAGGCATAGCACAGCGCCACCTGTGACCCAATGAACTACTAGGGCCAATTAAATGTACTGAGAGCTCCTGGGCTAAGTGCTGAAGATACAAAGATGAGTAAGGTAAGGCCTGTGCTCTTAAGCAACTCAGAGCTTAGATAAGGAGACTGATAACTAAGCCGGTAAATTGCACTACAGTGGGCAGAAATGCTCCAAGGAAAAGAGCCCGTTGAAAAAGGTCAGAGAGCACCGCCGAGGAGAAAGAGGATTCTGGAGAGGCGTGCGCTGCTGTGCCTTTCCGTACGTCGACTACCTCACTACAGCTCACCTCTAAGACCGGATTCCGTCTGACCTCCTGTCTCACAGGCTGTTCTGAAATTAAACAAATTCAAGACTGAACATCCTCTCGGCAGACGTAATGTCCTACGCCGGGGTGTGGGGGGCTGTTTCCTCCGTTCATCGGCACAGAGGCCCACGTAGTGCCTACTTTGCGCGCAGGGTACCAACACTGCGGGGCCGGGCACGGCCCGGTCTCCGGCTTCCCCTTGTCCTGCCGTCACCCAGGCTTCCGCACCACCAGTTTGGCTTTCTGCTGGGTGCTGAAGCACCCACAAACAGCGTGGAAAATAATACGAAACACTCACCAGCTGCAGGTCGCCTCCACCCTCGATGCGCACAGAAGTTGCCGGTGCGGGCCTGGCCCCCCGGGAGCCTCTGCGGGCCGCCTCTCCGGGTGCCCGGCCCTCCCGCCTCGGCATCAGCACTTTCCGCGCCCGCCTTCCGGCCCGCCGCTCCCTACCTGTTGCTCCTCGGCCCCAGCCCCCGCCGCCTCGGGGCATCAGCGCTCCCCCGGTCCGCGCAGTTTCCGGCGATCTTCAGCAGAGGTCCCCGGGGGGGGCGGTGGCGCGGGGAGCGCGTCCGCCGAGGCCGTGAAGCTCGGGGGCGCCGGGACCCGCAGCCCCCTCCTGCCCTTCCCTGCCCCTCCCCCCTCCCCTTTCCTTCTGATTCGGCCATTCTTTCCCTCATTCCGCCCCCTTTCTTCTCCGCGACCCCAAACCCACGTCCCACTTCTCTTTTCAGTCCCGCGCCCCCGATGCCGCCGCCTGGGCGCCGGAGCCCCCCTCGTTCTCTCCCCGGCGCCCGGGGCAAGCGCGCCGGACTCTCCGCCAAGTTCCCGGCTCCACCGGACGCCGCTCCGGACTCTGCCCAGCAGCCGGTGACCTCACTGCGTATCGCGCACGCGATTGGCTCCCTGTGGGCGCTCGGCGGGAGACCCTGAAGAGGTCGCGCGGCCGGGTTCTTTGTCCCTCCGCCTCTCCGGGCTGAGTTGGCAGAACGGGCCCTTGGCTCTGCAGCGCTTCACAGGGGTTTGGGATCCGCCTCCAGGCCGCGGGGTGGCGACCCAGGCCCCGGGGGTCCGCGCTGCCACAGGAGGGCGCGGGTCCGCGATGCGACGTGGGAGCGGCACTGCGGGGAGAGCGGGGGACTCGCCCCCACGTGTGCCCCGTCTGCGGCGGTCGGGGGGTCACATGGAAACGGGGGCGGCCTCGGCTGCGAAGTCGGGGTTTTCATTTCCAGTCTTTGTTCCTCCGTCTGTATGACCTTGGGCGAGTCATTTTGTTTCCACTGTGCAAAACAGGAATGGTAACGCCGGCGTTGCATACTGTACACGTTTATGCGAGTGTTTTCTAATCATTAAACCTGTTGTTTTAGTAGATAATAAAATATAACATGTTAGCAGAAAGAATTCTGGACAAGGAATGAAACACCTTTAGTTGTCTTTCATTTTTCCATAGTGACCTTCACGTTTGACATTTATGGGTGTTGTCCTCATCTGTAAAGTGGGAGAACTGGGCGGGATGATCTTTTAAGATCACCTTTGCCTCTCACAGACTGACAAAATTTAGCGTCCTCCTTTAACCCACCCCTTCGGAGGAGGCAGTCACTTCCATTTTCAGGACTCTAGTTCATCTCTCCTCTTAGTGAGAAACGCACCTTCCCTCAGGTATCCCGGGGAGCCTACTCTCCATGGGGCAAATCCTGTCCCGCGTCCCCAAAAAGGCCAGTATAGAGCCCAAAGGTAGCAGCCCATACGCAGGGCTCATCCTTGATGGAGATTCTCTCCCCAGGCTACTGGCAGGAGCAGGATTTGGAGCTGGGAACTCTGGCCCCCCTGGACGAGGGCATCAGCTCCACAGTCTGGAGCAGTCCTGACATGCTGGCTAGTCAAGGTGAGAATCCAGGCCCCCTCATCTCAACGTCCCTCGGTGCCCTCGACCATCTCCACCCATCTCCCACCCATACGACCTCCACCCTGTGTACTCACTCCCCTCATGACCATACAGCTCTCTCTCCTTTCCATTTGACATTCTAGTACTAAGTTCTACACCACCACCTTCTCTATCACCTCCTTCCCTTCCTCCAGTACAGAGACCTCTTTCTCCCCTCCACCTTTTTCCAAAAAGAAAATGATTCCAGGAGGAGGCTGTTACTCAGAATAAAGAGGTTCTGGAAGACACGTCGAGGTGGAATCCTTCAAAGGGAACCTGGGACATAAGGATCACTAGCCCAACGCAGTAAATGAAAGGTTTCTCCAGCCTTTCATTGAGATTTTTAAGGGATATATCACTTCCTAATTTACTCAGCCAGTTTAGTCCCTGGCTCACTAATCTCAGAATCATAGTATTCATTCTCGAGTTATATGATTACCTGAGGAGCATTCCAATGAAAAGAGAACTACATTGAGAGTCAGGACGGAGTTCTCATCCTCACCAGAGTCACTGGTTCATAGAATGATTTTAGGCGATCACTCCACCATTACCTCATTGCCTACATCTGTATAAAACGAGGGAATTGGATTCCACAATCCCTAAGATCCCCGTCAGTTCTCACTGTTAGGATTCAAAACGCCGAAACACTGTCTCCTGAGCCTTAGTGCCCGGCATCAGCCCCAGCACCTGCTACCTTCGCTCCCCAGGGCCCCTTCTCCACCAGGAGCGCTCCTTGTCTATTTCTTGGGAATGGAGCGCTGGTGACTGAGAGAGAGAGAGGGGGGACTCCGAGGACAGGGCAGGGGTGAGGTGGGGGCCCGTGGACGTGGGGATTTAAATTTAAATTACTCAGGAGGGAAGGGAGGAAGAAAGTTTCTCTGTTTCCTATTCAGAGAAGAATAATGTTGGTTAAGTAATTCAGCACCAGAGAAGAAGTTTTGTGGCTGTTTCAGAATCAGAGCTGGGAAGTATTTGTATTTTAGTTCTGTGGAGGTCAGTGCCATCGGGTCACAGAAAATCAGTCCTGAAGATGAGGAAATCAATACTGGAATGAGAATCCATGCTGTGGGGAACAGGGAACAGTCACGGGTGGAGGAGCAAGTGTCGCCTGGTCTAAAAGGCTCACAGCCAGGCCTGACTTGAAGGCCCATTTGGGATTCAAATGGCTCATCCACATGATACCTTATTAGTCGTTTTTTTAGTTTGTTGAACTTGGCTAAGGAGAGAGGAATTAGAACCGTATTTCCATCCCATCAAAGGGAGAACTTTAATCCTTTGCTCCTTAAAATAACAGGAGGCCGGTGACTCGGGTTTCTGTGTTGGGGGTGGCTAATACCAACCCTGAAAGGGACATGTTCAGGTTGCAGATGATTGTTGGAGAAATTGAAAATTCTGTGTCAAAGTGTTTCCTTTTTTTTTTTTCTTATCTCCTTTGTTTGTTTATTTTGCAGTTTCCTCTTGCATAAATGAATGTGCAACCCAAGGTTGGCGTGGCCCTTTCCTTGATTTTAGTTTGGGGATTATTAGTATGAACCGCCTCTCCTGTTCTTGCTCTTACATGCAGGTGGTGGCAGGAAAGCAAAACATAGAATGACAGATGTGTACATGTGTTTTCAAAGGTGAATGGCAGAACTCTTATCAGGAAAGATACATGGGGAGTGGTATGTGTAGATATGGGGCGCCTTTCTCCTCTAAATGTTGGTGGCCCTGTCAGCGCATTCAGCAGACATGCAACAAGTGGCTATTTTCCTCTGTATTCAAAGCAAGAGGAAATAAGGTCTGCCTCCCCTTCCCCACCCCACCACCTCTATTCCTTCTGCCGTGATGCCTTAAGAGAACACAGACACCTGGGCCCTGAACAGTCTGAATTAGATGAGGTGGACGTTGGTGCAGAAATGGGTGGGGGGCTAGGGCTTGCTCAGGAAAGTAACCCTATTCTACTCCTGCAGACAGCCAGCCTTGGACATCAGATGAGACGGTGGTGGCTGGCGGCACCGTGGTGCTCAAGTGCCAAGTGAAAGATCATGAGGACTCATCCCTGCAGTGGTCTAACCCTGCCCAGCAGACTCTCTACTTCGGGGAGAAGCGAGGTATTGTCCATGAGGAGTTCTCCCTCTCTCCAGGCACCGTGGGCTGGGGGAGGAGCCTGCAGAGCCCAAGGGGAAATGCATCTGCAGACCAGAGGCCCAGACACACGAAGGTAGGCTATTTGAGGAAGCAGCAAGCCATGGGCTCCTTAACTGGTCCTGGAGAAACGTCTGTTGTATCTCTGACCTAAGCCATATAGGATCCTACAAGGTCCTGGAGTGCCTTCACCCCAAAGGAGCCCTAAGTGACAGCTGATGTCTTTGTTGCCCCACCCATCTCACAAGGAGGCCCACAGGCCCCACCTACTTTTCTGCATATCTCGGAGGCCACAGTGCCCAGTATGCCCAGTAGCCCAGGAAAGTGACTGGATGGCCTAAGGACTGCTCAAACTCAGGACAGCTCCCCACCCTGTCCCAAGCCACACTAGACCTCTTCTCCCAGAGAAGCTGACCTGGGATTGGAAGATAGACCGGAAAGGTGCCAATAAAAGCCCTGCTTCTGAGTGTCCTGGTTTTCCCCAGCCCTTCGAGACAATCGGATTCAGCTGGTTAGATCCACGCCCCATGAGCTCAGCATCAGCATCAGCAATGTGGCTCTGGCCGACGAGGGCGAGTACACCTGCTCCATCTTCACGATGCCCGTGAGGACCGCCAAGTCCCTCGTCACCGTGCTCGGTGAGGCCCCCAAACCCCAGTGTCTCCCCAGCATGCTTCCTTGCTGACTAATCTCCTTAGGTGCACCCTTGAAGCAGCCCGGAGCGCAGCCAGTCTCCAAGCACTCTGGGAAAATTCAGCCCGGGTTCCCTTTCCAAAGGAATGAAATGCAAAGAGCATTGGGCTCCAGTCACTTCTCCTCTACTTCCTGTTTGCTCTGGGACAAACTCTTACTCTGAGCCAGAAGTTTCTAACCTCTGACAGAAGGATGATAATGTCTATCCTACCTACCCTCCAAGATTCTATGGGAGAAACATGGGACGTATAGGCATGCAACGTATGATTACAGTTTCCAGGAGAGTTGCTTACATACTCTCATCTTGATCCTATACTTCAATTTCCTTCCTACCCTGAGCCTCACACTAATTCTGTGGCCACCCAGTTGTGCTGTGGGGTGCTGGGTTACACATCAGGTCTTCCCTCCTGGTCCTCAGGGAGGAGATCAAAGAGAAAGATGGTTGATTTCTCTAGTCTTCTGCCCATCATAAACCAAAGCAGAACCCAAATATCCTGACCCCAAGAGAGGCCATCTCAGCAGGGGGAGCTGAGGTGTGACTTCAGGGTGCCTGTCCTTCCTATCCTGGCCATCTCCTATCCATGGCAGGAATCCCACAGAAACCCACAATCACTGGCTACAAGTCATCACTACGGGAAATGGAGACAACCACCCTCAACTGTCAGTCTTCGGGAAGCAAACCTGCAGCCCAGCTGACCTGGAGGATGGGAGACCAAGAGCTCCCTGGTAAGTTCCTCTACCTTGGGGCTCAGAAGGTGGCAGTGGGGGTGCGGGAGGATGAGAGAGGGAGGCGACACATGTGTGTAAGTCTGTGCATGTGCACATAAGGTATACAGAAGGAGAAGGGGAGAATGGCAGATATTCTGTGTGCACTCGTGTGTGTGTTAGGCCTGTGTGTACATATCCATTTCACAACTTTCTAAGTTTGTCTAAGCTGAGACTCACCATCTGTATGCCTACAGTGGGGCCTACATTGCATCTCTCTGTTCGGGCTCACTCTGTGTCGATGGGTGTGGCGTGCATGTGTCTATTTCTGTGCTGCAGGAGAATCAACCCAAATACAGGAAGATTCCAATGGTAAAACCTTCACTGTGAGCAGCTCCGTGACGTTCCAGGTTACCCGGGAGGATGATGGGGCAGACATCATATGCTCTGTGAACCATGAGTCTCTAAAGGGAGCTGACAGATCCACCTCTCAACGCATCGAAGTTTTATGTATGTCATAGGTTTGTGGGTGAAGGATCAGGTATGAGATGGGGCGTGGGGAAGGGGAAAGTGCAGGTGACTACACGAAGCCACATGCACAGATAAGTGACTAGGTAAAAAAAAAAAATGATGAGACAAGAGGATAGGACTAGGCAAGAATCAGCAGTTTTTTCTGTAAGGGGCCCAATAGCAAACATTTGAGGCTTTGGGGGCTCATATGGTCTCTGTCTTAAGTAACGACTTAACTGCCCTGTTCCTGCAGGCAAGTAGCTGTAGAGGATTTGTAAACAAACAAGCATAGCTGTGTTCTAATAAAACTTTATTTACAAAAAAATACAGCCAGCAGGATTTGACCCAGGGCTGGGCCAGTGTTAGGCAGGGAGATTGAAATCTGCAACTGTAGCAAATCAGGAGGCAGAAGAGCAGGTTCTAGCCCGCCCTCCACTCCACCAGCTGGGTGATGTCAATTACTTCACCCCCTGGAGCCGGAGTCTCCATTTGCTACATAAGAAGAGGGGGATCACTAAGGTGGCTTCTTTGCTCAAACATACTATGATTTCAAGAAAATACTCGTGGTAGCAAATAGTCTCTGGGGCATCATGATTCCCGGATCTTTTCCTACAATACTCCCCTGCCTGCCAGCTCTGCGGTTGTTCTTGGGACTCTGACCTGACCTGAAGTGGCCACTAGCGCGATCACCACTCCTGACCTTTCCTAGGGCCCTCACCTCTCTAGGGAATCTGCCTTGAGTATGGACAGGAACCTTTACCCTCCCTGGGGAAGGTAGAAATTTGGAAATTTTCTGAGTGGAGGAACCAAGGGGAAAAGGAAGTGCAAAGATAGAAGATCAAGGGTTATAAAATAACACATTTCTTGTGTGAGCTTATGCAAAGGCTGGGCATTTTTCTAAAGTAACTCAAGCACTTAATCTCTTTCTTATGGAAAGACTGACTTCAGTGCTATTCATATCAGTTGCAAGACCCATTGCAGAAACTTGAATGGGAGGTAGGCTTGCACCACTTTCCAGGTAGCCCGTGCGGTCTGGGGGCAGAAGGCCTGCCTTCCAGCTGCAGGGACACACCTCACTAGCTGCATGTGTAATCACCTAACAGCTCCTGCTTACTTCCCTTAATTATTAGAGGATAAATGAAAAAATATCTATGAAAGAACTTTGTAAGCATCAAACTTGTGTATTGCTATCAGGTGTTTTTCTTTTAGTTCTGAGTGTGGAGCCCCTGGCCCTGGGCTCCTTTCCCCAGGCCCTGGTGTCCCTGGCCAGGGCTAAGGAAAGCCCTCCCTTGTCTGAGCCCCAGAGACTTCTCCATTCAGTACCAGACTATCTGGTAATTACTCTTCAGGGACCCTTTGGGCCCCACCGTGATCAGCAGTCAGTCAACAAATGCTATACTCCAGGCACTGTGCTAGAGGTTGCTATGGCCCTGGGGCCCCAGAATAGCATTCTCTCACCTGGCCTGATTCTCTTTGTCCTGTTTGATTTGACTGAAACACGTTCGTTAACTGGTTGTTAAGGTTGGCTGTACCCTTAGGGGAAGCTTGGCCTCTTTATCTGTTGTTCTAAACCAGCATCTGGTTGTATTGTTCTATGCGGCCATCTGGACTAGCCTCCTAAGCAGCCCTTGGGCGTCAGAGGCAGATGACAGTATTCCTTCACAGAGCCCATCTACATTGTGTCAATGCCTTTTTGCAGCCAAAATATGACCCCCATCTCTTGCTGTGTCAAAGCTCTCCCTTCCTTTTTGGACTGGCCACTGAAAGCGATGTTTTGTGTTCAAGCATCGCTTCCAACTTAAGCTCTCTTGCAGAGCAGAGAGGATTGACTGGTTGCGAGTTTAATAAATGATGGAGTTCAAGTTTCTTCTATCAGAAATAGGTATTAAGTCCCATTTATGTGCTAGGCAGTGTGGTAGGCCCAGGAAACCAGGGATTCCCCTTCTCAGCTCTCTAAGACATCCCTTGGGTCCCCACCAAAGACAGATCTTCTGGAATCCTACCTCTACGAGGCTGCAGTCAAGTGCCTCACATGTGCAGCAGTGACTGTGGTCTTTGCTTGGAGGAGGCAGGGGAGGAAGCCGGTGTTCACAGTCTCTTGGGCTCCTGAGGAATGTAGGGATAGAAGCTAGCATGTGTGACTATGATTCTGAGACGAAGCGATCTCCCGAACAGTGTGGGAGTTTTGCCCTGACACCATTTCCTTCTCTGCAGACACACCAACGGCGAAGATTAGGCCAGACCCTCCACACCCCCGCGAGGGCCAGAAGCTGTTGCTACACTGCGAGGGTCGCGGCAATCCTGCGTAAGGAGATCCACTCCCTGGCCTCTGACACCCCTCCACGCTCTCAGGCTGTGGTCTGGTCGTCCCTTAACGTCTCCCCGTGTCCTTCCGTCTTGCCTGGGCCTCTCATCTTCCCCGACACTGTCTAACAATGTCTGTCCTCCGTTTCTCCTGCAAAGTAGCGGCAGAGGGAGGGGCCGCTCCCTGGCTCAGCCCAGAGGGTCCCATAGGAAGCAAGTCACAGCAGGATGCAGGAGGGGCTGGGAAACCTCCCTTCCCCCCAGATCGAACCCTATGAGACCACCGTCCGGGGCCTCCGAGCAGCGCAGTGGGTCTAGCCCTGCAAACTCCCTGGGCCTCCGGCAAGCTGTCCCTGGCTGCCCTGCTCCCCGTCGGTTTTGTCCCCCGTTAGCTCCCCGGCCTACTCCTTCCTGAGCATCTCATTTCTCTGCCTCACAGGCCCCAGCAGTACCTGTGGGAGAAGGAAGGCAGTGTGCCACCCATAAAGATGACCCAGGAGAGTGCCCTGATCTTCCCCTTCCTCAACAAGAGTGACAGTGGCACCTACGGCTGCACGGCCACCAGCAACATGGGCAGCTACAAGGCCTACTACACACTCAATGTGAATGGTGAGCCCCAGCTCCCCCGCAACCCTCCTCCCCGCCCCCAGCTCCCCCATCCCACATCCCTGCACCCCTCCTCCCCACCCAGCCCCCAGCTCCCCACATCCCCCCCATACACAGACCCGCACCCCTTCTCCCGGCCCTGCCCCCAGGTCCCCCATCCCACCCCACGGCACCCCTCCTCCCCACCTGGCCCCCAACTCCCCCATCCCACACCCCCAGGCATCCCTCCTCCCCGCCTGGCCCCCAACTCCCCCATCCCACACCCCCAGGCATCCCTCCTCCCCGCCTGGCCCCCAGCTCCCCACATCCCACCCGCTACACACACACACCCGCCCCCGCACCCCTCCTCCCCGCCCCGCCCATCTTGTACTCTTCCCTTTACATCTCCTGGTCCTGTCACCAGACCGTGTTTGGGAGCGGAATAAGGGACAACAGCCCACCGGTGGAGTGCCTGGGGACAGGCTGTAGGTCCTCTCTGGAATGCATAATAAGTTAAAATCAATGGACTGGTGGGCTCCCATCTGCCCTTGTCTAAAGTGGTGACCCAAGGGACACCACCCCCCAGCCCCTGCGCTCACCTGGCAGCGAGAGTATGAACGGTGCGGAGGCCCCAGGGTCTCTCAAGTGTGGGTGCAGAGGGGTTCCCTTCAGGGCTGTTGCTGCTGTGACCTGAGGGATGCTGCTCCATCACCTCCTTTTCTGCAGGCCCTGGACACACTGTACTTGGGCCAGACAGAAAATGGAGATGCATTTGTGCTATCCTGAGGGACAGAGCCTTTTCTCTGACGCCGTGTCTTCTAGAAGGACTGGGTAGTGCTTCCTCCCTGAAGTTCTTCCCGAAGGTGTGGCCACAAAGAATGTGACCGGCTAGCGCAGGGGTCCCTTTATGGAGGGTTGGCGGGAGATTCTTTGGAAGGTCCAGAGGCGGTGGGTTCCTTCCAGAAAGTCTTCCCAGCTTTTCCTGAGAATAGGGGAAATTCACTGTAGGGGGGAACATCAGACACGCCCTTCCCTGAAAAGCCCTTTAAAGCAGCCAGGAGGCAGCAGTCAGGCCCCCCGGGGATGGGGAACCTGAGCGTCCGTCTGAAGGGGGTGATTCCCACTCCAGGGGCAGTGCCCAGCACGGAGGAGCTGCCTCAGCACAACGAACAAAGCCACTGTAGGACGCCAGGGGCCAGGGGCCAGGACAATGCACTGAGGTCCGCGGTCTGCCCCCAGCTCCCCCCAGACCAGCGCTGGCGATGATTGGCAGCGAGAGAAAGTTCATGGGCCCTCGTGGTTGGTCTCGGATCCCCCTGCGGGGGGCTGGAAAGCCAAGACCGGCTCCGGCGCATCCGCTGCCGGGGCTGACACCTGGTGGTGGAGTGAGTTACTGCACCTCCTTCCCGGACACCTGAGCAGTACTGACCCCCACCAGCCTGGAATGGAATTAAATGCCGTTCTACGTAGAGACGGGGACCCGTAATCGATGGCCCCCGAGGTCACTTTGGCCGTGGAAACTTACGTTTTAATTCTAAGGAACTTCCATTTCCATAGCCTCTAGCATAATGATCTAGGGTTGATTTTTAATGTGGATGGTGTCTCACGTACTCGTTGGATGAAAGGCACTGGGCAACCCCACGCTGCTTCCTGGCACCTACACTATCACACCCACCCCATCAGATCAGGGAGCCCTGGGCCCATCCTCTCCCTCCCTCCCAACCAGAGCATAAAAAAAACGCAGCATGAATGTTTTCTTTTCAAATAAGGCATAGACAGGCAAGGAACTAAAATTTAGCTGGCCCTGTCAAGCCTGAGGAGACATAAGGTAGAAAGACAAAAGACGTAAGAAGTCAATGAGAATGAGGCACTGAGACCCATGCGGAGTCTACGGCAAAACAGTAGCTCTCCCGTGAGTGGGGGAGTTACGTCTACGGCTAATATGATTTTAGACACATCACAGCGGTGTCCCGGGACGTGCACGGTGCCCTCAGATGGCTGGGACTCGACTGTGGCTGGTGCTGCTGTTGGCATACCTGGCCCAGTCTGTGCTGTGAAAATCTATCCCCTAGAGGCTGCTGGGAGGACAGATGCGCTAAACCTGCTGGCAGAGACATGGGCCGCCTTGGGAGGAAGCATGTGGCCTTCCGTGGAAGAAGTCTTTGCCCCTCTCACAAACTCTGGATGGTGGGAAGGGACGATGGAGCCCCAGGCCTCCTGGATGAGACAGGCCAGAGGATCAAGGTTTTGCTGAAACTCTAAACTCCCCTGCTCAGGAGGGGCGCTGCTCTTTGCACAGGGGCCACTGTCCATCGTCCTCTGCAAGGCGCTCTCAGAATGCCTGGTTCTGGGTTCTGTCAGCTCTTCAGGGCTCTTCCTCTCCGATCTTAGAGCAGTGGGTGTAGGTTGAGAAGAAGCCCCTAGCAAAGCCAGCTCAGAAGAGCAGACAGTCCGGAGGTTACGAGACCACCGGGGATATGGAAGGAATAACTCTGATAACCTGGAAGTAAGAGAAAAAGCAAGAGAGAACAAGGGATCATGCAGACGTTAAAGCAAAGGCCTTTGACGTTAAGCAGGCTTTAGTGCCATAGACTCAACTCAAGAGAGGTGAGGGTAAGCAGATATATCAATTTATTCCTGAATACGTTGATTTTTTGTTTAACAATTACTTTGTTCCAGACACTGTGTAAGAAATAAAGGTACAAAGTAAGGCAGGCCCTTTGCTGAAGGATGCCACCCCATGCCCCTCTCGTCACTCCGTGTTCTCTGCTGGGTTCAATTATCACGGCCCGCTCAGAAACGCTGTGCCACAGGCTTCCTCCCAGGTCTGACTGTGCGCCCCCCGCCCCCAGACCCCAGTCCGGTGCCCTCGTCCTCCGGCACCTACCACGCCGTCATCGGTGGGATCGTGGCTTTCATCGTATTCCTGCTGCTCATCCTCCTCATCTTCCTCGGCCACTACCTGATCCGGCACAAAGGTCAGAGGCGTGCGGGAAGCGGCAGAGCCTGGGAGCAGGCGGGGAGATGAGCGAGGGGCAGCAGGCGGGGGCCGCTGCCGGGAGGGCCGCTGGGGACTCGCTCGGCCCCGTGGAGTGTTTGAGGGAGAAGCAGATGTCATAACTGAGCACCACGACCCCCCAGGAAAGCCCTGCCACGTGGTGATCACCCTCGGGGACTCCACTGTCCCGCTCAGGCAGCCGCTGCTCCCAGGCTCCTCTGCCTCCAGGGTCTCCTGCTTAAGGCCTAGAACGGGCAGACGTCGGACTCTCCCTCCCATCTCTTCCCGCACTCGCTTCCTCTCTTTTCCTTGTCCTTTGGTCTCCTGGCCCCTTGTCCCCACACCGTCTCTCTTCTCTCCCCTCTGTCACCACTGCTAGCTGGGCCACATGAGCCGACCAGACCCCAGGGACACCTCACCTGCAGCATTGCTCACAGCGTGACACAGCCACTTCCCTGTCACCACCCTAGGTGTACACACACACACACACACACACACACATGCACACACACATATACATGTACATACATGCACATACACATGCACACATATAGGCACGCGTGTACACATGCATACACATACACACACATTCTTTTGCCTGTGTTATAGATGAGGTTCTTACTAAAGGCAGGATTCATTAATTCATGGGGTGCAGCCAGATGCAAGTGAGGTCAAGTGGGCAGGAAGAGAGCTCCCGGCAGGAGAAGCTGAGGAGCAGGGTGTGCTGGGGGGGTGGGCAGCGGGGCCGTGGGGCTTCAGAGGTTCGGGAACTGCCGCTGGAACTGACAGGGGGAGCCCCTCTCTCCTCAGGAACGTACCTGACGCACGAGGCCAAAGGCTCGGATGATGCCCCGGACGCAGACACGGCCATCATCAACGCAGAAGGCGGGCAGTCGGGTGGGGACGACAAGAAGGAGTATTTCATCTAGGGGCACCCCCACCACCACCTCCTGTGCCCCCAGGGGCCCCGAGGGGACTGCTGGGGCCATCACTAACCTGGACTTGTACAGAGCGACCCCAGGGCCGCCCCTCCCGCTTGCTCCCCGGCCCCCCACCCCCCTGTACAGAATGTCTGCTTTGGGTGCGGTTTTGTACTCGGTTTGGATCGGGGAGGGAGGCGGGCGGGTGGGGGAGGGAGGGTTGCCCCCAGCCCTTTCCGTGGCTTCTCTGCGTTTGGGTTATTATTATTTTTGTAACAATCCCAAATCAAATCCGTCTCCAGGCTGGAGGGGCAGGGGCCCTGGGGTGAGGAAAGGAAAAGCAGCTGGAGCGTTAGGAGGACGACGTGGTGGAGGGGCAAAGGAGGGGACGGGCGGCGCGGGGCTGGACTGGGGGGCTCCCACCAGCCCGCCAGCCCTACAACAGGCGACTCCCAGACTCGTCTGGGAAGGGGGAGGTTGGGAGCAGGAGCCGGATGGGCTTTTCCTCTGTAGCCACACACCGTGAGCTCTGGACAGAGAAGCAGGTGTCACCCTGACATCCGTCCTCTACCACGATGGGCAAGGCGGGCGGGGGCCCCTGAGGAGATGGGACCTGCAGATGTCATGCAGCCGTGCAGAAAGCCGGGGCTTGCACATGGAGAGGATGTGGGCCCCCTGCAAGGATTCCGAGAGGAAGGAGAGCAGAGACGGCGCCGGCTACGCCTTGCCCCACAGTGAATGAAGCCAGGCCCCTTTCACAGGAACCTCCCGGGAGGGGGATAGCAGAGCAAGGTGCCCCTCCTTGCTGCAGCAGCTGTGGGAGAGGCGCTGCTCCACACCCGGGGGCCCCTCACCCCAACCAAGTCCTGGACTGTTTGTTGCACGGCAACCACTCTTCTTCTGGCATTGCTCAGCAACTGCTCCTCCCGTCTTGTGCCACCCTGCGCCCCTTCCCGGTCCCTGAGCCACCCTGAGGCCCTCCTCCCTCAGCAGCCAGGCAGACATAACAACAAAAATACTAAAAGGAGCTTCACTGCACTGAGCTGTTTCCTGCCCAAACGAAGGGAGTGACGTGGACTCTGTGAGCGTGGGGTGGCTGTGGGTGTGCATGCCATACGTGTGCGTGAGTGCGAGGCATGGGGGACTGGGCAGGTGCTGGGCCGCGGGCTGTGTACAGGAGGGACTGGGGAGCAGAGGATTCTAGCCCCGTACCTCACCTGGGAGGCTGCTCCATCCCAGGGCTCTCCCTGCCACCCCCAGAGCCCATCTGTCACCGAGAAAACAGCCCCAGGACGCCTCCTTGCTCCGTTGTCCACCTCGCCTGTCCCTGAAACACAAGCAAGTGAACCCCTGCCTCGACTTCCCTTCTTGGAGCCACGGAGTTGGTGCCACAGCTTTTGCTATGCATCCCTCAGGCCTCTCCCTGGCACTGACCCTGGAACCACCACTGTCCCTTCTTTCCCCGTCGTCTGTACCCAGCGTGTGGAGGGCTGCCTCCTTCCCATGTCCACCCCAGCTTTGATTTTCTGTCCCCCTGCGTTGCCGTGGAGGTGAGGCCGCTCACCCTCCCTGTCCCGTCGGCTGCCCTGCCTCAGACCCGAGGTTCCCCTTGGTGCCACTCACACCCTCCTGGGTGTGGCCTCCCGGCTCTGACAGCCCCGGGCGCGCAGAACAGGGCAGCCAGCCGGGCTGCCCGCACGTCCCCGACCCCCAAGTCCCCAAGTTCAGGTAATACAGTTGTGAATCTTCCAGCCGCTGGTTAGGGCCCCTGGGCACCAGAGGCAGCCCCTTGCCGAAGCCAGGGCCCCTCCTCTCACAGCAGCAAGGCAGCCAAGGGCCCCAGGCCTGTGGCTCCCCGCCTCCCAGCACCTGCTTTTGGGAAAAGGTCTTCTCCTCTTTGAGCTGAACCACTCTGTCCATATTACACAGAAGCCATATTTGTACGGGGGGCGGGGGGGCGGGGGCATTGTGCTGTGTGTGTCTGTCTGCGGGTGGGAGGGTGGGGAAGGGAGCAGGGAGGGGACCGTGTACCTTTATAATCTTTCTAACTCTCCTGTGCTAATCTCAGAGGGGCCACCCTCAATATATCTGGATTACCCGTGTCGCTGGGCTGCCTCCTTCTTGCTGCTGTTGGCACATGCGTGTACACAGGGCTCTTCCGCTGGTGTCCCCCGCACCTGCTACCTCGGGGGGGTGGGGAGGCTCGTGCCATCCGCTTTCCCAAGGGCATCTCTGTGTGGAGACAGTCCGCCTCTCCAAGGAAGAGAAGTGTGTCACCCCTTCGGCTGGGCCCGTGCTTTCGGGACGGCTCCCCACTGCCCTCTGCCAGGTAGCGCTGGAGAAGTTTGAGATGAAGGTGGAGACCAGCCAACACGGCTCCAGGACCTCCCCAAAGTCACTTCCTAACACCTCTCACGTTGAACCTCACACTGGAGCTAGTGTCCTGGGAGCGAAGGGGAGAGTCCCTCTAAGGTACCCATCCTCCTGCACCTTTGGGAATGGGAGGGGGGCCTACCCCTTGGGTCTCGGCAGAAGACAAGCCTTCTTGGACAAATGACATAATGTCACCTCACCAGCCCTCTCTACCTCGTCACTCTGACTAGGACACTCCATGACTCACCTCTCCCGATGTCCAGGCTGTCTCCCCAGTGGAGGGAATAAAATGCACATGTGGGGGGATGAAACAGAAGATCATGGAAAGTAATGGAGGAGGAAGGGGCCACCGAAGAACAGAGGGACCGGCGGGGGCTCTGCCTGCAGGGGGAGTGTTCTCTCTGCCAGCCAGAGAGCCATAGAAGCGTCCCCCAAGTTAGAAACTTTACATACCGCAAAGATGCCAGGCCAGTGTAGCAGTTCCAGGGTCTTTATGTCCCCCAACAGAAATATGAATAGAGATTACCCCATGGGCAACAGCCCCATTTTAAAATACACTGTCCCATTGTCCCCCAGAGCATGCTTTAACTCGTCAGGCCATGTATTCTGTTTAGTATGGGAAAGGCATTCCCTGTGCCCATAGGTGGTGGGACAAGTGCCCAGTCAGTGCCTGAAGGAGCTTCCTTCTACAGCCTCACCCACTGCCCCCAGGCCTCCCTCCTGTCACAGAGAAACACCCAAGCTGGGCCACCAGCTCCCACTCAGAGGGGATCCTCCACACAGCCACACACAGGTAAGTCCGTTCCTAGGCCCAGACGGACCCACAAAGTGCCCCTGCCGCACACCTGCCACTCAGGCTGGCAGCGGTGAGGATCCTGCCTCAGGCGCCACTAACACCCCCTCCCATGGACACGCGGCTTTTGAACTACCCTCCCTTGGCTCAAGTTCAAGGGGATGGAGGAGCGGCGGGAGCACGAGGCCGCCCTTTCCCCCCGAGTTCCCAGCACGTCTCTTATCTCTGTTTCACACTTCACCCCTGGCCCCTCTTCCTTCCTTGTGCTTGAAGAGGCCCTTCTGGCTGGAAAGCCCCCTGGCTTCTTGGCCTCCCTGTCCACCTTCGGGAAAATACACGTGTTCTGGGCCCCACCTTTCCCTTTCCCAAGCGCAGGTCCCCAGCATCAGGCTCCAACCTCAAAACAGGAAGCCCCAGGCCGGTGCCCCATGGGCAGGCAGTGGGCGTGGGGTGAAGCGAAGGCTTCCCGGAGGCCCCCCCAGCGCCTGTCCCGGGGCCCTGCCCAGAGCCGCTGGCCTTCATTAGCCCCTCACACTTATCTGGGAGGCACAGCCGGCAGCCGCGCCTCCCCAGCCCTCCTCCCAACCCGGCCTGAGCCCAGTAGCGCTATGGGGAACTGCCTGCACCCGGTGAGTGAGTGCGGGGCCAGCTCCCATCCCTACCGTGCCCCTGCCACCCTCCCGGCCTGCCCCTGCACCTTCATGCCTCTCTCCTCCTCTCCCCATCTCACACCCCCTCCCTCCTTCCCCATCTCCCCCCCTCACCCCAGGCACCCCCATTCCTCATCTCTGCCTGAGCCTTTCGGTCAGCTCTACCCAGGTCTCCGTCACCCTCCAACGGCCTTGCCCCGCTCTCCCCAGGACCAGTTCCTCCTCCACTGGACCCTGTGCCTCCCACCTTGCACCTCCTCAAGGTCTCCCTGCACCCACCCCTCCGGCCCAGCTTCCCCTCAGTCCCTCTCCCACCTGCCTCCCCTTGATTCTCAGGAGCCTCTTCAGCGGGGTGACTAGATGCTCTGATTGCCCCCCTGGGGTGACCTCCAGGTACCTGTGGCTGATGATAACTCAACACATTTGGCCTTTGGGGACGACATTTGGGATGCCTTTAACGAGAACGACTTTAATGAGTCCTACGAACTGGACTATAGTGACAGCAACCTGCAGGCCGCTGCCCCGTGCCGCTCCTGTACCCTGCTCGACGCCTCCTCCCTGCCCTTCTTCATCCTCGCCAGCGTCCTGGGCATCCTGGCGGGCGGAGCTGTCCTCTTCGCACTCCTCAGACCTCTCTTCCACTGGCAGCACTGCCCCAAACGGCCCATGCTGGTCCCGCTGGCTGTGGGCAGTGCCCTCTTCAGCATCGTGGTGCCCATCCTGGCACCGGGGCTGCATGGTGCTCACAGCACAGCCCTGTGCCACCTGGCCTACCTGGTCTGGTACAGCTCAGCCTTTGCCCAGGCTCTGCTGATAGGCTGCCAGGCCTGCCTGGGCCCCCAGCTGCTTGCAGGCTGGGCCCCCAGCCTCACCCAATGCCTCACTGTGGGACTCTGGGGAGTGGCTGCCCTATTGGCACTGCCAATCACCTTGGCCAGTGACACTTCCCAGGGCCTCTGCACTCTGACCTTCAGCAGGGGCCAAGGGGCTTTGCAGCTCGTGCACGCTGTTGTCTGCTTTGTGGCCTTTGTCTTGTTGCCCCTGGGATTGTTGGGTGTCAAGGGGGTGAAGAAGGCACTGGGCAGAGGGCAGTGTCCCTGGGTTAGTATCTTGTGGGTCTGGTTCATTTTCTGGTGGCCTCACGGGGTGGCTCTGGGGTTAGACTACCTAGTGAGGTCCAAGGTCTTGGCACTGTCTACGTGTCTGGCCCAGCAGGCCCTGGACCTGCTGCTGCAGCTGGCAGAAGCCCTGGCTGTACTGCACTGCGTGGCCACGCCTCTGCTCGTAGCCCTGTTCTGCCGTCAGGCCTCTGGGCCTTCCTTGCCCTCCCTTTTTCTCTCAGAAAGACAGCCTTCTCATTTGGACACCCTTGGAAGCAAATCCTAGCTGCCTTCCCACCTGCCAACCTGAATTAAACTCTCTGCTGTTTTTATGAAGCTGGTAGTTTCTTATTTTGTTTGGGGATGTAGAGCAGTGGAAAGAGAATGGAGAAGGGGAGACATTTCATGCCAGACCTCTTGCCAGCGTCTGTTTCTCTAGCTGTCCTGGGGAGAAAGTGAAGGATGTATAAACATCCTGAGGGCACACAGATGTGCTCTCGAGGTGTGGGGTTACTGCCTACTCAAGGGGGAAGAGAAGGGGCCCAGAGTAGTAAGCGTGACAAACCAGTAGAGATGGCTTAGCAGGTAGGGAAAGAAGAGGACCTGCCGCAGAGAGCCAACGAGGCAGGAATGGGAACTGGAGAGAAAGACGGAGAGTGAAGGTGAGCCCGGAGCATGACTGCCCCACCCTGTCTGGCTGTCCAGTCTTCCTCTGGGCCTTCTATCTCCCTGACACCTGCTGGTTTTGTTTGGAGATGAGGAGGCTGGAGTAGGTGGTGAGAAGCATCCTGGGGAAACCTTACTTAGTCCAGGGAACAAGTCAAGGCAGTTCTAAAAGCCACTTCCTGGGAATCACCTCTCTGAGGTTTATTGCCCAGCATGAGTCCCCGTGTGTGGTGTGTGTGTGTGTGTATGCATGCACATGTGTGCCTCTGTCTCCATCTCTTGGAACCCGTATCCCTGCTGGACACACGTGTGTGATAGCACCGTCTTGCATGCGTGCCTCTCCATCAGCGTCTGAACCGCATGCAGCTGTGTGTGCGCTGACCTTGCAGGCCCCTCCCTGCACCTCACGTCACTCTCCATCCTGCTCTCAGTATATGGAACCAGGTTTGTGACTCACTCCTTACCTAAGTGAGTTTTCTTCATCCCGGTTTCTTTGCCTGGTCTTTTCTGTGTAGGATGTATAGAGGGAACTGAAAATCAAGATGATGAAGCCTGAGAAGCTGAAAAGGGAGGGGCTCGACTGGACTCACCTTCTGCTTAGAACCCCCCCAAATTTCCCTTCCAAACCCCAACTCTCAAAATGAACTTTTCTTTCCCACTCAGACGTTCCCTTCCACCTTCCACATTGTACCCCTAGGCCCCGGCACCCCTTCCCCAAATAGACCCCTGGTTCTTTGACTGCTCAGCCGTGATCCTGGGGTTTTTTCCTCAACCCCCACACAGCCACATTTAGGTAAAGATGGGAAGGACAACGAGTCAGCCCCTCTTTATAAGGGGAACAACTTCCATCGCCAGCAACAATTTACCCTGTACCCAAGATGCCATATACACAAGTGCCTCCCTCTGACCCAGGGAAAAGCTGGGGAAACTTGAGAGGGTACCTTCCATCTGTCTGAATCCTGATACAGTCTTTCCAAGGTATGTACACCTGGCTTTCCCCCTAAACCGTTTTGCTGCTTGACTCTTTGGGCCTGAAGCTAAATCGGAGAGGAGTCCGAGCAGCTGAGGCAGGCAAGCAAAAGCCGGGGGAATTTTCCTGGGTGGGCGCGGGGACAAAGCCTCGGACTCCCCCACCTCCTGTCTCTTAGCAACCAGCAGGTTACCTGCTGATTGGTGCACCCTAAATTGAAAGGCGGGATTTAGGGACCGATTGAGACGCGGGAGACTGTTCCGAGATGGGAAGGAAAATGAAGGAAAGAAAGGATAATTTACAAACCCAAATTATGCTGGAGCAGCCGACCACAGTTCATGAATGCATCCCAGGGTTTTCTCTTCTCTCTAACTCTCTTTCCAGCCTCCTGTCATTAAACTCCAGCCCCTGACCTTTCTCTCAATCTTCCCGAGACCACCCAACGCCCTCCAAGATACTGGACGGGGAGGGAGGGTGTGGTCCCCGCGCGGAGTCTTCTGCCATCAACCTGATGCTTGATCTGAGACCACTGGCGTGGTCTGACCCCCCCAGCGGGTGCCCCCAGGAAGGCCCCTCCTGGCTCCATCCAGTTAGAGAGAAGCCCCCGGTGGCTCTGCCACTGCCACCTCGCTCACAAAGGGGGCGCAGAGGCAGAGCCCTGGGCTGATAAGAGGTCAGGGTGTGTCCCCGCAGTTATCTCCTCCCCAGTCCTCCCTGTGGCTGAGCCAGGTCCCTTCAGGCCCCGGCCTCCCCGGGTGTTACCTATGCGGCACTGGGATAGTTCTTCTGTCAGTGGGACCCTGAGCTGGACATTTCTTGAAGGCATCCTGGGGTCCTGTTGCTCCAGCCCATTTAACCCATCACAGGCCACCAACCCTCCAAGACTGGTCCAAATCTGGCATGCCTTTTGCAACCCTTCAGGAACACAAAGCGTGATTCCTGAGAACCCTTAAGAATTTAATCTTAGGGTCGGCAGGGCTGTCAGCTGTGTATGAGTTACTGGGCCTCCTGGCTAAAGGGAAAAACCCTCCCAGCAAGATGAGAGCCCGGGAGGACTTGGGGGGCACACGTGCCCCAGGGAGGGTGGCCTGCACGGCTTCTGCAGGAGAGAGACTCACACCTTGAGCAGACTGACCATCACATTGCTTCCCACAGTTCGTTCACTGCACGCTGGGCACCTCCCAGAGGATTTGGGGAGCAGATACCTGACCCTCACACCCTTTTATCCACCCGTTTCCCTGACGCCCCTGGCCCCATCACCACCTTCCTCCAGAAGCCACCCTCAGAGGAAATCTGGTTGAAAACTTCACCGGGATTGCAAACCCGATCCAGTGCCGACTCTAATTGCCGGGGATTTGCGTGAAAACCATCCTATGCTGTCTAATTATTCTGACAACATCAGCCGCCGCCTGGGCACAAGGAGAATTGCAGTTTTAATTAACAGCAATGTACCTTGCAAACGAATGTGACTGTTTAGGTTGATTAACAAGTCCAGGCCCTTCCAAACCACCTCTACACCTTGGCTAGGTGCTTTGGGCAGGAAAGGTGTGGGGCACACTGAGGGTGGGGGGAGTTTAAAAATCAGTTGAGCAAAAATGTCTATTGCTTTCACCTTTCCTATAACTCTTTGGAGAAGGGAAGGGGGCATCTCCGAGAGAGAGGCCCTTGAAAAATTGGCTCCAGGGAATTTGGGGGCCCAGCCTTAGGGGGATTTCAGACATCGTTAGGTCACACTTAGATTTAGGAGACATTTTAGACACATATAAATAAAGGAAACGAAGAGGCCCTTGTCATTCTCAATGTCTCATATTCATAGTCCAGTTTGAACTTGGTTTCTGGCAGGAGAGTCCCATCTTCCCAACACTGCTGTTTCTCCCCGCCTTTCTTTGTGTATTCCCAGGACACTTGGGGCACTAAGGTTGCCCACCCCCTAAGGCTTTACAGATAATGTCCCAAATTCCACCCTCACCCTCCTGCGGGGTTACTGTTTGTACTTTTCTCTTGAGTAATCCCTGTGTCCTGGAGGAACATGCTGGGTGTGGCTCCAAGCTCTGCCCCCCAGAAGGGCCTGGGCCTTTTGTTCTCCTAAATCAGATATTACTCACATTTAGGGGAGGGGACCCATAGGTCTCTTGGAAAACCTGATGAAAGTTATGAAGTCTCTCTTTAGGAAAATATAATATTATGCCCCCAAATGTGGCATCTGCTTCTTTCCCACTGCACTTGACTTGAACTCAAATGTTTTCACAGTGCTCAACAGGACTTCCAGACAGGGCCCTGGCTTTGTCTCCCACCTTGCTCACAATGTTGGAGGCCCAGGAGCCTAACAAACTTTCTGCTCTTTGGGTGGGCACATCCCATTTCCACTCTACCAGACTTTGCACTTGACGTCTCTTCTGCCTGGAGGTTCTCTGCTGTGCTCTTTACATGCCTGGAGCCTTCTCATCCTTAGGACGGTAACACCAACTCTGCCTCCTCCCAGGCTGCCCTTGCCTGACATCCACGTTGCCCTGGCCGCCCCCTGGGCCCAGTCAGTCTCACCAGAGGACCTGTGATGTCGGCAGTGTAGCACTTCTCACCCGTTGAAACCGTCTTGTTTCTTCCTTTGTCTGCTTACCAGTGTACTGCAGACCTACCCTTTCCTTCTTCCACTAAAACACAAGTGCCAGGAGTGCAAGAACGTGTTTTCTCTGTTGTGACTGGAACATAGTCAGCAAACTTGTGCTACATATATGAATTAACTGATTTCTTAAGAATAAAAGGTGGTGCCCCACCCTGGATAGTTGACAGTCCCACAGGAAGGAGGAGCAACTAAGCAAGCAAAAGAATTGGTGCAGAAGACCTGCCAGAAGACGGGCTCCTGGCTCTCTCCCTGGGTGCCCCAGGACGCCCTCCCACACCATTCAGTCATCTGGGGGCCCAAGAGACTAGAAGACAGTCCAGACAGGATGTCAGGCCGTGGAACCTGTTTTCTGTGTTGACTTACAGCCAGCCAGAGCTGGGGGACTGGGCCACAGCTCCAGAGCTGCACGCCGGAGGAGCAATGTGTCCTTTCTCCTGGGACCCTGTGGGCTTTGGACAGCAGGGCAGAGCTGGGACACACTGTCATTTTCCATCTTTACTTGAGGGAAAGTGAGTCCCAGGAGATGGGCCCAGAGCTCTGGCAGACAGGCCTCCGCTGGCTCAGAATCACACCTGGAGCCCAGCACCCTCCTCAGACTTCAGCACGCTCAGGGAGAGGGCCCGTTGCCTTCTGGGACCTGAAAGTCCTTTCTGTCTCCCTGTGGTTGCCCTTTTCTTAGCACTTCCTCCACCTCCTCTTCGGACCCCTGCTGACTTCCAGACTCTGGCCCCTTCCCCTGCCTCCTGCCTCTGTAACCCACCTGCCCAGCAGCCATGGCCGTCCATCTCCCTGCCGTTCTGGATACTCCGGCAGGTCAGCCCTTTAAAGCACTCAGGGATGCATGAGTCATTTCATCCAAAGGTTGCATCAAGTGCCTACTAAGGTCAAGGCACTGTGAGAGGTACCAGAGGACACAGACATGAACCAGACACACTCCCAGACGCCAGCAGCTTCCTGGGGCCCCCTTGGCCCCTTCTTTCCTTGGTTCTCAGGATTTAATAACCCTGAGCCCTCTCCTTAATAACCCTGCATAAATTCGGGTCCCAGGACACACAGAAAATCCACAAATCCTCTATCACCTAGGCTGTTATTTCACAGCTAGACCTGCAGGAGCTCACAAAGCCTTCAGCCAGTGGGTGGTCCTGCCTCACTGTCACACCCAGGAATATTCTTTATGTACAGATGCAGAGAAGGTGCAAGAATAAAGGGCATTTTCCTTACAAGGTAGGTGTGGTGGGTTCTGGAAGCCAGCACCATGACAGCCAGTTCCTCAGAGGCGAGGGAATGGGCATGAACGTGCACTGGGAAGAAAGCTCCTCACAGATTCCTTGGGCTTCTTCTCCCTGTGACCCGGAGAAGCGGTGAGGACAAAGGAGACTGTCTGCTATCAGCCTGGAAGCTTCCAGAAACACGCCCGTGTCTCTCCTCCTCCACCTCTACTCCTTCGAGCCCCAGAGCAGGGCTGTTCACTTCACGTCCCTGGTTGATGAATGGACAGAGATCCCAGAACACTCTGGGAGTAAGAAAGGAGCAAGTTGGAGGGAAGGTCACTGGAGTGGAAAAATTGCTGAAATTAAATTAAATTTAATGAAGATTAATGCAAAACCTGTGTTTTAAAAGAAATCAATTGCACAAAAACAGGATGGAAGAGTCCTGGCTCAACAGAAGTTCTTATTAAAAAAAGACTTAAGAGGTTTCACTTGGCCACAGGCTAGAGATGATTCAATAGTGTGTGTGACCACCAAAAAGCTACTGCAGACTCAAGCTGCCCAGGGAGGCACAGGGTACAGGACCAGGGAGGTGCCCAACACCAGTCTCTCCTGCCCTGGACAGGCCATTTTTGGAATGGAGGACTCAGCTCTGGGTAACACACATTGAAAGGGCTGTTATTACCACACAAGTTGGAGCCCTCCAAAGGGGGTGGCCAAGATGCAGACAACCTAGAGACCACGCTACCTATGAGGAGGGGCTGAGGGAGTGGGGGCAGGGAGGGATGACACTGGAAACATACAGAAAAGACGTAGCTTTCTTCATGTAACTGAGCAGGTGTTCTGTGAAAGGAACCACAGAGATGGATGTAGCAGGAGCTTTAGAACTAGAAACACTGCACAGGAGGAAATCACAGGTTGGTTTTGACCGAATGCTAGGAAAGGCTTCCACTGTTCAACTACACTATACAGGGATGGGCTGTGGCGTTCTTGCTGATGTAAACACACACACGCAGTGTGCCCCTCACTGCTCTGGCTTCTTGATTTGCAGTGGCGAACATTTCAGATGAGGGTCTTGCCTTTGTGGAGTTTATAGAGACAAATATGAGAGAGCAATTAGACACTAAACACACAGATAAATTACAGATGCTCTTCTAAGAGAAAGGAACAGGTGCCATGGTAAAGGAGGATAGAACAAATTCGAGTTATGAGTTCACAATTATAGAGAGGACTCGAGCTGAGCCTGTTCAGGAACAAGTCCTCAAAATGCACTAGGGGGCTACCCCATGCCCTGGGACAAAGCCAGAATCAGGCCACTGGCTTTTTCCCAAATTGGCACTGCATCTGCCTCTCACTTGCCAAGATATTTTCACTAGTCTTTGACTCAATTCAAGATACTCTGAACCCGAATATTCAGGACTAGAAGACTCTGAAGATCCTATGATAATATGTTAAATGCAAGAGCTAGACTAAAATGCATATTCTTTGATTCTGGTGTCCGGGTTCTAATTGTGATGATTTTAATCTCTTTGCTTGATCCTCAAGTTAAAGTCCTCTGGTTCAGAGCTGGGATCCTTTGGTCTTTCCAGACCTGGTTTGCAGAACAATGAAGGGATTCTTAGCCAGATTTGCACCTGACCTGAATTCTTCCAAGAGGTGATACCATCCCAGGTACCAATCGCCTCGGCAAACTAGTAGCTGGTACCTGGGGTCCCTCTAGTGGTCAGAAGTCATCACTTCAGCTCCACTTCTCTTGAGACCCAGGTTTGGCCTTAGAATTATTTGCTGACAGGGGCTCTGTGAGGACGAAGGGGGCCTTATGAAAAGAAGACAGAGAAATCTAAATACATACTTTAGAAATCTCTTCACAAAGAATTAACATTAAGAAACGGAGTAGAACTCAGAAATTGCTCACCAAATTGCCCACCCTTGGTGCCATGTGCTGGATGATCTGAATTTCGGTAACTTTTACACTAGAGAGTAGACAATGGCCCAGGATACCCAGCCGTCAGTCGGGGACCCCAAGGTGGTTTCTGTTCCCTGGGAAAATACAAAACGCATGAGAACTGGGTGTTTGGGTAGGGCGCGGGGTGGAGGTGCGAGACATGGGTTGGGTCATGGCATTCTGAGCCGTCCCTTCCCAGCTTTCTGAGCTTTAGTTTTCCCACTTGACGAAAAGCAGGTAAACACACCTGTACCACCTAGATCACCTGCCCTCACAGGTCTGACGTGAAGAGTTAACGAACTGACGGCTGTAGAAGCTGTAAAATGAGTTAGAGCTGGGAGGAAACACCAGCAGTTCGTATTTAAAAGAGTTTGCCCTGCAGGCGATTGGGGAAATGTCCGTTGCCTGTTGGGCCTCTGCCCCTGAATGTAAGTTCTTAAAAGTGAACCGTACCCTGGCAGGAGCGAGGAGTAAACTATGGGTCTCCATTTGGCCTTGTGACCAAAAGGCTGACCAAAATCTGCCCCAGACAGTTCAACGGGAGGAAGCCCAGGTGGGGGTGATGGGGGCGGCGGTAATGGGGGCTGCTGCGGGGGCAGTTCAACGGGAGGAACTGGGGGCGATGGGGGCGGCGGTAATGGGGGCTGCTGCGGGGACAGTTCAACGGGAGGAACTGGGGGTGATGGGGCGGCAGTAATGGGGGCTGCTGCGGGGGCTCTGCTGGCATCTGGGCTGGCTTTGCTGCATTACCATGTTCTCTGGGCAGAGCGGAAAGTATTCCTGGCCTGGCAAAAAGGAGCGGTACCTCTGCAGTGCTGTTTATTACACCTAACCCGCTCCGGGGACCCTAAAATGACCACTTTTCAGCTCTCCTCACACATTCCCCCTTCCAGTTTCTGCCCCTGGCGACGCGGCGCATTGTGGAGGTTCCTTACGCTGGGAAGGTGGGGCAGTGAGCAGAAACCTGCTCAGCAGCCCCTGAGCTCTCGCAGCTCTCTGGGAAAAGATCGATGCCACACATTCTACCCGCGTGCCACCTGATGTTTCGGCTCTGGATCGCAATGCTGGCAGGACCGGGGCCCTTGCAGGAGATACGGACCCTCAGGCTCCACACCCGACCCGCTGCTGGATGAGAACCTGCATTTTAACCCCCCAGGTGATTTGTTTCCACACTGAGGTTTGAGAAGCTCCGCACCCTTTGTTGGATATTCCACCTGGGCTGATATGCAACCTCCATCCGGGTCCCCCATCCGCATCTCCTTCCCTGACCTCAGCAGGTAGGCCCCAGCTCGCTGACCCTTTCCCTTCTCCAGTCCGCCTGCCTTCCAGACTCCACTTCAAAATTCGGGAATTTCCCACGCCTGGGGGCAGGCCTGCACACCCCCAGTTCCCAGGCATGAGCAGAAGGGAGAGAAAACCACACCTCTTCCTTCCCTGGCCCCCCCTGCCCCGGAAGTACAGACCTTCCTCCCATCTTCTCCCAAATGGTGCAGGTCTGCGGGCTGTGGGGCAGTGGGAACACAGCCTTGCTCCATTCCTTCCTTCTACTCTGGGCGGGGGCTCTTCCAGAAGGGTGGTGGGACTCCGCCAGTACCTCGGGTGTGAGGTTTAATAGGTTTAATCCTGAGCCTGGGAGCAGGATCGGACATGGCAAGTGTCTCAGGGGAGCCAGGGGCTGGCTGCGAGCCACGGGATGGAAAAGCCTCCTTCCTCTAGGTAGTGGAGAGACACACACATCCACCCGCCTCCAGGCCCTGTGTCTTTGGGGCAGAGGCCCTCTGCCCTAGTCCCGCTGGCCAGGCCTTGCCTGTCTTTGGTGGCACAGACCCAACCCCAGCAGGCTGTCTCGGGGCAGCAGGGGTCAACCTCTGCTATGTGAGGTGGGTGGGGGTGGGGAGGCCACAGCCCGGCCTCCAGTCCTCCTGCCCAGCCCCACTCCACAGAAATGACCGCTACTAGAACTCTCTCTCATTGGTAAACACTGCCCTCCTCTGTGCCCCTCTCTTAACAAAGAATTCCTCTAAAAGGAACAATGAATTAAATAGCAATGGACGCTAAGTGCAAGCTAATTTATCAGAAATGCTGCCTCAAGGAAGGTCAAGAGAACCAGGAGACAATCAGGCAGCTGAGGAGGAACAAGGAGCCAAACAGGAGGAGGGGCAGAGACGCAGGAGCCCAAAGCCACACTCTCCGTGCTTCCCCCTGTGCTGAGGGCAGCTCACAGAGGAGGATGCTGGCTGGGGCTGCACAGATTCAGCTTCTCCAGGGCAAGTCGGGGAACTAGCATTTCCAGCCTCCTGTGGGACCTCACAGGTGCCAGCCTGGCCCAGCTCAGAACGCCTCCACGTGCAGCCAAAGAGATTCTGAAACCATGCCTATCTGTCCACATCACTCCTCTGAGAGCCACTGGCCCCCCATCATCCTGGAGTAGAGCCACACCTCTGCAGGGCACTTACCTTCCTCCCTAACCGCCCCCAAGCCTGCCTTTGAGCCTCGCCAATTATGCTAATCACACCAGACATGAGCGGTGACAAGCTGCTCCCCAAAACAAGCCACCTTTCCCAGGCCTCTGCCTTCCCATGGGGCTGCTCCATTGGGCCGGAAGGCTCTCTACACCTCCTCTTGGGGTGGCCAGTGCCTGCTTTCTCCTCCAAGTTTTGGCTCAGGTGTCCCTTTACCTGTGACTGTCCTCCCTGGGTTGGTGAGTTAGGTGCACCTGCCCTGTGCTCCCAAAGCATCTGCGGCACGGGCGTTCTCACCCTGACTTAGTTACCCTCTGTCCCTGGTGTCGCTCCCTCTACGCTAGGTGTCTTGAGGACACAATCTGTGGTTTCCTCATCCTCCATTTCTAGAACCCAGCCCAGCGCTGGACACATTTTAAATATCCATCGTGTGTAATAATTCATGTGGGGAGAACAGTGGCTAAGGACCAAAAGGGAAAAACGGGAGACCTCAGATCAGAAAATATGCAACTCGTCCAAGTATAAATTGTCAGGAACTAGAAAAATCAAAGATTTGAACCCGGGCCTGCGTTCCAGAGTGGCTTCGAAGCCCTGCTCCCTCCTCCGCTGCTTCCAGCTTGTGGTGCGTCATGACAGCCCGGCCTGTCGTTACATTTTCCACCACAGATTCCAGACATTCGGTCCCAGCCTTGTGGGAGGGGCGGTCAAGGGCATCGGCTTCGGCTCCCTCATTTGCCGGCTGACGGCTGGGGCTCCGGCATGGGAATGCTCCCCAGGTACTGGGGTAGCCAGAGCAGTCGGATAATGCTGTCCAGCGATGTCCTGGCCAGGGCAGGGTGGGCTGGGAGGGGCCGGGGACGAGAAGAGGACAGGAAACAGGATGCCCACCTTCCCCGGGACAGATGGGGCAGATGAAAGCAATATGTAGTCACTGGGCATGGGTCTAGCAGGCACTCTGGGCCTCTCCCCAAGCCCCAGCCACGGGAGAAAGGTGGCCTGGAAAACAAAGGGTGTGTTTCCCCAGCCCCTCCACCCCCAGAGCTGGGCAGAATCCATCACTTGGAGCCCACTTCCTCCTGGCCTCACCCCAAGGGGCCACATCCAGATGGAGAGAACAGTTAAGAGGGTCTCACATTTACATACATTTGCATATGTTTGCATATCCACACAAGAACATGTAGTTCATTCGCAGGCAATTTTCAAGTAAATGTGATTATTGCCACCTTCGGGTTGTCATGGATGCTTTTGCTCTTCACTTTCCTTCTCACCCGCCCACAGCTCCTGAGCCCCGACAGGCCTGAGCAGTGTGAGGGGCGGGGTGGGGGGGACAGAAAGGCAGCTCCCGCAGCCTCCCCGGGGCCCCTAGACCTCAGAACCCTCCGGGCGGTCTGCTCAGCCACACCTGCTGCGCGCACACTGAGAGGGCAACCACACTGACGGACGCTCCTGGCCCGTGGCACCCTTCTGACTGAAGGCGGGGGTGCAATCCAATGAGACCCCGTCAGCACCCAGGACAGCGGGCGCAAGGTGAGCATTGTGTGAACATGACCTGAGAAGTCAAACCCCACTGGGTTCTCGGCCCCTTTACAGTCTTTCTCTCTTGACCATATTACCCCCAAATCCTCTCTTCCTTTCTCACAGAACCAGCATTTCCTGCTGTTGGGCTCATAGTAGGCTCCTCTCAACAGCCTTCCCAATAGCGAGACTCAAAGACGCCCAGAGGGAGCCTCTTTGGTCTTTCCCGCATGCCCAGTGGGCCGGGGAGCACGGGAAGTAAAAGACAGGCCAGGTCTTTTCTGTTCTCACTCCCGGCGCTGAGCAGAGAGTCTGAGAAGCAGCAGCACATTGGGGGTTTTCTTCTTTTGGTTGTTAAGTCAGAGAAAAGCCCCTCCTTGCTGGTGATTCCTGTGAGTTTCAATACGCAGCACATAAATCAAATGAGGGTCCTATTTCACCAGCTTCATAGAGTCAACATTCTCCTATACTAGCTTGCCGGCCACCTAATCAACACATATCCTCAGTGTACCTTCTGTAAACCCCGAGCTTACTAGCTGAACTACAGAAGATATTCAATAATTACTAATTTTGTTGAGGGCAGTAGAGGTACCATGCTAACTGCTATCAGGGGTCTCAGAAATTTAAAAAGTGCAGACCCCGCCATCTAGGAGCTCAGGGTCTACTGAAATACTTGAAATATTTATTAGTATCTAATCATAGAAGGCATGTCATACAGTCGTTGAGAGCAAAGACACTGCCGTCAGGGACCGAAGCTGAATTCCCAGAACTTCCCTCGGTCTCAGTTTCCACTGAGAGTAGAACAAGTGCCTCTTTCATGGGGCTGTTTGAAGGATTAAGTTGACAGACGGGTCAAAAACTTAACACATTGCTTGGCACTGACTACGCTTTCAAGATGTGAGCTGAAATATCAGAAAGGCATAATTAGGTACCAAAACACATAATTTAGAGTTGCACAATTTTTAGAATTAGGAAAATTAGAAAAGAATCTAAAAACCCTCTAATCCAGTGTTTCCCTAATAATGGTCTGTGGATTGCTGCCAGTTTGTGACACATTTGTCACCGGTCTACAGGACAATGTAAACACAACAAGGGTGGTATAATAGTAGAGTATTCTTTCTTTGGTGCTCAGTTTCCTTTTTTTAATGAGCTGATAAAAGGCAAATGGTAAAACTGTTAATCCCATCTCAACCCTTCACTTATTATTATTATTGTTGCCTTTGTTTTGATCCTGATGTTTAAATCTGAGGGCCAACCTCCAATCAGTAGAGTGGCCTTACATGTCAATCTCTCTGCTCCACTTGAACACTTCCAGGGTCAGGGTGCCCGGGGGCTCCCTCCCCTTTGGGGCCGAGGTAGAGCTAAGAGATCACATCTAACCCTGCTTCTACATGATCACCCTTCAGATGGCTGAAGACAGCAACCAGGAGACAAGCTAGTACAGCGCGCAGAGCCTTCGGTTTAAGTCAGTTCCAAGTTCTGCGAGCACGCAGGTTTCCTCCACTAAATGTCCTGATACATAGGCTTGGAGCATCTACCACTGAAGACTATTGTGGGGATCAAGGAAGATGAACACCCTTTGTAAATGGTAAATGCCATGCAAATGCTGCCTCCATAGTTGAGAAGAGCCCATTCCACCAGGAGATCTTCGTACACTACAGGGATCACTCCTCCCCATCAGCTCTTCCTCCTCTGGGCACGGATGGAATGGTTGGCAAAGCTTCCCGCAAAATATTATATCCAGAACTGAGCATAATCTCGCCAACTCGAAGGAGTAAAACGAGAGAGATGGGCTAGATGGTCTTCGGGAATCTTATGTTCCATGACCACCACTCTTTGTCCCTCCCGACCTGGGCACGTTTATCCCAGCACAGACCAGTCTTGTTTCCTTTCTGGCCACCAACAGCCCCAGCATCCTAGCACAGCTATCATTTTGGAGCACCTATAAGCTATTCCCTTTTATTTTGGTTTCAATATTACAATGTTTAATCTACCTTTTCCAACTTAAAAAATCTTCTCTTTGGAGAAAAGGGCAACAAAATATGAATTTAATAGGACCACCTTTCCTTTGACATCTGTTCCTACTTTATCATCTCCATTAGCCCATTATTTCCTTTTCTTCCTGTTACATGGAATATCCCCTTTAAAAGCTGCATGAAATTATAATTTTGCCTAAGACCTATGCCCTGTGCTCCTTCATCTGCCACCCAATGTCCTGGAAGTGCCGTGAAGGAGATAGAAGCAGAGCACAGAGAGGGCACGAGCCTGCCGGTCCCGGAACCGCCTGCTCAGATTCAGATCTCAACCCTGCTACTTCCTGTTTTTTTTTGACCTCGGGCCAGTAACTTAACTACTTTGTTTCTTAGATTCTTCATCTGTAAAACCATGATAAAATGTACATCTACTTTGTAATGTTCCTAGGAGGAATCAATGAGTTAATATATGCAAGGTGCTGAGAACAGCACGTCACACACAGGTGATACTCAGTGCAGATCAGGCATCCATATTACTGTCCGTGCAGGACCCTGTGGACTTCTGGATCCTGGGTCATGAGTCCTGCTGTCCTCTTTGTATCTTCTGTGCAGGTCTTTATTCAATCTGAGCTCATCAAAGAGCTCTTTATAAAGCCCCATGGGTTCTGTTAGCTGCCTTCTCCTTTTTTTCATCAGGATGACTCATGATTATTTTATTTCAATTCTGTTTCTTAGAAGTGCCCATCCCATTAAAGAGTGGAGCTCCGTTACCATATTTTCATTAATTTTTTTGTACATTGCCTGTTTCCCAAAAGGAATTGAGATGGCTGCCTTACTTTTATTTTAAGAGGCCACCCTATGACTGAATATTTGGAAATGCCATGATCGCTTTCCTCCCAGTTTCCTACAACATACCCATGATTATCCAGGTCTTCCCCACTGGTCATAATTAAGTCCTGAGTAGCAGTTCCCCCTCATTGCTTTGCCTACCTACTGAGAGATTAAGTTATTAGCAAGGCCAGGCAAGGATTTCTGTCAGATGTTCTGCTAGTGCAAGTCCCTCATCACCACGAGATCTTGCCTCTCTGCCAATTTTTGCAATTCAGACAAAGAAGATCAGAGATTCTATATGCCAATTGCATATGTGCTGCCTCACCTTCCCTGTAAGAAGGAAAGTTCCCAGAAGACTCCCTATTCTAACAACTCGTCGTTCCTTCTTAAGAGTGCAAGATTTATTTTATTTAAATCCACACTGATTTTCAGTATAGAGCTGCTTTGGGAAAAAAAAAAAGCATCTGTTAAGA
Organism: Manis pentadactyla; assembly: GCF_030020395.1. NCBI lineage: Eukaryota > Metazoa > Chordata > Mammalia > Pholidota > Manidae > Manis > Manis pentadactyla. The sequence goes on along the minus strand of NC_080037.1, from coordinate 8,216,708 downwards.
CAACCCTTTGGTAGGCGCCTCTGTGCTCTGTAGGTTAGGGTACTTCTTATCCAGAACCCTGGGGAGATTGTGAAATACTGGGGAGCCTGGCAGACTTCTATCACAGGCCTTTGCCTGATGCTGAATCATCACAGAGGGCTCTTCAGCTGGTCTGAGCTATTGGCTGTTGGTTACCTACATATATTTGTAGTGTGTCTTCCATCTGCATAGTAATTCTTGGTGCCTCGTTCACCCCTCACATCAGGAAAATACCATTATTCATAGTAGTAATAATTGATGTTAAATATGATGTAAATTCCTTGAGGGCAGGGGTCAGCTCTCTGATTTATTCCAAGTTATCAAAGGAGGTCAGTGAAATGCAGCAAAACAATGCCCAGCATCTATAGAGCACCTGCTCTGGGGACACTGTCGGGACAAAGAGCACACTGAGGCACAAGACACAGCCCCTGTTCCCGAAACCCACAGGAATCATGGGAACAGGATTCAGCAGGTCATGGCAATGCAGGGCAGTGAGCACAGGGACAGAGACACTGTCCTGCCTGTGACAGGGCACAGAGGAGAGGCTGTCAGCCCAGTTGGAGGGGAGCGAGGGAAACACTGCACGGCAGTGCACCTTCCAGTCTGCGGCGAGGCTGAACTGAGTCTCAAAGCTCAGCAAAATGCCCCATTGTCAATAAGTGTCATCAATTTCTTTTCAATTAGAGAGAGACCACTGTGGCACAAAATGATCTCCTTTCCCTCATTGGGAAGATGACCAACCTTTGGGTTCTAAGGACTGGACGGGAGAAATGGCCAGGTAGCTGTGGACGGGCCAGACTGTTCTCTCCCAAACAGGTTTTTAGGACAATGCATGGGCCCTGCCAGGCCCACACCCCTATTATGTAAGGAGCAGGGAATCAGCCCTTGTTGGGGAAGCCTTGAGAGGAGAGGCGAGAGGACCCCAGGGAGACATGGTCCTGAGTCCCTGGGAGGGCACCCTGCAGAGCTGCAATGCTGCACCAGCAAAGGCCCGGGTTGGTGGGCGAGAGAGCAGGCTGCCTAGAAGTAGCACCTATACTGGAGGTCCGTTCCAGCCGGACCTGCCTGGGGCCACCCGTCCAGAAGGAGAAGGGCAGCGGGCCAGTCCACACCGGGAACTCTGGCCACGCTCGTTCTCTGGGGACTCAGAGTCACTGTGTGCGATCTGGTCTCTGCCTCAGAGATGTCACCGCCATCCAGTCAATGTGGTGGATTCAGCGATGCCACAGATTCACCCAAGCAATGCTCCCAGAGACTTCAAATCTTTGCAAATTCTCTGATCACCCAATAAGGTACTACTATCACTTCAACTTGTCTTCTGTCACCCTCCGCTGGCTAAAAGGCACCGGAACCTGTGGTCAGGGATGGACTGAAGCAAGCGAGAGACCGAGCAAATGGCTACCAAAGGACAGACAGGGACTAGCCGGGGGGAGGAGAGGGAAGGTGGGGACTCCAGGCCGAGCAGAGAACGTGAGCGGGCACAGGAGGATGGCATCACGGTCTAAGCAGAGAATGGCAAGCGGGTATTTGCTGTAGCACCAAGTGGGAGGGTGGGAGTGACAGGAGAGGTAGGGAGGAGTGAGATCATGGAGAACTTAATAGAAGAAGTTAGGGCAACTCAGGGAAAGACTTTAAGCAAAGAAATGAGATGATTTGGTTTCTTTTTTAAGAAATTGTAGATAAATCACTTTGGAAGTTGTATGGGAAGCTGCTACAATTAGCCAGAGAAGAGGTGAGATGGCCTGAACCAGGAAGGTGATGGTAGGGATGGGGAAGGGGGCACGGACCTGAGGAATACGTGGGCAGTACAGTGAGCAGGACATGATAGGAAGGGGGCAGAGGCAGGAGCCGGAGCGCATAATGATGATGCCTGAGTCTCTAGTTGGGGGAAAAGGCATTTATTTGTACAGTGTCTGCCACATAATGGGTGCCTGATAAATATTTCCATAAATACAGTTCACTGTCATGATAATTGCCTTTTCTGTCATTGGTACTGAATGTAACTAAAATGAAGACTTAATAGGAAGCCAAGAGATTCACAATCTAGCCTCAGTTCACTCACTGTGTGATCTTGAGAAAGTAATACTGTATCTTCTATAAAATGAGAGGATTTCACCAGATAGATCCTGAAGTCCTTTCCATCTTTGACTTTTCTTGCAAAATATTGTGGACCAATATTGGAGACAGACCACAATTTATGACAATGTTTCCATAGGTAAATGTACTCCAAATTTCAAAGAACTAACTTAAAATGAATTTTTGGAAGAGCATTCTAATGTAAAGATTGCCAGTACTCTCTTACATCATGTCCTCTTTTCCCCTTAAGGTATAATTTCTTCATGAATACAAGTTTTATCTGATTAAAAAATCTTGAGTCTGTGACATATGTTTTGGATTCCCTAAATATCTGGTACATTGCCATGCACATTTTCACCACTCAAAATTTACTTGAACTGAATTAAATTGTGTCCCTCCACAGGGGCTTGATTCTGATCCCAAATTCTTCAGTTCTTCAAGTATGCATTCATCCATCCATCCATCCATCCAATCAACAAATACCCTATAGAGTATATAATCATGTACAAAAAGCATAAGACTGCAACCAGGTACTCAAGAAGTGAGCAGTAGAGCAGAACAGAAAAGATGTGTGCAGGATTCCATACTGTGCTCTGGGAAGTGAAGGATGCTACATAGAAGAGGTACAGATAAAGTGATGTGGCCATAAAAAGAAGAGAATAATTACCTCCAGTGAAAAGAGGGTGAAGGCAGCTGTACTAAAGGGAGGCAGTACACTGGTTCGTGTACCACACAGAAAATCGTACAGCTAGTCGCTGGTGGGGCACTGGAGTGTGCCATGTGACCTATGGGGCAGATTCTGCTGGGGTGAAGCAGACCAGCCAATGGCCAAACTTAGCCCTTGGCTTCACAGTGGATGCACAGAGTGTAGACAAATCACTAAACTTGGAATTGGAATGCCTGGGGTCCACTCTCATCACAAGACACTCCTGAAGTGGATGACCTTTGGCTATCAGTCCAGCTTGTCTTACCCTCCAGTTGCTTCATCTGAAGGGTCACTGGAAATGCCCGTTCAGCCTTGTGAAGGTCAATGGACATGATGATAGTAATTAACATTGCAGCTAATGGTCATCAAGTGCTTACTAGGGGCTGTGCAACTGTCCAAAGCACTTTAATGTATTGAGTCATTTAATCCTCAGAGTAACTCCGTGAAGTGTGTTCTGGCATTCCCAGTCGTAGAGGTGACACCGTGAGTCACCAGTAGCTGCCCCAAGGTCATGCAGCTAGGAAGCAGTGGAGAAGCTGTCAAGCCCAGGCAATACGGCTCCCAAATCTACCCACTTTGGTCATCACGCCCTTCCGCCTCTCCTCCAGCGTGACAGCACTTTGTAAACTGGAAACGATATCCAATGTGAATGATAATATTGTTCTGGAGAAGTAGGCTAATCAGGCCAGACTAAAGGATATAAAGGTAGCAATGGAGTTAAATAGGAAAAGAGGCGCATAACATCAATTTTAAGAATTGCAACTATACCATACTAACTTCTTGGTGGGTTGCTCTGCTCAAGAGATACAATTACAAATGATATTAATTTATGCAAACTTGAAACTCACATAGTGATTATCTAGCCCAGCCTTTTCACTGAATGTTTAAAGATATGCTCAGAAATGTAAGTGACTTGACTATGGTCACACAGCGGGCAAAGTAAGAACACAAAACTATTTGGTGATTGTAGAATTAAAAGAGTGGGATGGTTCTCAAAACTAATGCTACAAAGTTTCTATTGGTTGGATCCTCTCTTATCCATGTGTATTTCTCAATAATTGAATAATCAAACTGCTTCTCTATGTCAATGCCAGAGACATACACTCTTCATTTGCAATGCTTCTTGTAGAACTTAAAGCAGAACCTTATTCTATTTGTATCACTTGCCTTATGACACAGAAAGTCTATGCATTTAACTTTTTACATTTGTAGCATTTAAAGATGGCTACTTCCTCCAAGTGTATAAGAAGAAACTTCAGCCACTGTGGGTGGATTGTTGTTTTACTGTTATAGCCATTAGAGGGATTTTTAAAAATATATAAACTAGGCAATCTGAGCCTCTTATAAGCCCCCCCTTTGAGTGCCCTTCACTTCGGGGACCAAGAAACCTTTTTTTACTGACTGAGTTCCAAGGTTCTGGTACTTTGGTCTCTCTGAAGTGATTGAAGCCAATCTGATAAACTAATTTAAGCTGTGTTCCTGGCTGATAACGACTTTCTGTGCGATTCAGATAAGATACATGCATCAGCCGGAGCTCTCACAAAAGGAATTTAGGGTTCCGGGACAGAGCCCCCAGTGGAGGTGAGAAGGTGGCAAAGGAGTTGTAAAATAAAATAATACATGAAAAATAATCATAAAACATAAGCAAAAGTGCTATTTTATGGAATGTACTGTGCCAGAAATATTGTGGATTGTGATGGGATTTTATTCAATGTTCTTCCAAAGAGTCAAATGAAGATCAATTTTTTTTCTGAATTTAATTATTTTCTGTGTTTAGGGTATCTTTAAATGCAACCTAGAGACAAGACTGGGTCACACATGGCCCCAGGATTTATACATATTATATTCTATTTTCTCAGAAGTTTTGAGCTTGGGAGAAAGGAGAACTTTGGGTGGGCCAGAAATAAACATAGGCCTCAATTTTTTTTACAGAAGCCAAAAAGTAAGTTTAGGAAAATCTCTTAATTTACTAACTAGCTGACTAATTAATTAATCAACTTTTCATGCAAATCATTATTATGCATTTTCAGGACACCAGACCCTGAGAAGGCTTTATTCAAAGGAAGACTAATGCCCTTTCTGGACTAGGAGCAGTCTGTCTGGGTCACAGAGAGACCTCAGAGGTTTCTGCCTGGGTGCCTGGCCTGTGGACCTGTCTCCACAGAGCAGAACGGGGGCATAAAGGAATGCTTTCAGTGCAATGGCAGGGCTCAGGGCCACAGCTACGATTTAGTCAGGACATAATGCTTTGGCTCCTGCACAGTGCCCCCAAGTTCAGGATGTTGGCACAGAAGCAGGTGGCACCCATCTGGGCTGGAGAAGGCACACGATCTTCTGTGAACATGAGATAAGGCAGATGCCCAGAGCAGCCCCCAGACAGCAGGCTCTGGGGCCGCTTTGGCTGTTGCATATATCTCCACCGCCACCAGGTACGGCAAGAGGAAGTCGCACCCCCAAAGATCATGCCCTGGAGCCCACATCCTTTCCCCTTCACTTCTGTGGCTTCAGCCCGCCCCCCAGCTGTTTCAGAGGACAAAGACACTTCAGTGCAATATGTGAAGCTCTCAGGATACAAGCTATTATCTAAGTGAATAATTCTAAGGGCAGTTTTATTACTTCAGCTTGGCATTCGCTGACACATAAGCAAAGCCTTCATAATCATCTCCATCCTGCTTCCTAGTTTTAACTTTTGTTCACCACCTGCCCACTGAATCCAAATCCAGAGTTATTTTCTTTGCTTCCCTGCATCACCAAGGAGACAATGTCCTTTCTGTCCTGCCCTCAGGTCCACAGCTCATTTTGAAGCTAACTATGTCCCTAACTACTAGATTCCAACCTGGTGAGTCCATCATTTCCACCTCCTAGGTTTCCCCAGAAAAGTTTGAGAAAGTTTAAGGGGCCTGGCCCACACAATATGAGTTAACTTCTGATTAGATAAAAAAGATAGCCACATAATGGGCAAGTGGCCAGTCTTCATGACATTTCATTGGTCACATTCCATCTGAAATGCTGGTTAAATCTGGGGAACATTTTCAAACTGGTATGTATGGAAAAGTTAGGGACAAGAATAGTGAGGGTCTGGAAGCACATACTCATTCATTTAAAAATACTCACTGAGTACCTCTATGTTAAAACAAGACCAGGTATTCTGGCGTGCTTACTGTGTGCCAGTCATTATGCTAAACATCTTCTATGGATTTCCTAATTTGATCTTCCCAATGACTATTACCCATTGTAAAGATAAGGAAACGAAGAGTTATGGAAATTAGGTGGCTTGCCAACATCATAGAGCCTATATGTGGTCGACCCAGGATTTGAACCCCAGTGACTGCAGAGCCTATGTGTTTAATACCAGGTACGAGATCATGTGCTTTGTGCTGGGCATTCAAACACATTAATGAATGAGACAGAGTATTTCTGCTCTCATGGAATTTTCAGTTTAATTGTGCAGATAAACGAATAATCACTGTACATGCTGACAAGGGCCATGATACACTCATGACTTGTTCCCAAGAGAGACCACCCCTGGTCCTTTTGCTTCCTCTTTCCCCTTTTGCTTCCTCTTTCCCCTCTTAGCCATCCTATAAATGAAGACGGAGTTACTCTTTCTAAGGAACCAGATCTTCATACTTACAAGACTACAACAGCCTGAACCTGCCCCAACTGGAACATGTTTATCGGCAAGAACTGGAAGGACTGAGGAAGTTCACTCTAGACAAAAGACGACTCCAGGAGACCACAGGGGTTCTTTTTACATGCTGAAGGCACTGTTTTATAGAGAAGCAAGTAATCAATGGCCCAAACAATTCCCCAACATGCATCTGTAGGCCTGTAGCCTAGAACACCTGCCATGTTCCAGCAGACTATGCTTGGTTCTAGGGATAATAATAATGCTAAAAATCCTAAAAATAATCCTAAAAATACTAAGAGGTATGGTATGAAAGGCAAACCTGGGAGTTGTTAATTATTAAACTAACAGTTTTGCAGACACTAGGGAAAGACCAATGATCTCTTTGAGAGAAGGAAGTGGGGGTATATGGTAGGCAAGGATAACAGTGGGCAACCGAGAAATAACTGACTCTAGGGCATCTAAAACAAACCCTATTTTTTTGTTTTTGTTTTCATTTGTTTATTTCTTGGTGATTCAGTGAGAAGGGGTTGAAAATTGGGGTTTGGGATCAGTCTCTCCAGGCTCCAAATCCTGCTTCAGTCACCTGCCTGTGTGATCTTAGGCAAGACACTTCAACTTTGTGAGAAGAGATTTCCTCACTTGTAACAATGAGGATAATAATATACACCTCAAAGAAATCAATTAAGGCAACAGAGGATGTGATAAATGCTCCTGTGTGTGGGAGAACAAACCAGTAAGTCATTGTTAGCTTCATTCATACTTATTCAATGTCACAGAAACTTCAATGGGGGAGTCATACTGAAAATGTTAAAAGGAAGTACTTAAAAAGAACAAAACCAGAACCTAGATGGGAGGAAGGATGGGTATATTTTGGAACATTCTGGTTATAAATAACAGAAATTTAACCTGAATTAGGTAAGGAAAAAAAGGTAAGAATAAAAGAATGAAACAGCTCACATAACTCAAAGATCCACAATAGGTGAGGCTGGATCCTGGGGTTTGAATGACATCATCAGTTGTCTTTCTCTTAATTTCTTGGCTCTCATTCTTCTGTGAAGTTTTTTTCTCGGGTAGGTATTCTGTCATTTGTAGCAAAAATAGCTGGTGGCATCTCTAGGCTTACGCATGGTCTTTTGTGCTTACAGTTTTGAAGTAACGGAATTTCAGAAGTCACATCAATCTCTGAAGAGCCCTCTCTCTGCGGGGGCAGCGCGCCATCTCTGAGCTAATCACTGCGTAGGGCTGGGGAAGGCAACTCCAACCGACCTCCACGGATCCCACGCCCAGCACAGCTGTGGGGTCCCTTCTCTTCCAAGACTGTCTTGAGCAGATAATCCAGGCTGGCCAATCAGAAAACTCTAACCCCCCTGAGCACAGCTGGAAGGAGACTGAAGTTCAAGATATATAATAAGGCTGTTGATGTTACAGGTGGCAGTGGAACTGAAGCCAAAAAGAGAGTATGGCTTCTCCTCACCAAGACCCAGACCAATAAATTTAACATCAAAGACAATTGCTAGTGTCAGGAACACTTTGATTCTGGCAAAGGGCTCCCGCCCTGGGTCCCACATTTTAGAGGGATTCATATCAAACACAGATAAAAATGAATTTATTAAAAAACATAATGGTACTCCTGCCCCCGGATTCCAGTGTTCAGCAATGGCCTAGGGACATATAATCCTAATACCTGCTTTTATAACTAACACCTTTTATTTCCCCAGAGAAACACTTCACATCTCTTGTCCTTTGTCCTCAAAATAAAAGGCAATTGTGTCTAAAAACCATTAAGTTGGTGGGTTGTGGCATATGAAATGGATACTGCTTAGCATGAAAGGAGGTTTGAATGGCAGAAGCTCTTAGGACAGAATAAAACAAATTAATTAACTTGTCAAATTTGTCCTCTCTGATAATATGAATGCAGTAAATTCTTGTTTAAAGGATTATCGTTTCCCAGTAGTACCTATTGTCCATTTTCTTGCTTCTCTTTGCATTCTAATTTGTAGTTCCACAGAGACTCACCGACTAGCACAGGTTGCACGTGGCAGAGGAGAGATGCTTTGCAGTGTTAAACAATTCACATTACTCTTAAATTTAGATATTTGCAGCCAACATAATATGCATAATGTTCTAAAATCATGGCACCATTTCTTTACATTGGCAAGTAAACACTGAACTCTAGAATCATGAGTATCTTTATAAAGATACGATTTAAATAGTTTCAAATATTAATTAAAACTTTCAGCTTAAAATAATTCTCATTAAAATTTTTATACATATTAATTATAATCCATAATTGTCTTTTAGTTTTAACACATCTAAATATTTTAGAAGAAAAGTAACTTTCTTGAAAAAATATATTTTCTTCATAAAATCCACATTTATTTTAATTTGCATTTTTGATGAAAATGTGTTCAAATTTTGTACCATTTGAAGGAAGGCTTTTTAAAAATTCTTTAGATCAAGAAGAATAATCAAGAACATGAGATAAATAAGACTTAAAAAATTTGCAAGTGTCCATCAATAGATGAATAGATAAAGATGTGAGCTATATGTGCATGTGTGTGTGTATACACACACAATGGAATATTATTCAGCCACGAAAAGGGGGAATCCTGCTGTTTATAACAAAACAGAAGAGCCCTGAGGGCACCGTACCAAGTGAAGTCAGTCAGACAGAGAAAGACAAATACTGTATGGTATCAGTTATATTTAGAATCTTAAAAAACAAACTCATACAAACAGAAAAAACTGGTGGTTTGCCTAAAGCTGAGGGTGAGGAAAAATGGAGAGATACTGTTCAAAGGGTACAAACTTTCAGTTATAAGATGATAAATGCTGGGGATCTAATGTACAGCATGGTGATTATAGCTAATAATACTGTATTATATATTTGAAAGTTGCTGAGAGTAGATTTTAAATGTTCTCACCAAAAAAAGAAATGGTAATTATGTGACAGGATGGAGGTGTTAGCTAATGCTATGCTGTTAATCATTTTGCAATATATAAATGGATCAAATCAACATGTTGTACACCTTAAAGTTGCACAATGTTACATGTCAATTATATCTCAATAAAGCCAGAGGGGGTAAAAGCAAAGCTAGTTTTAACCAGCTTGTTAGCTGGGCTAACTTTTGCTTTAAAAAAGTTTTCTCAACCCCTATTACATAATTTATGGAAAGTCCAATGCCTGCCCCTTGATTTGTTTGAATCCTCAGAGGTTTAATTCTCATCTTTACCTCTGGTTCCCATGACCTTAGCTCAGTTCATAGATGGCCTCCTGTCCAGAACATACTGCCCCATTCATGTATTCATCTTGGTATGGAACCCCTTTCCGTCTGCTTGAAACTTCTCACATAAGGGGTGTATCAAATTTTTCTAAAAGTTTGCGATGATGGGCAGGGTTCTAGAGCACACAAGTCATTGCGGAAATGCACACTCACAAGTGAGTGCTGGTCATCCCTGCCCGAAAAGTTATTTCAGCCAGTGTCCCCTGAGAAGTGTTCAAGTTCACGGCAGCTACATGGATTTACAGGCATCCCACCATCTTACTGACTCTTTTTCCCTCCCATCTTTTTTCCCATCTTTTCCTCACACGTCTCTCCCATATCCACCCCCTCCTAGGAGCTGTGAATCATTTTCATACTATAATGCGGAACAAAGCTCTCTCTAGCCTTTGCTCTAAAATTAAAGTTACAGGTCCACCTTGTTGTACCCAAACCCATTAAGGTGCTTGGCAAAGGGGCTGTTTACTACATTAGTAGTGGCACAAAAGATCAGCAGAGTTCCTGAGATTATTTTTAACACAATCCATCCCCCTCCCTCTTAGAAGGCAGTTGTTGTTTTAAATAGCAGTATTCTTTTTCTTTTTTTTTAAGTTCACCAGAAATAGTTTCATAATAGCACAAGAATATATGCCTGTACCTCTCAGGACATAAGCGTAACAGCATGGTTGCTGCTAGTGGGTATTGAATTCATTCAGGATCACACAATAATTGGACTGACAGCATAGCTTTATTTCGAGTGAAACCTCCTTGTAGAGACAAATGAGCAAAGTTAAAATGGAGGGACTATTGTGGATCTGAAAAAAACAGCTTTCATGGTCCAGTCCAAACGGGGGACAGCTCCGCAGGGGTGCTTACTCGAGTGTTCAGATACCCTGGGCCGGAGAGAGCACTGTGACCCTCGTTTCCTCACAGGAAGGTGCTAGAGATTAGGACTTGGGTGAGGGGGACGTTAACTGCCTCAGTTTACCAAGTGGCACTCCATGAAGGAAGACCTGCCTACTGGTAGACAAGAGCATCTCAGGCAGCATTAGATCCTCCCGCTCAGCCATACACATCTTTGGAAAAGGAGAGAGTCGGCTTCTTCGGCTTCCTGCTTCCCCTTCTATCCTCACCACGACTCTGCCTTAACCGAGTATTAAAAGCCTCCCTTGTCCTGGTTGCAGAGAAGCTTCCGCTGATGATTTTTCCCATCATCGCCTGATTCCTTCCCAGCCTCAGGAACCGGAAGTCAGGGTAATTCAGTAGCCCAAGCACGAGCTCCGAATGGCGCTGTTTGGGCCTCGAGGCTCTACTGCCCTGACACAACTGATCGGGCTGAGGAGGCACGTGTGGTTTTGCGGGGTTGCAAGTGCGGCACCAAAAGGCTGGCCTGGCACCTTTCAAACTTCATACACAGGAAGTCCTAGACGGTCTATTTTCCAGATGATTCTCCTTCCCTTTTGTTCACTTCTTTCTAGACACACACATCAACTCATACTTGGATCACCGGAAAAACTCAATAACCAGCCTCTTTGTGTCAAGTCATGCTCCGCCTCTTCCAACCGTTAGCAGAATGGTATTTCCAAAATGCCCATTGGATTATGTCATTTTCATGGTTGAAAGTCTCCAGTGTCTCCCTCTGGGGCCATTTAGGATTAAGTTCATACTTAATGACATGATTAAAATGTCTTAAAAATCTGGGCCCTGCTTATCTTCAAGGCATTATCTCTTTGTATTTCCACCACATTCTCCCCCTACTCACCATCCTATACTCTACGCTCTTGTCATACTAAACTACTTTCTTTTTCACAAAGCTATGGTATTTCCTTAGGCCTTCATGCATTCTGTCCCCTCTGTCTGTAACAAAGATTCAACACACCTGCAGATAAATTCCTCTTCATTTACTTCTCATTTTGGGTGTTACTTCCTACAGGAAGCTTTACTTGACCCCCTAGACTGGAATCAGCGCTCCCTCCATGTGCCCCCATCACATCCTCAGATTCTCCATCATAGCATTCATCACTATCATTACCAATTGTCTTTCTTTCTGAGCTGTAAATTCAGACCACAGGAACTAGATCTTTTACTTTTAATCACAAAAGCCTTGCAGAGTTCCTAGTATACAGAGGGTGCTCAGTAACTCTTTATTAAACTGATCAATGAACATATGGAGAGAAGAAGATAAAAGGTAGCCAAGCAAAAAAAAAGGTAGGCAGAGAGGGAGAAGCAGAGCTGTGGGACTTGTCAGCCACCCAGAGGACCTGCAGAGCTGGTGTGGGTTCGTTGCACCTTCTGGAAACGAATGCACCTATATTACTGTATCTCCATACTTGTTACTACTGGTGAAGTTGCTGGTGACATAGCGGCAACACTTAAAAGGTGATTTTGATGAATTACTGTTGCTTGAGTGTGGACTATCCTGAGAGTGAGAATCTCCTTGGGGTTGTAGTCTTAGGGGGCCTCTCACACTTCTGTGAGTTTCACCTCCAGACACCCACAGAGTTCTTACAGTGAAGAGCTGAGAAAGAGCCCCTCATAGTTCAGCCAGAGGGAGGGGAGGAGTCACGGTTGTGAGGTACAATGGGAGTGTTCTCCCTAACGAAGACCTACGCTCAGGGGGTAAAGATTCATCACCGACCCTCACGCTGCCGGTGGGAAGAACATCTCTCCCGCTCCAGCCCCCGCTGGTATAGCCCCCTCCCTCGGAGTGGAGAGAGAAGGTAAGACGTACTCATCAAACTGATGTCCAGGGACACAGGCCCGCTAAAAGACTGAGATTTAACCATAAGATTATAGAATGCTCCTCCTGTCCCATACCTCACCGCCAGATCGACAGGGCTCCAGTACAGTAACAGCGGCTCACAGTTAAGAACTGTAAGACTTGGACTCTCTCTGAGGAGACGTGGCTATGGAATCCCAAAGTCAATAGAGGAGACAAAAACAAGGCCACTGGAGGAATCTGAAGTCTGGTATCTACAAATATAGCCAAAATTAAGTAGCCCAACTCGTGGCCAGATTAACATAAAACCTCGCCTTAAATGCCTATTTACCTCAGTTTCTATTCTAATACATCATGTCCAGCTTTCAACAAAAAAATTACAAAGTACACTGAGAAGCAAGAATATAGCACAACCAGAAAAGACAAAGCAAGAATCAGAAGGAGCTTCACATATGACTCAATCTTTGGGGATATAAGACAGGGGCTTTAAAAATACTATGAGCAATAAATTAAGAGCTCAGATAGAAAAAGTAGACAACATGCAAGACAGATCAGTAATGTAAGCAGAGATAGGAACTCTAGGAAACAATCAACAGGAAATCCTAGAAATCAAAAAACACTGCAGCTAAGAATGCCTCTGATAGGCTCATCAGCAGACTGCGTGTGAGTAAGGAAAGACTCGGTGAGCGTGAAGATAGGCCGATTGTAACTCCTCAACTGCAGTGCAAAGAGAAAAAAGATTGCCGAAACAAACAGCAGTAAAGAACATCCGAGAACAGGGGGAACATTTTTCAAAAAGTGTAATATATGTAATTAGAATACCAGAAAAAGAAGAAAGAGACAACAAAGAAATGTCTGAACTAAGAATAGAGAGAACTGTCCAAAATTCATGACAGACAACAAACCACAGATCCATTTAGCTCAGTGAACACCAAACAAAATAAATATCAAAAATCCTACAACCAGGCCTAGCGTTCAAACTCCAGAAAGCCAAAGCAAAGTCAAAATCTTGAAAAACCTAGAGGGGAAAAAAAGCACCTTGTTTATAGAGGAACACAGATAAGAATTAAAGCAGGTTTCTAATCAGAAACCACACAGTCAAGAACAGAGTGGGTCAAATATTTAAAGCTTCAAAAGAAAAAAAGTCACCTACCAAGAATTCTGCATCCAGTAAAAATGTACTTCAAAGATGAAAAAGAAATAAAAACTTTTTAAACAAATGAAAACTGAAGGAATCCATTGCCAAAAGATTGGCCTTGTAAGTAATTTTAAAGAAAGTTTTCAGGCATAAGGGTCGGGAGTTGAGATCTACATAAAGAAAGGAAGACATCAAGAAAGGAAAAGTGATGGTAAAATAAAATACTTTATATGTTTCTTATTTTTAAAATATCTAAAATATAACGGCTCAAAGTAATAATACTAACAATGTTGGGTGATTATAGTAAATGGAAAACTAAAATAGTGACTCAAAATCCTAAGAGACTGGAAAGAAAAATTGAGGATACTCAATTATAAGGTACTGTAATACATGTGAAGCAGCCTAATGTTATTTACTGGTGACTTTAAGTTAGGTAAAAATGGATATTGTGAACTCTATTAGCAAATAATAAAAGAGTTAAAAGAAACAATTGATATACTAAGAGATAAAATGTAATCATGTGAAATACTCAATTAGAACCAGAGATGCTAGGAATATAGGGGAAAAAATAGAAATGAAACAATGCAAGGAGTAGGAAACGGATGCAAACATGATAGATAGGAACCCAAATTTATTCTTGATTACTTTACTGTGAATGGCATAAATACACTGACTAAAAGACAGCCTGTCTCTCACTATTGGTCAAAAATCAATTCTTCCCCTCTTGCTCTATAGATTCATCTCGATCCCAATCAAAGTTCCAGCAAGTTATTTTGCACCAAACTGGTCTTTGACAGAGAAGAAAAGCAATTCAATCGAGAAAGGATAGTCTTTGAAAATGGTGCTGGAAATATTGGCCGTACATCATGACAAAAAGAACCCAAAGACCTTACATCCTCTGAGGTCTTCCTCTCCTAAACTCATAACCCCAGTCTAAACATGAGAAAAACATCAGATAAACCCAAACTGAGAGGCAGTTTGCAAAATACCTGGCTAATACTCCTCACAACTGTCGAGCCCATCAAAAACAAGAGTCTGGGAAAATGTCATAGGCAAGAAGAACCTAGGAGACATTACGACTAAATATAATGAGGTGTCCAGTGTGGGATCCCAGAAAAGAAAAAAGACAGTAGGTAAGAATCAAGGATATTTGAATGCAGAATAGCCCATGTTAATAATAATGTGTCAATATTAGTCGTGACAAATATACCCTCCCAATATAAGATGTAAATAATAGGAGAAACTGGGTTCAGGTTATGTGGAAACTGTCCATTTTTTTTTGTAAATATAAAACTGTTTTAAATTTTTTAATTATTGGAAAAAGAAAAGAAGACTCAGAGTGGTTCTGAGGTTGGGACCTTATAGTTCTTGAGGGTGATATTCACGGCAACATTAATTCAATAGGATTAACTTTATAGTACACCAATCACTATACTGCAGTTTTGCGACAATTTCCATTTGTCACCAGGGGTCAGTGGCTGGCATTCTTGTTTGAAGTGGTAATATCAAGAGTCTAACCAGCTAAATCTGGGGTAAGATCAAGCTATTTGAGGCCCATCTTGGGCAAGTTCTCTGGAGATTCCTATTTTGTAAAAAATCTCATTGTTATTAATATTGTGGCCCTGATTTTCTCAGAAATCTCTGCCTAGAATCTTTTATGTTGGGCTGGTGGCTGCAATGGAACCTTACAACTTGGCTCTCAATTGTGCTGAGAAAGGTATGGAAAAATTCATGACCAGAAACTTACCGTCTCACCCAGCCTTGCCCAGCCCTGTGTGTATTCCATATCCAAGAAAACACTTCGGTCTGATCCTTTATGCTTGGAGTCACCCCCAGCCAACTTCAGCTCATCAGTGAAATTCTGGATCCTTTAAGTCTATTTTTCCATTTCCTACTCTGTAAAGCAATTGTTAGAATATTCCAGCAAGGTAATTATATTTTCTAAATCTACTATACCAAATCATCACAATCTTGGTGGCTGAAGACAGAAATTTACCCTTTCACAGTTGTGGGGACTGGAAGTGTGACATCAAGGTGCACCAGACCTGTGCTCCCCCGAGGCTCTGGGGGACACTCCTTTACCTCTGCTTCTGGTGGTCCCTGGTGTGCCTTGATTTGTGGCACTTTAACCTAATCTCTACTTTTGTCTTTGCATGTCTCTGTATGTATCTATGTCTTCTCCTTTTCTGCCTCTTGAGAAGACACTTGACATTAGATTTCGAGTCCAGCTTAATGCAGGATAAATCAATCCTTACCTTAATTATATCTGCAACAACCCTTATTCCAAATAAGGAACATTCTGAGGTTCTGGGTGGACATAGCTTTTGGGGGAGCCGCATTCAACCCACCAGGATAATAACTGTAAGTTTTGATCCTGCCCTAGTATCCTCTGCCTGGTGAAGAGCAATACATTATTTCCTATGTCTCAAATGCCCTAAGAGAAATTATATTTCTACTTTCTGTAGGGTAGTGTAGGTTAACTACATGTCAACTTTCATTGCTTTTGCTTAGAATTGCTTCAATTAAGTTTGGTAGCACTTGTTTGAAAGCCTTGATTTCTTTTTTAAATGAGAATGTGAGTTATTTAAGAAACACAATTCATTTGGCAAAAAACCAAAATCTTAAAAAATATGCAATTCCAGGAGGAAACAATCAGAAGAGCCCTTTCTAAAGGCAATAAACTTAAGATTCCAATCTGATAGGCATACTATATATAGTATACTAGCATCTCTTTTTATAAGCATGCTATCTATACTATACTCTTCTGATAAGCGTGCTATAGTATTATACTACCAACACTTAGCTTGAAGTTTCTTATCAATGTGAACAAGCAGAAGGGAACTCCCACTAAAATAAAGCCAGTCACCTCACACAATTGGAGCTGTTTCATCTTAACCGCAGACCTGAATGGGAAAATGTTTGTTTAATCAGCAATTCCCATGAATTATGTTCTGACAGATGGGAAGCCATCCACAGGGTGTTTGCCAGCCTACACCAACCTCTGTTTGAATAGTTTTTCTGGTCCTTAGTGCTTAACATGAACTCATTTGAAACAAAAAAATTGGGCAGGATTTTCTGGATAATTGGGCAGGAGAAGTAGTTCTCTCTGAAGTTCGGTACGCCTCTGCCAAGGGGAGCTGGTGGCAAGGGTGTCACTGATTAGGACTTAATTAGGATGAAGAATCAGGAAGACCCTGAAGAATGCAGTCTGTCTGGATAGAGGAGAAAGTCATATTGGGGTAATCAAGGAGAATTCTCTAGGGGAAGAAGAAAAGGCAATGTGCTTTAGGAATGACAAGGGAAACCAGGGTGTTAAGTAGCCAGGAAGCCATAGCTATGATCAAAGGCACTTACTGATGACATCATAGGCTACCTACCAAAAACAAAATGAAACAAAACAAAAATGGGTGTCCTGCAAGAAAGGGAAATGGGAGGGTTCAGTCCTAAGAGGCTGGCCAGGAATTAAGAAAGAGTGATTTGAGGTTGGTGTGTAAAGAAATTAAAAAGTGAACTGCTTGCCCAGTCACACAGAATTCATGGAAGAGCCGGCACTTGAATCCAAATCCTCCCAGCTCTGAGTATGATAGTCCCTCCACTGTCCATTTGGTTTCTCCGCGGTGCAGGTCTATTTCTGTCTTTGCCAAAAGGGAAACCAGATGGAGGCACACATGAATTAAGGCTTACAAGTTTCCCCACCCTCTAATTGTCACTGGTTCCCCCCGACCCTGCCACCCCAGCACCCCAGGGACGGTAATCTCAATTTTTATCAAACATATTCTGGTTGTCAAATGTTTGCTGATTTTGTCACATACACAGTTAGTTCTCCCAGATGCTGGTTAGGATCAACCTGTCCTTTGACAGGCACACGTAATTACTTAGAATTGATGCAAATCTACCATATGGCTGAAGGGAAGTCCAACACCCTATTACAATGTCTGCAAATTCATCAGGATTCTTGCTCCTAATTCTGATTTCTTGATTCTATTTGATCTTCCAGGTCCTTACTTCCTGTGGCTATTATCTTTTTTTGATTCTATACTAACACAGGAGACGAATCCAGCTCATTTCTCTAATTTGCCACCAAGTAGCAGATAGCCAGATATTTGTTTTTGTAGCAGCACTAATGGCAGGAGGGGATGGAGAAAGGTTGCATTATAGTGCCACACTGTAGATTGTTTGTAAAAATTCCTCCACCATCTTGACTCGTTACAATCTCCCCCTGTACCACATTCTTTATAGGTCATCATCTATGCCAGACGATCAAGCCTTCTGCCCTTTCTCCTCTGTTCAATTTCCTGTTGCAAGAGGGTCACCACAATTCAGGTCATTTCTTATGCAGAGCAGCTGTAAATCTGCTCATCTGTCCCTTCCCAACAATGACCTGGGATGTCCTGGAAGAAAGAGAAAGTAGGAGCTCAACATTGTAACACAAAGCGGCCTAAAGAGGCATTTTGTTACTGAAAAGACGCCCCGCTCCAGAGAGAAGGGAGAAGTTGCTCAAGAACTAAACTGCTTTAAATGGCATTGTTTATGCTATTATGTTTTATTTGCTGTATGTCATATCCCAAAACTAAGAGTTGAGATGAGCTCCTACACCAGGATCTTTCTCACAAATAAAACGGGGGGCCAGAACTTAACCTCAGCCCTCTGCACAAGCATCTAACAAGGGGAGGGATCAGGCTCTGAATACCTGAAAATGTTTATTTGAAGGAGAAAAGACAGTTTCTTGTCAGAGGACTGTGCAAACGAGGGAGAAGCTTAACTTTATTAGCTTCTCAGTAAACGCAGCTCGGAGCCAGCTCTTCCCAGTTCATCTAGAGCTCGGCTAGATACCTAAGCTTAACTATCACCGAAATAAGGCTTCCTCCAAACTGGCCTGACGCAGGGCACCAAATGCCCTTTTGTACATATAGAAAACCATTGCACAGGTAACCTTGACATTCATTAATCAAAACTTAAAACAAAAAATGGACACAGTGTAATATAACTTAATAATATCAGTGCAAGCTTCCTCTCCAGGCTGGTCTTGCCTTTAAAGGCCTTGTTCAGTGAACAATCTCCTAGAAAAACAATAACTTGTGTAAATTTTTCTTAAAAATCATGATAGTCAATGCTTTCTAAGCTCTTAGTAAATGCTTGACACTGAGCTAAAAGATTTTTTCATGCAGTACTGCATTTGATCTTTACAATAAATCTTTGAAGTGTGTGCTATCTTTATTCTCTGTTTTACAAATAAGAACAGTGAGGCTGATAGAGTTTTTATTTTTCCCAGAGCACGGAGACAAGTTCACTCCCAAACAAAGGGATCTGTCACGGCAGAGGTCAGATACCGACCATCACACGGCACTGCCTTTGAGTGACAGGAAACGGCGTCTCCCTGAGAAACGAGCTGCAGCCCCAGCTCTCTGTGTGTGGGGCTTTCCAACGGACCTGGTCCAGTCGGATGGGCAGTGAAGCACATGACAAGCCCTTTCCCAGCGTTACCCGTGTCTTTTCTCCTTCGGGCAGTTCATTCTCAGTGTACCTCCTCTCACAGTGTCAGCAACGTGAGGGCCGACACCTCAGCTGTGTTCCCCGTGCCTGGAATGGCGCTTCCCTCTGACAGAGGGGGTGTAAACAAAGGCACTGGGAAGAACACAGCGTCATTTCTGTGGTTTCCTAACAAAAGGGCATGACCTGAATCTGATCATAAGGACACATCGGATAAATCTAAGCTAAGGGGCATTCTACAAAACCATCGGCCTATATTCTTCAAATTGTCAATGTCATGAACTACAAAGAAATACCGAAGAACTGTTCTGGATAAAAGAAGACTAAAGAGACATGACCTGTAATGGGTGATCTGGAATTTTCTTTTGTCCTAAGAGGTATTAATGGAATAACTTGTAAAAACAAAACAAAATCTATAGATTAGCTTATTGTATCAATGTTAATTTCTTGATTTTGATAATTGTTATGTAAGACAATGTTTCTTGTCCTTTTTAAAAAATTACATTTAAGTGATATTCAAATTAATTTTGACCTGATAAGATAAATTGAATTCTGAGAAATAAAATTTTGTTGGGCAGGCTTGAGCTTTGGAGAACCACAGGTCATTTGTAGTATCTCAGCTGTTTCTTTGCCCATAGAATCAAATACCCCAATAAGTGATATCACCCCCATGAAGAATGATGTAAGAGAATACCATTACTTTTAGGAAATATACATTAAAGTATTTAGGGGTAAAGGAATCATGTCTATAATTGACTCTCAGCAGTTAAAAAAAAAAGATGTAGATGAAAAATATACATACGTATACATGTAGACATGCACACACGTGGGTGTGTGGGTGCATATGTGTGTCGAGGGGAACTAGAAAGCAAATATGGTAAAACATTAACATTTGGAAAATCCAATTGAAAAACATATGGGGCATAAGGATCAATATATAAACCAATGGAATAGAACCGAGAGCATGGAAATAAACCCTTGAATATATAGTTAGTTTAATTTCAACCAGGGTGTCAACATCATTTAATGGGGAAAGGACAGTCTTTTTAACAAATGGTGCTGGGAAAACTATATCTACATACAAAAGAATGAAGTTGGACCCTCACTTTATACTACATGCAAAATTAACTCAAAATGAACCAAAGAACCTAAGTGTAAGAGCTAAAACTATACAACTCTTAGAAGACATAGAGAAAAATCTTTGTGACATTGGATTTGGCAGTGATTTCTTGAATATGCACCAAAACCACAGGCAACAAGAGAGAAATAGGTAAACTGGACTTCATCAAAATTAAAAACTTTTGTGCATCAAAGGATATTTTCAAGAAAAGACAACCTACAGAATTGGAGAAAATATTTACAAATCATACATATACCTGATTGGGGATTGGTATCTAGAACTCCTACAATGAAAAAATAAAACAATTCAAAAAGGGGCAAAGAATTTGAAGACATTTCTCCAAAGAAGATATACAAATGATCGATATAAGTGCATGAAAAGATGTTCAGTATCATTAGCTAGCCATCAAGGAAATACAAATCAAAACCACAATGATATACCACATCACATCTATTAGAATGGCTATAATATATATATTTTTTTAATAAAAATAACAAGTGTTGATGAGGAAGTGGAGAAATCGGAACCTTATTTATTGCTGGTGGGAATGTAAAATGGAGCAGGAACTGTGGAAAAGAGCTTGGTGGCACCCCAGCAAGTTAAATGGTCCAGCAGTTCCGCTCCTGGGTCTGTACACAAAAGAACTGAAAACAGGAGCCTGAATATACACTTGCACACCGATGTTCTGAGCACATACCTAATACCTTCACAAAACCTAAAAGGTGAAAACACCCCAAGTGCCCATCCACAGATGAATGGTTCAACAAAATGCGGTTGATCCAACACATACCTATAACCAATAACTGCAACGGAATATTATTCACCCTTAAAAAGAAATGAAATTCTGAGGCCTACTACAACATGGATAAACCTTAAAAACATGCTGAATGAAGTAAACAAGACACAAAAGGACAAATATTATGTGATTCCACTTATATAAATTACCTAGAAGAGGCAAATTTATAGAGATAGAAAGTAAATGAAGTAACCAGGGGCTGCGAGGAAGAGAAAATGGAGAGTGATTGTTTAATGGGTACAGAGTATCTCTTTGGAATGATGAAGAATGCGCAGTGGTGATGGTTACACACATTGTGAATGTACTTAATACCACTGATGTACACTTAAAAATAGTTAAAATGGTAAATTGACTCCAGCTGGCACAAATGGAAGGAAGCAAGAGGCACTTAGAGGGGCTTGACAATGCCCTCTCTATACCCAATTGAGACTTTGCTCCTCGATTTTCTGTGGACATAGAAAGAGCTTATTACATTGGTCCAAGTGCTACAGAACAAGAGGCGCACACAGGTGAGGCTGTGTGCAGGATTCCTCTAGAACCAGGACATGTCAGCAGTGTCTGCAGATAGAGACAAGACAAAAATTATCCTACCAACTTCAGGTTAACAATTGTTTACGATATGTTCTATCTCCAGATAGAGCTTATGGAGTTTACATAGAGCTTACGAATATGTTCTATTATTTATATGTGATGGAGAAATTAAAGATTTTATAAGGTAAGTTGTTTTCTCTAACTTGCTTGTCTGGTTCAACTCAATTACAGGGAAGTAAATAAGGCTGCTGTACAAAGGTGTACAAAGGTGTACAAGGAACCAAGGCTGTGGGACAGTTTGTCTCTCCTGCTCTCACACCTGCTCCTGGGCACTTCGCCCTTAGAGGATTTTCCATGTGGAGCTGAAAGTGGCTAAGGATAAATAAATGTGCGGTTAATTATTTCTACAGGAGTGTGACTTGGTTTTCCTCAGCCCTTCCCATGTCCTTGGACTCTGTGGTCTGTTTCCTGTCCCCACAGTGGGAGCCGCTCCAAGGGCACAGCCTTGAAAGAGTGACGCGGTGTGGAGACCGTCTGGATGGTGCATGTGACTGAAGCCCATTAAGGCCTCTTTATAAACTTTTAGGATTCTGGCAGGCAGGTGCTGAGATCTACTCGTCTTGTAGCTACCCAAGACACGTCCTGTAAGTCCTCCTGCTTATCAGACCTGCCACTACTGATCTGGGGCGACCTGCCTCTTCCTTCAGGCCTTCCCTGCCCTCTGTGTACAGAGGCCAGTGTGCCGAGCAGCGAGGCCCCAAGCCCATTGCTCATTCTTGAACTAAAGGGAACAGTGTTCTCATCTACAGCCAAGCCAACCTTCCTTTCTCTGGCCCTAGGGATCCCTGGAGAAAGAGTCATGTCTCCCATCTTAACCACCACGTCTTCCTGTCTCCACCCTAAGTCTCCCCCACATAAAAAGCCTTCTCTGTTTTTCTAGGTTGGGAACTTCCCCCAACGACCCTCAGGACCTCTCTGCCTACCTCCCTGTGATGTGAATGTGACAGTGGAGAGGACACTCACCGACAGAAGTCCTACAAGGGGAAGACACTCACCACCTGGCTTCCTACCCCCTTCCTTCAAGGACAAGTCTTTCTCTAGCTAACGGGAGTCAAATTTAGACGATAACCATACATCAGAATGGAGAGTGATGCGCCTTACTCCTTGGTCACCTCTTTCGGGTCTTGTGACTGCCCCATCTCTGGTACCTTCCCACTTCCTACTTTCTCCTGACGAGTCTGAGCTTGTCAGATAAGGAAACAGGCTCCATGTTTTCAAGAGGGTACAGCCTCTCTGACATTTACTATCTGTGTTTCCAGGTCTGGGGACAACGTGGACATATGAAGGACTGGTATCCCATCAGAGAACTGACATCAGTCACTATGTAGGTCAGTGGGGGGCTTTGAAAGGGAAGCCAGAAGGGAAGTCCTCCATTTCTCAGCCTTGTTCCTTTAAAACGGAACCTACGGAAGACTTTGCAGTGGAAATCAACTGAACAGGTCTGGGAGTTGGTGATCAGAAGTTCCTGTTCATGACTCAACAACCACTCTGAGTTTATCACTGCAAGACAAGTTAGTGGTTTTGACCGTTATACCATTGTACACGACTTTTTTTTTTCTTTGTTATACATTTGGTTCATTTATACCCTTAACAAGGCATTGGTTAAACTTATGCACACATAAGGAACATTCATGTTGAAATAAGGCATGTGAATGAGGAGCAGAAAAATGACCCCCCAGAATTCATCTGGAGATTCTCTTTACAAATAAGAAGTAACAATAATTGTGAAAAATTTAAATTTATAAGAAAAGTAAAGTTTTAAAATTATATATCAAATTCCATGTATTTTCTATGTCATATTTGTTATAATTGCTTCCTCTTTTTAAAGTAATAACATTTATGGATATAAACAGAAACTCACTCCTGACCTTCACCCTTCCTTCCTTCCTTTCTTCTTATTTCCTTCCTCCCTCCCTTCCTCTCTCCCTCCTCAGAGGTAACCACTCTTGAATGTGTGTGTGAATTATTCCTTTGTATGTTTATATGTTAGTACATATGGCTCTGTTTATAAATATATGGCACTATTTGAAATTTACATTTGCATTCTATTTTTGAAATTTATCCATCTTGATTGTCAAAGAGACCCTAATCTGATCGACATCCTACAGAATATCAAGATGTCTTTAGCATTTAATTAAAACCTTGGAAAGTAAGTACTTGGAACCCAAGCATGAGTATTATTTAGAAAAAAATTGCATGTGTTTTGTTATGCTTTTAATATCAGAAATGCAAATCAAATCATCAGAAATGTTTGTATGTTTCTAACACAGCAAAAAACATTTAAAATTTCAATCATCATTTTAATACATATGAATGAAATGTGGTATATGTCATTTTGTATCTGTCCATAAATTATATTCTTTCTTTCATAATTATTTTAAATTTAATTTAATAATGTGGAACACTAATTAAACATGGATAGGTCAAATATGTCTTTTTAGATATGTATTGTGGGTATCATTTAAGACTAATAAAATTAATTTAATGCAACCTTTAGTTGTAATAATTGATCTGAAGTAACATTTTATGGACAATAACTTATTTATTTTAATGTTATGCCAAAATATACCATGAAAAATGATTTTTAAAATTCCTTAGGGAATCTTTGAAATCATATGTTACTATGAAAGGAGTTTTAGAATTGAAATAGAGAAAGGAATCAAGATTGATTTTGACCAATCTAAAATTATACAAACAAGACAGGATCTTAAAATGCATTAATTCTCATAACTCCATTTCTGACTCATATGATATTATTATCCCAAAACTAGCTGGCTTGCTCTCAATCACCCAAAAGAATTATTAAGTCTAAAGCACCAACCTACAGACTCCTGACCCAAATAAATGTTCATTGTTTTAAAAACTGAGTTTTGAGGTGGCCCATTACACAGCATGGTTAAGTGGAAGTGAAATGCCACAGCTAACGAGGGTAGCTTTTGTTATTTGCAACTGGGAGCCTTAACTCGGACAACTTCCTCTAATTCTTCTCATCAAGCTGGAAACACTCAGTTGAGTTCATTCCCTAAGCAGTTTTAGGGCTCTTATTTCCAGTTACTCAAAATGATGGGTGCTGGAGATCATGCTATGGAGGAAAATACACATGACCCACATGTTCTTGGATTTTAAATTCCTATAATGTGTGATGAATCAAAAAGGGGCAACCGACACAGCTACCTAACGAAGAGTTTTTATGGGAGACAGAGAAACAAACACCAGGATGAAATGTAAGCAGTCAGGTTTGTAAGTCAGCGATTCAGGTCATAACATGACTAACATGTTCGCAGTACCAAAGCGCTGTTCCCTGCCCTCTCAAGGTGGGCTCCGTCAATTCGTCTTCTCAGACAACTCCTCTGAGCTCCTCATTTCCTAGCTGATGTCCCGATTCCAGATGAAGGGCCTCATCTGGACACCCAACATCCAGGAGCTCCTCTATGGGCAAACCAGCCACCTCTTCAAGACCACGAGAGCTAGATCTCCACGCTGCCAGAGCCACGGTCTCCACCTCACGGGTTCTGAAGTCCACAGCCACCTGAATCAACGCTAGCGTTCAGGTCCTGGTGATACCCCAGCCCCTCCGCATGGGGAGAAATGGCTCCTCCAGCAGCCCCCCGGCAGGCTCATCTTATAGAACGAACAATCGATGGCCACAATTCCCTCACACACATCAGGAAACAAAAGGTCCCCCTTTGGGAGCACACAGAGCCTCTTTCCCTGGGTAGGACCCGAACAGCAGCAAACTGAGCAGTTGGAGGAGAAAGACCCTACACCTGAAACAACAGAGCAAAAAGCACCAAATTTGTTTCCCAACCATTACCCTGTTTCAGTTAATGTGATTTCACCACTTAAAAGCTGCCTTCTGCTGCAGAAACAAAGCCTGTGACCCTGGAAGCTCAAAGCAGCAGCCCAACAGTGAGCATCTCTCCGTTGTCTCGCCTGCTGCCACTCCTCCCACTACTCCTGAAGCCCCACGGAGAGTGTGATGGGGGGGCGCCCCCTGCGTGCCCTGCTCCTCCCACGCTCTCAGGAGGTGTGACACAGTCGGGCATGTGCCGAGCCTCCTTGGGAAGAAGTTTCCCACGTCCCACAGGCCCTGGGGTACCGCATCTTCTGTTGTCATTGCTGCTGGGGCTGTTTTGAGGGAGATGTGCCGGAAGACGGTGTATGTGGTCTATTGCTGCAGGACATACCACCTCAAAACCTCGTGACTTAAGATAATGAACATCTACCATGGCAGACTTTCTGTGGCTCAGGAAGCAGGGAGAGTAGAGGTCTCTCTTGAGGTTGCAATCAACCAGAACTGTCGTCTCTTTTGAAGGCTCAACGAGGGGAGGATCTGCTTCCAAGCTCACTCCCGTGGCTACTGTCTGGATTCCGTTCTTTACAGGCTGTTGGGTTGGGAGCCCCAGTTCCTCACTGGCTACTGGCCAGAGGCTTCCCTAAGTTCCCTGCCACGTGGGCCTTTCTACAGAGCAGCCCACATGGCGGCTGGCTTCTCCAACAGTGAGCGAGCCCACATAGAAAGGGTTCTACACAAAGGCCACAGTCTTTTCATAGACGGTCACATGGTCTGGCTCAGTCTATTCATCAGAAGGGAGTTAACCCACAATCAAGGGGAGGAGAATTATTTTTGAACAATTATTTTTAAGGCCACCGCAGACATTCGTGAGTAAGGATATGCCTGCCGTAAGGAAGCCCCTGGACTAGAGAAAGGAGAGCTGGTTTTGCTTATACGTGGGAACACCATTTCCTCTCACCTGAGGGAGGAAGGAGGGACATGCAGTTTTTATTAGAAAAAGAAAAGTTGTTACAGGGATTCAGGTGTTCACACTCTGATCCATCTCCATCCTTCAGTCTGGGTCACATGGAAGGAAATATGAAATCTTAGAAGGATCTTGGACTTTAATCAGAAAACCAGTTTCTCCCAAATGAACTGAATTCCCTTTGTGAAGTTGCTGACATCTGAGTCTCAGTTTCTTAATCTATGAGATGGGGATAAAAATCACATTAATCTTATAAAAAGTTATTATAAAGATTGGATGAGATCAATTAGAGATCGAATGTACCTTGTAATGCGTAAATGTTATAGAAAGCTTTTTCCAGCAGTAAAAAATGTTCTGCATCCTTTATTTTTTTTTTTCCTGTTACTGCCACTAAGCCCAACCTCATCTTCTCAAGTTTGAGATGCTCGCTTCTCTGTCATATCACTGGCACCAGTAAGCTATTCAAACACCACTGTCTGGCTAAGCAGGCTGTTCCGCCGTAGGTCTGAATACTGACAAGGTCACAAATCACATGAAGGGAGATAAATTCATGGTTTACTTTACCATCCTCCTAATTCATATTGTACTGGCTGACGTCTCTCTCAACACAGAAGTCTGTGATCTCTACAGAGCTCCCTCTCCCTAAATGCTCTGTTCCTATTCTTTGTCCAGGGTGAGCACTTCCTAAGAAACCCCTGAATCTAAGGGAATGTTTTTCCATTTCTTACTATAAAGCACAGCTAACTCAACTCAGGACTTCATAGTGTTTCCAGGCTATGTCTCCCTGGATTAAGTCAGTCATTATTTAACTTATTTCCAGACCATAGTATTTGTTAGATTTGCTTCCCTAAGCAAGGAAAACAGTTGACTCTATAATGACTAAGCCCTTTCTCTCAGGGGTCTTAAGAGGAAAGAAGTCAAAGATAAGTACTTCTGGGATCCTGATGCTGCAGCCGAGGGTAACGAGGGTGGGAAATTGGTGCTGAACTGGCACACAAGAGCTGTGATGAGGGAGTGGGAGTGGGGAGAGGGCAACGTAAAGGACCGTGTGGTTTGCATACGATTCTGGTTCTCAGACTTTGGACTATGAGCATTGGTCCTGAAGAGCCAAAGCTGTAGGTCACGAAAAACCATTGCATCTAACCTCAGTCCAGGTGTTCCGGGGGGGACATGACATCTCAGAACATGACTGGTGGTAGGAGACCATGGAGTGCTGCATACTGCATGTACTACATTTAAGAGTCAGCTGTGTTTCATTTTCCGTGACTGGTGCTTGTTCTGCACAGAGGAAATGTGCAAAGGAGATGGCAGTGCAGATGGATATAGAATGTCTTTAATTCCTCTTTCTAACAGGACAACTCCACCAGAACCTGCCATCTAACACAAATATTTTGCTTCTGTAGTCCCTGAGGTAATGCACACACAGGCACCTTGCAAACTCCAGTGGACTGTATGTACCCTGACAGGGCCTCCTTCCATCCACAGTGAGAAGGAAGCACACAAGAGATCTGACAGAACTCAGTTGTCACATGGTCTTTTCTCTGTCACCTTGAGAGGGAAGGTGTTTATCTTCCCTGAAGACTCAGCCACAGCCTCTGTCCCTGATCCTCAGGGTGAACAAGCCACTGAAGAATGGTGCCCTGTGCCTGAGCGCCTCCCAGACCCCACCCTGCTCCCGGTCTCCTCTCCTGCAACTCCAAGTCCAAGGACCTCAGAGGACAGCACCCGCTGTACACTGGGCGTGCGTGCTCACTGTCAAGGCCCCTGCCTTCCTAGGCCCCAATCCATGCCTGGGCCAGCTGGGTGCCTGCCTCCGGGATTGCAGAACCCGGGAGGGTAGGAAGCTCCTGCAGAGGAAGGGTGTGAGAAAGGGGTAGTAGGGGGCCAGAGGCAAGACTGTCCTGGGACAAGAGCGGGATTCTGATGGGAGGCATTAGGACACAAAACAACCCTTTGTTGGTGAGATAGGGGACACATGGCTGCAGATCACGTGCTCTCCCCAAAGGGGATGTGCCTCTCACGTTACAGTAACAGCCTCCTGAACTGGCAGGCCCTGCCTTATAAAGATAACAGCTATATGGTCACTAGCCCAAGGTGTGGGCTGAAGCCTCCCTTCTCTGGACACGATTTATGTTAGTGATAATCACTCACACATTCACTTTGAAATTAAATGCGCTGGCTTGAACTTTTTTCTGTCTGTTAAGGTGGCGTAAACTATATTTAAAAAGACAAAGGGTACGTAGGCCTTTAATACACAATGTTTATTTTTGCAGATGTTACTGTGGGTGGATTGCACCATAATTTTCTGCAGCATTGATAGGAACTCAGGGGAGCACATTGCTTTCGGTATGGGCGCCAATCTTATAGAAGCCAGTAGAGCTGTGGCAGGTCCTGGGGTGGAAAAACTCTGCAATCTGAAAAACGACGTGGCTGCTGGGAGACTTTACAGGAACGGGCAACTACAGTGAGCAGGGCCCCCAAATAGAGAATCTCAAATGGGGCTTTCTCAGAAGCAGCGTTGTGAGACTGTTTCCATTGACCCTGGCCCAGAACGGATTCCGAGGTGACCCAGATAAAGGCAAAGATTAACTGCCCTGGAGGCCCCTCTTTCTTTCTTGGGTTACTTTCTTGGAGGTGGGCTGCTGGGAGGAGGGAAAGCTTTTATTTGTTCAGGTGATGCTCCATAAACATGGCTCCCTTTTACCGTGAGGGACGCCCACGTCCTTTGTTTGACACGCCCTTTCAATGCATCTTCAGTGGGGACACTGGGACTGTCCCGAAGCGGGAGAAGGATGGTGGGTGGGAGATGTGGATTTGCTTATTTTGACCATCAGCCTTTGATGGACTGGAAGACATTTGGCAAGTTCTTCCTCTTTTACTCCAGGCCACGCAATCCTAAAGCCGAAAACCTTTCCCACAAATCAATACCATTTTCCCCTGTAGCAAGCAACAACAGGAATTAGGAGGCTCCAAGACTTGCTCAGACAAGTGTTTAAACTTAGAGCTTACCCTAGGCACCCCCTGCTCACAGAACATGAGTTCATCGCTACAGAAATGAAGAGGGTGAATGCAGATGGGTATCAGCTCAGGCCCTACAGTAAGAATGAAAATCATGGGCGAATTTCCAGATCTGAGACGGCCAGAGTTAGCTGGGAGGTGGGATTAACAAACTTAATTTCATAAAAGGTCTTCAGATATCCCTGCGCTGTGAACGCAGAACAGCCTAAGCATCAGCCCGCAGGAAGCACACATGAACAGCAGAGAGTTCAGTTGCTGGTGTGACAAGTTACTTACTAACACGTGACACACGAGACTCACTCAGGAAACAGTTCTAACATGAGCTTCAACAAAATTGGAAAAAAAGGTTCCCAAGGCAGGTGAGAACGTTAAAAGCTGATAATGTTCCTTGCGGCATGTCAGGCTCTGTCACCCTCGTCACCGCCCAGAGGAGAAAGTGCTGGTAAGTGGGGAAGGTAATTGTGGCTGTGTTTCCAACACAGCCTGTACACCAGCTGTGCTTTCTTTGAAGGTGTAGAGCTCAGCCTCTACCTGACATTTAGGCTGATCTTTCAACCCATCGCTTTAAATCGGTGTTATTCAGCCCACTTTTCTGCTGTCAACTGATAAGATTGTTCCCTACCAGCTTTTCACCTTAGAAGTGGCATCTGAGCATTCCCCTGGGGAGCCTGTGAGATTAGAAGGATAGGAGAATGATGGGAAATTTGAAATTCAAGTCGGAGGAGCCCTTGGGTCTTTAATGAGGCCCTACCACCAAATTTTGCAACTCTTTCTAGGTAGAGGATGAATGATAGGATCAACATTTTTTTGAGGTTACAACATTACCCTGAGGACGATAGGCTATGTGTCAAATTACAAAGATCCTAGGCCAGAGGTTTCTTGCCAATAGCACGGCGAAGGGCATCCCTGACCTCCTTGTTCCTCAGGGTGTACACCACAGGGTTCAGTAGGGGGGTGATGATGGTGTAGGTCACTGAGATCAGCTGGTCCTGATCCCGGGAGTTCTCTGACCTGGGCTTGAGGTAGGCAATGGAGGCGCAGCCGTAGTGGACGATGACCACCGTGAGGTGGGAGGCGCAGGTGGCAAAGGCCTTCTTCCGGCCCTCAGCCGAGGTGATCCTGAGGATGGTGGAGATGACGAGGACGTAGGAGGTGAAGACCAGGCCCATGGGCACCACAATAACGAGTGAGCTGATGACAAAATTAATTATGTCATGTAAAGTGGTGTCAGCACAGGAGAGTTTCATAACTGGGCGGATGTCACAGAAATAATGGGCCACCTCTCTGTCACAAAAGGGCAGCCTGAACACAGAGGAAATCTGAATTATGGCCACAAGCAGCCCAATGCTGCAGGCCCCCCATGCCAGCTGGGCACACACCCTCTTGTTCATGATGACTGTGTACCTCAAGGGGTTGCAGATGGCCACGTAGCGGTCGTACCCCATTGCTGTGAGCAGAAAGCAGTTGTTGATGGCCAAAGTGATAAAAAAGAACATCTGGGCAGCACAGCCAGCCAAGGAGATGGGTTGGCTTGGGCCTATGAGGCTGGAAAGCATCCTTGGCATAATGACCAATGTGTACATGGTCTCTGAAGCGGACAGCAAGCTCAGAAAGAAGTACATGGGGGTGTGGAGGTGACGGTCAGTGCTGGTGATTGTCACAATGATGACATTGCCGGCCAGAGTTACAAGGTACAAGGCAAGAAATGCCACAAAGAGGGTGAGCTTGTGTTCGTGAAAGCTGGAAAAACCCTGGAAAACAAATTCACTCACCACTGTGTGGTTCTCTCTCTCCGCTGATACATTCCAGGTCTAAAAGATGGAGAAATAGGTCAGTCAGTCAGAATACATCAGTGCCAATGCCGTGAGCAGGAGAACTCCAGGGGAAGGCAACGGCAAGGACCTGGGGTGGGTACCAGGTCACGGAGGACGACAGTCCCCTACAGGCCAAGACAGAAAAACCCAATCAGGTGTCTGGCCCTAGTGCAATTATTTAAATGCACTGATGGCTTAGGGATGACGGTTTTGAAAAAAGGTCTAACTGGCCCCATTTCACTCCTGAAGAAGAGCAGAATCTCATTCCAAACTGCTATGTTTGGACAAGGACTAAAGAAGCATCAAAACTTAGTCTAGAAAAATGTTTAGCTGTAAAAGAGAAATGAAGACTCATCGAAGGAACAAAAGAAGTTATCAAAGGAGCAAAATGTAGATGGCTTCTGCAGTCATTTCTGTAACTGTAAATACCAAGAGACAATGACAACACCCGCACAGCTTCTGCAGAAAATTATATGATTTTCCATTATATATTTTAATCTTCCATTATATAATGGAATATAATCAGAAAAACTATAATCTTCCATCATGTGGTCATTCAAGCATCACTGAAAATGAAGGAAGGAGGAAAAGTCCAAAGCGAAACATTTCTTGGCAATTACTATGTGGCAGGTGCCTTACTTTCATTATTTTACAGACTCCTTCCAATAACACTACGCGGTAAATATTATCTCTACTTCACAGACAAAGAAACAGAGGCTTGGATAATTTTTAAAAGGTTCTCAAGGTTAAAGCTTACAATTGATTTTAAAATCAAACAGATTCTTTCACAGACTAGTTACTAAATGGTTGAGGTCTCAGAAAATACCCCACGACTTCCCAAAGATTTTAAAAGATAAAAGAATACAAAGGTGCGAACCAGCTCCCTGAGGGGTTATCAGAGGAAGATCTCCAGGCAGGGAGGCTTTGAACATTGGCATGTACTGAAGATGAATAAATAATTACACAGACAAAAGAGAGAGAGAGAGAGAGAAAAAGGAAAAACACCATCAGGAAACAGTGTCGTCCATGGAGAGTCATGTATAAGGTACAGAAGAATAAATGGGGACAGGATAAGCCAGAAGATGCCTGGGGCCGGTTTGGAAAAGATCTCCTGGTGAATTAGAACGTACTGGTTGCAGAACTCTGAGGCTAAAGAAAGAGAAAAATGCATCCTTAAATCTGAAGAGAAGCTTCTCATGGATTTCAGTTTCAGACTTTTGTTTACCTAACAGAAGTTTGCCAACCTCTACCACTTAGTTTAAGCCACAGTTTTGATCATCTTCTTTAAAAAACTACCTTTGAAGTCGCCAAACAAGACAACGTTCCAACAACATTGAAGCGTCCGCTGTCCTCCTGCAGCGCTTGTCTGCGTATTTCCTGAGCCCCTTTCATAGATCACTCAACAGCCTCAGACCTGACCGCTCCCCTTCCCCTGCCCCCGGCGTTTGGAACACGGCCCGGTCCTCTCTCCCCTGCTCACCTCAAGTCTCCTCCTGCTCAGAAAGCGTCCCCAGGGCTACGGACACCCTCTCACTCCCAGCCCCGCTGCACTGGGATTCAGTGCCAAGTGCTCCTCTGGGACTGGGTCTCCCACCCTGGCTGCGTCCCTGGGTGCTTCCCGGCTGGGGCCTGGATACGCATTTTCGCAGGTCGTCTGGCTCACCACTAGACGCGGAACTCTCTTTTCTAATTTCTTCAGAATTATAAACTGGGGATCGTTGGGGACATCAGTTCACATGTCTCCCTCTGTTTCCTACCCCGGGCTCCCCTTTACAAAAGGAGTTTCATAATAATGATAGTAATAAGAACAGTAGCAACAATAATAAATTGTTCCTTATGGCATTTTTCAGTTTATAAAGAGGTTTTTTTCACGTACTATTTAACAGCGTAACAGGCCCACATATCAGTTCATTATTATCTCCACCTTGCAGATGGGGGACCTCAGACACCTAGGGTTAGGTGATCTGTCCACAATTAAAAGGTCACAGATCCAATCTTCTAATTCTAAGGCCAGTGTGATCTGTCCTAAACCACAACTGCCTGGGAAGCATCATGTCCACAAAACAGATAAGAAAAAGGATACTTAATTTTTTTGGCTTTGGTTGAAAAGAATTAATACATTTTCCTCACTCTGGGAATGAGATTACATTGAGGAAAAATCGGAAAACATTGGGTAAATGGGAAAAGTCTGGGGATGTTTAGCTAGATAAGTAGATGAAATACTGGCATATTAGTGACCATGTATGTCCATTCTCTTTGGCTTCATATTTCCACTTCAATTATTTATTTTAAGGAAATAATCAGGAATATGTATCAGGATGTATGTATAGAAAGTTTTCATGATATTATTTATAATAATAAAGACCAAAAATTATGTAAGTGGATAAAAGAATGATTACATAAATTGTAATATTTTCATCTGATCGGGAATTATGCAGCCATTACATACCTAAAAGGTGTGAACACGGCAAAATGGTAGCTACATAGACCATAATTTTGTAAAAATTTATAAAAAGGGAAAGAAGAAGGACTGAACAAAGGAAGGAGCACATTCAATGGCACACATGCCTTTAAAAAAGCTGGAAACAAATGTACCAAAATGCTAAAAATATTTTTTTTCTGGGTAGCTAATGGAGAATTTGAAATTATTTTATGTTCTCCATATAATCCAGACTTCCTGCCTAATGCTTCTCTTCTAAGAACACAAAGTTGGTACATGGAACTTTATAATGAGGTTGCAGAGAGGATTTAGGAGAAAACGTGGAAGTAGTGGGGTAGTTTCCCTTGGAGAAAGGAAGGCGACGGTGTCATGACCCACCTGAAGTCTCTGAACAGGCATTTGGTAGGAATTTGACCACCCAAGGGCCATCCAGAGAGAATCAGCTTCAGCTTTTAAAGACAGATTGTAGTTGCTAAAAAGAAAAACTTTCTGAACAGTGCTGGGGGCGGGGCAGGTGAGGCTCTCACCTTGTGTGCAAAACTTATGGCAGCGTCAAGGAAGTAATCAAGATGAATGAGAGCTTGCTGCACTATTTTTAAAAGTTGCTGCAGAATTCCATAGCGAACCAAATACTAAAATTTTACATAAAGGCCGGATCTGTTTTGACTATCACTACACTGGGATGCAAGCCTTTGAATAAGGGCAGACTTTGGAATGTCCTTCCTAAAGATTCTGAGAGACCGAAAGAGATAAAATATTTTCAAACTATAGAGAAAAAGGTAGAGCACAAATATGTGTTCGTTTTCCCCAGAGACGAAGGCCTAGCCTAGTCCTTACCGCTCCTGTTCACCCGAGATTCGCGATGCACTGCCCAGCAAGGTAAAACCCAAATCTTACGTAACTGGATAACCAATCCTACTTCTACTAGGAGGAATGAGAAAAATAAACTAGGCTATAGACGAGGAAAGACTGAATTTGCCGTCACATCGCCTCGCTCAGCAACCCCGCAGGAGAAGAAGGGCTGATGAAATGGCAGAGCTCCAGTGGATGACAGCACTCCAGGATGGCCGCCGTGAAATGGCAAGCCTCCCTCTGCGGGGCCCCTGCCACCAAGAAAAGCAACATGTGTACAGTTTTCTTAGATTCTGGATCTTCAGACAAAAATATCTCTCCCCACATAAAAAAAAAAAAAAAAAAATAAAAATATTTCCTTCTAGAGAAATCATTTTCTGCTCAGCCCTGACAACCAATCCTGGGCCAGGGGTTCATCTATCCATTTCATTATTCATGTCTTTCCAACTGGAAGCAAGCTGGAAATTCTCATGCGCTTGGTAGCTTTAAGACCTTTAAATAGAACTGAATCGTAGGACCTCAGAGTTAAGAGGTAATTTTAAAAGCACAGCATTCCTCACAAATAGTTCCCCAGATTCTGCGTTAAGTGCTCCCAAGGATTGGAAATTCATTATCTTACAAGTTAGCAACCCCCCACCTTTTTTTTTTTTTAAGATACCAAGTTTACTTAAAAATAAAAACTTGGCTTTTTATATTGTAAAAATGCTTAAGGAGGAAAAAAATCCATGTGTACAGGTATGAATAGGTTAGTTTTCTCCATCCCTACTGCATTTTCTGATCCAGAGGGAACCACGATTCATGGGCTTTTTGTTTTGTTTTGTTTTTTCTGTCTAGA
This sequence comes from Manis pentadactyla, assembly GCF_030020395.1. Taxonomy (NCBI): domain Eukaryota; kingdom Metazoa; phylum Chordata; class Mammalia; order Pholidota; family Manidae; genus Manis; species Manis pentadactyla. Next base: position 8,181,444 of record NC_080037.1, on the reverse strand, counting down.
AATTTTCTATGTACAATTATGCCTATTTCCATAGCCTTTCAATTTTATACAAATGGAATTAGACTGCACATACCAATTCACAACTAGCTTTTTTCATTTCGTATTACATCCCGAATACTTTCCATAATGGTACTGGAGATCTATCTCACTCTTCATTTCCAGTGATGCATTCTATCCCATTACAAGATCCACACAGATATACTACCATCAATTCTACTTCTGAATGGACTTAATTCTTATGAAACGTTACTTTCTATTGACTCAGTATCTGTCTCCCTGCAACTTGCCTCCCCCTCCACATTATCCCACCTTCTATTTCCCTTTCAACCTGATAGCATTTGAAATATCTGAAGATTAGTATCATGTCTCTGCTATATGTTTTGCCTTTGAATCCATCACCACAGCAAGATGAGCACGAAGAAATATAACATTAGTGGACGTGGGCATCAATACAACCAAACAAACACTGGAAACCAGAGAGAAAATAGGAAGATTTTGGAAAATACACATGGCATTCCATTTTCCTGTAGTTCTGCCCACAGCCACTCTCCTTCTGCCCTTGGCAATAGGAAGGAGTCACTTGCCAGACAGTGATCTGTGACAGGCATCCAAGGGGCTGAGTCTATTCAGAGGAAGCTGGTGAAAACACCTGTCTTCAAGAGACATTTGCAAGGGTTGCTGTGGGTGCATCGGCTCCTTTGTCTTGGGAAGCAGCCCAGCAAAAAAAAAAAAAAATCCAGTCTCTCATTTAAACTCTAGATTTCTGGAGCTCTGGGTATTCGTTTCCCCCAAGAAGAACAAATCTCTCTGCCCCAATTCTCCTGAGACCACCCCTTTGAAAATCCTGCCAGGGCTCCAAGAGGTAAAGAGGAGAGATCCCTAGAGCTTGTCTCAGGGCTTCATTAGGAACTTGGGTGGCAGGTGAGGGGGATGCGTTCCTTTGTTTTTACTTGCTGTTGGGGATTACTGTTGGGGTTTTGGAAACTATTACTGCACTGAGTTTCAGTCAAGTAAACCAGGGGAACACTGAGCAAACTTACAAAGAGAAGACCCTAAATTTTAGACCAGCCTAGTTCCTGAAACTTGTCCAAATAAGATCAGGGCAAGCAGAGGGTTAGAGGGGCAAGGGCTCCTCTTGTCCAGCTTCAGCCTATAGCCAGTATCCTTGTCTCATGGGCATACATGTCAGCCTAACTCTCCCATTAGGGTGATCCATCTCCCATGCTTGGAAAAGGCAGAGGATACTGTCCACCCGTTCCTCATGATCCCTTTGGTTCATGCTCAGATCTTGCTGGAGACAGTGCAGCAGCAGCAGATCTGTACTCCAGTGAGTTCATTTCCTGGCTCAGCCCAGCCCTGTCCACCAACATTCTCTGGACCCATGGGAGATGGTCAAGAAGTCATTTCAGCTCTGCCCTGTAAAAGGGAATTGCCATAAGAATCTTCAACCAAACTAAGAATTTTTTCTTCTAAAATAATCCTATTGTCCCTCTGATTTAAAAAGGTAGCACATGTTCATTACAGAAAACACAGAAAAGGGGAAAAGAAGACAGCATAAATCACTTATGATCTCCAACTTAGATAATTAACATTTTGATGACTAGTTTTCTAATCATTTTTCTATGCATCCATGTGTGTATGTATCTGTTTACACACACATACACTTATGTTTATGGAAGAGATGAAATGATTGTTATTTTTACAGTCCTTTATCCTTCTTAATAATATGAGATCATGGTATAGAAATCTCTTTATATTCAGCAATGTATTGTGAACTTTTTCATTATCATTGGACATTTTTCTAACTTACCATTTTTAAGTGGCTACCCTGCCTTCTATCATGGGAATGCTATTACAGTGTGGTTTCAAGATTCACATAAGCACCGTGCATTTATTGCATTTGGTTGTTAAGTCTTTAAAGTCTTTTTCAGTGGAGATCAGGGTTTCTCAGTAGTGGACATTTGGGGCCTGATGATTCTTCATTGAGCGTGTGGAGAGGGCGAGGCAGGCGAGAAGGGGAGGCGGCCCTGTGTGTTACAGATGCTCAGCGTCATCCTGGGGCCCCACCCACTAGATGCCAGTAGCATCTCTCCCCTCCTCCTCTCTATTGAAGAAGCCAAAACTGCCTCTGAATATTACCAAACACCCCCCCTGGGGGGCAAAACCACCCTCCTTTGAGCATCGTTGGTCCAGAGAATTCTACCGTCCTCCACCCTTTCCTCCCATTTCATTGACATGTTTAAAAATCAGGTCAAAGTCTCACTTTCTGGATATCTATTTACTCATTGTATCATTTTATTGGTTCTTTCATATCCTGCATATCCTATAGTCCCTGTAGATTGAAAGTCAGTTTTAAAGGCTTAGATTCAAGTTAAATGTAGTAAACTATATAAACTACATTATACTAAACTATCTGTGTAAACTAGATTTATAACTATATTAAATTATATATATACATAACTTTGTATTACATCAAGGATGGTTGTCAGATTTAATAAATAAGAATACAGGATGCCTAGTTAAATTTGAATTTTAAATAAAAAAATAAATAAATTTTTAAGAGTAAGAACATCCCAAACATTACAGGGGACATACTTGTTCTAAAAAATATGCATTGTTTATCTGTAATTCAAATTTACCTAGGCATCCTGTATTTTATGTGGCCACCCTAATTAAGACACACGTACCGTTTGGTTATCCCACTCTAAGCCATGCTAAATTGATTGGTGTTTCAGATGGCGATAGCTTGATGCTCTATTCAAAAAGATGCTGACAATCTTTTATCATTTAATCCTTTAATGACTTCTGTCTAAATCAATTTTTATCAGGGATTGCAAACAGTGCTTTTCTAATCCTGTCATTTCTTTTACATTTATTTTATAGAACTTTATCTTGTATAGAAGTTTTTTCATCAGTTAGGGCAAGAGAGCTGGATAGAACTAGGTGGATTTGGAATTCAAACCCAGGTCCTCCATTTCTGAGTCTAGTGTGCCTTCTATTCCATCCGGTGAAAAAATGATCTGCTTCTGACTTGATCATGTTACATGACTACAAGTAGTCATGATCCGGCAAGCCTATGTTTTATAATTAGCAGAGATGTAGGACACAGCATGGGGGAGGGGTGCTGCCTGCAAACCGAAAGATTCATAAGTGATCCTCTTAAGTAGAAAAAATTAAAGCTCTGGAAATAAGGTCAAAGGATGGCGTGCAAAACAGAAAAGACAATGAAAGGATCGGCGGCTTTTTCCCATTTTCCTTCCACGCTGGCCACAAATTCCGAGTAACACATTCCAGAATAATCCATGCAGCCAAGTATGTAGCCATGGATGTGCCAAAGAGAATCAAATTGCTTGTGGTTTCTGAAAAGACTATAGAGTTTCTGTTCACAAAGAAGACTGTGAAAGGCAGGTCAAAGGAGACTCCTCTTGTTCAGCTACTTGACATGTGACTGGGGTGAAGGGAGTCTATAGATCAGAATTCAGCAGCACAAGGAATTTCATCTTCCTTTTCATTTATTGACTTTATTATACTGTATTTCCAGTTAATTAAATTTATAGTTAATTATCCTGTGGCTAGAATATTAGAAAGAGTATTAAAAGACCATATCCTTTCCACATTTTACTTATCTCAATAGGGCTAGCAGGCCATCAGTCATAAAAGAAAATATTCTATGATACTAATTACCAAAGGAATTAATTGAAGACTATGGTCTTTGGTGCCAGTTTTCCTTAGTCCAGATAAAAAAGACAAGATTTGTGTCCTCACGCAAGATGAGCAATTGGAGGTAAAGCATTGTCTGGCATGTCTAGTGCACTTTAAGAGATATCTTTCTTTTTTAGAAATTGTCTCTGAGGAAGAGAAGGATGATTTATCAGGTTGCAACATAATGATAGGAATAAACAATGATTTAATTGCTCATTTATGTCTCTAATAAATATTTACTGGTGATCTAAACATGCCGTGAGCTGTGCTAAGTACCAGGTAAGGAGCAATGAATCAGACACACAATGTATGCGATGAAGAGCCTGACAGGAAAAGTTTTTATACATTGCGATGCACTCTTTGATATGGAGAATGGAGTGACATGGGTACAATAAGTAGCCTTTGGGCATGCATTTTAATATACTAAATGCCTTACATCCATCACGATGAAAAAGCCACACAGATGACTGGTCTGGTATATTTACCAGCACAAATGAATGGATTAGCCTTTGGGTTATCTAGTGTTTTAAGTAATGTCTCAGAGACTGGTCAGCTTCAGTGAGTTTACCACTGAGATGTGGGGCTTCCATGGCGGAGACACAGACCCTGGGTGATGGGGCTACAGCAAGATTTTTTGAATTTACCAGATTCATTGGGCTGTTGTTGACGCCTCTCCTACTTGATAACTCTGATGCATTCAACATCCTTCCAGTACTAATCACTCTTGTCTTGAAACTGCTCAGCCTCGATGTTGTGACATTACTATCTCCCGTTGTTGCTACTGAAGAGAAGCTTCCTAGCTGTGGCCATTTAGCATATGGTATATTATCTGTCAGTCTGCTCTGCAGAGGGGAGGGGAATGTCAATCTGGTGACGCAGTGGGCGGGACGTTGTTAACACAGATTCTACTGCACTGATATCACGTCAGTATGCGATTAACCTAAGTATATAAATTAACCACCCATTCGCTCTTTATCACATCACTCTGATTTAATTCTCTGCCTTGTTACTACCGGGTATTTTTTTGTTCATTTCTTTACTGTCTTCTCCCCCCACACTGGATTATAATGGCCCTTAAGAGCCCTTGGCCTCTCATCCTCCCCTCAGTCCTAAATCTTCGGCCAAAACAAACAAACAAAAGGATCCTCACAGCTTAGTTCTCTATTTGTCACTGATTAACTACCTAGATATGAAACTCACACAAACCACGTTCTGGGCTTCAAGCTTCTCAATCCCTAAAATGAAGGAATTTAAAATTGATTCTTTCAAAGGTTCTTCCCTATTTTAAAATTTTCTGATATTTTTCTCTACCTTTGGGCTTACGATACAAACGGAGCAGGAAGGTGACTATACCATCTTCCCCAAGTCACTTCCAACAAACGCCCTGTGGTCATCCTCCCAGCATTCTTTTACCTCCTTTCTTTCTTTGACTTCCACTTTCAAATCTGTCAGCACCTCCTGCTGCTTTCTCTTTTCACCTCTGCCAGCTCGGAGACAGAATCACAGAAGGCACCGTTACCGTATATCCTGAACTATCAACCTGGCGGACCAGATGGGAGAACGCCAGACTCATCAACCAGGCAGCAGGAGTCACTGCTCTTTGGGAACTGTCGCTGGGCCACACTGTCCCAGTAACTTATCTTCTCAAACTCCTACAATCCTCACTGCCAGACAGCGCTTGGATGTCAGACCTGCCGAGGAACTCGGAGTTCACATAGTCTGACCTTTCCATTTCACAGGCACAACTGCATAGAAAGGAGTCTCAACTTGTGAGATATAAATGTAGAACCTTTCTGTTTTCAGTTGCTACTACATTGGCCCTATTCCTGTTGGACAGCACACTCCCTTAAAGACGTTAGACCAATATCATAACCCTGTAATCACTCTGTGTTACTAAAACAGTCCCATTGGCACTATTAAACACAATCCTGTTACTTTCAAATTTTAATGTTATATTGTTTTAAATTCCCTCTGGTGTCCATCATCCCCTCCCCTCCTCCTGCCCCCAAATATAGAATATAGTTTGTGGCTCCAGTGGTTTGGTACATGTTGGGAGGTAAAGGGTGATGCCTTTACCTCCCCTCTCTCTTGCCACCCTCTCCTCTGTCCTCTTCTCAACCTCAGCCCTTTCCTTTTGGAGAGGAAAGGAAGAGAGAATGGAGACTGAAAGGCAATTATCCACAGTGTATTAGCCCTCGGCTCCTTGTTTTGCAGTAACTGCTGCCCCTGTATATGAACACCACTGCATAAGTGGGTTTCTGGGTTCTGGTGGTGTCCCCTTTTGTTAGTTGTCACCACTTCTTTAGCATTGATTGCTCTTTCTCCTTTGTCCATTATCCAAAGGTAGGCGCCCTCAGAAGCACAGCTTTGTAGGTTTCCAAGGGAATCCACGTCCCATCTGTCTGCACGGCTCCAGCCTGTCCACCTAAGGCTCCGCCTATGCTGGCTCTCACACAGGCTGCCCCCCCAACAGCCTCTTGTCGGAATCCCCATCGCCTGAAGAGTGGCCGCTTTGGAGGCACAGGCAAGATGGCTTAAGCCCGTCTAATCCATAGGACACAGGTTTAGCTTTGCCACATGAAATGGTAACAATATAGGCCAACTCCTGCCACCACCCCCCCTTGGGTCCATCACTTCTTTACAGGCCTTCCTGAAGGTGCTAGAAGCTTCAGACGCTGTCCCAGAATAATGCTTCATAAATTTCAGTCAAAGATGGCCCTGAGTTCCCACCTTCCTGGAGATGGAGGGAATGATTCAGCAATCCCAAATGGTGTGGAGAAGTGTTGGGGAAGACAGTTAGACAGCTGAGAGCCTTCCTTCCCCATACTTAAGAACCCGGCTTTTCAGACCTCTCACCCTCACACCCTGGCTCTGCCCTTCACCCTTTGTACATCTCTCTACTTCAAGAACAAACAAGGATGCTTACATTACCCACGTCATGGGGTTCTTATGTTAAATGAGATAAAGCACTCCGGCACACAGTACGTGCTCAGTAGATGGTAACAATTCTACTGTTGTTGGTATGTGTTTACTATTCTTACTGGAACATATTCTGGTTTCTCCTTTATTATTTCTACCTGTGGAAATGAAGATTTTGACAAAGTCAAATGTGGTTGGAGGAACCCCCTTTTTTGCATCTCTGCACCCCACACAGTACTCAGAATACTGCTATGCATATAGCAGCTGCTTAACAAGTCAAGAAATATATTACGGTTTATGTGAATCCGTGCATGTTTCTACATGCAAATACTCTATACCATATACTATTCATAAACCAAGTAATAATGTCAATATGAGGATGTTCCCTAGCATGCTGATGTCTTTTAGTATCAAAAAGTAGGAGCTGAACACCGACCATACTAGCACAGTGGACATAGCCAGGAATAAAGTTCCCTACACTACGATCTTTAAGGAATTTTTTCTTGACTTTGTGTCTGTCTCAAGAGTGTTTATTGCATGATTTTTTTCTGGCTTTGGGGCATTGTCTCCTTGTCACCTCCTTCTATCAACTTGCCTTTATCTTTGAAGATCAAGTCCTGTGTCTGCTATTGATTTTATTCATATATTAGAAATATAACATATCTTTTTAACTGCTGAATTTAGTGAGTAGAAATGTTGACGTTGATTTCAGTGTCTGGTTACAGTCCTGGCATGGTCTGCCACAGTATTTTTCCATCCAAAGACTTGTTGTTTTTAGTGTGCATTTTTGCAGAATGCAAGGTCTTTTTAAAATAAATGCGCATGACGTTAGAGCAGAAATACCTGTGTTATGTTCAAAACTATTAATTGAATTGAATGAGTAAAAACCATTTCTCCCTTTTTTGCTTATTCAAGGACTTAACTCTTTCAACTGTCTAACTTTGCCTTCCCTCATTCTCTGTCCCTAACTGGATTATTCCTATCAGCTGACCAATAGGATCCAGCGTCTGCTATGAGACACACCCCCTCTCATAACCCTGACTCTTCCTGTATCACCAGCCCACAGCAAAACTCAGAAAGTTATCTACACATACGGGCTCTACTTCTCCACCTCCTATTCATTTTTCAACTCTCTTCAACCTGGCCTCCATGCATGCTCATCCCCTGAAGTTGCCACTGTTAAGGTCCCCCCCAAAATTTCCATATTGCTAGATCAAATTTTTCCGTATTGCTAGATCCGAAGAATAATTTTACTCTCTTATCTTACTTTACCTCTCAGTATGATTCAATATAACCAGCCACTTCCTCTGGACCTGTACTCTCCCCTGGCTTCAGCGGCACACTTCTCCGGGATTCCTCTTCCCTACTGCTGCTTCCTCTGGTTTCTTTTCTGGGCCTGCTCCGACTACCTGTCCTCCAAATACTGGGATTCCTTATGGCTCTGTCCTGGGACCTCTTTCTCGGCAATATATGCCTCAAAGCCACCGGCTTGTCTGTTATGTAGGTATGTATGCGTATGTGTGTACATATACACCTGTAATGTATATGTACATGAAAAGCCGTCAAACCATTTAAACCGAGGCAATATATATTTGTGTGGACACGCAGACATGTATATCCATGTGTGTGTATATTCCCTTGCATAAAACAGTTCGACTGCTTTTCATGACCCTTCAAATAAAATCCTGACATTTTACCATGTACTCCTAAGTCCTCACCATTGGGCCCCTATACACATATCTAATCTCATTTTATGCCATTGTCCCCACTTGCTTACTACTATGCTTCAGACCCACTTGTCTTAATTCTTAGAGTTCTTGAGTTTTTCTTGTTATAGGGACTTTAAACTTCTTACTCGTGGAAATATTCTCACCACAGCTTTCAGTGTGGTCTATTCCATCTCATAGTTTAAGTCATTTTGTTGAAAGGCTTTCCTTAACTAAAATAAATTGCCCTTGAGATTATTTACTTCTTACCAATTTTAATTACACACTGTTACCACTTTATTTACTTGTTAATTGTCTATCTTTTCCAACAGAGGTCTCATTCCATACGCTTCTATCTAATTCTCTTTTGTATTACCAGCAACTTACAGAATGCTTAGCACATAAATGCTTGTTGAACAAATAAGGAAATGAATGCATGTGATGAATAATGTGCTAAAAAAAGTTTTCTTAGTGTTGGGTTTAATGGTAGAATGATCAAGTATCAGTTCTGGATCTATATTTAAGCCATTCTTATATTTCACCATAATAATTCAAGTTTAGGGATTGCCTATTTGGAAAAGCATGTTGCACAAAATGATACTAACATACTTCATGACTTAGTTTGTTCAACTCTGGGAAATTAGGGCATATAATTAACCAAAATACTACCAGGAATCTCTGTTCAAATGCTACCTTTAATGAGATGGCCCTTGATAACTCTACATAGCTCTCTTTCCTCTTAAAGATAAGATTAGCATTTTGACATTATCAAAATACATAGTAAGTTGATATAAATCCAATTTAGAAATTGGAAATATCAAAAGTTCATTATTTCATATTTACCCTTATACTTTCCTCCTAATTAACTGTTGCTCCGTGAGTCATGTGAAAAAAGGCTTTTCTTCACCGATCTTTCAGCAATGTGACTGCGGTATTAGCTGTGATAAAGAGGGTTGTTTTAGAAACAGACTCATCGATACAGGAAGCAAACTGTTGCCAAAGAGGGGAGGTGTTGTGGGGGCAGGTAAAGGGGATGAAGGTGAAGGGGATGAAGCGGTACAAACTTCTGGTTATAAAATAAACAAGTCACAGGGATGTGATGTACAGCATAGGAATATAGTCAATAATATTGCAACAACTTTGTACGGTGACAGGTGATAACGAAACTTACAGGAATCATTTCATGATGTACAAAAATACTTAATCATCATGATGTACAACTGAAACTAATAGGATGTTGTCCGCTATACTTCAATGAAACAAACAAGCAAAAGAGTGTCGTTTTGGGTCCTGCAGCCTATTTTGTGGTGGACCTTGTGTTGGTTCAATCTTCTCTCCACTTTCCTCTTTTCAAACCCACTTTCATGGGTGCAGCATGACTGAATTTGACAGTCCCTGGGTGCACTTGCAAACTGTAAACAAAAGCAAATAGGGGCACTGAAATCAAGCGGTCATTTTTGCTTATGGTATGGCCATCTGAACGATCCATAACGTATTTATACCAGTTTTAGGTAATCACCAATGAAAGATGTACAAATTTTCTCATGTAAAAAATTTGCAAATCCCTAATGAGAAACACTGGCCTCTAGAAATGGCCTCTAGAATGTCCTGAGTTTTCTAACATTGCATCTATTTCCAGTACTCCCAAAATCACATGCCAGACTGTACATTAAGGGTGGAGATTATATTGCTTTAAAATATCTGGTCAGACACTCAAATTCCCATGTTTTCTTGAAATGCATGATAATTTTGCCTGTTTTGAAGGAAAAGAAAAGTTTATTGAGAACTGTCTATGTTTATTGCCCCAATTTCACCTTCCTCTGGCCCTTTTCTCTTCTTCAAAATCCCATCAGAACCCATTTTATGGGACCCATTTTGTAACACTTTCTCTGTTTTCCTGAAAAGAAATTTGTAGATTTGGACTCAACTAGCAGAGATGGGTATGTTGAAGCTAATCTGAGTTTAGCCTCATGACCCCTCACTTGCAAGGGCCCCTTCAACGTCCTGGAAGAAGTCATACGTTTTTGTAAAATTTACAAAAGCGAGATATTTTAGCCACATTTGCATAAGACCACTGTCTTTTCCCACTGAAACTTCCCCTCTGCCACCCTTCCTCTCCCACAGGCAGTGTGGGAAGTAATGGCAGAAAGTTATTGGGATTCAGCTAAGGACAGCTTGAGTGGAGGGTATGTTTGGATCTGGTTTGGTGTAATACATGTACGTGGTTCGCAGTCACTTCCAGGTATGGTAAGACATGGTAAGATCCTGGCGTAGGAATCGCTTCCAGGAAAACTCCACCAAAGAGCCACCCTTTGTGGCTGCTGGGGGCCAAAGGTCAGGCTGCAGCTTGACCACACCCTCCAGTACTGGAAATTTGCGGCTGTGAAGGAAAGCCAGGGTCAAAATATCTGGAGTCAGAAGCTAATCTTGTCAAAAACTGTTTCCAGGCATCAGATGCGTGTAAAATTGTAAGCAGAGGATTTAGTTCATTTCTGTGTCCAGTGGAAATGGAAGTTCTCTCCCATCAGGAATATTCTCAGCTATGTTCGATACATTATAAAAACACCATGATGTTTCTGTCTTTTCTTGAGAGGAATAAAGCAATATCGAATTTATCAGAATTCCTGTGTTTGTTAGGCACAAACCTGTAGCAGTACTACAGATGGTAAGACTGTCTCATATAAATTGCATTTTCTATGCACCTCAACTATCAATAATAGAAAATAAATAGATGATAATAATAAATAAATATTAGAAAATAAATCTAGCATGCTGATCAGCAATGCTAGAGGCAAGAATGAAGCACATTTCTAGTTTCTCTATAAAAAAATGATACTAGAGTACACTGATAAAGAGATGGATGAGTAGGTAGGAAAAATATGTAGGAAAAGAGAAGTATTACAGTGGAGTGTAGCAGCACTTTAATTGTTATTTTTTCTGAATTTTATAATATTCATATCATTTTTTTCAGCTTTTATGTTTTGTGATTTGTTGTGGTTTATTTTCTTGTTCTAAAGAAATAATCGTTCTAATACCTGATGTATGCATAATTTTCTATTCAATTTTTTAAAGGAGGGGCCCCAAATTGTGGGTGTTTCAGGCACCTGAACCTGGCTCCTACCTGCACACACATATATATATATTTTAAAGCAATATAATTTCCACTCTTAATATAAAGAATAAAATGAATAGCCTTATCAGAACAAAATATATCGCTGATGAATGTGACAGCTAGAGAGGATGTGAGGGTCAGGTGTTGGTAATACAATTACCAGGAACCGGGTAGCTACTTGGTGATCTCATCTGGGGCAACAGGGAACGATGCAGGGACGCTGCTCCAGGAAAAGCAAAGAATAATCTTCCCTCAGTATACATGGCAGATTCCTTCCTAGTATATCCAGTGTATGTGAAAAAAATGTAAAAATACTTTGCATTTATTTGTCAAACAGTCATATTCAAAGCTCAGGTAATTACAAAATGTCTGGCTGGACACTCAAAACTTGGGCAGATGCAGAACGATTCTTTACTATGCGAGGCTATCCTGGCTACTGCGAGATGTTCAGTGCCCACTAGATGCTGAACAGGGGTGCTGCAAACCCGTCGCTGTGACTGGCAACATGCAGCTCCTCCCAACTCCCAGCCCAACACACACACATATGCACACACACTTTCTGATTGCCTTCTGCAGGGATAACACAGTCACTGTGATCTGAGAGGTTTAGATGACTCCCTCTGTCCTCGTTTCCCAACCCCCACTCACACCCACTTCATCCCCCAGAAACACACTTGTCCCAGTACTGCTTAGCCCTGTCCTGAAGGATTTAGGGCTTCAAAACTTACCTATTAAAATGCAAACGCCCTTGGCAGGGTTAAGACCTCTTGTCCTTATCTGCCAACAGCCTAAAGGGATTCCTAAAAAAGAAGGCTGTTTCCATTTTCTAACTGTGTAATTCTGGAAGGAAGGGTAAAATAAACCTGACCTACACTACTTTTGGCTCAAGGGCTTGTCTAGAATCCACAAGGGAAGGACCTCAGGACCCCAGGGAGTAACCCCACGCCCCACCTCCCTTTCAGGCCTCTGAGTGCGAGGTGCCATCTGCAACATGTGAGATGCGGGCTGCACCCCTGGCCTTCTGGACCCACCCGTGGTCCCCAGCTCTTTTCCCTCCAGATTGACCGGGAGCATGGGGCAGGGGCGTCTGTCTCTGCTGCTCTTAAGTCCAGAGGCACCTTACAAAATAATCATAACAACAATAATAACTAATATACCACCATCTGCCAGCTTCTGTTCTAAACCCCCCACTGTATTAACTCACGTAACACTCACATCAGCAGGTACTATTTCCATTTTACCGGAGAGGAGGCTGAGGCACAGAGCAGTGGAGTAATGTGCTGGCAGCCACGTAGCCAGTGAGTGGTCTGAGCTGGGAACCAGACTCCACGGTTCTGTTCAAAGGCTGGACTCTTCGTCGGTACTGCACTTAATCTCTTCAAAATATGCATGGATAATATTTCTTACATTTTTATTCTTTAAATTTTAAAATTTAATATAATAGTCCGGCATTTTATGAAACTTTTTTTTTTTTTTACCCACCACCATTCCCCCTGAAAATCTCCTCAGCAGCCTTATCATTCTGTCGTCCCCACTCTGAAGGAGAGATCAGCTCCCTTAACACGTGTATCTGTTGGAAGGGAGGTAGGAGTCAGTCTGAGGTCCTCTGGGGTCTCTAGGCTGGAACATGGAGTTTATAAGGCAAAGGTCATGGTCAATTTGCTTGAGCAGACCCTACGGTTCAGACTGCTCCCTAACTACAACATGCCACAGAGGTGCCTCATCTGGAAAGTGAGTGGCTGGTCACACATCACAGACAGGCAGCTTGATGTGCCGATACCCACCATATGCACTGTGACAACGGAACGGATTATGCTCAGTCAGTGGTCCAGCCCTCAAGAAATGTAAGAGACCTATTCAAGGATTTCCTCTGTCTTTTATACTTTTAGGGGATACCCAAGAATTGTAACAATTGCTAGGAAATCTTTTTCTAGTTTATCACATGTTTATGTCCACTCAGAATATGACCAATGTGCCTAAACCAGACCCTTTGACCTCTGGTCTTCCACTGATAACCTTTCATTGGCTGTCTGGTAGGACTTGCCTACAAACAGTGTGCAGGATATTAGCTACAGATAATATGCAAATGTATGGTCACTTTTGAATTTGAGCAATAGCCTATGTTATTAAAATCAGGTGCTTAAAATATATTTTGCAGCTAGTTTCCATCCAAATCTGTCTTTCTGTGAAAAATTCCACTGATTGTGCCTTCCATGTTAGAAAGCAGTTTGTCTCTAAAAATGAAAGGGAAAGTATCATCGTGGGGATAATTTCCTGAAGTCTCATTTTTCTTTTCTTGGGGGAAGAATCTCTGTCTACACCCAAGATTGCAGCTTGCCCTGTCTCCATCTCGTTCTGAGTGGCATTTACCTTGGGAGTCGTCGGAGATTCTGTTTCTTTCTTTTGGATCCACACAAAGCAGGTAACCATCCAGGTCAGGACAAGAAATTTAAGAAAGGATTAAAGCCACTGACTGTACTGTGAAAATCCACCAGACAGTCAGCACCCATATTGGGTGCTCTGTCCTGAGCAAACTCCTGTTCCAAGTGGCAGAGGAGCTGATGCCCTCCTGGACCTAAGGGTCTAGAATGAAAAGGCAAGAGTCTCTCCCCTCTTGTCTGTAGGCACACCTATGAAATATGCACAACGGATATGCAGCAGAGCCGACAGCACTGCCTGGCTACGGGCTTAGCAGTGACCTCCCAAAACCAAGCAAAGGCACTGTGGAGCAGGAGGTCGGACTACATCGGTGATTGCTCCAGTTGTGGGTTATGGCCCCCTGGGAATCCAAGGCATTTCTGCATGGGGACTAAGAATGCATGTGTACTTCAAGCACAATTGGGTGGATACACATTATATGGAAGTGGCCATGAGTACAGGCTGTTCAGCCAGTTGGCCTGGGTTCAAATCTTAACTTTCACTTAGGAGCTGCATGCCCAGATGAGTCGCTCAACCTCTCTGTGCATTCGTTCCCTCATTCTTTAACGACATAAAGTTGGTAGGCGGAGCTCAGCAGACAACACATGTTGCATACGTAACCTGGCACCTGGTCCTCAGGGAGAGATCGATATTTATCAAGAGCATACACACATGAGCAGACAGCTATTTTGCTTTTTTATCATTTCACATTCTATTTTATATGGACCTTGCCTGGTGTTAGAGCACATAGAGAGGAAGAAACCAGTAGATTGGCCCTTCTTTCTGTTTCCCAAGTTTGGAGAAGGGCACAAAGGCTCAGATACCCTGTGCACTGATCCCTCCTCTGCCAGCATGTCCCAAATCACAAAAGTTCTTGTCAAAAACCTTTGACTCTGTGACCTACATTCAAAAGACAAACAGCAACAAATGTTGGCAAGGATGTGGAGAAAGGGGAATCCTCCTACACTGCTGGTGGGAATGTAAACTAGTTCAACCATTGTGGAAGGCAGTATGGAGGTTCCTCAAAAACTAAAAATAGAAATAGCATTTGACCCAGGAATTTCCCTCCTAGGAATTTACCCTAAGAATGCAGCAGCCCAAGTTTGAAAAAGACATATGCACCCCTATGTTTATTGCAGCACTATTTACAACAGCCAAGAAACCTAAGATGTCTATCAGTAGATGAATGGATAAAGAAGAGGTGGTACATATACACAATGGAATATTATTCAGCCATAAGAAGACAACAAATCCTACCATTTGCAACAAGATGGATGGAGCTAGAGGGTATTATGCTCAGTGAAATAAGCCAGGTGGAGAAAGACAAGTACCAAATGATTTCACTCATCTGTGGAATATAAGAACAAAGAAAAAACTGAAGGAGCAAAACAGCAGCAGACTCACAGAACCCAAGAATGGACTAACAGTTACCAAAGGGAAAGGGACTGGGGAGGATGGGTGGGAAGGGAGGGATAAGGGGGAATACAGGGCATCACGATTAGCACACATAATATAGCGGGTGGGGGGGACACAGGAAAGGCAGTATATACAGAGAAGACAATGATTCTATAGCATCTTACTGTGCTGATGGACAGTGACTGTAATGGGGTATGTGGGGGGGGGACTTGATAATAGGGGGAGTCTAGTAACCATAATGTTGTTCAAGTAATTGTACATTAACGATAAAAAAAAAAAAAACCCTTTGACTCTGGATCTACCTGTAGGGACACCTTGCAGTTTGAAGGCCCTACAGAGCATGCATGGCCATTTAAGTTTCTTTCTCCACTGCTACAAAGTGAAATACAAATGAAGATTTCCAAGAACCAATAGGTCAACATTTGGGGATAGGAGTGCTATTTATGAGCGTTAAACACAGAAATATCCAGACTCGAAGCTCGTCATAAGAAGTGAGATTAAGACGCACTCCACTCATTTCCTGAGCACATGTTTCTGATACTGACGGGAGAGATACAAGATATCAACAGCATGTTCCACCTAGATAGTGGATATAAAATTTGGAGGACTTTTAAAAATTCTATTTGTAAGATAAAGGACGTGTGGAATTCAACTGGTACCTCTGCCAGTTCCGCCAGGATGGAATGGAGCTGTTCTTTCCTCTTAGGGTTGATGTGTTCCTTCCGAATTCTCGCTTTGCTCCTTTGGGTACATGTATACCGGGGGAATCAGCACAGGGCTTCCTCTTCCTGACGTTAGCCGGGGATGGATGGGTGGTTCGGTTGGTATCTGGGGCTTTAATGAGCTGCTTGTGTCGAATCTATTCAATCTGCATCACTGCTACCAAACACTACCCTCATTTCAATGCTGGATTGTGAAACAAAAGCTTTAGGATGGATGACAAAGCAAACAAAAGTGGTCTCTCTAACACCAAAGCTGACACTCTCCAAAGCAGGAAGCAGTTCACTCGAGCTGCACTTCCTGTCCATCCCCTTCAAGCAGCAGATGTTGGCGCACTGTGGCGCCTTAGGAGGAGGCCTTGAAATACACTAGTTGAGTCACAGACAAGCTATTGTCGCTGAAGGATAATTTCACTGCAGGATCATTGTCCTAACTCCACGTCGCCTGGATACACTCCCAATAAAGTGGAACCTGTCTCTTTGGGATCTTGGTATTCAAATATTGTCTCCGACAGCACCTTGAAAGCTGCGTCTTCCCCACTTCTTTCTCCTTCCCTCCCCCACCTCCATCAAACAATCTTTTATGTTCTAGTCTTTTCTCTTTTTCGTGACTATGGAGAGGCGTGAAATCACTTACATGAATTATACTGGCATCAGATACTGGTTATCAAATAAAGCATCCTATGTGGTGGCCAATGGCCTTAACCCAGTTGAGATGAATGTTTCTCCTAAGAGTCTCAAATAATAGTAATAAAAGAAGGGGATGATATATTTTATTCAGCATCCTTTACATACCAGATGCTGTGCTATGTACTTTCCACCTTTATTAAATTATTAAACCTTATAATAAAGCTGTGGTACGGATACCATTATTGTCCCTATTTGAATTCAGATCTTTAAACACAAACAACTTTGATTTTTTCAAAATAACCTGTTGCTTTCTTTAAAGATCCATTGCTAAAACATTGCATGACCTGGGACCAGTCACTAATCTTTCTTATCTGAAACTTTCTATTTATGAATTGTTAGTAGTGCTATATTTGCTATTACCATAGAAGCTGGAAGCTTTGGTTAGATCTTTACGTGGAGTAACTTCATGCTCAATTCAGTAGACTTCACTCAACAGCCCTGTGAGGAAGCATGGTACAATGGCAGGGGACATCACTGTCTGCGTATTGCCCCTGCCTACTTCAGAGTTTTGGTAAGGATTGAATCTAATACTGCCTGTGAAGAAAGCTTTGTGAATGGCAAACCACTGTAGATATTGGCGGGGTCAGCTCCAGTGTCATCATCAATACCAAATCCTGGAGGAAGGAGACCATCTCAAACAGAATAAACAGTCAGAGGGGTCCTGGAGGGAAGAGAGCTCATGTGGGTTTAGGGAGAAAAGGGAGATCATGCTGGAGGAAAAAAGATTGGGCAGAATCTGGGAAAGAAAAGAGAGTCAATTATGTGACCCACATCCCTGTAAGTTCTTGTTTAACTCTGCCTTCCTATGTTGTGAGCTCCATCAGGCCCCAGTGGGAGGGGAGAGTCTCCAGAAACATGTCCAGCTTGGCTGGTCAGAAAGAGGATCGTCAGGGAATCAGATGAAGATCTGAGCTTGTAGACTAAGGTATCAGCAGGAAGTGAGGTGCCAGGGGGGTTGGGAATTCTAGCGAGCAGGACGTGAGCAGTTGCTGGCTTGGGACGGGGAGAACAGTACAGGGGGCTGAATATAAAGCTGCCCAGTTAGGCTCCGCACTGAATATTATCTCCAGGGAAGGCGGCAAACCCAGGCGCAGCTGATGAGTTAACCAGATACGGTACAGAGAACACTTCCTTCTCCTTTTTGGCTGCAAGTCTATTTAAAGGCCCCGGATCCCTCCAGCCCAGCTGGCACCTGGAGGCCATGGCAGAGATGCTTACTCTGATGGGAGGCCCTGTGCTGCTGTGGACGGCTCTGCTGTTCTTCGGTAAGCAGAGGCTCAGCAACCCCTCCTGGAGGGACAAGATGGATCTGGGGAGCAGCTGGGGTGGGAACAGTTTGCGTGGTGACTCGTGTAGGCCGTGCGCAAACCAGGGAGTGTTTCCCCGGGATTCTGCGGTGGAGACAAGCAGGAGAGCAGGGGAACCTGGGCTGAGCAACAGCTGAGGGGAAGCGGACTGACAGCTCGGTCCTGGCAGCCACTCTGGTATCTCCCCGAGGGCGAGGAGACGAGCACAGAGAGCAGCTCTCCCCCGCTCTGGGTCAGATTCCCGAGGAGAAGGTTGGCTCTTAAAACTCCACAGGTGGAGGCCTCATCCGCTTCCCAGGTCCCAGGGCTCAAGAGCCCCAGAAGGCAGGGGAAGGACACTAACTTATCCTCTCTGAACTTTTTCAGCTCCAGAAAACATCCTGTCAGCAGGTGAGCCCTCTGTCCTTGTCCTCTCAGCCTGCCGGTGCGTCTGCACATTGTTCTGCCCTCATGGCTCCCTTCGGCCCATCCCCTCTGTCTGCTGACGGTTATGCATCTGCTCCTCCCTGTCCAACCTACCTCCGTTGCCGCTTCGCCCCGTCGTCCTTTGTTTCCTCATTCAAAAGTGCTGCACATACCCCTCCATTCTCTCAAGTCACCCCACTTCTTTTGATGCAACAGCCTGTCTGCGGAACATCCAAGGATCCCAGCCTCTCTTTCAGGCACTGTCACAAAACCTCTGCGGTTTTCACATCATCATCGTTGTTATTATTATTGCCATTTTATAACTGAGGATGCTGACACTCAGATTAAGCGATCTGCTGGTGGTTTCACAGCGTAGAAAGGACTAGATTCTAACACAAATTCCTTGGACCCAAGCCCACTTCTCTTTCGACTGCTTCACCCCTTCCTCATTACCACCTAGCCACTTCCCAGGCTTTCCCAGGTGTGGTTCAAATCTGAACCACATCTCTCTGTTCCCAAAAGCCTTTTGGGACTGATCCTCTTGGTGATTCTCACTACCTTGTAGAAGTGACACTTACTTTTCACTCCATAGCCACTCACAATTAAGAAGTCATAAAAATTTAGAGCTGGCAGAGACCTTATATTTCATCTAGTCCAACACCTTTATATTCATCGATAATTCACTCATTCATCCACTCAATAAATATTTAATGAACACTTACTATGTACCAGCCAGCATGCTGAGCTGTGGTTGCACATGACGGACATCATCTCTGCCTGGGGACTGCGATCCTCATTTACAGGTACTGAAATTGAAATCAAGAGAATTAGTGTGAGTTGTCCGATGATATCACATAGTAAATTTGTATGCTTACTTTTTTGTTTTCTGATATCCTGCATTTGTGTCTATCTTTCTCCCTAGGTTGGGAGCTCCCTGGGGCCACAACTCTATTTCCTCCTTCTTGTAATCCTCAGAATCAGGACAGTTTCTTATTTTCAGAAGTACTAGAGTAGACTGACCATTGATTGTCTGACTATTGGGTATGTCTGTACTTTAGAGCCTGGACATTTTTCAATTTTATTTTCCTTCTGTATCTGTCCACTGTTTGATCTTCTCAAAGACCCTAGGAAATCTGTGGTGTCCTTGAGTCCCCCATGGAATAGAATATTTAGAGAAGAGAATGTGAGCCTTAAATGTATTGTGAACAATTCCATTGAAGACAGCCCCACCCAGTGGACCCACAACGGCATTTTTTTGTCAAAGACTTCAGTTCTGGACATCGTGAACGCCCAAGTCAGCAACAGTGGGGAATACAGATGTCAGAACAGAGAGTTTATGTGGAGCGACCCTGTGTCCTTACAAATCTTCAGTGGTAAGTTTCAGGGTGGTGGAAATATAGATTCTTCCATGTGAGGAATGTCCCATCCGCAGATGGGGAGAAAGCTAGTCATGCCAAAGCTGAGGGCACAAGGGGGGACTCCGGGTGCCTCACTTCAGACGGGTCTCTCCCTTCCTCCGCCACGCCTCCTGCCTGCTCTTCGGCCTTCATTCAACCTTCTGGCCGTCTCCCAGTTTTCCCTCTACTCTGTTTCACCTCTACCTCTTCTACATAAGTTCAAATGCATACTATCTGGTCAAATGGAACACTGGATACGTGAACACTGCAAAGAGCTGAAATAGGATCAAAAGGTTTGATTTAAAGATTTGCTCTGCAGCTTCCAGGTGCTACAACCTGAATATTAGGTTGCACTCTTCATTTTAATAGATAATTTGTGAATATTCCTCATGTCCTTTTACTTAGGAACAAGTCTCGTGTCCACTTCTTACATCTTTATCACTCCCCCGCTGCCAGCAATTAG
Organism: Manis pentadactyla; assembly: GCF_030020395.1. Classification (NCBI taxonomy): domain Eukaryota; kingdom Metazoa; phylum Chordata; class Mammalia; order Pholidota; family Manidae; genus Manis; species Manis pentadactyla. The sequence goes on along the minus strand of NC_080037.1, from coordinate 8,161,190 downwards.
TGCAGCGTGCTGAGGCACGTGTGGGTTAGTTGGCAAATGCGAAATGAACAAAGTAATCATTTCATTGGCCTAGCTAGGTCACTGATACATTTTACTTCAAATTTTTAAATATATATATTTTAAGTATAAACACATTTTATACTTTTCTCTTGGGTGAAAAGAGATGTTTCAACATCCATATGCAAATTCCAAATACAAACTAAAGCAGCATAGAATAGCTTCTCCATTTCCTTGGAATAGATTCTAGAAAAGTCCTCAAGGATTGCTCCTAAACACAATGTGCAACCATATTTCCATTCAAAGTTCCTTGGTGAATGCTTTTCCGTTCTTAAAATGACGTTAGCCATGGAAGCAGACTCATATTTGACTGACTCATTATTGACAAATATTTGTTGAGTGCCTCCCAACTCCTAGGCATTGTATTAGGGACTGAGGACATAATGTAAGGATAGACATGGCCTCTGACCCCTTGAAGTATAAAGCCAAACAAGGAAAAGGACATTAAGTAATTATACAAATAATTAATTCAAATTTGATACATGTTCCTAGGAAGTTTGGGAGCCAATGGTGGCTAACACTAGAACTGGGGAGTCCCTCTGAGGTAAGAGGGGACAACACAGACACTCCCCTAGACTAGGTCTGCCCATCCAGAGTAGGCTGGCTTCCTCCTTAGTGCCCAGAACTAGCCACAAGGCTGCTGAAGGGAATACTGTTCTCAGACCTTCCTTGGACGGTCTCAGCAGAAATGCCTGAGAACTTTTCTGGGCCCAGACTTACTTTGCAGGAGGAGAGAGGATTTATCAATGTGGAAAACAGGCTAGAAGCTTAATTTTACATTTCACTTTTATTGACCCAATGAGATGAGAAATGGGTTAATGATAAGCCATGGTTTCTGATACTCCGTGCACGACCTCTTTTATCTATCTATCAATGATCTATCTATCTATCATCTATCGATCTACTCATCCGCTGTTAAATAACATAATGAATACTTTCCAGACTGGCTGCTCCTCCAGGCCTCTGCTGAGGTGGTGATGGAGGGTGAGCCGCTCTTCATCAGGTGCCACAGCTGGAAGAATCGGACCACCAAAAAGGTGACGTACTACAGGAACGGCGAGGCCCTCAAGTACTGGTATGAGAACCATGACATCTACATTGCCAACGCCACAGCGAACGACAACGGCATCTATTACTGCACCGGCTTCGTTTGGCGAATAAACTATACATCTATTCCCCTCAAAATTACTGTTATGAAAGGTGAGTTGGTAGAGGAAAGGGAAGTCTGTAGCAGGGGAAGAAAGAGAGGACGTCTGCGAGGTGGCCGCGGCCTGCAGGACGGGGGGCCCCGGCGGCACCTGGGAGAGTCTACTAGACTCCCTGTGAGGAGAGCTCAGGTGCAGTGTACCCCAGTCTCTGTCAGATTCCTTCCTTGTTCAATGGTGATAGTAACACCTGCTCACACTACGGAGTTTTTATGAAGATGAAGGTGGTAATACATGTGGAATGGATTTGTAAATTGTTAAGCGCGACCCAAGCATAACAGATTGCAATTACTGTTTTGATCTCAAAGTCATCTCTTGCTCCTCGGGAGAACACATATTTATCAAACTGAAAGGGAGTTTTTTCAAAGTGGAAGGGACAAAGGCTGTGGGGAGCTTGTAAACTGGCATTGGAGGGCTGGGAAGGGAAACCAGCAAGTGAATAATAGGCTGTGGACCGTGTACTGGGAGGTGAGCCCCAGGGCTTGAGGAGGCGAGGACAGGCAGGTGGGCTCCTCCTGGGACCAGTGGCAGAGGCTGCTCTTCCAAACTTCATCTAAGAGGGGGAGCCTTTGAAATACTTGCTTTGCAAAGAGGAAATGGGACTTTTCGCTTGGCAGCCTGTGCTCATACTAACGTCCAACAGAGCGGGAGACCAGCAGGCAGAATTCAGCTCTAATGGCAGTTTTCTGTTAACCAGCTGGAGACCTGAGTGCTATTCAATTGTTGCTGGACTTCCAGTATCCTTATTTGTAAAATAAAGAGGAGGTCTAGACACCTTTAAAATTGCTTGGGGGACTGCAAAAAGCACTGATGTCTGCATCTCCTCCCTTGAGATTCTGATAATTGGTCTGGAGCGAAGTCTGGGCATCAGTGTTTTAAAAGCCCCTTCAGGTAAATGGTAATGTGCAGCCAGTGTTGAAAGCCAGTGGTCTGCATGATCTCTAAGTGACATCTAGCTGTAACATTCTGGGGTTCCGTAATTCTAGAATAATCACACAAGTAAGTATTTTGCAAACAGAAGAACAAAACTACAAAATAGAACTAGAAGGTATCCTAAAGATGATCTAGACCAAGAACTTCATTTCACCCAACATGCACACAATAAATGACTGACTGAGAAATAAGACACTGGTGACCCCCTGCTATCTCCTTTCAACCCCCAAATCATATGTGGATGTTGGTCTTGTCAGCTTCAAGAAAGGGGTCATCTTTCCTGTGACCTTCCCCCTCGGGCACAATGGCTAGAGGACAATTGGCTGTCAGACAGGGGCTAGGGCTGGGGATACTCAGGACTCCCTAGGACTCAGGAAGCACAGACTGAAGAACCTGAATTCATGAGTGTTTTCTCTCTGCCTCTGGAGGCCATAGCATGCTAGAAGACAGAAGACTATGCCAGGCCCTTCTTCTAGGGAGGATGAAGCCCTGAGCCTCATTCTTCAATTCCTAATAGTGGTTATGTTTCTTGTTGCATCTAGCTTCTCCGTTTGACCAAAGCAAGTACTACTGGACACAATTACTTATCCCATTTTTGGTGATGATTCTGTTTGCTGTGGACACAGGGCTGTTAATCTCAACCCAGAAGCAATTCGCATTGCTCATGAAGAATAAGAAGACCAGGAACAGCGGCAAACTTATAGAAATACAGCCTGAGTCAGACCCCTAAAAGAGTTGGTGTCACTCAAGAAAGATGTGCAATAACAATTTCCTTCGGGTACCAGCAAGTGCTTCTCAATTGTCAAACAGCTCACAATAGAAAGTACATAGAAAGGTTTGTGCTCCAGGCTTTACAGAACTGTTTCATTGAACCAACTGACACTGGTTAAATGGCATGTAATAGTAGTGCTCAATAAACATCCGTTAAATAAATCTGAAAATGAATAGATTAACTTTTTAGCATCTGTTAGAAGTAAAATTTGAATAAAAGAAGTGTGAAACCATGTAACATGATGCTTCTAGGTAGTTTTTGAGGCTCGCTAGATTATGTTTGCTTCTAGAGGCAAAGGTCATGAAGTTCTCTGTAAGAAATGCTCTCTCTTAACCATTATAAATCTGAGCTAGAGATGAGGATGCTGGTGAAGTTGATCGTTGTATTCTCTCTTCAACTAACTGTCTGTGAGCTCCTAGTTCTTGGGGGCAGTCTTGAGCCACAGGACTCTGGGGATGAAGCTCAGTCTAAAATCCCCTGTGATTGTTTCACCTCTCTGAGATCTCCCAAACTCACATCATGAATAACCTCTTACAGCACCTAAACTGAGCATCTTGGAGAAATTTCAGTGGATAATAATTATCAGAACTCTCAGCTCTGAACACAGTCCAGGACTAAGTAAGAGCTCAGGCGAAGACCTAATCCTTGCTCTTCCCCATCCACTCCACCTCTGCCCGTGGAGATGGTTATACTAGGGGCTTGGAGAAAACACTAGGGAAGAGAGGCCACAAACCGTCGGAGCTGACCATGAGTTCAGAGCCACCAGGGAGGGGTCTCAGCACCTACAGTATAGCTCCTCTGCTTTAGGACAATTAATCACATAAGGAATAAGTGAACCTAGGGAGGAAATTTATAAATATCTGTGAGACTGACAAGCCTCATTTTCTCCAAAGGATGTTTCTGGGCCACAAAACAGAGAGGAATTATTGGAGCACTTTAAAAAGTAAATGTAGTATCGGGTATGAACTTCTTTAACACTCTCCAGTTTAAAAAAGTCATTTTGGACAGTTAAGACATGACCAGATTCCCACTGAACAGCCTTGTCACCTGGCTTCGAGTCAATAGGTCTGGTGGCTGGAGATTTTTTCCTGCAATAACGGGCCACGAAAGGTCCCTACAGGTGGCTCCTCGGCGCTGCTCCTGGACACTTACCCTGCCCTTAAGGAAAAGACAGGCGGTCTACTTTAGGTTATAGCCTTGGAACTGTAGTCTCGCCGCTGTGTTCTGGGCAGAGAATCACACGCATCAGGCCAGAGAGCAAGTTATTTACTCCTTTATTTGGTCTGAGGCCAAATGACCCCGACTGAAGAATTGAGAGATTATGTGATAAGGAAAGTCCAAGCCTGATCAATTTGAGATCCATCTTCTGGGGGATTTTCTGGATCCATGAGGGTCATGGTTCACCTTTACTTCCCCTTTCATCCTCACTCCAAGCTTGCAAGGGCAACGGACAGAGCCCAAACCTGGAAGTTTGAGCAACTGTTCACGAGCTGTGTGATTGTGGCAAGTCACTTGGGGTCTCTGAGATTCCATTTCTTCTTTGTAAAAAGACGGGCTTGGATTAGGTGGCCTCTCAGCTCCCTTTAAACCCAGACATTTGTCAATCATTCCTTGGGAGCCCAGTTCCCACGTGGCGACTACCTAGGCACAAAGGCTCGGGATGCATTCCGCAAAAACTCGGGCATGACTGTGTCCTTTGTCCTCCACACGCTGGTCTCTCCCTTCACTGCATCTTCCACGTATCTGAATTTCAGGTGTGTCTCAGACTTATGTCTACCATTTCTTTCTACCTCTTTCTTCTTGATGTTCATACATCTCTTGTCTGTGGAACACAGAGTTAGGGCTTGAGCATTTTGTGGACCCCCAAAGTATGACATTAACAAAGATGTATTTTTATTCTAATATACATGAAACACTTTGTGTCTATGCCAGAGAGGGAGTATGCATGTTATACAGGTGATGAGAATAGAAACAATCCGCCCCAGCTTCTCTCTCGGGGCGCTCTCCATTACCTTCAGTCTCTTACCAAATTGGTCTAGGTCAGTCCATAGAGCAGATTTTCTCTTGTATAATTGCCATTTCAAATTGGCTGCTACAAATTGTTATGAATTTCTAATAGTTAGGGATTGGTTTTTTTTGAAAATCGAGTTAGTATCTCCCAACTGGCGGCCAACTCAAGAGTAGAAACTCAAACACAAGACTCGCCTTGCCAGTATGCTGTGGCACGGAGTACTTGGAGAAAGGCTTTGCTCTTCCTCTTCTCATTAAGTGGGGAATGGGACCACAGGTTCATCTGCTTGAGTCCAGAGATGCCAGCTTTATGCTGAGAATGGCAGAGGCACCTGCCAGCCTGGGTCCCTCGGAGAGCACCGTCTTCCTGCCCTGTGTTGTCTGCCCAGCTCTGGCCAGTTACCAAGCTCAAGTCCCCACCTGGTGCTTCCATCAATTTCCAGGACATTCTCACTGCAGACCTTTTACTCTACAAATGTACCCAGGATCACTATGAAGTCTGCTTATTTCTACCACCTACAGCGCTCTTTCCCTTCTTGAAAACTGGCATGACATGCACTCACTTTTAGCCTTTCCTTTATTTGCAATTTAAAAAATATCACTGAGAGTGGTCAGCAATCTCACTGTAAGGTAAGGGTACCAATGAATTGAAATTGCTCAGAATGAAATTTTTTAAGACAAAGGAATCACTTTGTCTTAAAATCCAAAGGAGGATTCTGAGAAAAATTCCAATTTTTATTTTTTAACCAATTTCCAAGAGGATAATACTGCACTGCTGCCAAATAAATTGAGCCACAGTAAATACTGTTCAATTAATAGGACAGAATTATTTTTTTAGTTAAAATATAGGAGTCATTGGCCTTCTGCCTTCATTACATTATGTCAAGGCTGAAAATCTGAGTTTTCCAACGTACCAATTGCTGTTCTAGAAATGGGATCCTAAAATGTTGCCTATTAGGATCCCCAGGAAACAGATTCTGAAGCAGAGATTTGAATGCAGCACGTTTATTAGGGAGTGCCCTCAGCATCAATACCTGTGCGGGCATGAAGGAAGCAGAACTGGGCAAAGAGAGAAGTTGAAATGTGATGCAGTCATAGCAGAAACCTCAAACCGTCTCATGGCCGAGAGCCTGGAGCTGGGACAGCCCTTGGTAATCACCTTAAATTGAAGGAAGGGGGCCAATCTTTAAATCCTGAAATAGACAAGTCTTTAGAGGCAGTCTACCCCTGAGAAGGGCATGTGACTTTGGGGGAAGCATCTCTTTAACAAGGGCAATTCCTGGAGGACTCAATTGAGAGCTGTTGGCCCGAGACACTCCCCCCAGCTGGGGGATGCGTGGGTCCTACAGGGCTGCGATTTGGGTAGTTTGCCACGGCAGCCCCCGTCAGAACTTCATATAGCAGAGTTCTGGCCATCTGAACTTCAACTTAACAGCTTTTTGTCTAGATTAAGCAGAACTACTAAGCAAAAAATTTTATGATTGTTGTTTGTCCTCACAGCAAGGGACTGGCACTATCATTTCTAGAAATCTGGACACAGAGGCAAAGATATCATTCATCTTTGCTCAGACTTCATATGCAGCGTTTTTGCAAAGTGAGACATGTTAACTTGATTTGGAGGATTTGTTAATTTCCACTGACTCGCCCCATTCTCAGCACCCAACAGACTTCCTGACAGTCTCCCAAGCGATGTCTGGCCTCTGCAGGGTCACCGGATGGGGTCAGCTGGACTCTGGGGACTGCAGGAGTTGAGTTTGAAATTCTGGTTATGCTTGTTCATCATAAGAGGCCAGAGGGGAGCAGAAGGATGAAGGAAGGAGCATCCTTCCTTGCACCAGAGCACACGCTTCTTTGAGTCGCAGACACGAAATGCTGTTTTTAATTCAGGTCTTAAGTTGGGAGTATCTAACAAGAAATTTCTGAAGATTAACCTCGGCAGGCTTAGAGGCTTACTGAAATGGTTTTTATTTATTCAAGTCAAACTTCAGAACTTCTGCTCGTTAATAAATTTTTCAGAAATTGTAGTTGAAGTGCTTATATTTCTAACACTATCTCAAAGAGTTTAGGACTGCCCTGGAAAAGGAGCTATATTTTTGCATGGCTCCTTCCAAACTCCATCCTCTCTCCCTCTTGGGCTGGAAGAGTAAAAAGTGTTGAACTTCGCAGAATGTTCTTTACAATCGTTTTCTCACCCAAGCGCCCTGGGACCGTGGACAACCCACCTCTGTGTTCTCAGTAACTGATGACTTGTTGCTTCCCCACATTTGTACTTCCTCATTCCGAGGAATAGTCAGTCAGGGCAGTTATACTTGGAAAGTGTGTACCCAGCCTTCTGAAGATTCCTCAGGCCATGATGGGATACTGGCAGGCAGCAAGAACAGTTTACATGAAGGCCTTCAATGTCAACAGCGAAAGATATGCATGTGTCTGCTCACTTACTTGCTAAAAAAGTATTTGCACAAATTGCTCCTACATCCTTAACAACAGCAAAAGTCTTTCGGGGGTGGTTTCCAAACTCTTTGTTCATTAGCTTTTTAGAATCCCGCTGGATTTTGTGCCTTAACGTCGTTGTATAACAACATATTCTTGGACCCGTGGATAGCTGTGTGCATGCGTGTGTGACAGAACATGGAAATGAGTGACCCAGATGGTAATTCTTTCCCCAATCACCTCAAGCATATGACAAACCATTTTCTATCTTCTCTGAAAGAAAACATAGAGAACCATGACTAGTTCAAATGGAAGTCTCTAGTTTCAGCACCCAATTCAATTTAGTCTAGTCTTCTTGATCCCCATACTTAAAGGCATTATTCAAACAGTATTACAATTAAAACATATTTATAAAGTAAAAGAAAAGGTCTTCAACAACCTCTTCTCACTAAGAGGAGAGGGGTTTTTGCCCCAAGGCTCTGCACAGGGCATCCCTGACCTCCTTATTCCTCAGGCTGTACACAACAGGGTTCAGCAGGGGAGTGATGACGGTGTAGGTCACTGAGATGAGTCTGTCCTGCCCCAGGGAACTCTGGGACTTAGGCTTGAGGTAAATGATGGAGGCACAGCCATAGTGGATGATGACCACCGTGAGGTGGGAGGCGCAGGTGGCAAAGGCCTTCTTCCGGCCCTCAGCTGAAGCAATCTTAAGGATGGCAGAGATGATGAGGACGTAGGAGATGAAGACCAGGCCCATGGGTAGGACGAGGACACAGACACTGACGACAAAGTTGATGATCTCATTGACAGTGGTGTCCGTGCAAGCCAGCTTTAGCAGGGGCCTCACGTCACAGAAGAAGTGAGAGATGAGGGCATCACAGAAGGGCAGGCCAAACACAGATGTGACCTGGGCAATGGCCATGCCCAGGCCAAGTCCCAGTGACCCAGATGCCAGCTGGACACAGACCTCTTTACCCATGATGGCCGAATACCGTAGGGGGTTGCAGATGGCCACATAGCGGTCATACCCCATGGCCGTGAGGAGGAAGCAATTATTGATACCGAAGGTGAGATAGAAGAAGAGTTGAGCGGCACAGTCTTGGATAGCAATGGGCTGGTGAGGACTCAGGAGGCCGGAAAGCATACGGGGAATGATGGCCACAGTATAGCAGGTCTCAGAGAGGGACAGCGTGCTCAGGAAAAAGTACATGGGAGTATGGAGGTGACGGTCCAGGCGAATAATAGTCACAATGACGACATTGCCGGAGAGCGTCAGTAGGTACAGAGTTAGAAAGACAGCAAAGAAGACGAGCCTGTGCTGCCGCCCAAAGCTAGGGAAACCTTCCAAGAGGAACTCAGTCACAGCAGTGGAGTTTGACTTTGGCATCAGAGCGGGTCCAGGTCTCAAAGAGCTCAGCAAATGAAAGAAAGACGTGGTAAGTCAACAGTGAAAGACCATAGGCTGGACCAAGGCCTGCAGTCCAGGCGTGTCTGTCCTCTGAGCAGTGCCCCGGGCCTCAAGGGCCATCCACAAGTGTGTTTAGCTGTTGGCCAACTGCTCAGTCATCACCTTTGCCCACTCTGTCTTTGACTAAAGAAGTGTTAGCCCAGAACCCTGGGGGCAGACATAGACCTCAGAGGGAAGGCAGAGAACAATGAAAAGATTTGTAGAAATAATTACCCAGCCACTGAAGAGGTGAGGCCCAGTCAACGAAGAAGTCAGCTCTAAAGTTCCTACTTAAACACTTTGAATTAGCCCCTTAAGGACCCAATGAGGAACAGTGATCTAGGTGAAAGATAAAAGATCTGAGGTGGATATCCTCTCACTGTCCGTGTCAGATGCCCCATGAGGCTCCTAGGATGACTTCTCCCCCCCACCACCCCTCAGTCTTAGGCTTCACTGCCCTAAGCTCTGCACCTAAAATCTACTGTGATCATGAAAGCCTAGAAAAGGGAGTTTGTCCACTAGATAGTCCTCCTGGAAAACCCACGCCAAATATCCTCTAAGATCAGGAAAAATGGTTTGATAAGGCACTGTGGGTATTAAGTTTACCTCTTTGAATTGTAGCCAAAGGCAGGAAGGAGGATGGAATAAATCTGAGGATATCCTCTCACGTATGAAATGGGCTTTCCTAGTGTGAGAGCAAAGATAAAATTCATTCCATCAGACAAAGACCAGATGTTCTATTTTTTACTTCAGTTTTGCATATTCACAGTTGTGATGGGGATACAAATGAGCTTATCCCATGTGAGCTTGGAACTGGAGGCTGCACAGGGGTGGATTTAACCTTGCCCCTCAAACTCGTATCTATTCCTGATAAATCCCACCATGTTTAACCATTACTTCCTTTTAGAATGCTGAGAATCATCCCAAGTATCCACCCTCCCTTTTCCATCCTGAAGACAGTACCCCCTGAAATGCTCCCCTCTCCATTTCCGCCAACACCCAGCTGCTGACCACTGTCATCACTCTCTATGCCGTGGCCGGTCTCAAGGCGATGGTCTCCTAGCTAATCCCCCTCATTTCAGTTGACCTTAGTCTAAGTCCATGTCTTTCTCCTGAATGCTGTCAACACTGTTTTAAAAAATGCCAATGGAGCCCTCCTGCATAAATTCCTTCAGTAGCCTCTTGAAACTTTATGCATGTTTAAATGAATTTGTGGACTGAGTATAGTAATGGTCCATAGAGTTGCCGTGAGTATTAAATGGGTTAATGTATTTGAAAACTTTGACATAGCGCTCAGTACATAGGAAGCCCTTAACAAATAGTTTTACTAGTAGTTATTCCTTTTGATTTTCCACAAATGAGCCAGTTTAAATATCTAAGAGAATCAGGGTAGAGGTAGGAAAGCTTCACTCAGCATTCTAGGATTTGTTTTTAAAAAAAGCCTCTGATGATCCTAGCCTTGATTTTATAAAATTTATCATTTCTCTTACAATTGCTCATATGGACGTTCTCATGCTCTTTTAAAATCTTTCTTGAGGTGCACTGAAGAGAACCATGAACTGAAACAGGTACTATCCTGATATAGGTGTGGATTAGGCAGAGTAAGATGTTCAGTTTTGCTTCTAATCCCCTTCTTGAAATGCACAAAATTTTACTTCTCCCTTAGATCGCAGGAGCCCATCCTGCTCACGCACCAAGGAACAATTTGCAGTGACGTCTAAAATGTTTCCCTGGGTTATTATTGATAGTTTGGAACCCATCCCTGTAGAATCACAGTTTTCACTATAGTTGCATATTTGACTTGAAATTCATCCATGTTATTCTTTTAACTTAATCCCACTCTCTTGGCCAGAGATCTTACTCATGCCTATAGCCCACAATGTTTCTGTTTCCCTCCTCCTCCAGATCACTAGTCAGCCCTAAATTGCTAACATCCTATAACACTCCAGCCCAGCTCCATTTCGGGGGTGATTCCAGCAGAACAATCAGTAAAGGGGTGCAGAGTGGGATGGGAACACGGAAAACACCGGTGAGAACAGAATGACTCACCTAGGGTGTAGGAAATGTAGGTGACAAAGGCAAGATGAGAGATAAAATGGTAGGAATGGTACAGATGGACAGAAACCTCAAAATTCAGATCATGTCTTTGACTTCAGAGTCTTTATTACCCTTGCTTTCTTTCAAATAAATGACCAAAAAAAAAGTGAACAAAATCCTGCCTCTGACTCAACCGTGGATGACGATGCTGTTTACATTTTTCTCCAAGGAAGAGAAGTTACTTATCTCTATTCCTGTTTTTTTTTTAATCTCCAGTGAATAATTAAATTATACCTCAAATCCATTCAGAATCATTTCTTTAGTAGTTCAATGTGTTGAGTAAGTAACAAAAGTAACAAAGTATAACTTACTCAATACATGGTTTTTATGTCCTGGTACCAGGGAAACGGAGATGACTAAGAAATGGTCTTTGGCCTATTTCTTAGATTTCTCAACAGTCTTTTGTATAAGACCCAGTGAAAGGCCTGTGGTCTTATGTCCCTCTTTTTTGTGTGTCTGTGTTTATAAACAATTACTGTATATATTTGTATTTTTAAATTTTTTTTTTGAGAGGGCATATCTTATATTTATTGATCAAATGGTTGTTAACAACAATAAAATTCTGTATAGGGGACTCAATGCACAATCATTAATCAACCCCAAGCCTAATTCTCAACAGTCTCCAATCTTCTAAAGTATAATGAACAAGTTCTTACATGGTGAACAAATTCTTACATAGTGAATAAGTTCTTACATGGTGAACAGTGCAAGGGCAGTCATCACAGAAGCTTTCGGTTTTGATCACGCATTATGAACCATAAGCAATCAGGTCAAATATGAATATTCGTTTGATTTTTATACTTGATTTATATGTGGATCCCACATTTCTCCCTTTATTATTATTATTATTTTTTTTAATAAAATGCTGAAGTGGTAGGTAGATGTAAGATAAAGGTAGAAAACTTAGTTTAGTGTTGTAAGAGAGCAAATGTAGATGATCAGGTGTGTGCCTGTAGACTATGTGTTAATCCAAGCTAGCTTATGTCCCTCTTTTATACATAAGTTTACACATCCCCATTTCCAAAATCATAGAAATCATGGTACTCTCTATGAGAAATCATGTGCTTCCATCTATGGACTCCCACTGGCTATATGATAACTAAAGATACATTATGATAACCATTTCCCATCCCAGCAAGTAAGGAAGTGAAACTTATCGTGTGGCCTGTTTCTCTGGTCTTCTGGAGAGCTATACTCATGTAGGAGAGTCACACCCCCAATCTGGAAATGTGACTGCCTATCATAATAGAGACTTTTACTAATAGTTATAAAGTATCCCTAGACTTTTGCCAATGCCCTTCCAGAAATTATTTAAAACCCACCTTATTTGAGTGTAGATCACTTTGTAAAAATATTGCTACTTTACAAACAGTCTACAGATTTTCTTACCTGAGGGTCACCAATGTCTTACTGAGCAGAGCTATAGTTTAATAGGAACTCCCCACCCACTGGCAAACCTTCAGATGCCACCTAAAATGCGGTACCCAGAGAGGAAGGAAATCATGCCTGTCCCCTTCTTCCAGGGCCTAAGACTTTAAGTGAAGGATAGAAAAAGTCACATTAGGTTCCTCTAGATTCTCACACTCCCTCCTGCTGGGAGAAGCTCTTCTTTGGGTCACAAAGCAGTAATTGTGACTTGAGATTTCTTAATAAGGTGCAAAATCTTTGTCCCAGACTCCTGGGCTCCTCTACCAAACACCTCCCAAGTGATCAATAGCAAAAGAAAATCAAACAGCAGAGTGCCTGGAGACCTCATTACTCAGGAAGCTCATTTCCTAATCCTGAAATTAACGTTTTGGAGAGTAGCATTGTCTCAGTTTTTAGGAGAAATCTCTAGAGTAAAAAGCTGAATTCAAATTTTGTGGGCCATGGTCCTGCTAAGATACACAGTGTACTTTCTTTCCATTTCTCTGGTGCCAAAGGAGAAGAACGTAAAATATTATGGAATGACTCTCCATAAGTGGCAAAAGAGAAGCAAAAATCATGAAGTAGGGTTTCAGCAGGGACCCCCATTGCTGACCTTCAGTCACTCTGACACTTGCAGCCAGTTTAAAGCCTCAGGCTAGAATCATCAATCCTCTCCAAATTCTGCTGTAAGAAATGTTACACTTTTAACTGATCTCTCTCACCTCTGCTGTGCTTACCACACACCTTACATCATTTAGGGTCCCCTAGCTCGGTTCTGCCCAAGGCCTCAGCCTTGCTGGGTCACGGTTCATGTACTACATCCATCTTATTAAACACAGTCCACAAAGATGTTAATGAGGGTCAAGTCTTAAATATGTAGAAGTTAGCACTCAACTGTCACATACTTTTAACTCTTTAATCATTTTCTTTGCAGTAATCTTACATTTCTAACTCAACTGTAAGCACCTTTAGAGACTCTCATTCATGTTTTGTTCTCCCACTGTCCTTACAGCCATTACTACTAATAAAAATTTCTGACATTATATGTGCCTCTTATAGGCTAGGTACTAAACTACAACATACATATGTTGATTCATTTAATCCTAAGAATAAATCTACAGGAAGCATTAATACACTCATTGTCAGAAGGCCCAGGCACGGTGATGTTATGTAGCTTTCCCCAGGGCACTGAGCTGACGAATGGGAAACCAGAACATAAACCCAAGAAGCCCAGCTTCAGAAGTTGTACTAGCACAGTTCTGGACAAAAACAATTCTCAACAAATATTGGTTAGATTGATTTAACTTGAAATTGTGTTCAGTAATGGAACTGCTAGTGATAGCAATCTAAGAAAGCATCTTAGCTATGAGCAAAAAACATTAGACTAGGGATTCTGTCTACCCAGATTTTAGTTTCCAAATCTGCCACTAACTTGATTAGTGTTTGGATAGACACTTATCTGGGCCTCTATTTATTAATCTGTGAGTGATGATTATGATAACAATATAACAATATGATGATGATATGATGACGATGATGATGAAGCCGACAATAGTAATATCAAATCAGATTTGCCTCATACTCTGCATTCTTCACACTGTTTTATGGAATCTCCCAATAAAATGGTGAGGTAGGTATATATTTAAGTACTATTATCCCCATTTTACAAATGAAGAAACTAAGGTTAATTAAAAGAACTGGAGTAAGTGACCCTTAGCAGAGTTCTTTCCACCCTGCTACTCTTCATGTCCATATAAAACTGAAGGATAGCACCACTTCTCCTCCAACTCTAGAATGAAGTTATTATGACTATAAGATGTGGAAAGAGCTTCCAAGTCATGAATAGTTGAGAGGCCAAGACTCCAGAAAGAAAGGATATGTAGAAATATTAGCGTGACACCCACTCTTTGCAGTTTCCTCAAGGAACTATAATTTATAGTTTGTAGGCTTTGGTAAAAGACTAAAAAAATGAGCAGCTCAGCTCATTTGGCGGTGTCCATATGCTTAAGGGCTGCACCATAGGTGAAAGGGTAAGGTACAAATAAATTAACTCCCACACAGACTTGAAACCAGCTTCAATTTCACTTAATCCCTACTTGTATTAATATCCTCTCACCCTAATCTAACTACCAGTCAGGAGTAAAACAAAATCTTCTCTAGAGGAAGCTTATATAATGCAGAACCTTAATTTATCTTTACAGTTTTTTCATGTAGGACATTCATAGGTAAACTACAGCCTGCTGGCCCCTGAATCCACCACTGGTTTTGGCATAGACTTCAAGCTGTATTATGGTTTTTACATTTTTAAACGGTTGAGAAAAATCAAAAGAAGATTTTGTGACATGAAAATTGTATGAAATTCAAATTTCAGGGACCACAGGTTTTTTAAAACCATAGCCACACTCACTCACTTACATACCACCTACGTGCTACTAGGGCAGAATTTAATTGTTGCAACAGAGACTTATGGTCTACAAATCCTAAATTATTTACTAACTGGCCCCATTCAGGAAAAATCTGAGAACTCCTGATACAGAGTGTTGAGGATGCAATAAAAATGCACCAAGCATAAAAAAACAAAACAAAACAAAGAAACAAACAACAAAAAAATGCACCAAGCATACCAGGAGAGAACACTGAAGGGCTAAAAATCAAGGAAAGAAAAACACTAAATAGAAAGACTCAGAAACCACTATATTAAAGTCATCAGATACAACTTAAAGATAAACAGAGTGTGGGAGATGTATCCTAAGGTGACCTTCAGTGAGTCACATCCATGTATAATCCTTCCCTCTTAAGGGTGGCCAGAACTGTGACTTACGTCTACTTAATAGGATACAGCAAAGGTGATAGGATGTCACTCCCATGCTTACATTACATTATATAAAAATCTATCTTAGCAGACAGGAACAAGAGATTCTCCCTTGTTGGCTCTGAAGACGTAAGCTTCATGTTTTGAGAGGGCTTGTAAGAAGGACATGTGGCAAGAAATATGGGCGGCCTCTAGGATCTGAGAGCAATCTCAGTTAACAGCAAGTAAGAAAACACAACCTCAGTCCTTATAACTACAAGGAACCAATTTTACCAACAACCAAATGGGGTTGGAAGAAAACACCAAGCTCCAGAAAGGAGTATACTCGGGTGACACCTTGATTTCAGGTTTGTGAGACTCTAAGCAGAACACCCACTCAGACCATGCATAGGATACCTGACCCATGGAAACTGAGCTAATAAATATGTGCTGTTTTAAACTATTAAATTTATAGTTTTTTTCTTTATATGAGAAAATGAGTGTGAATATGCTACATGTAAAAAACTTGTGGTGATTTGATAGGAAGCAATAGAAAACTAATAAACTTTTGTTGTGTTGAAGAAATAGGCAACAAATTGTGGAACCACTACAAAGAACTGGAAAATATTTTTAATAAGAAAGTGAAAATATCAGATATATTTAAAATAAAAAATATAATAACTGAAACTAAGAATTCAATAGAATGTTTTAACAGCATATTAGAAACTAGAGATAAAAATCACTGAATTAGAAGCATGTAAGTAGGAAATATCCAAACTGAAGCATGGAGAGGAGAAAATGTAACATAAGAGCATAAGAGACAAAAAGAACCCATTGAAAAGGTCCAACATAAGTGTAACTGGAGCTCCAAATTGATAGGAGAGAGAGAATGTATCAGAAGTAATTATAGACACAAGTCTTTGAAATTAGACGAAAACATCAAGATACAAATTCAACAATCACTCTGAATTACATGCAGGATGTATATACATTCTCCTCCCAAACAAAATGCATGCAGACCTATCATATAAAATGGCTAAAATGTAAAGAAAAAACAAATCTCTAAAAGTGGTTAGGGGAAAAAAGGCACATTGTTTTCAAGGAATAATAATAGGACTAGTAAGTGACTTCTCAATAGCAAAATTGGAAAGAAGAAATCAATGGAATGACATCTGCAAAATGCTGAAAGAATATAACTGCCAAACTAGAATTCTATACTCAGGGGGACCGTCCTTCCTTAAGAAAAGCAAAACAAGACCAGTTTCAGAAATGGAAAAAATGCTCTCCTTCATCACCTGGAGCTCTGCATTAAAGAAATGGGAAATGGAGTTCTCTAGGGGGAAGGAATATCCATAACAGGAAAGATAAATGCATGGGCAAGTATAAATTAATATTACACTTCATATTATACAATAATAAATCTCTTACAGTTCTCTAAATATTTTAGAATCAAAATATGACATTAAAATGGGAACAAATTAGATTAAGGATTCATATAGTCTTTGCATTGTTTTTGAATCGGAATCTCTAAAATAACCATTAAAATGATACATATGCAACAAAATAAAAAGAAAAGAATAAAAAACTTGATTACTCTAAAATAAGATAAAAAGATAGGAAGAAGGTACATTAAAAAAATAGGAAAAATAGAAAAATCCTAATGTGATATAAACCCAAATCTATAAGTAACTTCATTAAATATAAAATGTAAATTTTTTAAAATGTAAACTAATAACCCAACTAGTAGAGAAAGTGTCTGACCGGATAGGAAAACAAACTTTCATTTACAAGAGACACACCTTAATTATCAGGATACAGAAATATTGAAAACAAAATAATGGAAAAATACATCATGCAAACACTAACTAAAAGAAAGTTATTGTTTTATGTTAACATCAAGGATGATTTCAATTTTTAAAAATCCATTAGTTTGTGACCTGTCATACAGTCTAGTCTGGATTAGAATGTTCCATATGTACTTGAAAAGCATATGTATTCTGCTCTTTTTGTGTGGAGTTTTCCAAAAATGTCAGGACAAGTTGGCTGATAGTGTTGTTCAAGTATTCTATATCCTTACAGATTCTCTTTCTGGTTGTTCTATAAAACTACTGAAATAGAATCACTGAACTCTCCAACTGTAATTGTTGAATTTCCTGTTTCTCCTGTCAATCCTGTCATTTTACTTCGTGGATTTTGGGGCTCTGCTGTCAGCTGCATAAACATTTGAAAGTCTGTATCTTCCTAACATATTGGCTCTTTTATCATAATTGTATTTGTCTCTTGTAATCCTTGTCTAAAAGTCTATATTTTGTCCTATGTTAACATAGCCATTTCAGCTCTCTTACAGTTAGTTTGCACGGTTTACTTACAACATTTACTTGCAAAATATTTGTATCTGATTCTGAAGTGTATCTCCTGTAAACAGCACACAGTTGAATCTTGCTTTTTAAAATCCAATTGGCCAATCTTTCCCTTTTGATCAAAGGCTTCAATGCATTCACTTTAATGTAATTAACGGTGTAAATGGATTAATGTCTTCCATTTTGCTGCTTGTTTTCTATGTTTCATATCTTTCTTTTTCCTTTAATTTTTTATTAAGGTATGATTGATATACATGCTTATGAAGGTTTCACATGGAAAAACAATGTGGTTACTACATTTACCCATATTATCAAGTCCCCATCCACACCCCAATGCAGTCACTGTCCATCAATGCAGCAAGTTGCCAGAGATCCACCAAGTCCTTTCTCTGTGATACACTGTTCTCCCCGTGACCCCTGACACCATGTGTACATAATTCCCCTCAGTCCCCTCCTCCCTCCCTCCCCACCTGCCCTCCCACACCCCTCCTCTTTGGTCACCACTAGTTCCTTCTTGGAGTCTCTGAGTCTGCTGCCATTTTGTTAGTCAGTTTTGTTTCATTGTTATACTCCACAAATGAGGGAAATCATTTGGCATTTGTCTTTCTCCACTTGGCTTATTTCACTGAGCATAATGCCCTCCAGCTCCATCCATGTGGTTGCAAATGGTAGGATTTGTTTTCTTCTTATGGCTGAATAATATTCCATTGTGTATATGTACCACCTCTTCTTTATCCATTCATCTACTGATGGACACTTAGGTTGCTTCCATTTCTTGGCTATTGTAAATAGTGCTGCGATAAACATAGGGGTGCATATGTCTTTTTCAAACTGGGCTGCTGCATTCTTAGGGTAAATTCCTAGGAGTGGAATTCCTGGGTCAAACAGTATTTCTATTTTTAGTTTTTTGAGGAACCTCCATACTGCTTTCCACAATGGTTGAACTAATTTACATTCCCACCAGCAGTGTAGGAGGGTTCCCCTTTCTCCACAACCTTGCCAACATTTGTTGTTGTCTGTCTTTTGGATGGTGGCCATCCTTATTGGTGTGAGGTGATATCTCATTGTGGTTTTAATTTGCATTTCTCTGATGACAAGCGATGTGGAGCATCTTTTAATGTCTGTTGGCCATCTGAATTTCTTCTTTGGATAAGTGTCTGTTCAGCTCCTCTGCCCATTTTTTTATTGGATTATTTGCCTTTTGTTTGTTGAGGTGTGTGAGCTCTTTATATATTTTGGATGTCAACCCTTTATCAGATCTGTTGTTTTATGAGTATATTCTCCCATACTGTAGGGTACCTTTTTGTTCTACTGGTGGTATCCTTTGCTGTACAGAAGCTTTTCAACTTGATATAGTCCCACTTGTTCATTTTTGCTTTTGTTTCCCTTGCCCGGGGAGATATTTTCATGAAGAAGTTTTTCATGTTTATGTCCAAGAGATTTTTGCCTATGGTTTTTTTCTAAGAGTTTTATGGTTTCATGACTTACATTCAGGTCTTAGAACCATTTCGAATTTGCTTTTGTGTATGGGGTTAAACAGTGATCCAGTTTCATTCTCTTACATGTGGCTGTCCAGTTTTGCCAGCACCATCTGTTGAAGGGACTGTCATTTCCCCATTGTATGTCCATGGCTCCTTTATCATATATTTATTGGCCATGTATATTTGGGTTAATATCTGGAGTCTATATTCTGTTCCACTGGTCTGCAGCTCTGTTCTTGTGCCAGTACAAAATTGTCTTGATTACTGTGGCTTTGTAGTAGAGCTTGAAGTTGGGAAGCGAGACCCCCCCCCCCCCCACTGCTTTATTCTTCCTTCTCAGGATTGCTTTGGCTATTTGGGGTCTTTTGTGGTTCCTTATGAATTTTAAAACTATTTGTTCCAGTTCGTTGAAGAATGCTGTTAGTATTTTGATAGGCATTGCATTGAATCTGTAGATTGCTTTAGGCAGGATGGCCATTTTGAGGATATTAATTCTTCCTAGCCAAGAGCATGGGATGAATTTCCATTTGTTAGTGTCCTCTTTAATTTCTCTTAGGAGTGCCTTGTGGTTTTCAGGATATAGGTCTTTCACTTCCTTGGTTAGGTTAACTCCTAGGTATTTTATTCTTTTTGACGCAATTTTGAGTGTATTTGTTTTCCTGATTTCTCTTTCTGTTAGTTCATTGTTAATGTATAGGAGAGCCACAGATTTCTGTGTATTAATTTTGTATCCTGCAACTTTGCTGAATTCAAATATTAGTTCTAGTAGTTTTGGAGTGGAGTCTTTAGGGTTTTTTATGTACAATATCATGTCATCAGCAAATAGTGACAGTTTGACTTCTTCCTTACCAGTCTGGATTTCTTGTATTTCTTTGTTTTGACTGATTGCCATGGCTAGGACCTCCAGTACTATGTTGAATAAAAACAGTGGGGAGAGTGGGCATCCCTGTCTTGTTCCCGATCGCAGAGGAAAAGTTTTCAGCTTCTCACTGTTAAGTATGATGTTGGCTGTGGGTTTGTCATATATGGCCTTTATTATGTTGAGGTACTTGCCCTCTATGCCCATTTTGCTGAGAGTTTTTATCATGAATGGATGTTGAATACATCTTTATTTTTATAAATACAAAAATACAGTGTTTTAACTACGTAACTGTTTTAAACGATATGTTTTTTAAAAAGAAATTATTAAGGAAGAAAACAGAAATGCAGGTACATAGACACACAGGCATACTCCTTTATAATGACATATATATTACATAGGTAGCATTTCTGGTTTTCATTTTTCCCTGTGGATATGAGTTACTGTCCACTGTCATTTCCTTTCAGCCTAAAGAACTTCCTTTAGAATTTCTTGTATGGTTGGTCTGCTAGCAACAAATTCTATCTTTATCTGGGTACACTTTTATTTTGTCTTCATTTTTAAAGGATATTGTTGCTAGATACAGATTTTTTGTTAAATTACCTTTTTCTTTTAGCAATTTGAATGCCGTTTCACTATCTTCTGGTCTCAATGTTTTTTCCTATTAAGAAGTGAACTGTTAATCATATTGTTTTTATTCTGGACATGCTGAGTCATTTTTCCTTAGTTGTTTTCAAGATTTTGTCTCTATATTTGGCTTTCAGCAGTTTGATGTGCCTAGAAATGATGAAATTGTGAATACATAGTTTACTACTTAGTGGTTAGCCAATGATTCGGGCAGAGATTGAATGCACACACCCAGAGCCCATAAGGGTCTACCTTCTGCTGATCAACCTCTGTGCAGGCATGGAACACACTCGAAGTTCCAGCCAGTTCTTAGGTCTCACTGAGCTTTTGATTTTGGTCAGGTTTTCTCAGATCTCCCTTGTGCATTCATGTTTTCTATGCAGCCAGAGATGTGTAGGGACTTATCCCAGTTTTTCTGTGGCTCTCTTATTCTCAGGATGTCCCAGTTAAATTTATGACATATTTGTTGCTTACCCACGTGAAAATTAATAAAGAGAAACCTCACTAAAGGGAAGCTAGAAGGGGGAGTCTCTTGACTTCCTATCCAGGAAGAACTGTTGATTTCAGACCCCAACAGAACTGTCAACAGGAAAGAATCATCAATTACCTGCCGGAACAGGCAAAGGTGTGTACACTGCATCTCCTTTAAGAAACTGACTACCCTTGCATCTCAGCCAATGAGAAACATCATCACCCTGAACTCTTGCTTTTCTCTGGACTTATATTCCAAACAACCCCTCCCAACTTTCTCCTTCCCCGTAAAATAACATTTCCTCTCCTTTGTTGGCTGGACTTGGCTATGGTTTTGCTGTGGCTTGCGTGTCCTGAATTGCAATTCTCTGCTATTCCCGAATAAAACCGTTTTGCTGGTAAAATAACTGACAGTTTTATTTTTAAGGTTAACACCCAGGACCAAGACCACAAGGTCAGGGTAGCAGAGCTGTGGGTTTTCTGTCCCCATTCCCAAATGGGTTGGTTGCACTGAGCCAGTGACGCTGCAGGGTTTTGCCCCACCTGCACTGCATGTACAGACTGAACCTCCTGACACCGAGGCTGCTGGTCCCCACCTCCACCAGCAGCTAAAACTGAAGTTCCTACCCACTCAGCGGGGAGTGCGGCAAGGGTGCGGAGGTGACTGATCGGAGCATCTAAGACAAAAAGGCAGCTGACTCCGGCCCTTCTTAACCTGAAGTTCTGGCAATTTTTTAAGCATAAATGTTTCTTGATTTGTTATCTGCTGTTGCTCAATTTCTAGTGCCCTGAAATCATTGTCGGTGATACATTATTCAGTCTTATACTTGTTTTTTGCACAAGGTAGTTGTTGGCCTCTGTTTTGCCACCATTACTGCAAGTTCTGTCTGCTCCACTTCCTGTCATTGTCTCCAGGTCCATACCTAGTGACAGGTCCCATAACATCAGAAACCTGGGAAGTGGGTGCAGGAATTTATTCTAAATCTGCTAGAAGAAAAAGAAATACCGTGTTCATATTGGTAACATATATTGATGTGTGCATTTAACCAGAGATTCTGGACTCAGTATATTTGTTTAAAGAGATGGGAGTAGTTCTTAAAGTTGCTTAGTTGGTTAACTAAAATACGGACTCAGTAGTGCCTGTTCCCTGCATCCTGTGGTTGAAGATGTGAGATGTTGCCACTGAGCGACTCCCTGACTTCAACAGGGTCGAAGAGAGCCCAGTGAATCAAAGGTCAAGCGGCACCACCTACCTATCAGATATAAAGAGTGTATGTGTTTACTAAAACAGGTGGCAGTAGTAATTAGAGCTGCTTGCTTAGGCCTCTTTGTGCATCTTATTGATCATAGTGTTTCTAAGACTGAGATAGAATGGAAACTGGATATATTTGATAGTAATAACACCCTTCTTCAATCTCGAGGACTGGTGAACATAATCCTACCTTTAGTCACCACAATGGAGAATCAAGGCCTCTCATCCAATTCCCAGACTAGAGCCAGTTCACATTCCTAGAGCCCTTTGAACGGCCATATCCCCTGAGGATGCACCCTCTGACATTGCTGCAAATACGTATTATTCATTTTCTTTGTAGCCTTCCCTAAGGAACTGCAACCATTTACCAGGGTAACTACCTCTGAACTGACACTTAACCCTGGACAGCAAACACAGTTTAGCATGGAAGCTCATGAATGGCAAGAAAAAAATGGACTTTGGGCCTGAATTCATTTCACAGTGAGCCCAGTGATTCCCAGACACAGTCTGGTTAATTCCCCCATTTCCAAATGCATTATCTACATAGACACACATGGCAACAAACTGCGCATTGTTAGTTCAGTCCATTCCCTTAGTAAACCAGGACACTGTCAATGGTGAGTAGGCTCCAGAATAAGAGAAAACTCTGAAGTCAGTCCAGGACATGGTGCAAACAATTCTACCACTAGAGCCTTATGACCCAGCAGATACAATATACACAGAGCATCGGGTTTTTTTCATAGAGATTGAGATTTATACACGTTTATACTATGTATTTGTAGCAATGTCACAAGGTCTGTCCTGAAGAGGACGTGGCCACCCTACACCCAAGGGCTCTAATCAGAGAATCAGGTGAGAAGCTATGATGATGTTTTGTTATTAAGAATCAAGTCAGGATTCTGTCAGCCCCAATAGGATCACAGGGCAAAGACCTCAGATTTCCGTAAAAAACCATACTTTTTCTAGACAAGCATTCACCCCTGAACCGCCTTTTGAGTCCCAGTAAAGGCAGACCACCCGACGTGTCCTAGGATGATGTTTCATGGTCTCGTTATGTCCCCACAAGCCAAGGTACAGCCAGGTCTACCACTCCAGATCCCAGTCCAGTCATGTGTCCACTGGAGAATCGCAGGAGCCTCCTAAAGGACCTGCTTGCTTCCAGACTTGTCATTTTCCACATTTCCACCAGACACTTTGAGATACACATCTGATCGCACCATTCACCTCCTTAAAAGCTTTGCTGGCTACGTATCAGCCTGAGAACAAGCTTGGAGTCGTATTAAGACCCTGCACGATCCAATCCCCTATGACCTTCACACTTCATTTCTCCCTTGGACTCTCTGTGCACAATTTGGCTTTCTTTCAGTTCTCAGAATGAATTATTCATTTATCAAGTCTTTCAGTCGTGTTTTTCTCTTGGGCTTAAATTCTCTTGCCTAGGTTTACCTAGTTGACCCATATTCACCTTAGAGATCCCAGTTTAAACATCATTCCTCAAAAAAAATATTTAAACTTTCCAGAATAGCAAAACTTACCCCCTTTTCTTATATGCTCTCATAAGCCCCTGTGTTTTTTCCTGATTGCATTTATTTTTGTTTGTGATAATGTGTGTGTTTGTGAGACTGTTTGAAACCTCCCTGGTGTGCAGGCTGTTCACTACACAGTGACACCCAATCAAGGGGAAGAATGAGGGATACAGTGTCGCCCACAGCCCACCTGGAAGGTCACACACCCTGCTGTAGTGCTCCATACGTGCACATGAAGCGATTCCCTTTCACGAATTGCAAAAATACAGTCCACTCACCAGGAGGCGTGCATATGCGCTGCACCTGCCCAGAAGAGGCTCCTTTAACTTATTCACACAAAGACAGCCAATGGATTAGCTACGGCTCTAGACTCCTGCCTCCTTGCTAAGCTCTATGAGAGCAGACAAGCACCATGACTTCCAGCTCCAATACGTATAGCACAGTGCCTGGAACATAAGTAGATGTTCAGTAATATTTATTACTACAGCAAATGAAGGTATGATCCTCAGATGTAGGATAACAGATATGTATTTTATTTCACATGTTTCTTTGGGGTTCATTGGTTTTTTTTTAACAAAACACATTTCAGTGTCTACAGTACAAGCTGCATTTGTGAGTCAAGCAGACAAAGGCAGAGTTTTGTTCTACTAATTGCCCAACTTCCTCATCAGGCCCCTGGGATGAAGCCTCAGGCTTCTTTCCCTGCTGCCCCCAGTGCCCTGGAATGAGTCTCAAAGGGAAGTCTCTAGAGTCCTGATCAGCGGATCTAGTTCTCTTCTGGGAATGGACAGAGTCCCTGGATTTGGGGTTTCAAGAGGCTTCAACCCTGCAGGAAGATCCTCTCAGGTCAGAGGAGTCAATGATTTGGGCCTTGAGTTACCGCCACACCCTGACCTATAGTCTCATTCAGGAAATAATGAACTTCTAGGCTGACTTTTGTTTCTCTCATATCAGCCTCTTGAAGAGAGCCCTATCTTTTTTTTTTTTTAAGTTCAGATGTACCATCAATTTAGAGTATTTCTCTCGTCTCCTTTGCTACCTTTGCAAGACGTAAGTGGTTTGCTAGTAGAAAAAAGGAAAAGAGAAGAGCTGATTTTTAATTTTCGGAGTTTCTTCCTTTTACCATCTGGTTTTCTGATGATTTTCTTGAACATTAGTAGTTCCTACTTTCCTTGTATTTTGCATGATGGCTGCTTGAGACCAGTGCCTATAAGGTGAAATAGTACGTATATAGTAATAAAAGAATCTGTGTAAAATCATGGGGGAGAGGGAGTAAATAAGACAGCCTCGAAAATCCCAAAGCTGTCATCTCCCACCGACGCCCCTGGGGTCTTCCGAGGCAGTGAGGCTGAGAGCCGGGCAGTTTCCACACGGCTGCGGCCTCCTTCCCCTCGAGCCCGAGCCTGGTGCCTGAACAGTCCCTGAGCGGGGCTTTGATTCAGCGCAAGGATATGGGTCTCAGAGTCAGACGTACCTGAGCTTCACACCTGGTGGAGCCAAATACTAAACAGGCAAGTCCGACAAGTAGCTTATCCTCCTGAGCCTTCAACTGCCCATCTGTAAAGCAGGCGTATTTTATTTCCTTGTAGAGTAATGACTACATGTTAAACTCTGTAGTCTGTCCTAACAGGGTGGCATATAGTATATTTTAACTGAATGTTAGTTCCTACTCTCTGGTTTCTAATTACCTCGGTCAGAGTGTAAGGGCAGCTTTCTGGTTCCATCAGTTTCTGGGGTCCACATGCTGGGACTCTGCTTACTCACTAGGCTCCATCCTCAGTCAGGTTCTCTGCCCTGCTCCCGTTCAGCAGGGAGGTACCCAACCACTACTTCCAGCAGAACATGCTTGGAAAATCTGTGTGTGTGTGTGTGTGTGTGTGTGTGCATGTGACTGCGTGTGAATTGGGCTGCAGCTGGAGGTTCTAGAGAGATAGATGCTATCTATCTATACCTGCAGCAGAAGAAAAGAAATAAAAGGAATGCCATTTTCCTCGGTGCCTTGCCCTCCCACCAGATGTTGGCAGCTACATTAAGAACTAAAAGGAAACAGGGTAATTCTTATCAAGTCCGGGTCCCTGCCTCTTCACAGAGACATCAAAAACAACTCAGAACAAGATATGGTGATTTCATCTCTTCTTTAAAGCCCTCTTAGAGAACGCTTATCAACGTGCATGTGGTACATGGATCATTATCTCAGCTGGGACAGAAAGAGTGTCTTCCTCCAGTACTGACATCTTTCAAGAGCAAAGGACTCAAGGTACAGGTGAAGAGAGCTGGGTTCCCACATTATCTCTGCCATGAACTAAATGTATGATATTAGGCAACTCTTTTACCCTTTATGGCATAGTTTCTTCCCATTTCTATCACATAGTTACTTTTGAGGAGTGAACATATTGCTACTTTGAAGAATAAAAGAAACTGTACAGCACAACAATTTATATAAATTTCATCTTTTTACAGAAAAGTGCTGGTCACTAAAAGTCAAGGATTGGAAAACTAATCCAAGATTAATTGTCTATCCCCCTTCTTAACGATAATGGTTTGCCAATATGTAGCTCATCCACCCATATTTTCCTACATTGTTCCTTCATGTCTTTTTTTTTTCCAACAGTCTCTCAACTTCTGCAACTTAATGAACTTTATAGGCTTCATTCGTTTCTCTCTACCTGTATGCCATTTTCTGTCTTTTGCTTGCATGCTTCCTATGCTCCATCTGCTTGTAAAGTCCCAATAAAAGAGACTGTGTTCTCCACCTCTCACTTCCTAGAGCTCTAGAGTCTAGATTTTCACTTCAATACATTGTCCTGATTTCCATGTGCCTGAGGCATGCTCCTATATGCATCTGGCAGAGGTGTGGGTCTCCTCCTTTAGACTAGAAGTACCTCAAGATTGCTCACATATTAGTTCGTTTAACACATAGTTATCAAAAGCTTAACATATGGCAAAAATTGAGCTAAGTTCTGGGTATGTGGAAATGACTAAGTATGATCTTTGTCATCAAAAAGCCTACAATCTAGTTGAAAAGTCAGATAACAAATCATTTCAATTGAATGTGACAAGTGCTATCATGCAAGAATGAATGAAATGTGGAGACAACTAAGATGAGAGAGATACTCAGATAGAAAGATGGTAAGAACGACCTCAAGGGAGGCTTTAAAAACTGAACTTTTCCTCCACCCCACTGCAAATTCTTACTCATCACAGACACTTCGGAAAAATTCAGGAGACAGGAGAAATTTACCCATAATTACACCATGCAGAATCAAGAACTACTAACGTTTTTATGATTTCCATTCATCTTGTTCCCTATGCACGTTTCATACAGTTGAGGCAGTTGGTATATATTATATCCTGCTTTGTAACTTATTTTTCATTGAGTTACAAAATTTCATATGCATCAATTAAAAGTTGCATAATATATAATTTAAAAATAATATTGTATTCGTTTGTTTACAAATGTCATGTATTTAATTTATATATCTTTAGTCTTTTTTCTGTACATACATATTCACCTATACATGGGTATATATCTTTGTTTTCTTTACAATATTGGGGTCATATGACCTTTATTGTTTTGTAATGTTTCTTCCATTTAATAATATCATAGACACTTTTTGTGTATATTAAAATTTTATTGTAAAATATGGTATGGATTAAAAAGAGTGTCCAAAACAATGTACATTTAAAAAAAATAACACAACAAATTCCCACATACCCTCTAACCAGGCTAAAAAATAGAACAGCACTATAGACCTAGAAGGCTCAGATATGCTCCTTTCAAATACTTCAAATATATGCCAAATAGTCACTGTCACGAATTTTAGGTTAAAGCATTTCCATGTTTTTAAAGAAACAGATTTTCCCTAAACAATGTATCATTTAATCTTGCCTTCTTTTGAATATTAAATAAATATTAAATAACACATACACACAAACATATATAGATATATATTTGATTGCTCTGGTGCTTTTACTATTATTCAACATTACGGTTTTGAGATTCTTCCATGTTGATCTGTGAAAATGTTAGTCCCTTTAATGATTTTCAGCAGGGGTCAGGGCACTTTTTCTGTAAAGGATCAGTTAGTAAACATCAGCAGGCCAAACCGTCTCTGTTGCAACCGCTCAACTCCACTGTTAGAGTGCAAGAGCAATTTTACACAATAGATACACAGATGGGTGTGACGTGTTCCAGTAAAGCTTTTATTTACAAGAACAGCTGACCTGTGGGCTGTAGTTTACTGCACACCTACTTTATAATCAGGTCATTTGATGCTAATACTTGATTGTGAGAAAAACATTTTATTTATTTTAGTTTTTTTTCTATTATAAACAAAACTGCCATAAACTTCTTTCGTGTCTCTTTAGTTCTTCTGGGTTAAATATTTAATGGTGGAATCGCTGGTTTCCAGGACACATTCATTTTCAACTTTAGCAGGTAATGTCAACCTGTTTTCCAAAATGATTTTATCAATGTACTCTCCCTCCAGTAGGGAACCGGGGCTTCCATTGCTCTGTATTTGTGATAGTTTTGATTTTTTGAAGTCTGATGTGTGTGAAATGCTCTATGGTCTTAAGCTGTAGTCTCTGGTTTTATTTTTCACTGGCTCCTAAAGATGATAAGAATCTCTTCATTTGACAATTGTGCTTCCCCTTACATGAAATTTCTACTGTATTTTTTTAACCTGTCAGTATATTAAGCTGGTTTTTAAAAATTTTTAGCAACTCCAGATACTCTCGATACTAGCATTTTATGTAGTTCTTGTTGTAAAGATCTTTGTTTTTTTTGTAATTTTTTTTTGAAAAATAACGTATCATTATTTTCTTTTATATTTTCTATCTTTTACTACTGTAAGGTCTTAAAAAATTCTTACACATTATCTTCTAAACATTTCAAAGGGTGTTTCTTCCTAACGTTTTTGATATATTTGAAACTGGTTACTTACCAATCTCATAAGGATAACCAATATCCCAGGACCTTATTTGACTCCTCTGAGTTTTCCATCAATCTGCAATGCCAGTTCTGGTAAAGAGTTTCCATATTTCAGAACTCCCATTTTCTCCCACTGGCACCAAACCACATCTTCTTATTTACTTTGCCTTATAAGTAATAATATTTGAAGGGCAAATCCTCCCATGTTTTTCTTCTTCAAGGGTGTTTTGGCTTCTCTTGAATCATGGAACTCCCATATAAATTTTAGTATCAGCTGTCAGTCCAATAGCCAACCAACCCAAAACCCATTTGAGAGTCTGACTGAATTGCACTGAGTTCATCAAAGATTTATGAAATCATATTTTTTTAATTGTGATCTTCATAATCCTAGCTCCGTAATTCGTAAGCACAGTGTATTGCTCCATTTATTTCAATCTTCCTTAGTGTTCTTCACTAAGGTTTTGTCATTTTCTGGATAAAGGTCTTCATTGCTAGGTACTTTATATTGTTAAGCTATTATAAAAGACAGCCTCCTTAAATTCAATTTGCTATCAGTTTGTTGAAGTAAAGAAATTTGATGGATTTTTATGTATAAATTTTGCAGCAGAAAGCTTGTTAAACTCTCTTAATTTATCAGTACTTTCTTCTGGAATTTCTACATGCACAATCGCACCATCTATAAAGAATGTCTTCTTTCTCAATCCTTGTATCTTTAATTTCTTTTTCTTGCCTTCCTGGGCCGGCTAGAATATTCAATGTAATGTTGAAGATAAGTGGATAGAACAGACCACCCTTATCCTGTTGCTAATCTTAAAGCGAATCCTTCAGTATCTCACCCCTGAGTATGAGTTGGCTGTGGAACCGCTGTACACATGCTTTATCAGCTTAAAGAAAGTCTTTTATTTGTATTTTACTAAGAGTTCTTCTCATAAAGTAGACACTGAATTTTAAAAATGCTTTTTGGGCAGCTATTGAAATAATCATAGGACTTTCTTCCTTTAAACAGTGTATTTGAGGAAATATATAATTGGACTATTTTAATGTTAAACTTTGCATTCGGAAATAAAACCAGCTTGGTCAGGTACCCATTTTATATGCTGCTAGATTTGGTTTGATGACACTTTGGTTAAGAATTTTACATCTACATCTGTGAGTGAGATAGGCCGGTTAAACTGAGTGTCAAGAGAATTCCACCTTTGTAAAATGGAGTGAGGAGTATTTCCTTTTTCCATTACCTAAAATAGTTTGAATAATACTGAAATTAATTCATCCTTGAATGTTTTATAGCACTTATTGGTAAACTTCACTTGGCCTGGAGGTTTATTTGTAGATCTTTTCACTATTGTCTTTATTTCTTAAAATAGTTTTCAGGTTTCTACTTTTTGAATCAATATTGGTGGCTTTTTTTTTCTAGATGGATCCATTTCATTAAAGTTTAAAAATGTATTGAGATAAAGGTGTTCATGTTATTTTCATCTTTCTGTGTCTGAAACTCATGTAATTGTCCTTTTATTAATTTATAACAGAGAGTTACACTTGTTCTTCCTGGTCCATTTCACTAGCAGTTTACCTAAAGTTCATAGATTTTCCCTTTGTGGATCTTCTCCATTTTATTTCTTTTAAATATCATTAACATCGGCTTCGTCATTACTGGTTTTTTCCTACTTTATTTATGGTGTTTTTACAACTTAGGATGGATGTTCAACTCATTCATTTTCAGGCTTTTTTTTCTTAATAAGATGCATTTTATACTATAAACTTCCTTTCTAAATGTATTGCACAGGGTGATATGTGATTCTTTAATTATTAATTCTAAACATTTTCTAATTCCCATTATGAGTTCCTCTTTGAACCATAGGTTAGATTATCAATATTTCTCATTTTTCAAGGTATATATTTTTTTGGTGACAATTTCTAACTTAATCACACTGTGGTCTGAGAATGTGGTCTACATGCTAAAAATTTCAGCTTCAATAAATTTTTGAGACCAACTTCATGGGCCATGCATAGATGGCCATTTTTTTTTTTAAGTCACCCAAGTGTTCTTGAAAAGAATGCTTTATCTCAAACTTTCAAGTAACGTTCCTCAAATTTTCTGTACCTTTACTTCCAGTTCTAGGACCTAGTGTGCCACGTCCCTGGGGAAGGCAGTTGATTCAGAAGCACTGAACTGGGTCTTGGCGATACTGAATCTTTGCCTTGGTGAGCCTTTGTGTTCAGGATGGGATGGTCTCTGTTGCCAAAGGATGGTGGGGATCTTTGCTTTATCTTTCAGATCTGAGACCCCCAATGAAGACAGCCAACCACACAGCAGTAAGAGAGTTTGTTTTCCAAGCTTTCTCCAACTTCCAAGAACATCAACTCATACTCTTTGTAGTGTTTCTCACCCTGTACACCCTAACTCTGGCTGGCAATGTCATCATTGTGGCTGTTATCCACGTTGACCAACACCTCCACACCCCAATGTACTTCTTTCTAAGTGTTCTCTCCACATCAGAGACTTTCTACTCCCTGGTCATTATCCCACGCATGCTTTGCAGCCTTGCAGGCCTAAGCCAGTCCATCTCCGTGGAGGGCTGTGGGGCTCAGCTCTTTTTCTTCCTCGGCTTCGCCATCACCAACTGCTTCCTGCTAGCAGTCATGGGGTATGACCGCTACGTGGCCATCTGCAACCCACTTCGGTACTCAGTCACTATGAGTTGGAGGGTCTGTACCATGCTGGCCTCCTCAGTCTGTACCACAGGGTTCTCACTCTCACTGGTTCAGGCCCTGGCCATCTTCAGACTGCCCTTTTGCAAGTCACTTATTAAGCATTTCTTCTGTGATGTTCAACCTGTGCTGGACCTGGCCTGTGCTACCCCAGTCAT
The DNA here is from genome assembly GCF_030020395.1 of Manis pentadactyla. Classification (NCBI taxonomy): domain Eukaryota; kingdom Metazoa; phylum Chordata; class Mammalia; order Pholidota; family Manidae; genus Manis; species Manis pentadactyla. The sequence goes on along the minus strand of NC_080037.1, from coordinate 8,129,665 downwards.
CAATGACATTTTGACCTTAATTATCAGCCTGTTGGCCATCATAGCACCTGCCACCTTCCTCTTCACCTCCTACGTCCTCATCATCTCCACCATCCTCAGGATCACCTCGGCTGAGGGCCGGAAGAAGGCCTTTGCCACCTGCGCCTCCCACCTCACGGTGGTCATTGTCCACTACGGCTGCGCCTCCATTGCCTACCTCAAGCCCAGGTCAGAGAACTCCCGGGATCAGGACCAGCTGATCTCAGTGACCTACACTGTCATCACCCCCCTACTGAACCCTGTGGTGTACACCCTGAGGAACAAAGATGTCCAGCATGCTCTACAAAGAGTGGTAGGTAGGAAATCCCTTCCCTAAGATAAAAATCTCTGCCCATATTGGCATGCATGTCTTTCAGATGGAAGCATATAGGTAAAATTACAGGGCCAGGGCTTCAAGTGCCTGGTGAAGTCTCATACATCACCGCCAGGTCCAGGGCAAAAGTAGAGCTGGGGCCAGCCTCTACTAATTGAGTCTCACTTCCTCAACCTCTATTAACATAATAGAAACATAGGTCACTCTGCATACCTGTAAACAGACACCCATTGGCCCTATTCCAGGAGATAATTACAAGGTCAGAGTGTGATCTCGTGTTCATCTCAAGCTTAAATTTAAAGTGACCAGTCCACTTTGCTGAAGTATAAACCACATTAAAATCACCACTCAACTGACTCTTCTTTTAACCCGTGTGAACAGAGCACACATGACTTGGTCTGATCCTTCGCGGCTTCTGGCTGAAGGTAAGAAGTCCTTGCAGGACTGAAAGAAATGTCTCCCTCATGGGCAGGACGAACAGGCTCAGAGGAACAGATGGACAGACAGCTCAGGGCAGAATGAACACTATGAAATTGGCTAAGACGAAACACAAAACAGCAGCAGATCCAAACTGGAGCTTCCAGTGACAGGAGAGTAAGAGAAGGTGGGAGGGCCAGGGGAGGGTCAGTAGGAGCAAAAAGAACTTAGGAAAGGTCCTTGAGACGGGAGCCTCTCTTGCCCTTTGTAAGCCCAGCCACAAAGACAAGGAAAGATAATTAAATGGGAGTATGAGAAAGAGTCGACATAACACCTTTCTGATAAATTGGGTCATTTCATTACTCCTGAAAAGCTGCAAGAAGTCAACAGTAAAGGATTTTGACATGAAAACTTTACTAAAACTAAAGTGACTGAGTTAAAAATGGATTAAAGACTATTTGCTGTTCCTCACTTCAAAAATATTAAAAAAGACTTTATAATAGGGGGAGTCTAGTAACCATAATATAGCTCATATAATTGTACATTAATGATAGCAAAATAAAAAAAATTAAAAAATCAGGGTGAACCTTAGAGTCTATTTGGGAGACAAAATAGATGCTGATTAAAACTATAATGATTAATAGAATCACTGAGCAAATAAAACTTATTATACTGAGCTATTTATAAAAAGGCACACAAGAAATGCATGAGCACACAGTATTCTCATTGTAGAGTATTTCTGAAACACAGGAATACCAAATAAAATGTGTAAACTGTGAATTTTATAGGCTACTGTATGCAGGCACATAAAAATCTAACTTTTAAAAAAGTTCTGCTCTTCGATCTATTTTGTAATTCTGAGCTCCCAATCTGAATGATGGAGAAAAAGCCATCTGTTCTTTTTCATGTAAGCAGACAATTTAGTGGTTAAGTCATTTTATGAGTAAAGACTATGCAATTCAAGGTCCTGCTTCTCCCCTTCTTCCCCATTATCCTTGGGGTAAATCAAGTTCTGGTCAAGGCTTCCAGTTTCTGTAGCAAGGAGGGAGAGGCACACGATCCTTGGCCACTCTGACCAGCTCCCATTGGATTCTATGGGATCAGCCTCGGTGGCACCCACTGTGATGACCCTGGTCTTGCCATGTTCTTCAGTCAGTGTGACCTCCTCTTCCTTGTGACTAGTCTAGGGCCACTGGCCCTCTCTCAGACACTTCCTGAGGTCACGCGGGCATTCAGGTGCACACTTGACACTGAAGTGGGGAGTGACTAGGCCTCAGTGAGGACTCACAAAGGGATCCCCCGGAAGCATCACTCACCTGTGTCCGCCCCACCAGGACTCAGGCTTTCTCTGAAAGGTTCCTCTGGGAGGTGAAGGGCACACCCTTTCTGCAGTTATCAGATCCCTTCTCCTCCTTGCCTTCAGCAGGGTTTAGCCAGTAAAGCGTGAGCCTGGGCCTCCCCTAATACCCAGCTAACCCTAGAGTTGTCTTCACAAAGCAGGATGCCTTCCTTTCAACAGAAGAACCTGAATTTTTCCTAACTCCAAAGTTATTTATTTATTTATACATTCAACACACAAAGTCTTTTAGTACTTAGACTTTTGATATTCAAAATTGTTCTTTAGAAAGTGAAAGAGGCTTTCCTCTCGAGGAAAGTTTGCTAAAGTTAAAACCTGTTTCAGTTCTTAAGACAAATATTTTAGTGATGAGTTAAGAAAAGTCCCTTTGAAATTCAAGTGACTTCTTTTTTTTCTGGATTCTTTGGGTTTACCCTTCTGAGGGGCAAGTAGTGAAGGTGCTTTGAAACAATGTGGATGGTGGAAACAATGTAGAATTTTTATTCTGTTGCATTTATATATTTATTCCATGTGTCAACATCAATTATAAGATTTTTTTATGTTTTATAATTGACTAGAGCTAGTTATCTGACATTATTCTTCAGAATTTTTTTTGGGGGGGGCACATTTTGTTTAAATTTTCATATAATTTTAGCAGTTGCTTCTTTTAATCCCCCTCACACCCCAACAAAGATCACATACTCAACACAGTTGCACACATACAAGCAAATCAACCTCTTGTATTATTTTATTGGAATCTATTGCACTTATAAAGTAATTTGTGGGAAATTGTATCTTAAAGATCTTGAGTCTCCCAATTCAAAAAAGTATTATTTTCCATTGGCTCAAGTCTCCTTTTCAATCAGACACTTTTACATTTTTCAATAATTTTTTTTCCTAAACGTTTTGTTTTACTTTCAAGCCCATGATCCATTTTGAGTTTTGTATAAGGTGTGAGGTCAGGGTTTAATTTTTGTTTATAGCTATCCAATTACTCCAGCCGTTTTTCCTAAAGGTGATCTCCTCCATTGAACTGAATTTGTATGTCTGTCAAAACTCAGTTGAGCACACTTCTGTGGATCAATTGCTGGGTTTTCGATTTTGTTCCAGTGATCTGTATGTCTACTGCTCCACCAGTACTACAATGTCCTGATCAATACAGCTGTATAATAAGCCTTAATATCAGCTAGAGTGATTCCTCTCACTTTATTCTTTGTTAAGATTGTTTTAGTCATTCTATGGCCTACGTGTTTCCACACCAGTTTTAGAATAACCTTGTCTATGTCTACAAAAAACCTTGTTGGCATTTTATAGGAATTGCATTAAATCTATTTAGATCAATGTAAGGAGAACTGATACCTTTACTATGTGGAGTCTTCCAATCCATTGATTGCAAGTGATAAGGAAAATATTCAACCCAGCCATCAAGGTCAGCAAACCGCTTTTCCCTCCGGCTGGCAAAGCCCTCCCAGCTCCCCCCTTCCCTCCTCCGGGCTCTTTTGCCCTGCGCATGCCAAAATGCCACATAGCAAAATAATATAAATTGCTCCCCTTGCTTGTGCTCAGGGCTCAGACCTTTGGAGATTTACTCTCCTCTGAGCCTGCCGGTGTAAAATAAAACCTCAACCCTCCAAGGCCTCCTAGTGCTGCTTGATTCTTCTGTCAGTGATCCAGAGCAGGTTTTCCAGTTTTTCTGTAACAGAAGCACAACGTGTCTCTCCATTTATTTGTCTTGATTTCTTTTATCATTTTGTAATTTTCAGCATACAAGTCTCCACGTTTTAAGTGTATACCTAAGAATTTCATTTTCTTTGGAGAAACTGTAAATGATATTGTGCTCCTGGTTTCCTCATGTTCAGTGTTAGGACAAAGAAATGTGATTGATTTTTACGTGTTAATACTGCATGTTGTGACCTCACTAGCTCTAGGATGTTTTTGTAGATACTTGGGTCTTTCTACATAGACAATTATGTCATTTGCATAAATAGGAACAGTTTTCTTTCTTACTTTCTGATATGCCTTTTATTTCCTTATCTTGTCTTATTGGAGTGACTAGGATGTCCATTACCATATTAATTAAGAGAGGTAAGAGCACACGTCCTTGCCTTGTTCCTGATCTTAGTGGCGAAGCATTCAGCCTTTCCCCATTAAGTATGATGCTATGGACAGGTCTTTTGGATATGATCTTTATTTGAATATGGTCTTTACCAAATTTATCAAATTCCTCTCTATTCTTAACTTGCTAAGAATGTTTGTCATGCACAGATGCTGGATTTTGTCAAATGTTTCTGTGTCAGTTAATAAAATTACATGATTTTTCTTCTTTAGCCTATGAAGATGATGGATACCATTGCTTTATTTGTGACTATTGATCCAGGATTGCATTCCTGGAATAAATCCAATCTGGTCGTGAAGTGTGATCCTTTTCATACATTGCTGGATTCGATTTTCTATTATTTTGTTAAGGAATTTTGCATCTAAGTTCATGAGGGATACTGATCTGCATTTTTATTTGTAGAGTCTTCATATGGTTTTGGTAACAGGATAATACAGGCCTCACAAATTATCAGCTCAGAGTGATTTGATAATTAACAGTTCTCTTTTGTTTCCTGGAAGACATTATGCAAACCTGATATTAATTTTTCTTTCAATGCCCCGTAGAATTCTCCAGTGAAACAGTCTGGACCTGGAAGTTCCTCTGTCAAGAGTTTTAAAATTATTAATCCAATTTCTTAATAGTTATAGGAGTACTAAGATTGTTGTCTATCTAATAGTTACAGGATTACTCAGATTACCTGGTTAAGTTTTGGTACTTTGAGTTTTTTGAAGATGTGATCTATTTATTTCAAGTTGGTGAATTTATAAACATACAGTTGCTTGAATATTTCCTTATTATCCTTTTAATAGCTGCAGAATCTGTAATGATAGCCCCTATTTCATCCTGATATTGGTGATTTATGTCTTTTAAAATTTTTGTTCGTTTAGATACTTCTCAATTTATTGATTTTTTTCAAAGGACTGTTTTGTTATATTGATTTTCTCTATTATTCTCCTATTTTTTATTTCATTGACTTTTGCTCTTTTCTTTGTTATTTCTTTCTGCTTGTTTTAGCTTTCTTTTGCTCTTCTTTCCTAGTTTCTCCTGGTAGCAACTTAGATTACTGATTTCTTTCCTCCTTTATGATGTAAGCATTTAGTGCCATAAATCCTCGTCAGCACTGTTTTAGTTGCATTCACATATATCATACATTCATTTTCATTATTTTCTATGTATTCACTTTATTTGAAAATTTGTCTTTGACCCATGGGTTTGTTAGTAGCTCACTGCTTTTCACATTTTTAGAGTTTTCCTATTGTCCTTCTGCTATGACTTTTAGCTTGCATCCCTGATATTTTGTCTGTTAGGAGACTGGATTCTATTTAAATCTTCTATTTTAGCAGGCAGTGCCCAGTGTAAAGTTAGCATACAGGGCCTAGGCCACTTCTGTGGGCTGTTTCCAGTGCCTGTTTAAATCTCAGGGCACTTTCTGTTATTTGAGTGTGCTGAGTTCATCTGAAGCTGTTGGAACTACCACTAGTCTCTGTTGGTGCTGCCTGAGGGGTAGAAAGGGTGTGTCCATGCAGGGCCTGATGCAGAGAAGGGTCTCAGCCTGTGGGCCGGCAGATTCCCTGGCCAGGTGCTGGTTAGGGTCATATACTCTGTGGGCGGGGCTACAATGCTTTTCTGACCAGTACTACACCCCCCACCCACTGTGTCTCTGGGTGGTGGAGAGGGAAAGGGGATTATCAATTCCACAGAGTCAAAGAGGCTTCCAGAACCTGGGTTTATTGTTGAGATCTGTACAAGTATTTCTGTTGGAGGAAAATCTCTGGCCTGCAGGGACAAAGCGACTTCCAGGGCCAGGCTGCTTGATGTATCTTCCCTGCTGCCCCTGTGGGTATCTCTCAGAGGGAGGGTGGTCACATGCCCTGCAGGGAGGGAGAACAATTTCCCTGACCATGTTAGCAAGGTCCCCTGATGGAGTCTCCTTGCTGGTGGTGCTGGGCTCACCTGGTGCTGTGGGTAAGACTTCTGTTTATTCCAGGATAGGAAGTAACCTACTTGGGCTGTCTTCTGTTGCTAGGTTGGGTGTCTGGGTGGCCTTATGGTGAGATGGCAAAAGTTAAGATTTCCTGCCACTGTGCTGTTCCTCCAGTTCTGGAGTCTAAAATAGGTTTGCCTTCCACCTGCCATTTCTCAGAGTTCTCCTTTGTTTGCTTCTTGGGTTATTTCCAGGGGTTATGGTTGTACTTAAGGAGGAGTGGTAGGGAGAAGTTTGTATCATGATTCATTTTTCTGTAATTTTTGCACAAGTCTTCATTCTTTGACATTGCTTGTAATTTTGCAATTAGAAATGTCTTTTTTCATTATATTTTTAATTGGCTCTTATGTCTATGTAGCTAGAATAATGACAAATTTGAACCCAGACCTGTTATGGAATCATTTTAATGCTGTAATAATTTTTAAGTAGATTCTTACAGTTTTTCCAGGTATATTATACCACCTGGAAATGATTATAAATCTACCTTTTCTTTTTCAGTTTTTATCCCTTTTAATTCTTTCTCTTGATTTAATTGTGTTGGTCAATATATGCAGAAAAAGGTAAGCAGTAAAGGGTATAGTAATCATTTTGTGTTGGTATTTTATTTAATGGGAGTATTTCTCATTTCCCTCTTTAAAGCATGATGACAGATTTTTAGTTGAGATACACACATTTTTATAATGTTAAGGAGTTATTCATCTTGGGTATTTTAAATGAAGAATGGATGTTACATTTTATCACATATCCTTTTCAGCATATGGAGAGAAAGGCATATACTTTTCCTTGCTTTATCTATTTATATGGTGAAATTTATTAACAGATTAAGAACATTCAGAGCCTTCTTTGTATAACTGGAATAACAGCTGATGTATAATGAACACTTACTTACTACATTTTTCTAAAAATGTATGTTAATTAACTCATTTTGTTAGGGGAGCATTCTTTATTTTCCTCTGTTCTTGACCCCGAGGAAGCTAAGAACTGAAGGGCAGAGAAAGAGTAGTGAAGCAGAGCAACAGTCTTGTGCAAAGTTACTTAATTGAAGAGACAAAGTACAAACGACCCCAGGGAGGACATGTGAGGTTGGGGCGCAGTTGGTTCGGAGATGCAGGGAAGTCAGAGGACAAAGTGAAGAAGGAATTTATTAAAGCGAGAGCGTCAGGGAATGACAGATCAGAATAATAAAGGAAGTTCATTGAACTGCTACTCAGCATGCGGCACATCCCCTGCTAACTCCTTAAGCCAGTGTCACCTGGCATCCAGTGTCTGCTTGGATCTGCACAGCGTGAGAACTGAGTCCCTACCACCCCAGGATTAGGGGGAGCCACAGAGCACTGGATGGAGTGAGATTAGGTTCTGCGAACTTCCTAGAGACAAAGAAAGGAGACTTTCAGGCAGACCACTAAAGAGCATGACCATGAGCTGCAGTTCCAACCTGGTTGCCCAGGCGACGGTAATTTGCAAGCCCAGGTCTGAGCTCTCAGCAACCTCTCCTTACTTATCCGAAATAGGACACAGGGAGTGAAGGTTTGAGCTTAAATCTGCAGAATGAGAATGACAAAGAACGGTAACAAAGAATTTAGCATTGGAAAAGCATACAGAGAAAACGTTAAGTTGAGCAGTGAGAAGTTTATTTCAAGCAAAAAGGTGCACACTTGGAGAAAGGGGAGTGTGGGCTACTTCAGAGAAGAGATGCGGAAAGACTGGGAAAAGCCTACACACTTAGAAAGTGTGGGTGACCTCAGAAAGAGGAGCACCTAAGGGTTTAGGTTCTGGGGTTTTATAGAAGCAACACTTAAAGGGGAGTGTGGACTTGTTAAGCGGCCCCAGAATGTTCATCTTTGATAAGACATCAAGTTTCTTCTTTTCACTTAACACAAGAAATGTACGGCTCTGATTTCTTCCCAGGATAGCAGTTTCTGTCAGGAAACCTACCAATCCAGACTGTCTGCCCTCCAAAGTGGGCGAAGTTATCATCTGTTTGATTAAAATGCAATCTTAGCTCTAAGATAGAATTCTTCTTGAATAAGCTGGGCTTTTTAGCAGGTGCTAATTGATACAATGAAAACATAGGTTATGCTGAGATACTCTTCTTTATCTGGGGGAGTATTCAACATTCCAACTCAAGTTGCTCCTGGCCTTCTGAGCTTTCTATTTTTTACTGGTTAACTCTTTGAGTCCCTCCTAATGGGCATTACTGGCCTTATTCTCTTTCCACGCTGCTCATATCTATTTTCCTAACAATTTCATATTAAAAATCCTAAGATTTCGATACTACTCTCCACTTGAATACTGTTGTTATGTACAGTTTACAGAAAGGGATACTGAGGCACCTAGAAGTTAAATAGCAGGCCTAAGACCATATAGTTTAAGAGTTCTGGATTCAAGATTTTTCTTCTTGGTTACATGCAATACTACATTACATTTTGCCATGATATACTATTTTTTAGTCTACTGCTAGTTTCTCTTTACTTAATGAAATCTATTTGCATTTTGTATGTGTGTGTGTACACATACATGTGTGTGCATTAATCAGATTTTTTCAATGCTGTACACTTCGTAAAATAATTTTAAGGGTTTTCTTTTTTCCTAGGACTGGTACCTTTAAAATACCATTGGAATAATTTATTACTTAAAGATTTGGTAGAATGATCCTCTGACTTTGTGTATCACTTTACAGCCTGGAATTATCTGAAGCTGAGACTTTTATTGTGGAGGGGTAGCTCTTTGATAACTTTCTCTATGACTTCTTCTAAAGAAAAGGTCACTTTAGATTGGTTCTTGTTGCTTTACGCTGATTATTCAGGGGAAATTCCAAATTTCTAATTCCAGCTGTGATATTTTCTTGATCCAGGCTTGTCTTTACTAGCTATATACTTTTGACATTTCCATCTAGATGTCTAGGATCACCCCAAATAAAACACATGAAAAAAAATCAATATACATTGCTCCAACTAGTCCATGGTACCTTCTCTACCCAGCTGTTCAATGTGAAAGCCAGTGAGTCTGTCCAATCCTCTCTTTTCCTCACAACACCCTGCCCCCTACGACTGACTCTGTCAGCACATTTGTATGTAAAATTGGATAAAAGACATACATACTACTAGGAAAACAGAGTACAGCAAACTAAGGTTACATGGAGAAAACCTTCAAGTAGAGATGTGGTAAATTGCACACAATGTCCCAAACTCTCACTAAGCTGTGCGTCGTAGATGGGCAGTACCTTAGGAGTGGTGTATTTATAAAAGAAGAGGAACAGGGACCATCTATGTGATCATGCAATAGAAGCTTCCTAGTTGAAAGAGCCTTGTGCTTTTTTTAAAAGGGAACATCAAGAGCTCAGCAGCTGGTGTCGGCCTGTTCTTCCCCTGGGGCACCGTGGATCTGCTGTTCAGCTCTCTGCCAAACTACTGCAAGGGGAGAGAAAATGAATATAGGAGGCCATTTAGACTGGTGTCTCCTGACAAGGTTCGTCGGCTCTACCTACAAAAGAGAATGTGAATTTATCCATTTCCTTCCTTCCCAACTGCAACTACTTTTATCCAGAAACAATCTTCTCCATCTACTCTCCTTTTTGATTCTGGTTCTTTTCCAATTCTTTACATAACAGCAAAGTTACATATGAAAAATGAACATCAGATCAGCCCCTTCTCCTAATTAAAACTATCCAATGAATTCCCATTGCACTTGGGAGAAAATCCACTTTCCTCATGATGGCCTGAAAGGCCTGTGCATGCCACTGCGTGCCACCAAGAATGACCTCATCTCTCACAGCTAAATGCTGACCTACTTCCAGGGACGACTCACTTAAATCCCTGTTTTAGAAGCAATGGAATGTTCTATTGGTAAGTGATACGTGTTTGCAGAAAAACAAAGCACAGGTCAAAAGGATGGTCTTCCCTGGCAGCAGGCAAAGTAGCTCCTTTAGGTGGGGTGGTCAGGGAAGGCTTTTCTGAGGAGGTGATGTCTGAGCAGGAGAGTGGACGAAGCGAAGGTATGAGTGTGCCACACGAGAACCTGGGGGAAGAGTGCCCCAGGCTGAGGTGAGAGCAAGGGAAAGGCCCTGTGAGGGGGAGGGGTCACCTCAGCATGTGTGAGGCACAACAACCCAGCAAGTGTGGCCGGACATAATAACCAAGGCAGTAAGGGGAAGATTCCAACTGTGCTCTGATAAGCTAAGGTAAGGATCTTGAACTTCATTCTAAGAGGGATGGAAAGTCATTGTACGGGTATCTGAGCAAGGGGATTAACTTGATTTGACTAGTGCACTGAAATCTTCACTCTGTTGCTACTGTATGGAAAATCAACCCCCAGCGCCGAAGGGGAAGTAGGGAGAGAGGGCAGTCAGGACCGTGTTGCTGGGATCCGCATCCAGGTGATGGTAGCTCAGAACAGGGCCCGCCTCTGAGTGAGGAGGTGACCGGTTCAGCTGAGGACATCTTCTGTATGACATGCCAAGTAGAGATCAAAGTAGAGACAACTGGCTGATTGTTGGACTGACAACTTTAGAGTTTGGGAAGAAGTGTGGATTGGAGATTTAACTTTGGAAACTGTTTAAAGCCAAAAGAGGAAGAGATCACTAGGTTTTAAGTGGAAATACAGAAGTGGTCTGTGGCTGAAATTTGAGGTATGCCAGCATCAAGAAATTGAAGAAAAGAGTCAAGAAAAAGGATACTAGGGGGGAAAAAACTGTGAATGAAAATTATAAAAATGATTTAAAAAGTCTGTCCTAGGAGCCTTGTGAAAAAAGGTTACTGAGAAAGAAATTAATCATTTGCATCAAATACTGCTGATGTAAGTGGATGGGTAAATGTGGCGGTGGGTATATGTCCTTAATCTCTTCTAATTGCTTTCAATTCTTAACAAAAGAGCAAACAAAATCATGTGCTACAAATATGGATTGAGGAAGAACTTCTGGAAACCGGAGGGTAGAAGACAATGTGTGCGAGATGCACAAGAGGGACAGAGAGCAGACGGTAGGCAGGAAGCACAGCAAGGCTGCCCAGCAAGAGCAAGACCCACTTACTGTTAAGTGTCATGAATTTCAGGTAAGGCCATGAGGGGTTGTGGTCACCAATTCCAATTTGTGTGGGGATGTTTTCACCCTGTAGGACCAACCAATTCTCTGACACCAGCTGGGTGTCCTACAATCCAACTTAGTTCTGGCAGTATTTACCCAGAGATTAGCATCAGATCACACAGGTTAAGGGCTTAGTCCTGCAAGACTGCCTTCCAACAATTTCAGATGCCAGTTGCAAGCCCAGGTCATCACCTATACTTCTGACTGACAGGCTATAAATCAGAGGTTCCCATGACCCCCTCCTTGGGTTCCATTAATTTGCTATAATGGTTCACAGAACTCAGAAAACCCATTCACTCACTAAATTACAAATTTATTACAATGCCTATTAAAGGATGCAAATCAGTAGCTAGATGAAGAGACACATACGTCAAGATTCCAAACAAAGGAGCTTCTGTCATGAGTTTGGGGCTCAGCATGACAGCATGCAGATTATGTTCTGGTTCCCCAACCTGGAAGCTATCTGAACCCCATTCTTTTGGGTTTTTATGGAGGCTTCACTACATAGGCACACTGGGGATTGGTTCAACCTCTAGCCCTCTTCTCTTCCCCGGAGGTCAGAGGGCTGGGAAAATTCTAGCCCTTTAACCACATGGTTCTCCAGCCACCAGCCTCCATCCTTAGGTGTTTTCCAATTGTCATCTCATTAACATAAACTCAGTTACATTGAAAGGGGGTTGTTATAAATAAATAACAAGATACTCATTTCACCCTGAAGGTTCTGAAGCCGAATACAAGAGAACAAATATTATAACAAAAGATGCTCCCATCGCTCTTATCACTCAGGAAATTCCAAGGGTTGGGAGCTGTGAGCCAGGAGGCCTGGAGGAGGACATATACATACGAGAAATGTCTGGTCATCTGAATGACCGAACGTACACTTCTTTTAAATCACAACATTGCAACCAATCATCATATCATGTGTTTCTCACCAGTGAAGTTCAGCTTCATCTGTGCTCCATGCAAGAGAAAAATTTGATTTAACCAAGGCTGGTATTATGCTAGGTAGGACGGTGACAGGTAAATTAGAAGTAAAACGCAGGGCAATAACTAAAATAATAGTCTGTGGAGTCCTAACATTTCAGTATGAGATCCTGAAAATGAGAGAAACAAACAGAATGTGGGACTTTACAAATTGAGAAATTATTTGGGTTACTGAGGGTTCCAGCAAGAATGAGCTGGAATGATAAGTGATAAAAAAAAATAATAGCTCTTTAGAAAATAAAACAGAAGATACCCCGTTTCTAAATGAAACAACAGATCAAATACATGAGCCTAGGAAATGAGCATTTTCTATATGAAGAATAATTTTAGAACTCTACTGAAACTCATAAAAGAAGACAAACATTTCCTTTTAAATTTACTTTGGGTAGAAAGCATCAATGTTGTGAAGACTAAAGATGTTTATTCTCCTTAAACTTCTATGAACAGAATGAGAAGTTAATAAAAATAGCATTACTTGTTAAATGTGAGAGCAACTAGGAAAATTCCAAAGGAGAATAATCGGGAGTCAGGCACATGTAACATTGGGCAGCATACTGTAGAAAACAACATGAGATGTTTTAATTATTCAATATGTGGTGTTGAGACAATGGCCTAGTTATTGGGAATAAGAAAAGGTACATCCTGTTTGATTTTAGGAAGTATATCTAACTTTGTTTCTTACAACCAGTTAAATTCCAAATGAATCATGTATCAAAACATAAGAAGTATAGATGAAAACACAGGTACTCTTTAAAAATAATCTTGGAGTTAGGAAGACCCCAATACACATGTAAATATAATACTAATAAAATTTCAAACCTATAAACTCAGAAAAAAATGATTAAAGAAAAATATTTGTAACATGTGTAATAAAAGGCTTCTTTTCTTATTAGAGAACTTGCGAGAAAATGACAATAGGAGAAATAAAAATAAAGGTGAGTGGAGCTCTTGAGTGATGAGTTCCCAAATATTTATTTTACTGTTAACACTTCACAATTTACCTATTTTAAACATAGTGTTTTGCAACTATAAAGCATTACATTAAAAATGATTTTAAAAACAAAACACTTTTAAATAAAGATCACAGCATAAGGTCACAAAACCCTGCAGGCTCACTGGAACTGATGGCTTCAGAACCTTCTTGTCAGCTTAGCCAGGTTCTTAATTTCAAAATTGCTCAGAATTTTTGTTTGCCTTTTATGGTTATCATCTAGTGTACTAAATGTATACTTCTTTTATTTCGAGCTCACAATGTCATCTCAAGATTAGCAGATCTAGATTCTCTAGATTCACACATCCCCTTCTATTTTCCAAGAATCCCTGGAACTTAAGCATTTCAAAAAGAGTCGTCTGGGTTACATGAACACCTAGCTAGGGAGAATGAAGATTTTGGTTAGTCTAATTTTGATTTTGTTTCTTGTTTTGATTTGAGGACAGCTAGCCCAAACTGTACTTTAGAAGATACTGGTCATCTGCTAATTTGGGTGGCAGACTGTTTTTTCAAAAAAATGGACGTAACAGCTCCCATCCACATGCTCTTGCAGGGCACCACCCCTGCCCCCCTGTAAGAGGTGAAGTTTGTGCCCCCTCCTAGAGGCTGGGTGGGCCTTTGTGACTGCCTGGGCCAAATCAGGGTAGTGGAAATGATGTCGTGTGGCTTCTAAGACTAGGTCACCAAGGACTGTGCAGCTGGCCAGGCCCTCTGGTGGGTGCCTGCTCATGGAGTCCAGAGCCCAGGCTGTGAGGAAGCCGAGGCCACACCGAGAAACTTTGTGCTGCTGTTTTAGTCGACAGTCAGTATCAAGGGGCTGGCATGTGAATAAGCAAACCCCAGCCACCTCGTGACCACAACTACATGAGACCCCATGTGAGAACAGAGGTGAATGAAAAAGGGCTGCCATTGCTTTATGTCACTAAGCTCGGGGTAGTTTGTTACACCACAGACTGGAACATCCAAGTTTCAGTACCAGCTACTTTGGATGTGGACAACGTGCAGGTGGACAAGCCTACCGAGGCCATGCCAGCCTGAGGCAAAGGCACGCCCTCCCAGGAGCACAGCACTTCCCGGAGCTCAGCCCTTTCAGGCATTTGCACAGCCATACATACCGTGAAAAACCTGCTGACCAGGACTCAGGCTGCTAGGCCATCAACCCCCTAACAGACCCCTAACCACTACCCTCCTTCCTTTCCTGATTATTCATAAACCTAGTATTCTGCTAGATTTCCTTTCTCACCTTGCATAAACAAAAGGACACCTCCTGTAATGGAAAATAAGGTTGTTAGTGCCTCCTCCTCCAGTGTGGCCTCCTAGTTGTAGACAGAGAGCTCGGAGAGTCACAGTCCTGTTCTCCCTGCCCTGACTGTGTTGACAGAGCTACCCTGCTTATCTCTGGTTAAAGAGGCTTCGTATCTGCTTCCCATTTGTGCCCCAGTGCTGATTTGTGTTTCCAGTGACAGGGTGACAATTTGGCTCTTTCCTCACTAGCACACAGAAAGGAAAACATAAGCTTAAGTAGCAGGATGACACAAAAATGGGGTCTGTTCACTCATACTTTGGCCCCCAAAACACTAAAGGCTGTAATGCATATGGAGATAGTCTTCAGCAGCAAACAACAGGGCAAAAGTTAAGATGCTAACTTTTATCGATGATCATTTTTTTAAAAATGCTTGAGTTTCCTAGGAAACTCTACTTTGGCTTGCATTTCCTCTTCTTATATCGCCAAAATCGATAGGGACAAAAGCAAATGTTATTAACATTTTTATATTTGCTAAACATTTTTCATTTTATGATACTTAATGTGATGAAGTGCTAATTATCACTACATGGGCAACCATGTTACAATATACAAAGGTATCAAATTAACATGTGGTTCACCTTAAATGTACACAAAGTTATATGTCAAATGTATTTTAATTTAAAAAAAAGGATTTTCTAAATTTACAAGTTACCACAAATTCAGTCGAGAAGGAAGAGGGAATAAAGAAAAAAAAAAAAAAGGAACAAGTACAGGGACACTTTTCAGGTTTAGCAAGATATGAAAGTAGGCACTTCATTTTTTTGCCAAGTGTGGAAAAACTATCTGGGAGAATGGTGGGGATCTGGGGAGGTGACGGATAAGAGTACATATAAAAGAAAACATAATGAGAATAAGATACTCTTAGGGAAAGAACAAGTGCCAGCGTTGGGGCAGGGACAGAGTTTGGGGGTAAGGCCAGACGGGGCTCCCAGGGCATTTAACCGTTTGCCTGATGGACCCTGAGCATGCGACCTTTGCTCAGATTTATTTGGACACCACAGGGGTCTCCTAGCTTTCCAGAGAAGCCTGTAGTGGCTGCCTTTGTGTCTACTACGCAGTGGTCTCTTGTTTCTGAATCCCACAGGACAGAACTAGAACCAGATTTGACTTCTTTGGTTCTGAAGGAGGAGTAGGGGGGCCGAGGAGAAGAAGGAGAGGCAGGCGGAAGGGGAGGAAGCAAAGGTAAAGGAAAACTGCTCCTAAAACTGGGTGGGGTTCTTGACTGCAAGCAAAGCTGTGCACTGCCTGGAAACCAAGACAGTGGCTCTTTGCTAGAGCGCCCTTGGGCTTTGTAACCATGGTTTTCCAAGGCCCAAAATGTATAAAAACAGAATATTCAAAAAATAAATAAAACCTGACAATAAGCTACTGCCATTTCTACTTGCAGTGGAAAATGCTGCAAGAGTCTCAAAGCAGAAGTCTGTGTAATCAGGTGAACGCGCCCTACACATAATGAGGTCCCCTGCCACTGGTGTCGGCTTCCTCCCCGCTCAGGGCGACTCCCAAAGGTACCAGGGAATGGCACCCGGAAACCTCATGAGGTGGCCCTCAGAGAGCCTTTCTTGGGCATCAAAATCTCCCCCTTCAGCTGGAGGGAATATCTAGTATCCAAGGAGCCCCTGAAACTTTCCTTCTACCTACATTCCTGGACTGGTCCTAGGACAGTCGGAAAGGCACATTCAGGTGACTTTAGTTAGTGACCGGTTTGGTGAATACTTGTGACCGATGGGCCACATCTCTGACCTCTACCTCCACTTCTCCAATGCGCCACAGATTTGCAGGAAGGAAAGTAAGTGAGATTTGGAAAAAAGACTTCTGTGATTTACCGAGGGTGCCATATGAGGAATAAAATACATATATATGGGTTTTAATTGTTAAAGATTCAAATTCCATTAACCTGGAAAGGATCCTGGTGTCTATGAATATTTGTCTTTCTTTTCCCTTGATTTCCTACTTTCAAAGATCCCCTGCTAATCCTGAGGAATCAAGGACTCCCCAGGACAGAAGAGTATCATGACTAATATGGAATTAAAGAATGCGGCTCTGCCACTTATCAGCTGTGTTTCCTTATCTCTGTCTTCAGACAAATCATAAGCCGCACACAGTGTTTATAAAGCCCACAGAGCAAGCTTACAGTGACTCACCACAGTATACACATCAAGGCCAAACAACATTCCCTGTTAACAATTGGTCCCTGGCATCTAACATAAAACTTGTTTTTTTGCAACCTCATACTGTTCCTTTTCATATAATGCTCTGAACAGTTGAAGCTGTGTACCAATCCCTTATAAATATCTTGCAGATTTTATTAAAAATGGCTTATTTCTGAAAAATAGGCTAATTTTAAAAGTATTAAAGAAGTTTACTTTGGAATTTACCAAATAAATCATTTTATAATGTGGCTAATTTGCTTTACTTCTAGCAAAATGCACTTTTTAAGCAACTCCACATATTCTATTATTGAATTAATTTTTTTTGTAGCTAACCTGTTACATAATTATATGTTGGTTAGTCATAGGATAAAGGCTACTAGAAAAGTTGCACTACCGGTATATTTTCCAATTAGATGGTAATAGTGCCACGCTTTCTTCTAGTGTTATAACTCCAATATTAAAATTTAGCCTCATTCTTTCCTTGGTTAGTTGCTGTCACAGGCAAAGACAGCCAGGGAAAGGAGCCAGAGGTTAAAAACATTTACCACTCCGCGTCATTGATTAAGAAAACCTCACTGTGGTACTTCAACGTTCTTCCTAACAGGCTATTTGTTTGATGGAGCAATGACCTGTAAATTCTATCAGCAGTTATCTGTGCTCTACATTGCAGTGGTCACACGGGGGTCATAAAGAGTTGGCATACATGGTCTCTATTCCCAAACATGATATAATCTAGCCACGCAGGTGAAGAGGAGTTCTAGAGTGGAGTTTTGTGTAGTTGGAAGGAACAGTGGACACAGGATCAGACGACATGGGTTCAAGTCTTGATTTTTGTCTCTCAACATCTGTGTGTGTTGGGTGAGTCCCTAAACAGAGCTGATCCTCAGTCTCTGCATCTGAAGAGAAATGGTAATCCTTGTCTTCCCTGCTCCACTGGATGGTAATGAAATTAAATGTATGTGAAGATGCTTTGTAATCACAAATGCATTATAAGGTGCTTTCGACACAAAGAGAGAAAAGTTCCATGCTACCTACATGTGCACAGGCCGGAGAGCAAGAGAGGAACAAAGGGAGGGAAAGGATTTTACGGAGGTCACGGGCTTTGTGTGGCTTTGTGTGGTTTTGCCAAATGAGTGGTAATTAGGAAAGAGGAGGTATGTAGGACAGCCGATGAGGGAGGAGTGCCATCAGGGTTCAAAGACAGGACTGAGAATGAAGAATGTGAACCATAGTGACAAGAACTCAGCTCAAACCCTAGAAGCTCAGGAATTGGTAGGAAGTTCCGGGACCTAGAGCTCTGGATGACACTACTGAATTTAAATGTATTCAGTAATTTTTTGAATTCTATGTAAATATAATATTTAACAGTTAAATGTAAATGTTTCTATCAGTTGAACAGTTAAAAATAGTTCTATCAACAATTCTATGATGATGCATTAATTCCTTGCCTAAGATAAGTCAGCACATGATGGAACCAGATATCAGTTTATAGCATTTGATTCTAAAAAGCCATATACTTTCTTCTTAACGAGAAAAGAACGTTCCTCCGCTCCCTATTCCCAACAGAAATAAGCATGAATCTGAATATAAACAAGCAGAGACCCAAAATAGACTAAGCACAAGAACTGAAAGAAATCATCCATCTAGGTTCCTTACGTACTTTTCTTTCTTAGATACCACCTATGATTTAGTGAAGAAACAGAATCACACTTTGCTGAGTGAGTTCACCTTCCAGGGCTTCTCCAGCTTCCGTGACCACCAGCTCGCCCTCTTTGTCGTGCTCCTTGTACTGTACATATTCACCCTGGCAGGCATATCATCATCGTGGCCATCGTTAGCCTTGACCGCCACCTCCACACCCCCATGTACTTCTTCCTCGGTGTGCTGTCAGCTTCAGAGACCACGTACACACTCGTCATTATACCCAAGATGCTCTGTGACCTCACAGGCCCGAGCCAGCCTATCTCCGTGCCAGCCTGTGCCACCCAGATGTTCTTCTTCATCACTCTGGCCATCAACAACTGCTTCCTGCTGGCAGCGATGGGGTACGACCGCTATGTGGCCATCTGCAACCCCTTGAGGTACATGGTTGTCATGAACAGGAGAGTGTGCTTCCAGTTGGTGTGGGTGGCCTGCAGCATTGGCCTAATTGTAGCCACAACCCAGGTGCTGGCTGTGTTCAGGCTGCCCTTCTGTACCACAAAGGTGGCCCACTTCTTCTGTGACATCACACCTGTGATGAAGCTCTCCTGCATCGACACGACCCTCAATGACATCCTGACTTTGATCATCAGTGTGTTGGTGATCCTGGTGCCCATGGGCCTGGTCTTCACCTCCTACGTCCTCATCATCTCCACCATCCTCAGGATCACCTCGGCTGAGGGCTGGAAGAAGGCCTTTGCCACCTGTGCCTCCCACCTCACGGTGGTCATCGTCCACTACGGCTGCGCCTCCATTGCCTACCTCAAGCCCAGGTCAGAGAACTCCAGGGATCAGGACCAGCTGATCTCGGTGACCTACACCGTCATCACCCCCCCACTGAACCCTGTGGTGTACACCCTGAGGAACAAGGAGGTCGGGGATGCCCTGTGCAGGGCCACCGGCAGGAAGCTTTCCTGACAAGATGGGCTTCCGTGAAGGTCTTAGGAGATTCTCTCAGGTGGGAAACGAGGAACAGTGCCCACAGTCCTTGGAGTTGCAATTCAGGAGCCTACAAAGCAGTGGGTAGGAAGAGGAAGAGAACAGCAGCCTACACACTCAGCCACTCAGGGAAGGGAGAGGGCTCTCCAAAGCACAAGAAGCTCGCATCTCACAAAAGAACATGAATGGTTATTGGACTTCAAATGCAGGAAAAGGAACTTGATACTAGAAAGTAGGTGGGCAGCCTGGACAGCCTGAGACGGACTGAGACTGGGATGGCAGGAAGAACGGCTGAGGGGAGGCTACGTGGGGCAGGGCTAAAATTTTAAACACATTCTATTACACTCTCTTTGGATGTGGGGTTTCCTCTTTTCCATTTAAGGCTACATAGTTTTGACACGTAACTGAAATAATTCCTTTATGGACAATTCAAGCTCCTTGTATCTTGGACACCATAAATAAATGGATACCAGAGATAATAAGCATCTATAAAATTCATTAGTTCTTGAATTTGGAACCTTTATCACATATGGGGAAATGGAGATCTCAGTTTTCATGGCATGTAAGAAACATTTTTGGCGAGTGAATAAAATCCCTTGATGATCTAGTTAAAGAAGGAGGTAGCACCTAAGTAATAAAATTGGCGTTTATATTAAGAGAATATACAAAGGCTGTCAGTGATGTTATGTGGAGGTCACTGACCCATTGAAAAAAGGATACCTCTGGATGCCCTGCCTCTGGAGAGGCTTTGGCAGAATGGATAGAAGCAACAAGCGAATGGGAGTAAAAGACAATCTACAGCAGGGATTAGTGACTGAGAAGATTGGACGGGTAAGGAGAATGCAGCCATCTGATAATCAGTAACTCAACGGAAGAAGAAGACTCAAACCATCAGTCCTATCACTTAAGACCCTCTAGGACCTGAATTAATACGTCATGTCTCACTAGGCACCTCCACTTCCAGCACCCCTCCCCTCAGCCTGCCATCCAGCTCCAGGCAGCCTACAATCAGTAACGCCAGGTGAGCTGTGCTTTCCCAGTCCCCATCTCCTGTTCTCATGCCTCTTTACCGCTTATCACCACTTACTAGCAATCCCTTACTTCCACCCTCGCCACCCGTGCGGCCAGGGTGCTCTCCTACTCGTGCTGAAACACCAGACTGAAGCATTTCTCTTTTTATGAACCTCTAATGAAGAAGAAATCACTCCCTCTACCCGCTCACACCTCCAAACCTACACATCCGTAGAGTACTGTAGTGAACAGTCCCCATGTTACCTTTATGGGTGGAAATGCAAAATGAGCAGTGAGGACGCAACCAGGCGGATCTCAGCCAGGTGGACAGTTCCACCTGCTGTTTAATTTCTCACCTGCACCAAGTGACATGTTTGTCTCAGGCTGCATTCTCCTCCATGTTAAGTTCAAAAGTTAAGGCTATGGAGCAAATATTTTAACTTCATAAATAAACTCATTATGGCTCAGTTTCACATATAACTGACTGTAGTTTTTTTGGGGGGGAGGGAATTTATGGTGAAATCCAAGAGAACCCCAAATAAAAGTGCTGTGATTACCAGTTGTCACTTTTACTCAGTAAAGAAAAAGATTTTTTAAATTCTAGGCTGTGACCTTGAAAATGCTGCCCTGTTCAACCTTCTCAATAACACATAACCTGTATTTGCAGATTATAGTCACTTAAAACATAAGGTAGCAGTTTTTGGAGGTCAGCAAAGTGAAGTGCATGTAACCTAAACACAGGAAGAAAAAGATTCCCTTTGGAGTCCTAGCTCTACTTCTTACTCACCATATATATTTGAACAAATTACAGAACTTCTCTAAGCCTCAGTTTCCCCATCTGTAAAATTTACGTCCAGGAGGAAGCAATCAGATACTGGAAGTGCTGATCTAAAAAGTAGTAATATTTTAGTTTTTATAAAAGAATTTATTATAAGAAAGTTAACCTCACTTTTCCTATTCAAGGTGAAGCTATACATATTAGCTAATATTAGTCATTATTTGAAACAAATAAATAGAAGTTATAAGAATTTTGTTAAATATAATTTAAGGGTAGACAGAATTCTGATAAAATATACATTATTTTTTACTTTTTCCTAAAAATCTACTGAATTCGAGTTAAGAATATTGAGTTAATATAATGAAAGTAATATACAAATATAAAAATATTACACAATGATCAATACATTTATATAAACAATATAATTTTTTTAAGGTGAGGAAGAGATAACAGAATTATCTGCAAGCCTTACAGGGTATGGACAATGAGGCTTACAGCTTCCAATCAGGAAATAAAGGATTTTCTCCATAGCAAAAGAAAATAGGAGATGACACCAAAAGAGTACGCAAAAATTTTGTAGCCTGGAAAGCATAATAATAAATTGTTATTGTCCCCGTGTGAATTAGCACAATGGAGGATGCTAGTGTAGAACGCTCAGGAGATGCCTGAGGCAGAGAAAACAACAAAAATGCCCATTTATCACACAAACTTCCAGAAGCATTCAGGAGATGTGGGGAGTAAGTACTTCCAGACAGAAGAGCATATGACTGGTCTGACAAAATAGAGCTGCTTGAAAATGGTTGAGAGATGCTATATAGGATCTGAACCTCTCCCCTGAGCAGGAGGCTGGAGGGATACTTTCTGGAGGGACCTACAAAGATGAGGTATAATAGTAACAAAATTTAAAGATATTTAAATAATAACATTGATATGATAACATAATATATAATAAGTGATAATGCTGTGACAATAAAATAGGGTATAATAATAAATTTGTATAAATAATATAATAATTTTTTTAAAGGAAAGGAAGAGATAAAAGAGTATCAGCAAACCTAATAGGGTATTAAAAAGGCTTACAGCTCCCAAACAGGAAACTGAAGATTTTCCACTGGGGAACTTCGTATTTCAAGAACAAAGACATATATGGACAGCTCAATGCCCTGTGTTGAAATGTAAGCTTACTGTAAGAAAGCCAGCTTCTCACATTACCTTCCCTTATCACTCTAGTAAATAAAGCCCACTCTTCAACATATCCCACACACCTCAGAGTTCCTAAACAGCTGGTTAGTGCAGCAGTCTAGCTATGAATGGACTGACAAGGATCACCAAGCATTTGAGGACATGTTAACATGAAAACAGACATCAGCCTGATAAACAGATAAGAAGAGAACATGGAAGAATCAGATACACTGCAGTGAGTAGATTAAACTCTTTCAAAAGTTATATATTTAACATTTTGGAAGGATACAAGATACTGACTCGGTGAAATAAAAGCAGTGTTATGTAAAAGGCATGTGCTGAGAAGCAGAAAGAGGTTTTTCAAATTAATACATGAGCTGAAATAAAAAAGCAGAGTTGCAAAAATTTGATGAAATATCTTGAATAGCAGAACAAAAAGACAAATAGGAGTGAAATAAGACAATATATGAATATTGAATATAAATACAAGATGTCTAATATTTGTCTACGTAGGACTTCAAAAAAAAAGCAGAGGAAATAGAGTTAGATTGTCAAAGAAACAGTAAAATAAAATTTCAAAGAGCAAAAGGACCGAAGCTTCCAGACCAATGACTATGACATTGAAAACAATCATGACCAACACAAAAAATCTATCTTCATAAAGTTTCTAAAAACTAGGTTAAAGGGATGACTTTAAAAGCTTCAAGGTAAAAAAACAAATATAGCAATAAGTAATGGATCAATAATCAGAATGGCTTTGGATTTTACATCAGAAGCTACAAGACACTAAAGTAATAATGGCTTAAAAACTCTAGTGGAAAATTATTCCCAAACTAGAATCCTAAATTCAGCAAATTATCAATCAAATGTGAGAGTAAAATAGCATTTTCAAACATGCAAGATCTCAAGAAATTTTCGTCTATTCCGTCTTTCTTGGGAAGCCATTAAAATGAGGATGTACAACAAGAAAGAAGATAAAGGATCAAGGAGATAGTGAATCCAGAAGAGAGGTCAGAGCAATTCCTGGATGGAATGGAAGGAAAGTGCCATGTTAACAGATGAAGGAAAGGAAATTAAGAGATGCCTGGTATTATAGACCACACAGAAAAAATTAGTTTAGCTTGCTTGTTCAAGAGAGATATATTTACAGAATGTGATATGAATCAGCTATGAGCTGTATTTATTTAATCATTAATATCAAAACACTAAATAATGACAACCAAATCAGAATATAAACATATTTTGAAAATATGTAAACATTTTGAGAAAGAGAAAGTGTATGTGTGTGTAAGTGACCTAGGAAATGATGGTAGACATATGTAACATGATTGAAAATATTGTGAAGGTTAATTTTATATGTCAACTTGGCTGGGCCATGGTGCCTTGATATTTGGTCAAACATTATTCTAGATATTTCCATGAGATTGTTTTTAGATGAGATTAAGATTTAAGTTGGTGGACTTTCAGTAAAGCAGATTGTCCTACAGAATGTGGGTGAGGTTCATTGAATCATGTGAAGACATGATGAGAACAAGACTGACTCTCACGAGCAAGAGGGAATTCGGCAGTAGGCAGTCTTCAGACTTGAACTGCAGTGATGGCTCTTCCCTTTGTGATTTGCCAGTCTCCATAATCATGTGAGCCAATTCATTACAATAAATTTTTATCTCCTCTCCTTTCTCTCTCCCTCTGTGTATGTGCTTTTCTACAGATCCCCAACACAAGTAGCCTCTACAGAATAGGAGAAAAGGGTAAGGAGGGATGGAGTAGAGAATTTTTTCCTTTTTCCTTTTTTTCTAACCTTTTAGTAATATTTGAATTTTTAAACTATTTATATGAACTATTCCTAAAAAATAAGAATAAAATGTTTAAGAAAGTTAAGGGTAATCACTAGGTAAACAGGCAAAACTTTCAAACCAATATGGAGCATAGAAAAGAGAGCAGATAAAAATTGATCAATGAAATTAAAAGCTTAGGAGGGGAAAACACAAGGAAGAACATGGTAAAAGGAAAACCCAAAATAAGAAGACAAGAATGAGCTTATAACAATTATATAAATATCGGTTAAACTAAAATTTGTGGAGGATAAAACACTAAAAGGAACAAAGAGGCACATTTAGTTCTGATAAAAATAATAATTCACCAAGAATGTATAGCTGCCACCAACTGGTAGGCCCAAAGAACCAAGCTTCAAAATATATCAAGCAAACACTAACAAAACTACAAAGAGAAAGTAGCATTTAAAAATAACTTAAGAGACATTAATTTTGCTACAACTGGTAAAGCAACAAAACATAAGAAAATTTAAAAGTCTACAAAAGGTGAGCAAAACACAATTAACAAATGATTTAAAATTCTTTTCAAATATACATGAATTTTTCACAAAAATTTGACCATACTTTGTGTCCCAAAGAGACTAAGTAAATCTCAACACATACATATTACTTTCACAATCAGTGCAATAAATTTAAGAAAGCAGTCCCAAAAATCAAAAAAATTTCTTGAGTGAAAGAGGAAATAAAATGTTAAAAATTATAAGCTATTTGGAATTAAAGGACAAAAATTCAGACTAGCAAAAACAGCACGGTACTAAAAGCAGTCCAGAGACAAGCTTATAATAATAAAAATATATTAATAATAAAATAATAAAAAGTTTTGTCCACTATGATCCAGAGCAGATGAGAAAAGGACCACCAAAACAAAATCACAAATGAACTAAGGACATACCTAGGGATATAAATAAAACTGCTAAAATTGTTAAGATAACAGCATGAAAAACTTTAGATCAGTAAACTTGAAAACACGTATCAAATGTACAATTTTAATGAAAATCTTAATTTATAATACTGGCTTGGGTATAATTAGAAAATTTTCACAGAAATTGTTAGAAAATGTTACACTATTTAATGACTAATAATCAAGAAAAATGGAAATGACAGTCATGGTATACTCTCCATCCCTATTCAAGAGAAAGACATGAAACCAAACTTTAAAGAGAAGATGCACATTTTTAAAAGTCTTATTGAAAGTGGAGAATCTCCCCAACTCAAATCATGAGACCACTAGCCTCAAAATTTTTTAATCAAATTAGAAATAAGCAGTTAAAAATACAAAATTAAACACCAAAGTCACCTACAAATAAGAGCAAATATCTTAACAAAAGGAATCCATGGCTTAAAAAAACACACACTAAACAGCATGCCCAAGTTAGGAATGCTTCAACATTATAAAGAATCTGTTGAAGTACAGTAACATTTACTGTATAACAATAAACAGAATAAAGGATTCATAATAAAGGATTCAACTCATGATTTATATCAAAAGATAAAAACATAAAACATTATATGTAAATCCAACATCCAGTTGATCATAAACATTTTTACCAAACTGAGACTAAAATAGAATTCCCTTTACTAATGGACATCTATCAGAAGTCTACACTAAACATTGTATTTCATGAAAAAAAATTTGAGCATCCCAACTAAAGTCACAAAAAAGACAAAAATATGTACACATAGCTGGATATAAAGGATAATATAGACATATTTTGTTTGCAACACTTGTCCTGACTTAAAATACAACTGCATAAAGCAATCACTGTGAAAATGTATATATGAACTTGTATGTATATATACATGGCAAAAATATATAAAGAAGTACTATGTATAACAATAATTGCATAAGAAGAGGTGAGGATATGGAACTATACTGGAGTAAAGTTTTTGTTTCTATG
Organism: Manis pentadactyla; assembly: GCF_030020395.1. Taxonomy (NCBI): domain Eukaryota; kingdom Metazoa; phylum Chordata; class Mammalia; order Pholidota; family Manidae; genus Manis; species Manis pentadactyla. The sequence continues at coordinate 8,103,620 of NC_080037.1, read as the reverse complement.
CAAATTAAGTTAGTATTAATAAGAACTAGATTTTTTTAAAGGTAAAAATTAATTGTAATCCTCCTCAGGGCAACCACTAAGAAATTAACCCCCCAAAATCTGGGAAAGACCAAACAAAGAATTAAAATGTTACACTAGAAAACATCTATTTAACAGCAAAGAAGGCAGTAATAGATGACTAGAGGGAAATAAGAGCATGACAGATAGAAAACCTGTAGTAAAATGGGAGATGTAGATCCTATCTGGTCAGTAACTACATTAAACAGAAGTAAGTTAAATAATCCAAACAACAGGTAGAAATTGGCAGAATGAATTAAAAAATATGATCTAACTATATGGTATCTATCAGAGACAGACTATAGAGTCAAAGATCCAAATAGTTTAAAAGTAAAAATATGGAAATATGTAATAAGATATGCCATGCAAACTGTAAGCAAAACAACATATTCAATGGCTGTATTAATATCAGACAAAACTGACATTAAGACCAAAATTATTAAAAGAGAAAAAGACATTTTATAGTGGTTGAAGTTCAATCCAACAGGAAGACATAACAATTATAAATTGTACCGGTAACCTAACAACACAGTCCCAAAATACTTAGAGCAAAAACTGACAGATTTGAAGGGAGAAACAGACAATTCAATAGTATATAGTAACAGCTGGAGACTTTAATACTTCATATTCAATAATGGTTAAAACAACTAGGCATAAGCTCAACATGGAAACAGAAGACTTGAACAACACTATGAACCAATTCGAAAAGACATCCTTAGAACATTCCAGTCCAAAATATAAAATTACACATTCTTCTCAAGTACACAAAGAACATTCTTCAGGATAGACCATATGTTAGACCATTAAGTAAGCCTCAATAAATTTAAAAGGATTGAAATCAAAGTATGTTCCCTGACTGCAGTGGAATTAATTAGAAATCACTAACAAAAGGGGATTTGGGAAATTCACAAACATGTGGATAGTAACACATTCCTAAATAATAACCTGAGTGTCAAAGAAAAATAAAGTTAAGTGCTTCAAGATAAATAAAAACACATCCCAAAAGTGATGGAATACAGCAAAAGCAGTGCTAAAAGAGAAATTTATAGATGTAAATGTGTATACTAAAAAAGGAAGAAATTTCTCGTCATTAACCTAAGATTCTGCCTTAAAAATCTAGAAAAGGAGGAGCAAACCAAATCCAAAGCAAACAGAAGAAAAATAAATCAAAAGATTGGAGGGGAAAAAAGGGTTTCTGTCGTGAGTGGCACACGTGGGGTAGCTCGTTTTCTCTTCATGTGGAATCAACATCAAGAGATTTTGGAAGCATAATTTTTTGGTATTTGGGCAGCTGGTGATGGTTGGTCCTGGTGCCCCATAAAAAAAAAAAGATTTGAAGGGAAATAAATGACATACATAATAGAAAACAACACAAAAATTAACAAAACCAGAAGTTGGTTCTTTAAAATGATCACCAAAGTTGATAAACCTTCAGCTAGACTGACCAATAGAAAAAGAGATAAGACACTAATTGCTAAAATCAGGAATTAAAGAGAGTATATCACCATTGACCTTAAAGAAATTTTTAAAAAAAGATTATAAGGGAATACTATGAACAACTGTATGCTAACAAATCAGAAAACCAATCAGATGAAATGGACAAATTCTCAGAAAGATACAAACTACCAAAATCAATTTACGAAGGAATAGAAAATTTGAATAGGTCTAATAAGTAGAGATTACATTAGTAATGAACAAACTTCCCACAAAGAATAGTCTAGGACCAGGTGGCTTCACTGGTAAAGTCTAAGGAACATTAAAGAATTACTACAAGTCCTTCACAAACTCTTCCAAAAAATAAGAGAGGAAATGCTTTCCAACTCATTCTATGAGGCCACCATTCTCCTAATACCAAAACTAAAGACACTGTAAGAGGAAAAAAAACTAGTATCTCTCATGAACATAAACGCAAAATCCTCAACAAAACACTAGTAAATTCATTCCAACAATATATAAAAACAATTATACACCATGACCAAGTGAGTTTCATCTCAGGTATGCAAGGCTGCTTCAACATTTGAAAATCAATTAATGTGATCCATTACATCAACAGGCTTAAAAAAAGAAATCACACGATCTCAATAGATGTAGAAAATGTTTTTGACAAAATCAATACCCATTCATGATTTTTAAAACTCTCATTAAACTAGTAATAGAGGGAAACTTCAACTTGATAAAGAACACTTTTTAAAATCCTATAGCTAATATATTTAAAAGTGAGAATCTAGAACTTTCCCAACTAAGGTCAGGTACAAGATAAAGATATCCTATCTCACCACTCCTTTTCAACATTGTCCTGGAAATCCTAGATAATGCAATAAGACAAGAAAAGGAAATAAAGTATATAGATTGGGAAGGAATAAATTAATCTGTACTTGTGACATGACATGATTGTGTTGAAAATCCAAAAGAATCAACACACTCCTGGAACTATTTAAGCAACAACAACAAGATTGCAGGGTACAAGGTTCACATACAAAAGTTGACTGCTTTCTTACATAGCAGCAGTAAACAAGTGGAGTTTGAAATTAAAAACACAATGCAATTTACATTAGCACTCCCCCAAAATGAAATACTCAGGTATAAATCCAGTAAAATACGTACAAGATCTATGTGAGGAAAACTACAAAACTCTGATGAATGAAATTAAAGAACTAAATAAACGGAGAGACATTCTAGGTTCACAGATAGGAAGACTCAAAACTGTCAAGAGGTCATTTTTCTCTAATTTGATATATATATTCAATGAAATTCCAATCAAAATTTCAGATAATTATTTTGTGAGTATCAACAAACTGATTCTAAGTTTATTTGGGGAGGCAAAAGATTCACAATATGTAAAGAAAAGAACAGTTAGAGGACTGACATTATCCAACTTCAAGAGTTATATTATAAAACTATGGCAATCAAGACAATACAGTGTTGGCAAAACAATAGACAGCTAGATCAGTGGAACAGAATAGACAAGAAATAGACCCACATATAGATAACCAACTAATATTTGACAAGGGAGCAAAGGCAATACAATAGAGCACAGACAGACTTTTCAAGAAATGATCCTGGAACAAAAGAACATCCACATTCAAAAACTGAATCTAGACACAGATCTAACAACAATCACAAAAATTAACTCAAAATGGGTCACATAACTAAATCAAAAATGTAAAACTGTAGCACTCCTAGAAAATAACATAGGAGAAAACCTAGATGACCTTAGATATGGTGACAACTTTTTAGATACAATACTGAAGGCACAATCCACAAAAGAAATAATTGATAAGCCAGACTTTATTAAAGTTAAAAACTTCGGCTCCGTGAAAGACCATGTCAAGAGAATGAAAAGACAAGCCCCAGATGGGGAGAAAATTTTTGCATAAGCCACATCTAATATATCCAAAATATACAAAGACCTTTTAAAACTCAACAATAAGAAAACAAACTGACTGAAAAATGGGCCTAAGACCTTAAGACACACTTCACCAAAGAAGATATACAGATGGCAAATAAGCACACAAAAATATGCTCCACATCATATGTTATCACAGAAATGTGCATTCAAACAAAGAGATAACACCACATATCTATTTGAATGGCCGAATTCCAGAATAATGCTGGTGAGGCTGTGAGCAACAGGAACTCTCCTCCATTGCTTGTAGAAACGCAAAATGGCGCAGCCACTTTGGAAGACAGTTTGGCAGTTTCTTACAATACTAAACATACTCTTACCATATGATCATGCAATTGTGCTTCTTGGTATTCACCCGAAGGATTTGAAAGCTTATGTTCATACAAACCATGCACATGGATGTTTATAGCAGCTTTAGTCACAATTGTCAAAGCTTAGTTGCAACCAAGATGCCTTTTTTCACTAGGTGAGGTGTTAAAAAAAAAATGGTGGTCCATCCAGACCACAGACTGTAATTCAGCCTTAAAATAAATAAGCTCTTAAGCCATGAAAAGATATGCAAGAAATTTAAATGCATATAACTAAGTGAAAGAAGTGAGAATGCTGGTGTATGATTACAACTATAAAACATTCTGGAAAAGATAAATCTATGGAAACAGTAAAAAAATCAGTATCATCAAGGGTTGAGGGGGGGGAAGGGATGAATAGGCAACGCATAGCAGAATAGCAGATTTTTAGACAGCGATAATACTCTGTATGACACTATAGTGGATAGATGTCATTCTACATTTGCCTAAATATACATAATATACAACACCAAGGGTAAATCCTAATGTAAATTGTGGACTTTGGGTGATTAGATGTATTAATGTAGGCTCATCAATTGTAACAAATGTACTACTCTCAGGGAGGACGCTGATAATGGGGGAGGCTGTGCATGTGTGCAGAGAGTATATGGGAAATCTCTATGCCTTCTCTCAATTTGGTATGAACCTAAAACTACTCTAAAGTATTAAGTTTTTAGAAAAAAATGTAGCTATGAGAACATACATATATACTGTATTTTACATAATTATTATAAGTGGTGCCCTTTATTTTTTTATGTGGGCTCAAGTTGTCCTGTCTCATTCCCTTTCAGCCTGAAGGATTTCCTTTTCTACTCTTATAAGGCAGGTTGGCTAGCAATGAATGTTTTCAGGTCTTTGGTTATCAGGAAATGTCTTTATTTTGCCTTCTAATTTTGCTGAGCATAGAATTCTTGATCTTAAGATCTTGGGCATTATTCTTCAAAAGCTACAGATTTTATTGAAGAGGAGGCTATAGATCTTCCTTCCTACAGACAACCAGGAGCTCAGCTCCACAGTTACCTGCAGTTCTTTTCTTGAAGTCACTTTTTCTGTTTGGGCACTTCAAACGTCTCCCTTAAAATAATATGGCAAAAAAAAAACAAAAACAAAAGCAAAAAAAGAATACTTGATTAACAGTTTTTCCCCCCAGCAATTTAAATATGTCATCCCACTGCCTGGTAAATCAGCTGTTAATCTTATTTTAGCTCCCTTGTATGTGATGGGTCATTTATCTCTTGCTGATTTCATGATTTTCTCTTTGTCTTTGCTTTTCAGCACTTTGACTATAATGTTTCCCCATGTGGCTTTCTTTATGTTTATCTTTTTTGGGTTTTTTGGATGGACAGATTAATTTTTTCATCAGATTTGGAAGGGCGAGTGGCCACTGAACCCATCAGTGGAAACTGTGGAAGGAAGATACAGTCGAACATCTTTTCTTGGGAGAAGGCAGTGTGAACTCGGTCTCTAACTTCACCTCCAGCTCTTCTCTCCTTCTGCACAGCACTTTCTCACCAGATAGGGTCCAGACCGCTGGATTTATTAAGGGACAAATGGCATGCCAGAATGGCAAGGTAACTCTATTCTCTGCCTTGGGGACCCATATTGCTGCAGCTGGAATCTGTCCTTCCTTCCAAAGAATGACTCATTTATTTTAGAAACAATGTGTTTAGTACAGGGGCATTCGAGTTTATTTGCCTCTTGTACCTCAGTTATTCTAGAATTCATGGAATTAAACCACATCCACAAGCATAAATTGCATTCCTCATCTCTCCCTTTCTTCTATAAATAACCTCACTACTATCTAAGTGATTTAAAGCACTCTGAGGTTTTTTTTTTTTAAATCAGTCTTACCACAGATGTGCTTTCTCTGTTGGTCGCTCCTGCTTTACCTCTAAATACTGAAATGGCAAAGGACTCCATCCAGGGCTTTTGTTTTACATTCTCTCCTGAAGTGTTTCTATCAAGTACCTTAGTTTCTTTCTTTCTTCCTTCCTTTCCTCCTGTTCCTTTGTTGTAAAGGTAATACACACATAGTGCACAAAATCCAAAAATAAATTAGTTTATAGTAAAATATTAGTCTTCCTTCAACTTTCTTTCTTCCCTTTCAGAATGCTGACTCCCTGAAAAATATGCCAAAGTAACCTGTTGATGAACAAAGCTGAGTTTATTCTCACCTTGATAAGTGAAGGGCCCCCTCCCATAAGATGGCGCAATTCCTGCTTCTCTTCTGGGTCGATTCCCGCCGGCGCCATCTGAACCCCAATCACCCCTCACCCCCCCTAATCCCAGCACCTAGCCAAAAGCCACCAGCCCCGTAGAAGTAACACCACAATCACCCCATGCCCCTTCCTATATAACCCAGCACCTTTCCCTAATAAAGCGGAATTCTCCCGTGAATTGCTGCTGTGTGTCGCTCCTTTCCTTTCAATAAGGAAGACCACCAACTCGATGGATTATTAGTTGTATCTGCTAGAGGGGAGCGCAAAGTTAGGCGATTTATGATGTTTTCGAGTATGGTTTATGGTTGATTTTTCAATTCAGGGACTTCAGTACAATTGGGTAAGGATCACGATAAATACTAGTTTAGCATTGGTGGACTCAACAAGGACTTCTGAGGTAAGAGTTTCAAGTACCTTGGCAAGCTAACCATCACTTACGCTGTTTATTAAAAAGCTGAACAGTTTGATGGTCACTGATGTGTTTTTGCAGAGATTACTAAGAAGAATAAAGTTATATACAACTTTTGTCTTCCCGGATAAGAACTTTTTTGGAATAGTAATGCCATGTTGATGAAGACAATGGAATAGTAATGTCATATTATTGAAAACAGCTGCATAGTAAAATCACATTAATGTAGTCAGTAAGCACACTCCCTCCATTCACCCCTCCACCCTATATTCCTTCCAGGGAATATACAACATATAAATACACAGATATGCCTTACATATACAAGCTCTTTCCTCACTATATTTAACAATATCTTGGATGTCTTTCCATAGAGTAAAAACTTACCTGAATTTTGTAATAGTAGAATAGTTCTCCATTTTATAGATATATCATGAGTAACTCAGCTCATTACAGATGGATTTTCTTCCAGCTATTGCCATTATAAGCAATTTTATTAATAGAAAACTTTGCAAACATGTCATTTCACATGTAAGTGAATACAAGGAAGTGAAAATGCAAAGTCAAAGGCTTTGAGCATCCTAAACTTTGATACAGTGTCATACCTTTCTCTGTAAAATTTTTACCAAGTGATCTCTTATAAAACAATGTATCAAAACACAGTTTCCCACCATTATGCTTCAAAGAGGAAATGCGGTGTAATGAGAGGCAATAGGACTCGGCGAAGAAAGGATATTCTCTGGAGCCACACTGCCCAGGACTGAATCTTCTTTCCTCCAATGCCTAACGTTGTAAGTATAGACAAGTTACTTAACATCTCTGTGTCTCAGTTTCTTTAACTCTGAAGTACTGTGAATGATAGTGCCTTCTTCACAGAGCTGTTGTGAGGATTAGACTAGTTACTATATGCAAAGTGGTTAGGAAAGGGTTGGCACATAGTAAATGCTATATAAGTAAACTTTGAGTACATACACGGTTTGAGGCTTCCCACCAGCAAAGATACTAATATGGAATGTTTAACCAGGAAAACTTCCAATGATCACTTTAGAGTGGGAATTGGAAGCTAAAGATAAAAGGCAATAATTACAGGAAGCTTGCATGAATGCAATTAATTTTTAACTTATTCAATGTGGTTATGCAATTAACACCTGTCTTTCTCTGTGAGATTATCAATAAAATTCACAATTGATCTTTAAGAGAGGAATCCCAATGAAGAGCATTTATTGATCCATTTGTTCATCAAATATTTCTTATTCCCCTACCATGTGTAAGGGTCTATGTATTTAGTGGCTAGTACATACTAGTTTCTCATAAATATTCATTGAATGTCAATGAATTGAAGAGAGTCCTTGAAGCTAAGGAACTCAGGACATCACTAGGGGAGAAAGATAAATAGGAATGACAGTACAGAATAATGAGTGCTATGATGGAGTTGGGAATACAATGCTGTGGAAGCATAAAGGAAGGGCACCCAACTCAGTCTTAGGGTAATAGTACACTATAAAATAGGTTATCCAAGCTTGTAAGGGAAAGGTGAATGATACATGTGTCACAGGGGCCATCTAGCTAGAGGGACCAGGATTTATGAAGATCTAGATGAAGCAGCAAGAAAGAATCACTACAGCTCAGTGGTTAATACAGAGGCTCCGGAGCCAGGGGATCCAGCCATTGAATCTTGTTTCACCTCTGATCCTCTCTATAACACACTTTCCTCATCTACACAATGGATAATATTAGTAACTAACTCAGAAGAATATTGTGAGGCTCAAACAGGTTAATGCATAAAATATTAAGCAAAGTGACATAGTAAGATCTCAAAAAAAAAATGTTGGCCAAAATTATTAGGGGCTGTCATGTCACATTTAGGAAATTAAGAGTGGTTCTGGATGGGTCTTGGGCCGTGGCTCATAGCAGCTTTAGAGAGAAGTCCTTGGGTCTACGGCAAGTGAGAAAGAGAAACCCAGCTGAGAACTGGGGCTGTACAGTGCCTTGGTGTGTGGGGTTTTCCAGAACACAAAGGCTGAATTTGGTTGAACTGGACATGTCATCATATACTTCCTAATATTGTAAGAGTTGAATGAGCCATATTAGACCTGTTCACACAGTTCATAACGCACTGAAGTGAATCACATCCTTCTGCCACTACAGACTTCAGAGTCCCTGTCTTACCAGGCTTCCTGCATATGGGAGCCCTTGCCACTCTCATAAGGGGGCTTCCCAATTCTTTTCTGAACCTTCCTGAGTAGTGTGGATGGGGGTCACCTGGGATTTGCATGAAGGTTCTTGCTTTTGATTTTATTGTTCCCTGATTGAACCCATCTCTCTTTTTTTAATCTCTTAGGCCCAAATACTTAGGAATAGCCCATAGGGGCTTCAAATTCTCTTTTCTTTTAAATTAATATCTCAGAGCACTTTGTGTTTTAATCACACTCTATGGCACTTTTTCTAATGTATTATTTCACATTTTCTCACTGAACCTTACCTGCCTCTATTTGTCATCTGCAAAGAATTCCTACCATTTTTCATTGACTTCATGTCTTTATGCCTTTGAGGAGTATATACATTTCTATTAAATATATATACATATTTATATACACACAATGTATACATGCTTATATATGTAATATCTACTTCCATATATAATAGAAATTTACATTTCAGTTAAGATAAATAACTATTTATCTTGACCTTTATTATCACTGCTAATCTAACCCAAGTAAAGATTCTTTACAATTTTAATGGCTCAAATGTTAGAGAGCCTTTCTAATTTCTGAAACCCAAAATATATGTTATTTCTTTTATTTTACAGCAAACGCTTCCTGCAGCCCCTAAAAGAATACATTCGCTTTCTAAAAGCCACACTGCTCCCCCCACCCCGTAGGTGACGCTCAGTGTTTTCACACTTGATTATAAAAGCCAACATTTACCCCTACCCACTGCCACACACAATGCATCTTCCTTCCTTTTGAGATTTTCTGTGCCTATTTGAACTGTGACAATTCTCCTTGAGTCTCTTGCATTTATCCACATCTTGTAAGCAGAGGCACTGACTGCCTTTTTCCAAGATGATTATTTCAAGGATATTTATGTAGTGAACAACTTTGGAATATAGAGATAGTGGCTTACTGAACATTATAATATATTCAGGTTCTGCAAACTCAGAGTTCCACTTTTCCAATGCAACTCACTGAAGGTGCAAATATTTCCCTGCCATCTTTGCATTCCTCTGTAAGAATTCAGGCCCAGAGAACCACTGCAAATGTCATTACTATTGCTGGGAGTAATAATGTCTTTTGTCTCAGACCCAGGAGTTTTGTGTCTTCTGCCTGCTTCCATGACACTATGGCCGGCTAACTTAGAGCTTGCAAGTAAAGTAAATATCAGATCTCAGACCCTTCATAGTTCTTGACAATGGTTTCATTCCAACATTCTAAAGTCTCTAAACATAGTTCTTCCATATTATGCAGAATGGGGGTTCCTTTGTAGTAAGATCATGCCCCTTCCACATTCAACTAAAATACTGGAGTTTACATTTTCCAGAGATATTTTCAGAAATGAGGGGAAATGCTGTGTATTAAATAAGATGAAAAGAAATTCCACATATCAAGCAGAGAGAATTCCGTCCCCCATCTCCTTCTCCTCCTCTGACTTCCACAATCCTGGCCACAAGATATGCAGCCACCTGAAAGAACATTAGAAGAATCTTCCCTGGGGAAATAGAGAATCCCAAGAGAACATATCTATAGATACCAGCATCTGGTTGCTTTCCAGTGAAAAATTACTTGTTACTTTATTGCCTATATACACAGATATATACCCAGAACTGTTTGGCTTGTTAGAACCTCTGAGATATAAATGGAAAATGAAGGTGATTTTTTAATATGGAAGACCACACTGGAACAAACAGAAAAAAGAAAAGTAGAAAAAATAAGAGATAATGCATAGAGAGGATGAAAATTTAAAAATATATATGCATTTGTACTTATACATATTTAATATCTCAAAGAGATGAGAGACTAGAATATATTCATGAAAAAAAGCAAGCTCCTATAATAAGATAGACAGATAGATAAAAATGACTTGGGAGAATTACCTGATATGTTTGACAATACCTATCTTTGGAATACTGTTCTGGTGGGGAATTTGAGGCTGGATTAATTGTAGATATTTGAAAACTAAACAAATAAAAGGGTCCAATTACTAAAACTTAGAAGGAAAACAAAAATTGTACTGGAAGAGATGCACACTTAGAATATGCTGCATGGCTCAGTTGTGAAAAATATTTGTGCATTATAATAATGTAATGTTCTGAAAATAGATTTAATTCCTACTTGGTGGATGACATGAAAAGTATGCTTGTGTTTGTGTTCATGTGTACATAGATGGTGTGATAAGTGAGCTAGGAAGCCAAGAGATAATGCCTAAAATTTAGGAATTAAGAAAACCATTATATGCATTGTATATATAATATAGCAGAAATATGGAGGTGAGTAACAGGAGAAACAGGTAAAAGAGTTGAAAGTATGTACTTTTAAGTAGCAAGAATTATGGGTAGATAGAGAACAAAATGTTTCAATAATGTAGTACTATTTTATTTTTTAACTCTACATTTGGATTATTTATCAAAAACCAAATTAAACTGGTAAGGACCTGGAAAATAGGAGAGCAAGGCAACAACCTCCTTGCACGTACACACCGAGGAAGCAACTACAGCAAAGCAAAATACACCTAATCCTGAAAACTGGAACAGACCACCAACACTTGGTGAGGAAGGGAGTACCACACTGAGAAGGGTAACGGGGCAGAGCCACAGCTTATCTGGACTCAAGGCCTTCCTCCTTCCCAGCCCACAAGCAGGAGAGAGGAATGGAGTGGGGAGGGGACAAATGCTCAGGAACCCTGTACACTTGGCCCTGGAGATCTGCTCTGGGAATACAACAAATCCACATTGCACTGGGCTTTGGGGATTAAGGAGGCTGGATACCAGGGAGAGCTGGAGCATGGTAGGCGGCCAAGAGTCCTGCTGCTTGTGGAGGAGAGGCATGCCTGTCACTCCTGCTAAGAATCAACACGGAAGTGGCAGTTTGAAAGATTTATCCCCAGCAGAAGGAACACCAGAGGGGCAGGGGTTGGCAGGAGCTCTCTCTGGAGGAGAAAGGGCAGGCAGAGTAGGTGTCCCAGCCCTCTCCCAGCCAGCTCCAAAATGCTCCATCATCCCTGACGGCAGCCCAACCCCCCAGAGGCAGTTCTCTGCATATGTGCTCCACCTGGCACAACTGGCCCCGCAGCAGTCCAACTTTGGTGAGTGGCAGGTGGAGGGCAGATGACACTTCCCTGGTGTTCCTGGCTCTCCCTCAGCCCACCTGGTCAGAGGCTTACAGCAGCCAGCTCTGAAACCCTCCAGCTCCCTTGCTGGCGGCTCAGCCCTGCAGCAGGGCTCCTATGCACACCTGCACCACCCAGAACCCTCAGCCCAGCAGCGGTCCAATCTTGCTAACTGGCAGGCAGAAGGCAGACTACACCTTCTCAGCTCTTGAGGCCCTCCCTCAGCCCCTCCAGCCAGACAACTGCAGAAGCCTGTTCTAAGCTCTCCACTAGCCCCACTGGCTCAACCCCAGCTGCCCACAGCAAGCCCGCCCATCTGCTGGGCCCACAGGCAGAGGATGATCCTGCCCACAACAAATCCCAGGGGAAGCACCTCACGTCACACAAAGGACACACAGAGGTGAGCTGTGGGGATCAGTTGCTGCTGGCACACAGCAGAAAGGTGGACCCACCCAGAGCCCACCAGCAGCAACTGTGGCTCAGCTGCAGGAGAGAACCAAGCACTGATGAGCAAAGTCTTGAGCTTCTGGGCACCACAGGATGCCCACACCTAAAGCTATTTTTTTCTTTCAAGACCAGGAGGTAAAGCAGATCTATCTAATAGAAAGGAAGAAGCACAGAAATCCAGATAAAATGAGGAGGCAGATGAATATGTCCCAAACAAAGCAAGATAAAATACCAGAAAAAGGGCTAAATGAAACAGAGATTAGAAGTCTTCCTGATAAACATTTTAAAGTAACAATCCTAAAGATGCTCACTGAACTGGGAAAAAGAATTAATGATCTCAGCAAGAACTTCAACAAAGAAACAGAAAATATGAAAAAGAGCCATTCAGAGCTGAGGAATTCAATAACTGAAATGAAAAATACAATAGAGGGAATGAATAACAGACAGCCGAACAGAGGAAAGAATATGGGAGGTGGAAGATAGAGAAGAGCAGAGTAATGAAGCTGAGGAACAGAGAGAAAAAATCTTTAAAAATGAAAGAATGCTAAGAGCTGTGTGACAACTCCAAATAAAACAGTATTTGCACGGCAGAGGTACCAGAAATAGGAGAGATACAGGAGTAGAAAGTCTCTTTGAAGAAAAAATAGCTGAAAATTTTCCCATCTTGGGGAGGAAATAGACATCAGGGTCTTGGAAGTGCAGAAAACCCCTAACAAGATGAACCCAGGAACACAACACTAAGACACATAGTAATTAAACTGGAAAAGATTAAAGATAAAGAGAATCTTAAAAGCAGCAAGAAACAGGCAGTTACCTATAAGGAAAACCCCATAAGGCAATCAGCAGATTTCTTAGCAGAAACTTTGCAAGCCAGAAGGGAGTAGTAGGAAATAGTCAAAGTATTGAAAGGGAAGACTAAGAATTCTCCACCCAGCAAGGTTGTCATTCAGAATTGAAGGAAAGATTAAAAGTTTCTCAGATGAATGAAGGTTAAAAGAATTCACTACCACTAAACTGACCTTGCAGGATACGTTAAAGGAACTTCTTTAGATGGAAATTTCTGCAGTCTAATTATTTTTCATCAGTGAAAATAAGCCTACAATAAAGGCAGTAGATCAATTATTCAGCAACTATGAAATTTTTAAAAAAGTAGTAAAATCAACAATACACACAGCTAGTCAAGGGATGCACAAAAGAAGTAGATCATGACATCTTAAAGTATGGAGGAGAAAGGAGAATTTAAAAATAGTACTTTTAGTACATAAAGGAAGTTGATGTAATATTACTAATGTTATACAAAATACTATTCAAAGTGAAAACTGCTAAGGGACTTATTGATAGGACAATTCATCAGGAAGGTATTTCATTCATGAATTTATAAAGTCCTAACAGCATAGCTTCAAAATATGTTATGGAAAAACTGATAAAACTACAAGAAGAAATTAAAAAGCACCCACTGTACAAGATAATACACTTGTCTTACTTAGAAGCTAATAAAATAATCAATGCATTTGAGGTTATAAAAGATACAACAGTTAACAAGCCTGATCTAAAACTCTAACCTTCATATATAAATATTCACTATTTTGACCCCAAAGGATGCGTCAACAAATTCTGAAACACTGATATTATATAAATAATTTTCATGGACTGTAATACAATGAGAAATCGAAACCGATTCTAGGGGCGGAAGATGGCGGCGTGAGTAGAGCAGCGGAAATCTCCTCCCAAAACCACATATATCTATGAAAATATAACAAAGACAACCCTTCCTAGAATAAAGACCAGAGGACACGGGACAATATCCAGACCACATCCGCACCTGAGAAAACCCAGCGCCTCGCGAAGGGGGTAAGATACAAGCCCCGGCCCCGGGGGAGCCGAGCGCCCCTCCCCCCAGCTCCCGGCGGGAGAAGAGCAGGCAGAGCGGGAGGGAGACGGAGCCCAGGACTGCCGAACACCCAGCCCCCACCATCCGGGCCAGAGCGCAGACACAGTGCGTGCGCGGGGCCCTGGATACTAGGGAAACAGGGCAGCAAGAACAGTGAGCGGGCACCGGAGGCTGGGCGCCGGAGGACATAAGAAAAGCGCGCGACCATTTTTTTTTTTTTTTTTTTTTGCTTTTTTGCTGTTTTGTTTTGGAGAGCGCTTTTTGGAAGTCTTAAAGGGATAGGGACCCCTTAAAGGGATAGGGATTCCCAATACTAGGGAAACAGGGCAGCAAGACCGGTGAGCAGAGGCCTGAGGCTGGCACTGGAGAATAAAGAAAAACGAGTGACCACCTTTTTTTTTTTAATTAAAAAAAATTTTTTTTTTGGTGGTCGTTGTTTTGTTTCGGCGGGTGCTTTTTGGAAGTCTTAAAGGGGCAGGGCGGGTCACTTAATCCAGAGGTAGGGAATCCGGGATCTCTGGGCACCCTAAGCCCTGGGCTGCAGGGAGCAGGGAGGCCCCTTACGGAGATAAATAGCCTCCCAGCCGCTCCTGCTCCAACGCGACTCCACCACTTTGGAGTAGCTGCCCGAGCCAGGCCACGCCCACAGCAACAGCGGAGATTAACTCCATAGCAGCCGGGCAGGAAGCAGAAACCCTGTCTGCACGCAGCTGCGCAGCACAAGCCACTAGAGGCCGCTGTTCTCCAGGGAGAGGAGGGCCACAAACCAACAAGAAAGGAAGTCCTTCCAGCCGTCACTCGTCCCAGCTCTGCAGACTATTCCTATCACCATGAAAAGGCAAAGCTACAGGCAGACAAAGATCACAGAGACAACACCAGAGAAGGAGACAGACCTAACCAGTCTTCCTGAAAAAGAATTCAAAATAAGAATCATAAACATGCTGACAGAGATGCAGAGAAATACGCAAGAGAAATGGGATGAAGTCCGGAAGGAGATCACAGATGCCAGAAAGGAGATCGCAGAAATGAAACAAACTCTGGAAGGGTTTATAAGCAGAATGGATAGAATGCAAGAGGCCATTGATGGAATTGAAATCAGAGAACAGGAACGCATAGAAGCTGACATAGAGAGAGACAAAAGGATCTCCAGGAATGAAACAATATTAAGAGAAGTGTGTGACCAATCCAAAAGGAACAATATCCGTATTATAGGGGTTCCAGAAGAAGAAGAGAGAGGAAAAGAGATGGAAAGTATCTTAGAGGAAATAATTGCTGAAAACTTCCCCACACTGGGGGAGGAAATAATCGAACAGACCACGGAAATACACAGAACCCCCAACAGAAAGGATCCAAGAAGGGCAACACCAAGACACATAATAATTAAAATGGCAAAGATCAAGGACAAGGAAAGAGTGTTAAAGGCAGCTAGAGAGAAAAAGGTCACCTATAAAGGGAAACCCATCAGGCTAACGTCAGATTTCTCAACAGAAACCCTACAGGCCAGAAGAGAATGGCATGATATATTTAATACAATGAAACAGAAGGGCCTTGAACCAAGGATACTGTATCCAGCACGACTATCATTCAAATATGACGGTGGGATTAAACAATTCCCAGACAAACAAAAGCTGAGGGAATTTACTTTCCACAAACCACCTCTACAGAACATCTTACAGGGACTGCTCTAGATGGGAGCACTCCTAGACAGAGCACAGCACAAAACACCCAAAATACGAAGAATCGAGGAAGAAGAACAAGAAGGGAGAGAAGAAAAGAATCTCCAGACAGTGTATATAACAGCTCAATAAGCGAGCTAAGTTAGGCAGTAAGATACTAAAGAGGCTAACCTTGAACCTTTGGTAACCAAGAATTTAAAGCCTGCAATGGCAATAAGTACATACCTTTCAATAATCACCCTAAATGTAAATGGACTGAATGCACCAATCAAAAGACACAGAGTAACAGAATGGATAGAAAAGCAAGACCCATCCATATGCTGCTTATAAGAGACTCACCTCAAACCCAAAGACACGCACAGACTTAAAATCAAGGGATGGAAAAAGATATTTCATGCAAACAACAGAGAGAAGAAAGCAGGTGTTGCATTACTAGTATCAGACAAAATAGACTTCAAAATAAAGAAATTAACAAAATATAAAGAAGGACATTACATAATGATAAAGGGCTCAGTCCAACAAGAGGATATAAACACTATAAATATATATGCACCCAATACGGGAGCACCAACATATGTGAAACAAATACTAACAGAACTAAAGGAGGAAATAGAATGCAATGCATTCATTCTGGGAGACTTCAACACATCACTGACTCCACAGGACAGATCCACCAGACAGAAAATAAGTAAGGACACAGAGGCACTGAACAACACACTAGAACACATGGACCTAATAGACATCTATAGAACTCTATATCCAAAAGCTACAGGATATACATTCTTCTCAAGTGCACATGGAACATTCTCCAGAATAGACCACATACTAGGCCACAAAAAGAGCCTCAGAAAATTCCAAAAGATTGAAATCCTACCAACCAACTTTTCAGACCACAAAGGCATAAAACTAGAAATAAACTGTACAAAGAAAGCAAAGAGGCTCACAAACACATGGAGGCTTAACAACACGCTCCTAAATAATCAATGGATCAATGACCAAATCAAAATGGAGATCCAGCAATATATGGAAACAAATGACAACAACAACACTAAGCCCCAACTTCTGTGGGACACAGCAAAAGCAGTCTTAAGAGGAAAGTATATAGCAATCCAAGCATATTTAAAAAAGGAAGAGCAATCCCAAATGAATGGTCTAATGTCACAATTATCAAAATTTGAAAAAGAAGAACAGATGAGGCCTAAGGTCAGCAGAAGGAGGGACATAATAAAGATCAGAGAAGAAATAAATAAAATTGAGAAGAATAAAACAATAGCAAAAATCAATGAAACCAAGAGCTGGTTCTTCGAAAAAATAAACAAAATAGATAAACCTCTAGCCAGACTTATTAAGAAGAAAAGAGAGTCAACACAAATCAACAGTATCAGAAACGAGAAAGGAAAAATCATGACGGACCCCACAGAAATACAAAGAATTATTAGAGAATACTATGAAAACCTATATGCTAACAAGCTGGGAAACTTAGGAGAAATGGACAACTTCCTAGAAAAATACAACCTTCCAAGATTGACCCAGGAAGAAACAGAAAATCGAAACAGACCAATTACCAGCAACGAAATTGAAGCGGTAATCAAAAAACTACCAAAGAACAAAACCCCCGGGCCAGATGGATTTACCTCGGAATTTTATCAGACATACAGGGAAGACATAATACCCATTCTCCTTAAAGTTTTCCAAAAAATAGAGGAGGAGGGGATACTCCCAAACTCATTCTATGAAGCTAACATCACCCTAATACCAAAACCAGGCAAAGACCCCACCAAAAAAGAAAACTACACACCAATATCCCTGATGAACGTAGATACAAAAATACTCAACAAAATATTAGTAAACCGAATTCAAAACTACATCAAAAGGATCATACACCATGACCAAGTGGGATTCATCCCAGGGATGCAAGGATGGTACAACATTCGAAAGTCCATCAACATCATCCACCACATCAACAAAAAGAAAGACAAAAACCACATGATCATCTCCATAGATGCTGAAAAAGCATTTGACAAAGTTCAACATCCCTTCATGTTAAAAACTCTCAGCAAAATGGGAATAGAGGGCAAGTACCTCAACATAATAAAGGCCATCTATGATAAACCCACAGGCAACATTATATTGAACAGCGAGAAGCTGAAAGCATTTCCTCTGAGATCGGGAACGAGACAGGGATGCCCACTCTCTCCACTGTTATTTAACATAGCACTGGAGGTCCTAGCCATGGCAATCAGACAAAATAAAGAAATACAAGGAATCCAGATTGGTAAAGAAGTTAAACTGTCACTATTTGCAGATGACATGATACTGTACATAAAAAACCCTAAAGACTCCACCCCAAAACTACTAGAACTGATATCGGAATACAGCAAAGTTGCAGGATACAAAATCAACACACAGAAATCTGTGGCTTTCCTATATACTAACAATGAACCAACAGAAAGAGAAATCAGGAAAACAACTCCATTCACAATTGCATCAAAAAAAATAAAATACCTAGGAATAAACCTAACCAAAGAAGTGAAAGACTTATACTCTGAAAACTACAAGTCACTCTTAAGAGAAATTAAAGGGGACACTAACAGATGGAAACTCATCCCATGCTCGTGGCTAGGAAGAATTAATATCGTCAAAATGGCCATCCTGCCCAAAGCAATATACAGATTTGATGCAATCCCTATGAAACTACCAGCAACATTCTTCAAAGAACTGGAACAAATAATTCAAAAATTCATATGGAAACACCAAAGACCCCGAATAGCCAAAGCAATCCTGAGAAACAAGAATAAAGTAGGGGGGATCTCACTCCCCAACTTCAAGCTCTACTATAAAGCCATAGTAATCAAGACAATTTGGTACTGGCACAAGAGCAGAGCCACAGACCAATGGAACAGACTAGAGAATCCAGACATTAACCCAGACATATATGGTCAATTAATATTTGATAAAGGAGCCATGGACATACAATGGCAAAATGACAGTCTCTTCAACAGGTGGTGCTGGCAAAACTGGACAGCTACATGTAGGAGAATGAAACTGGACCATTGTCTAACCCCATATACAAAAGTAAACTCAAAATGGATCAAAGACCTGAATGTAAGCCAGGAAACCATTAAACTCTTGGAAGAAAACATAGGCAAAAACCTCTTAGACATAAACATGAGTGACCTCTTCTTGAACATATCTCCCCAGGCAAGGAAAACAACAGCAAAAATGAGTAAGTGGGACTATATTAAGCTGAAAAGCTTCTGTACAGCAAAAGACACCATCAATAGAACAAGAAGGATCCCTACAGTATGGGAGAATATATTTGAAAATGACACATCCGATAAAGGCTTGACATCCAGAATATATAAAGAGCTCACACGCCTCAACAAACAAAAAACAAATAACCCAATTAAAAAATGGGCAGAGGAACTGAACAGACAGTTCTCCAAAAAAGAAATACAGATGGCCAACAGACACATGAAAAGATGCGCCACATCGCTAATTATCAGAGAAATGCAAATTAAAACTACAATGAGGTATCACCTCACACCAGTAAGGATGGCTGCCATCCAAAAGACAAACAACAACAAATGTTGGCGAGGCTGTGGAGAAAGGGGAACCCTCCTACACTGCTGGTGGGAATGTAAGTTAGTTCAACCATTGTGGAAAGCAGTATGGAGGTACATCAAAATGCTCAAAACAGACTTACCATTTGACCCAGGAATTCCACTCCTAGGAATTTACCCTAAGAATGCAGCAATCAAGTATGAGAAAGATCAGTGCACCCCTATGTTTATCGCAGCACTATTTACAATAGCCAAGAATAGGAAGCAACCTAAATGTCCATCGATAGATGAATGGATAAAGAAGATGTGGTACATATACACAATGGAATACTACTCAGCCATAAGAAAAGGGCAAATCCAATCATTTGCAGCAACATGGATGGAGCTGGAGGGTATTATGCTCAGTGAAACAAGCCAAGTGGAGAAAGAGAAATACCAAATGATTTCACTTATCTGTGGAATATAAGAACAAAGGAAAAACTGAAGGAACAAAACAGCACCAGAATCACAGAACTCAAGAATGGACTAACAGGTACCAAAGGGAAAGGGACTGGGGAGGATGGGTGGGTAGGGAGGGATAAGGGGGTGGGAGAAGTAGGGGGGTATTAAGATTAGCATGCATGGGGGGGTAGGAGAAAAGGGAGGGCTGTACAACACAGAGAAGGCAAGTAGTGATTCTACAACATTTTGCTATGCTGATGGACAGTGACTGTAAAGGGGTTTATAGGGGAGACCTGGTATAGGGGAGAGCCTAGTAAACATAATATTCGTCATGTAAGTGTAGATTAGTGATACCAAAAACAAAACAAAAAAGGGCAGTTCCTGTGTGGTAACCTCCAATGAGTTCTACACAAGAGTATAAAGGGCATATAAAAGTGTAGGCAAAGGGTCTGTTTGCGTTTATACAGAAGATCAAAGCCTAATTGGGCTACCCCAAAAATGAACTAAGATACGATATGAAAGAGAACTTCCAACATCAGCACTCTCGGGAAGACTCATGCCAGAAGATGATCATCAAAAAACCCCAACAAAGATCCACGCACTGCTACAGCTGTAGATGCACTCATCCCACCAGCTCCTGGACTTGCCATGGGAATGAAGGAGATATCTAAGCTGGCCTGTGCATACAGTAAAACAACAAATTTGACTGGATCTATACTGTTGGAACTCAACCAAGAATTAGGAGAAGTGCAAATTGTAGCGCTCCAAAATCTTACAACTACAGACTATTTACTGTTAAAAGAACATAAGGGATGTGAACATTCCCCTGGAATGGGTTGTTTTAATTTGTCTGATTTCTCTCAGACTGTTCAAGTTCAGTTGGACAATATCCACCATATCATAGATAAGTTTTCACAAATGCCTAAGGTGCCTAATCGGTTTTCTTGGTTTCACTGGATATGGCTGGTAATTACAGGTGTGCTTTGGTTATGTAACTATACTCCTATTATGTTAATGTGTGTGCGCAATTTAAGTAGTAGCTTTAAACCTATACATGCTGAAGTTACTCTACAAGAAGATATGTCAAAGAAATAAGCAATCTTCCCATGTTTTCTGCTGCCTGCTACTTCTATAGCTTTTCTTCTTCCTTCCTAATTATAACCCTTAAATAGAATTCATGCCTCATATCAAATTTACCGAGTATCATAATTCTTCCAAGTGGTAAAGATACCTCAAGACAAATGCTGGGCATAGAAGCTGCAGGGCATAAATATGCAAAGAAATAAAAAGCTAACCATTTCAAACAATAAGGCTTCTCTCTCACTTACCAACTTTACATTTCCCTGTATGGCCCCGGAAGATGACTGGTTAGCCAGAGACGGGTAAGATTCCTCAAGGGAGGAACAACCTAAGACAGGCACAGTCGTAGTGGGGTCATCAGGTGAGAAATTGGGGATCAACAGAGGTGAGGCTTAGAACCTCACCCCCCCCGTTCTGAGAGAAATCTTCTGCATACGTGGATGTTTTATTGCCCTTGTCTAGCTTGGATTAACACATAGTCTACAGGCACACACCTGATCATCTACATTTGCTCCCTTACAACACTAAACTATGTTTTCTACCTTTATCTTGTATCTACCTACCACTTCAGCATTTTATTAAAAATAATAATAAAAAAGAGAGAAATGTGGTATCCACATATAAATCAAGTATAAAAACCAAATGAGTATTCATATTTGAACTGACTGCTTATAGTTCATAATGCATGAGCAAAACCGAAAGTTTCTGTGATTACTGCCCTTGTACTGTTAACTATGTAACTTATTCATTATGTAAGAATTTGTTCTCCATGTAAGAACTGGTTTGTTATGCCTCAGAAGATTGGAGACTGACGAAAATTAGGCTTGGGGTGGATTAATGATTGTGCATTGAGCATTGACTCCCCTACACAGAATTTTATTGTTGTTAACAACCATTTGATCAATAAATATGAGAGATGCCCTCACAAAAAAAAAAAAGGACAGACTTTCAATGGTAAAATAAATAAGTAACCGGGATGTAATGTATAGCATAAGGAATATAGTCAAGATATTGTAACAGCTTGGTAGGGTGATAGCTGGAACCTAGAATTATGTATATAAATGTTTTATCACTGTGTTGTACACTTGAAACTAATGTAATGTAATACTGTGCGTCAACTACCCTTCAATAAAAAATAATTATCTGAAAAAAAAGAAATCGAAACCCACACAATAGTAGCCAAACCCTGTAATATTACCTGGCTTCATATATACGAATATTTACTCACAAACACAGAACATTTACTATATGCCAGCCACTATTCTAAACATTATCAAATATTTACTAAGTCAGTCCTTACAACAATTGTTTGAGGTAAGTATTGTTATTCCCCACATTTTACAAACAAGGAAACTGAGACAGGGTGAGACTTTGGAACTGACCCGAAGTCACAGACAGTAAGTAGCGGAGTGGAACACAGACCTAGGCATCCTGACTCCAGGGTTTGAGCTCTTGACTTTGTATTAAGCTTTTTTGATTAACATAAACACCTAAATAAACTGTGAGCTAAAGAAGAAATAAAAATGTAAAACTATACAGCACACCTTAACAAAAGCACTACATATCAAAAGAATGAAGTACATCCTAAGCAGCTCTCAGAAATTTGTAACTTTACATATTTACTGTAAACAAGAGGGAAAATGTTTCAATTTGAAATGCTTGAAAAATAATAACAAAATAAACCAAAATAAAGTAGAAACAAATAATAATGAAGTAGAAAATAATAAAAATACAAAAAGAATAGATAAAACAATAGAAATGTTATTTATTAAACTTTGAGTATTTGAGTATTTGTAAAAATTAATTTAAAAAACCTTTAACAGCTATGACAAATCAGAGACACAAGCAACAAAATAAAGTAGGAAAAAAGGATACAAGGGCAGATGAAGATGAGAAAAATAATTATAAAAGCATACTTTGAACAACAATCTATTTGAGAAAGCATATAAAGTGGACAAACTCAAATGAAGATATTAATTACCATAATTATACCAAAAAAAAAATAGAAGATTTTCTAGAATAATAACCCCCCTAAAATGGAAATGATGGCAGTGAAAAATCTACTCTTTCAAAAAACAAATAAGCAACAACAAAAAGATGCCAGGCTCAGAGCATAGAAAAGGTGTGAAGTCTCCCCAGCATTTAAAGAGGTTGCTAACTGCAAATCTTTGGTATCAAAAATAGATAAAGTAGGGAAAGATAATTAAAATATAATTATTGGCCAATAATGGATAGATTAAAAATATCCATTTTATACCAACATCAAATTTAATCACAAATTAAATTTAATAGTGTATATTGGTCTTGGTCTTTTGACAAAGTAGAATTTTCCTTGAAATATGTATGAATCAGTTAACAGTACAAAAAAAATCTATTCATGTAATTTTTACCACCCAAGACAATGAAAGAGTAAAAAGTATATCATTATATCAATGGTCACAGAAAAGGGACTAGCAGACAATTTAACAGACCATTCATGATAAACAGATAAGCAAACCCCAAACAGAAGGGAACTTCCTTAACCTGACAGAGGGTGTCTGCTACAGATCTACGGCAAGCATCACTTTTCATGGTGACTGAAACATGAGAAGCATTTAAAATTTGGAAAAAGACCAAAATGCCTTGTAACTGTTAGCGTTCAATGTTGTATTATAGTTCACAACTAAATGTAATCAAGTCAAGAGAAATAAAGGATATAAAACACCAGTAGGGAAAAGATAAAACTGCCAAAATACACAGATGACATAATCAGCAATATTTTTCCCCCTTTCAGGAAAAAACCTCCATCTACTCTAAATTTGCTTTTCAGTCTTTTTAGGCCTAAATCCGTTTTATTTCAGATAAACATTCAACAAGAATCACATATATTTTTAAAACTCAGTCATTTTTCAGTTCATAATATCAATATCTGGGTTTCATTTCCTTTTCCATGGTTTCAATTTCATACTATTGCTAATTCCAAAGAACTACATATTAAAACAGAAGGGACATTGACAAATTAGGCCCAAGATTAACTGCCGATCTGATGGTCTTGGTAAGACCTGCTGCCTACTTGAAGCCTTCTGTCCGCTGCTCTCCAGGGGATTTCAAACAGTTTCCAGGCAGTGATAAATACAGTGCGTGTGTCTCTCTCAGCTGTGGGTCCTCTGGATTTCAGTGGCTTAGGTGCTCAAGTATTTCCAGTTTCTCTTGGGTCAACATTTGAGGGCCTTTAAGGAGAATATCTGGAATTGAAGCGAATGCCTGGCGCCTGCGGAGTGCCTGTTAGTCTCTCAGTTTACTTGGCTGATCACAGACACCACAAACACGCACAGACCGCCCGCTTTCAAGTACTTGTTTCTCAGTCTGCTGGCACTCGGCCTTTCCTGCTTGGGGGTCTCTAAGAGAAAGGCACAAACTGGGCACCAGAACGAGGAACCACTGAAGGGCCCCGATCCCCGGGAACCTGGTACTTGGGTATCTGATTCTACTTCCGCCTTCCTAAGGGCTCACGGTAGGAACGGCAACTAAGGCTGAGTCTGCTGACCACCCAGATGTGGAGAGAGACAAAGAGGGGCGATCCAGGAATGACTCCAATGAGGACCTTCCTTCTGAGCTTCCTCAAGAAGATTCTCAGCTTTTCCTCAGCAGTACCAGGGATGCCTTGGAGTCTTAGGTGCACAGCCAGCAGAACTGGTATGTAGTACGGATGCCATGTCTCCAGTTTCTTACATTCCATGTACCTGGGGCATGAGAGGTGCTCATGAGGATTTGTTGAAGGAATCAATGAATGAATGACTCACAGTGCCCAGAACATTTGAATTGGAAGGGACCTCAGAGAGAGCCTTCAGCTCTCAGGCTACAGCCCCAGAGTGTGGCTTGCCTGATGAAGCTGCACCCTTAACAGGGGCTGAGGCCTGTTACAATGGTGGTCATGAGTCAAGAGCTCCTCCTGTTCATCCACCAAGCAGAGGACCATGGCTGATGTACAGCCTTCGTTTCTGTGGGAAACCCCACATTGCCTGCGTGATATCTATATGACTGCATTGATGAGCCCCTTTTCTAATGAGATCCCCAGATATCATGGTATTTGGCTCCTGTACTGGTGCCTTGGGGATAGTCACTGTGGCTTTGGGGAGAGGGACCCTGGAGTGCCAGGACCCAGGAGAATGGTCCTGACAGCCTGCAACCTAGACTTAAGGAGACAGGGCTTTGAGGAGGCACAGGGGAGCCTTGTGCTGCTCTGTCTCTTGTTACTTCCAGATCAGACTGCTCAGAGACATGAATTGACAGACGCTTGTAGGGTCTACATTTTTCTTCCAGTCCTCCCTCCAGAAGATTGTCTGTGTGTCGCGCCTGCCGCGGTTCAACAGGAGTCCGGGCAGTCTGGGTTCCAAGCTCCCAAGCCTCACTCTCCTGATGCCGGAGCGAGCCTCCGCCTGCCCGGGGAAACGTGAGTCACACGCTGTGACTCAGTCAGCAAGGTGCCTGTGACTACACGCGGCCCCATGACCCTGTTGTATGGGATACCACCTTCTCTTTTTCTTTCTTCTCCTGGGGATGTATTAAGTGGAAAAACAAATGCACAGCTGGGCCACAAAACTCAGGGAATAAGAAGTATTATAAATACTGAAAAATACCACTCAGAAAGTGTTAACTGGGCATCAGCCTTAGAAAATCTCAGGCAGAAGTTTTGAAGGGTTTAATCGGTCAATTTAACCCAAAATACAGTCTTCAGGGTGTCGTGAGTGAGCGAGGGGAACCGGGAGCACCCAATCCTGACCCCACTGTCCTCTATCACACTCCTGGTATGTGGGGCCTGGAAGCAAGAAACGGAACCTCTGAATCACTGAGTCAAACTAATTCCCCCTCTTTATACCAGAAAAAGAATATACTTCTATATTAACTGGACGTAGAAATTCCCATCTTTTCCTCCTTTTTCTTGCCCCAGATATCAACCAGAAGCCAGGAAAGTGAAGGTCAGTGAACGGCTGGCTGAAATATGGGGTTTCATCAGTGCAGGCGTCCAAGCAGGAGGTCCTGGGTGCAGGCATGCCCGCAGAATTCCAACCTGCATGCAGATCCCACATCCCCATCCTTGGGATTCTCTCCCTGGCTTGAATATTCTGTTTCCTTCTCTGCTACCTCTGTCTCATGCCTCCAAGAATTGGAGAAGCATCCCCTCGGGTGCGAGCTGCCGCACAGGGCTGGCTGGATGCAGTCAGGCTTGAGAGAGGAGTGAAGCCCAAGCAATGACCTAAGACACACATATTTTGAGATCTACGCTAGCCTTTGTCCACAGTGATCATTTACGGCAGACCCTATGCCAGGTCTCTGCTGAATGCCCTACAGGCAACGCCTCATGTAGTCCTTCCACCTGCCCTCTGAGGTAGATATTACTACTGTCTTCATCTTACCAGTGATGACACAGAGCCCTAAAGACATGAGGAAATGTTTCTGAGGTCACATGTGCAACAAGTGGAGCTGGGGCTTGATCACAGAGACGTCTGATTCCAGACCCCCCACCCTCATCACCAGCCTCACACATTTCCAAATCTGAGTTGGGGAGGAGGCAGAAAAGTGAGGACTGGACTTTCCAATCAATAGAGATTAGACTGGAACCATCAATATGAAAGAGAGAGAGAGAGAGAACGTGTGTGTGCACGTGTTTGAGTGGGTCTAACAAGTAGAACCCAGATTTATGGGGAGTAGGCATGAGGATGACATATGGAGAGAGGCCGAATATAATGTATTCTTTGCCTGTTAATGTATTAAGAACTGTGCTTGGCTACTACAAACAGTAATTCATATCATCTCAGTTACCACTATGAACAGACATTATTCTATTTTATAGATAAGCAAATGGAGATAAATGAAGTAAGCACAGAAAATCAAGTGTACCTCCACTTACTCTGGGCTAAAGCTGGAGATTTCTACAACTTAAATATTTTGTTGCTTTATCACTCTTTTCTAATAGTTACTGATACTTCAAACCCTTAAGAAATTTCAGACTATTGTGTTTAAGTAGAGACTAGACAATGGAGGTAGGAAACACCTTCTGCATAGAAGGAAGGAGACTCAGGTATTAAAACAAATGGTATTTGGGGAACACAGGAGGGAAGCAGGGTCGAAAAGAGAAATGGCTCTGGGTCACAGAACGCCCTGGGTCTACACACTAGACTCTCCTCAAGACAAAAACAAGTGAGGTTTCCTCTCTCTGCCTCTTCCACACATTAGGCATTTTGAACTTGAACTATGAAAGCAGGCGGTGACACGCACTTTGATTTACCAAGCACTTCTGAGCAGAGCTGGAGCTGGCCTCTTGCCTTCCAGAAGTAAGTGTGCCTCACACAGAGACCAGCCCCTGGCCTGAACTCACTCTGCAGGCATGTCCTCTGTGCTGGAACTCTGACACACGGTGGGCCACTGCTGGTCTAAACCAGGTGAGTCTGGGCGGCATTCCAAGGCTGCAATACACACTCGGTCTAGGGCCTTCTCTGCCCTTCACCCACTTCCAGCTAGGCTTGTTGGGTGGTCCCGCCAACCCTTTTACATAGTCACTCTCTCCCTGCCACCACTGCATGTGCCCCCAGTGCCAGGCCCCTGAGAACCCTGAGAGGTCTTTGAGAACTTGGCCTGTGTCTGAATGCTGAGAACTTCTGAAGCCCAGAGCTATACCCACTGTGAGTCCCTGCCTGTGGCTGATGACGACTCTGGGCCAGCCTTCCATTTCCAGCATGGATGCTCAACTTTCCCACTTCATCTCTTTCAAACCCAGATTCTCCTCAATGCCAAGACCCAATTTCACAGCTGTGACAGAGTTTATCTTTGAAGGCTTCTCCATTTTTGAATGGCACTCCAGACTCATCCTCTTTGTCGTCTTTTTGGCCTTATACCTGTTGACCCTTGCCAGCAATGCTCTCATCTTGACAGCTATCCGCCTCAACCGTCAACTTCACACACCCATGTACTTCTTCCTGAGTGTGCTGTCCATTTCCGAAACCTGTTATACACTGGCCATCATCCCCCGAATGCTATCCAGTCTCCTCAGCCCCCGACGAGCCATCTCCATTCGAGAATGTGCCACCCAGCTCTTCTTCTATCTCTCTTTTGGTGTCAACAACTGCTTTCTGCTCACAGCCATGGGGTATGACCGCTATGTGGCCATTTGCAACCCACTACGGTATTCAGTCATCATGGGCAAAAGGACCTGCATGCAACTGGCAAGTGGATCGTGCAGCATCGGCCTGAGCACAGCCATCATTCAAGCGTCATCTGTGTTCAGCCTGCCCTTCTGTGATGCGAACATCATCTCCCACTTCTTCTGTGACGTCCGGCCCCTGATGAAGCTCGCCTGTGCTGACACTACCATGAAAGAATTTGTCACTCTGTTCATCAGTCTCTGCGTCCTTGTCCTGCCCATGGTCTTGATCTTTATCTCCTATGTCCTAATTGTCACCACCATCCTCAAGATTGCCTCTGCTGAAGGTCGGAAAAAGGCCTTTGCCACCTGTGCCTCCCACCTCACTGTTGTCATTGTCCACTATGGCTGTACCTCCTTCATCTACCTAAAACCCAAATCCCAGAACTCCCTGCAGGACAGACTCATCTCCGTGACCTACACCGTCATTACCCCGCTACTAAACCCCGTCATCTACAGCCTGAGGAACAAGGAGGTCAAGGATGCCTTGCTCAGAGCACTGGGCAGGAAGCCACTCTCTTAGCGGCTGGTCAGTCTCGGTAATGATAAAACAAAAGGAGTTTGGTGAGTTGTCACAGTGAAAGAGCCAGTCAGATAAAAGACGGTATGAGGGCACCAGGTACCTGATGTGGGAAGCACCTGGGAATGACAGAGATACGGTGAAACAGGAAGGAAAAGATTAATGAGACAAGGGATCAGTGGATTTTCCAGAACTTGTAGATGGGTTGACCAAGCTTGATGAAAATCGAACAAGGCAGAGCATATTCAGGTGCTGTATTATGTTAGATATCATTTTGTTACTCTAGGAATTAAGTGCAGGTGGGAAGAATATGATATCTGATCACAGGAATTTATGTAATCTGAACCTGGTCTCAGCATGAAAATCAGGAAGTTTCTGAAACAAAATCAGGAGTTTCACTAAAATAACAAGGTCTCCAATATTTACAAGTAACACATCCTATAACACAACTTTTAAAAATTCATTCCATGTATTTACCTTGTGCCTATTACTATGTGTATGACCCCCAGACAGCTGTGTCAGACACAGGCTCTGACAGTCAGCTTACAAACTGGCCGAGAAGCATTCATTTTGAGCAACATGAGCAAATACCATAAAAATTGCTTCCTGGACATCTGAGAATTGCAAAAGAGCCCCGGTCTTTCATACTGCATCCCCTTCCCTGATACCCTAGAGAGGATAATGGACCCGGCTGCTGCTCTGCCTGGATCTCTGCTGGGCTGGCATGCCCATCCCTGCTGATGTGAATACCGGCGTGCCAACTACTCATAGCAACCCTCTGCTCTCAGGAATTGCCATAGGCTGAAAGGGGCTTTCTTAGAGGTGATACATACTCCGCCCAACCCCTCACAAGGGGCAGTTCACAGCCAACGCCTGCATGACACAGAAGGTACAAAAGGCCACTCACCTTGCCTCAAGACAGGACCAATATGGATTCAGAGTCCTCCTTTAGCTCAGACTGAAGTTAGCCACCAACTGAGACCAGAGCTCAGCTTGGCTCTTCCCCATCCCATCCTGCTTCTCCCTTTTCTCAGTCACTCGCACCCAGGTCCCTGCTCCAGGCTCTGCTCCGGGACACTGGGCCCAAGCCAGCGGCATCTGTGAGGCAGTCACTCAGGCTCCGATCTTCGACCGTTCTCTCGGCATCTGCTGCACCTACAACAGGGCCCAGTACAGAAAGGCTCATCAATAACTATTTATTAAGTGAAAGAGGGAAGAAGGGAAGGAAGACATCTGCAGGCAGCTAAAATACAATTAGCAAGAGTAGGCAGCTCTTTTCTCTTTTCCTTTTATTATTTTATTACTTTCGGGTTGTTTGCCTCCTTTCGTGACATCCCTTCTGATACATCTATTGAATGCATCCTAGACAGCAGGCATTTATTTAAGCACTCTACTCATTTAATCTTCACTATAAATCTATGAGGTATTTTATTAAACTTATTTTACAGATGAGAAACCTGAGGCCTGAAAAGATTAATTCCTCAAGGACATATAACTAGTACGTAGCAGAGCTAGGGCTTAAAAATAGGCTATCCAGCCCCCGAGCCTGTAGTTGGCATTTTAAACTCATGATTGTTACATTAACCAGCTTTCTCCTTTTTAATAACCAAAGAGAAGAATGAGTACCATACATTGCGGATTTACACAATGCTCAAATCCTATCAGAATGTCCTTGTTCTTGGAAATCAGTCTGAAGTTCAGACATTATGTATTGTAATATGCTTTTTCCTCAAATATATTGCAGATCCTTTCTCCACTCAGCACTGCTCCAAAGGTGAAAGGAGAAAGGGGGTCCCCAGTGGCCCCTGGGGAATGACAGGGCACAGGGCCCCTCAGTACTGACCTCTGTACCTCTCCTTTCCCTGACCTGCTTCCAGGAGCTGATGGCCTGAAGTAGAAGCACCTTAAATAGTGTGATACTGTAGGAGCACAGCCTTTGGGGCCGGACAGGCATGTGGCCCAATCTTAGCATGTGTCCCAGGGAATGTTACCTAATCTCTCCGGCCTTTGTTTCCTATCCGCTGACGGTACCAACCCCCAGGGAAACTGTCCGGCATCAAAAAATGTTATGGGCATAGGTTTGCATGGCGCATAAGAAGCAGTGATAGGAGTTAACACCTACTTTACCCCATCCCCATCCCCTCACCGCCCTCTAGGCCACTCTGAGGTCAACATCAAGGCACCCTTGGTAAGGACTCAGCCCTTAGTTCTCATTCATACAGTGAGCTCCCTCTTTCCAGGAGGAAACTATTCAACTATTTTTGCACGTACTATAATTCACTTAAAAGCACCAATTACTAAATTCTGTAAATGGCTTCCCCTTGTAGCCTCTGATGCCATGTTTCAATAAAAGGACTACTTTTTTGACCACTACTTTCAATAAAAGGACTACTTTGACTACTCTGCCAGGGTCTTCAAGACTTACTTCCTGGATACACCTGCCAGGTGTTAACAAACCACTCGGCCGCCTCTGCATTCCAACCCCAGGCTCGCTTCCCCACCACTGGCCGTCCAGTTACTTCTCACAGCACCATTCCCTCTTCTCTCCTGGTTACCTCAGAGTCACTGCAAGGAGTCCCAGGGTTCGTGTGTGCATCAATTGTCATATGCAGGCTGAATACTTACAGATACATGTCCAACTATTTCTGAATGTACCATAATTCACTTGAAAGCACCAGTTACTAAATTCATGGTTCTCTTTTCCAGAATTTTTCTGTCAATACTACTACTATTATCCAATTATTATCAAGCTGAAGGTCCACAAAATATTTTGAAATTAAGAACTTTTCACATGCAAAAACATTTGGAGACACCAGCTCTATGTGACAAGGGTAGGGTGGGGAACAGTGTGAGAGTAGATATAACTTCACTGCTAATGGACTGAATTGTGTCCCTCCAAATTCATATGTTGAAGCAATAACCCCCAATGTGATGTTATCTGGAGATGGAGCTTTTGGAAGGTAATTAGGTTCAGACAAGGACATGAGAGTGGGGTCCTCAAGATGGGATTAGGGCCCTTGAAGATGAGACTCTAGAGAGTACTCTCTTGCTCTCTCTCTACCATATGAGGATGTAGACAAAGCAAATATCTGCCATCCAGAAAGAGAGCTCTCACCAAGAAATGAATCTTCCAGCACCTTGATCTTGGATTCCCAGCCTCCAGGACTGAGAAATAAATACATGACGGTAAAGCTACCCATTCTATGGTATTTTGTTACAGCAGCCTGAACTAAGACATTCAGGAACAATGCTGACCTCACGTCTGTTGGGAGCCCTCCTCAGGGCTTTGAGAGATTCTCATTGGCAATTCTAACGTATCATTAGGAGAACTAGACCTGAGATCTCAAAACTAATGTGAATGCCGTCAATGAACTTTAGTAAGAACCACTTGGGCCCGTCCCCCAAATAAAGCGGTCTGCAGAACCGAGGGAGTTTATAGCAGGCTCCCTGGGCTGTTTTGCCAGCTTTGCTCCTACAGTCACCCCATCTCTTCATTTCTGTCTAGCACCAAATTCGAATGGATTTACTGTTGATGGCAGAGCATGCTCCTCATAATCACACAGTAAAATGGGGATCATGCCACTGACTTCATAGGGTCATTTGGAGGACTGAGACAAATATGCGTTAAAGTGCTTAGTCAATATTAGTTGATTCTGTAGCTGAATACTTCTTCTTTTCCCCAGGCACCACGCTGTTACACCATCTCCCCAGTGCCCCATTTCCAAAATCTTTCTAATTTGTCCCAAAGTGATGGCATCATAAAGCATTTTGCTCCTCTACTCCTTTCCTGCTGAGATCCCATAGCCAATTATATATAATGATGAACTACTGATATAGAGATCGTTTTGTTCAACTTACCTGTCACAACAGGAAGCTATGGATATTTGAATCATTAGGGAGTTGGCACGAATCAATCTGATCAGAGTTGTTTATGAAATAATTGGCTCTTTCCTCTTCCTTGATCTATGCATTGATTCAGTTCCAAGCCCGACTGATTCACCTCAAATGTCTCTCACCTGTCCCTCCTTTTTGGGCCACTGTACTTCTCTAGATCCATCCAAACTGATCTCTGGCCTGACCTATTACATCAACAATCTAGCTGAACTGCCTGCCTGTCTTGCCAATGGGTTTTGGCCCCGGGACAAGTTCACTATGGGTTCAGTGAGACCAAAAAATGACATGGCATATTCTTGGGGTGAAAGGACTTATACCCAACTTTATTCCCATGGTGGCAGGTCAATCACTAGACTCTCATCCACTCAGAGAAAGTCTGCATGTAGCAAGCTGGTCTCTGCCTCTGGGCCTCTCTGCCCCACAGTCATGTCAGTCCCTGTCTTCAGCACTGAAGCCACTTGTCTCTGCTCTCCTGCAGCCTTGCAGCCTTGCAGCCATGCAGCAGCCGTGTGGCCATGCCACCTATTGCCCAGACCACTGGGCAGAGCTCTTTATATAGAGAGTCAATAACAACGTATTGCCCATACGTGGGTGGTGAGTAACCCGACCAGGACCAGGTGAGAATCCTGGCCATAGGAACCTGCAGTTTCTCCACACCCAGTCTTACTTTACCTACAGTATTTTTTCTGTAATCGACCTGAGTTTAATCAAGGCCCATCCCTCCCCTGTCCCACTTACATATGTTTATTATAATTGTATATCATCTACAACTAAATGGTGAGCTCCTCAAAGGCTGATGAAGCATCTCATTTGTTTCTGTATTCCCAGAAACTAGCGTGGAGCCTGGCACATGCTCAAGGCTTGAAGAATGAACAGGCACAGATAAGCACCACATGTTAAAGCTTCAAAAAATGCTAAGAAACAGTAAACTGACTCATGGAAAGTCTTCAGGGGAAAGTAAATTTGGAATTGGGTTTTGACAGACTAGTACAAGTTTGCCAAATGGAAAAGAGAAGGTAATTCTGGGTAAAGACAACAGAATGTTCGAAGGTTCATCTCTGTCCCCTAGCCTCCAAGACAGGACTCTTAGGTCTAAAGAGACAATCCTTCCAATTCTGAATGCCACAGGGCAGAAAGGCAGCACGAACTGCCTTCTGCAGAACCGTGGCCATATTCAATTACTTTTATTCCAAAGAGAAAACCAGATTCTTAAACTGGGTAGACTTCCTGCCTCTCTAAGGAAAAGGGCCTGAACTTCCTGAGCTCCGAGGTGACATGGTTCTAAGGTTGAACTGCCTAGATCTGGAAACTATGGGTTTCCAAGGCACATCTGTAAGGAAGCACAAGGTATTCATTCAAACAAGTAAAGTTCAATGAAATAAACCAATTTTCTTTAATGCTGTTCCTACATGAAGCAAAAAGTTTCCCCAGGCTCCCAAAATGCTAACCCTGGATTTAGGTAAATAAGCGCCACGCATAATGAGGCCCCCTGGTACCTGCCGTCTGCAGGCCGCCTGCCCCAGGCTGTCTCCCAGGGTGTCTTTAGGGAGTGAGCTCCGGGCACCGCAAAGGCTGCTCCCTGGAGAGCATCTCCTCTGGCTTTGAAGACTTCCATGCGGAAGGGCTGCAAGGATGCCTGCAGCTCCCAAACCTCCCCTCATTCCTGCTGGGGCGTGTTTATCTGTGGCCTGCTTGGCCTCGGCCCGCCCTCAGCCCTCCTGATCACCCAGCTCTTCCCCTGCCCCTGCACACTGTGGCCAAGGGGGCCTGACATTTCCGTCTTCACTCCTCCACTGTCTCCATCCCAGCTCTCCGTTGTGCCTCCGCAGTAGGCAGACACGTAAGTGTTCTTTAGAAAAGGCAATGACATAGGGCTTATTGCCCATGGGCTCACTTTAATTTATTGTAGTAGAATGGGACTTATCACAGCTGAAGGAGGTCTTCATAAGATTGTGTCTGCTCTTCCTTCCTTTGATATCCTTGGAAGAATTAGAGGCTCCCAAGGGTGGAGGATGCTAACCGGCTCATTGCAGCCATTCTTCTACCTTAAGACAGACTTCAGCCAGATCAGATGACACTCTGGCCCAGAATTTCTTAATAGGAACCCTATCGGTATTCGGAACAGGACACTCCTTTCTTGGGCAGGCCCATCATATGTGCTGCGGACATTTAGCATCATTAGTTGCTAGCAGCACCTGTGTCCATCATGTCACCAATCAAAGCTCTGACATACATTTCTGATTTCACAGTAGAGCAGCCAGACCACCCCATGGCTGTACCACTGCTAGTTTATGCCCAGAGGCCTCCCAGAAGATAAATCAATGTCTGTACCCACATACTTTAGTGTGGAATGCCTTTCCCTATTGGGAAATATTTTCTTTCACAGCTTCACTCTTTTAGCATTCTTAGCATAAATGACTAACATCCGGCCACCAACTTCTTACAACTAAATTTTTATAAACTTGAAGGAGGTCTCCATGCCTACTAACCTTCATCACTCATGTGATTACTTTATGGAAAAAGTCTTTTTTTCTGAATATGCATATGCAAATCAGAATATAATTTAAACATCCTACAGGAGCTTACTGCCTAAAAAG
This sequence comes from Manis pentadactyla, assembly GCF_030020395.1. Classification (NCBI taxonomy): domain Eukaryota; kingdom Metazoa; phylum Chordata; class Mammalia; order Pholidota; family Manidae; genus Manis; species Manis pentadactyla. The sequence goes on along the minus strand of NC_080037.1, from coordinate 8,068,571 downwards.
ACAAAAATGTGGAATATTACATAAATTGGATTGAGTCCCATCATTCAACAAAATGATGTCCTTTATATAACTGTTGTTTACATTTAGGGCTTGCTTTTGCTTTAGATGAAGACACTTCAATTTGCTGCATCCTCCCTAGTATAATTGTTTACCTCTGCAAAGTAGGCGTATGCCTACTCACAAAGTTATATGGGCTGTGAATTTGCCTTTTAGTTAAGGAAGGTGAATATGTAGCAGTTTACAATATACATGGGTCAGTGCTGTGAACTGTCAGCAGACTTCCATCATTCAGCAGCAGTAGGGAGAGGATGGTCTTGGTTAAGCTTCCAGTTTTTCCTTCTCGGAGACAAGATGAACCTTTCTCAGTTTGTTTTGTGTCCACTTCCTCAAACATGTGCAAGGGGATGATTCATAGTCTTGAGAAAGAATTCTCCAGTCAATCCCTCAACAAACTGTTTTCAGGCACCAAATTCATGCATAGTCCTGAGCTAGTGAAATACACAGACGTAAAGGTACAGTCACAGGGTGGGTGAGAGGAGAAAGCGGCACTGACGGGCGTAGACAACAATCCCAATACACATGAGAACAGAGGAGCGCAGCATCATTGATGGGGTACTGAACACTTGCATTATTTGTCCTTGAAAACTGGAGATTTAAATAAGAGAAAGGAGGAAGGGCATTCCAGATGTTAAGGAGGAAGACAGGGTGAAGTGAGAATGTACGTGGTTATGCTGTGGGAAAAATACTTATATGATTCTGGGATGCATATCAAATTGTAATAGATGGCCAGAGAGTAAAAATATTTTACGTAAAGTAAGCCTAGGGATTAACTTAAATCCACTGGGAAGTGTATCCTCCAGGTTTACAGCTGAGAACTAAGTTCAGTCAATTTTAGAATTGTGCTTAAACTGCTTCCCTGAAATTATTTCCCTTCTATTCTTCTACATTTCAGATTTAGTGGCCACTCAATGAAGAAAGAGAACCATACTCTCATAACAGAGTTTGTTTTCCAGGGTTTCTCCAGCTTTCATGAGCACCAGCTCACCCTTTTTGGGGTGTTCCTTGCGTTGTACATCTTGACCCTAGCAGGCAATGGCATCATCGTGACTATTATCCGAGTTGACCGTCACCTCCACACCCCCATGTACTTCTTCCTGAGCATGCTGTCCACTTCGGAGACTGTTTACACACTGGTCATTCTCCCAAGGATGCTGTCCAGCCTCATAAATATGAGCCAGCCCATCTCATTGGCAGGTTGTGCTACACAGATGTTCTTTTTTGTAACCTTTGGCATCACTAATTGCTTCCTGCTCACAGCAATGGGATATGACCGCTACATAGCCATCTGCAACCCCCTGAGATACACAATTATTATGAACAAGAGGGTGCGTGTGCAGCTGGTATGGGGGGCCTGCAGCATTGGTCTGATTGTAGCCATGACACAAGTGACAGCTGTATTCAGGTTACCTTTTTGTGCTACAAAGGTGGCCCATTTCTTCTGTGACATCAGACCTGTGATGAAGCTCTCCTGCATCGACACCACTGTTAATGAAATTCTGACTTTGATCATCAGTGTTTTGGTGCTTGTTGTACCCATGGGCCTGATTTTCATCTCCTACGTCCTCATCATCTCTGCCATCCTTAAGATTGCTTCAGCTGAGGGCCGGAAGAAGGCCTTTGCCACCTGCGCCTCCCACCTCACGGTGGTCATCGTCCACTATGGCTGTGCCTCCATTGCCTACCTCAAGCCCAAGTCAGAGAACTCCCGGGATCAGGACCAGCTGATCTCAGTGACCTACACCGTCATCACCCCCCTGCTGAACCCCGTGGTGTACACCCTGAGGAACAAGGAGGTCAGGGATGCCCTGTGCAGGGCCACCAGCAGGAAGCTTTCCTGACAACAGGGGGGTGTTCTCCTGAGGCATTTACATCCACTTTGGACAGAAATGTGAAGAGTAGAGGCACCTACCCCTGGATCCCGGAGACCTATCCCACGAGGAGGGGGCAGACAGGAAGAACAGCAGCTTCCAAATCAGAGTCTAAAAGCTTTAAATAAAGCCCCTGAATGAAGCACTGGCCCTGTTTTTGCGGGTCAAAGACCGACAAGGACAGGATTTGTCTGAAAAAGGGGTAAGGTAATAGTGTGAGCCAAGGATTCTTCATTCACCTCTGGCTTCCTAGCAGCTCTCCACCTAACAAAGGCAACAAAAAGGAAAATCAGATTCCAGGGCATACATTTTTCCCTCTAATTCCTTCCTTCCTGCTTAAGAGCAAGAGGAGTTCTCAAACTGGAGTCCTTGTTGGAATCTTTATAAAGGACATAACAAGTAATGTATGACTGTGTGGACAAGGAGAACGGCCTCGAGGTGGGATAGCCTAGGGGAAATAGATTTCCTACCCTACCTGCCTTAATTCATCCTAGTTTCCAGCAAAACTGCTCATTAAAGACAGTGACCACAGGCAGTTTAATCAGAGATCCTGACAATTCCAGACGTTGTCAGTCATGATGGCAGCCCTTTGAGGGCACATGCCAAGATCCTTCTGGGTCAGTTCGGCTGCTGTTAATTCAGAAAGCATGTAATGGGTAACAGCGAAGAACTGGGCTGTGTGTTGGGTCCTGGGGAAAGAAAGATTAAAAAACAAACAAACCCTTATTTCCCGACTTCAAGCAGCTCAAAATCTAGTGGCAAAGCCAAACATTTAAAAGTACGGTTTCCATTCTTTCTAAGTGGCATATACACAAAAGACCAAAGGAGAATGGGGGGGAGGGGAGGAAGAGGAAGAGAAATCTGCTGGAGATATCGGGGAGTCTCAGAGGAGGTCATCTGTAATCTGGTTTGGTTTTGAAAACACTTATAGGAGGTTGTCGAATGGACAAGTTGTTAGAAGAAAAGAATTCCAAAGAGAAGAGAATATATTCACAGGTATGAAAGCAAGAGGAATGGTGAGGAAATTAAAAGTGATTCAGCACACTGACTCCAAGGTCCAAGGGCAGGAAATGGGGATAAAGCCAGAAGGGCAGGCGGGGTTAGACTGTGAATGCCTTGTATAGTGAACTTAAAAAATTTTGGCTTTGACTTTTAAACAGTGAGAATTACCCAAGATTCAGAAAAAGCAGGATTCAGTTTATGCGGTGTCTGTGTGAACTCTTGGTACCCTTATAACCTGAATAAGACAATGAGAGAGAGAGAGTGTGGAACACAGGAGGGCCAAGGAGTAGCACCTAGATGGAGTTCAAGGTTCAAATGAGTGCTCAGGGAAGGAGAATGAGGACTTGCTGTTGAGTCAATGACTAGGCTAAACTCATCTGAATGGTCTACAGCATCACCCCAAATTCAGGAAAAGTATGATTCTGCTTATGAGGCACCTGTGTGAATTCTTGGCATCCTCTTCATCCTTACTTTCTCCATCGAGACTAAGAAGTTGTATGGATCTATAGACCCTTGGGGGCCCCAGGGCCCCAGGACAGACCTGTCATTAAATTAAATTAAAGGGCGGGCCCATTACTTGGAAAAGCCTTCCAAAGAAGATGCAGAGACCCAAACAGAACATATTGTGCTCTCCAGACATAACAGAACTACCAGTCCTCCTCTCAGGGTTAATAGAAGCAATGGCAAAAAAAATCAAACTATATCTAAACTTCTGTAAGAACAAAAAATGGCTAAAAGTAATTAAGAGAAGTTGTTTCTGCCAAAGAAAAAATTGAATTGTTAAAAGCAAAGTAATACAGGCAAAGGGTTTGACAGTCATTCAATAAACATCCATGGAGTCTTCACTACACGCCACATATTGTGCTCAACATGGAAAGTATCAAAATCAACTCTGCATGTTCCCTGAACAAAGAAGTTCTCAGGCTTGCAGGGAGACGGGCTTATGCAAACTCACCATAATGCAATGTGATAGAGAAATGGACAAAGCGTATTTAATATTTAGACAAAGATGGAAGCCTTGGGATATCTTTTTTTTGATCTACATAAAGCTGAATCTCATCAAGCTAAGAAAGGGCTCTGCATGCTGAAATTCAGTGATATAAATGTGTGTTACCTGGGCAATAAAGCTTGTGTAATCTATGTGGGGCCACCTCCTAGGGCCGAGGACTGTGCGGCTCCTGGCAGGCATCACGTAGAATACCTTACCACTGTGGACTTCTAGACCATTTATCACCCAGCTTTTTCAGAAATCTTGTTTGAACAGAACAGCTTCACAGACATGATGGAATTAGATGTTTTCAATAGCCCTTCTCGTCCCATGAGGGGCTGGCCACAGAATTTGTTCTGACCCGAGCAGTCACAGCATCTCACAGAATATTTAACTGGATTAAACCACCACACAGGAATCCTTCCCATTCCCCAGGATTATTTTGTTCACCAGTCATGCTCAGTATCACTTCATGGCAAACGCCTCTCCCACAATGTGTTCCTTTGCCACAAGACACTTTCCCAACCACGATCTCCCTAGGCCCTTAGAACAGCCCTGGGAGGAGCGCATGGATAAAGCTTTCTATCACACAAACAAGGCTGAGATAGAAAAAGGGAAAGCGGAACCGGAATTGACACTAGTTGGCTGGCATTTTCTGTTTACCAAGATATATCGCCACCCAAGGGCAACTTAGTAGGGATAGTGATGTACTTAGCTTGAGAAACCAAGCTAAGGAAAATTCAAATTCCTCAGGACCTCAAACTTCCCAAATAAAATAAAACGCCATCCCTGAATCTTTTCCAAGAGAGAAGAATCTGTACCTTTTACAAAAGGGCCACCTGGGACCCTCACTCTAGCCAGTGGACACATCAGAGGAAAAACACCTCCAGCAGCAGTTCAAGCTATAGTCTTATTCATGTAGAACCAGATAAGATTTTATGTAATATGACTATTTATTTTCTCCAATATTAAAGCAAATCAGAAAAAAATCTTTTAGAGTTCCAAAAGCTAACCTAGCCCTTACTTAAAGGAATTACATCCAGTGCTAGGTGATAGGAGTAGTGGTGAGTCATGCTAAATTTACTGCCTCTAGACACAAATACATACATACAGTTATATATGTATATATACATAAAAGATATTTGGCAGACTGTTAAGTGCTAAATGAGAACTTTAAACAGGTAACAGGAACAAAGAGGTGAGAAAGATTCAGCTCTAACTAAAGGTTTTAAATTATAAATAGGGAAATCAAATTCAGATCTTGGCCAGTCCCCCAGTTCCCTTCTCCCCAACCACATGTCACACCCTAATGGCAGCTAAGGGTGACACCGTGTAGAAGAGAAACTTCAGGTGTCTGCTGCGGTCCACAGCTCTCTTGCATGGAAGAAAACTTCCAGAAGCCTAAACTGTAAATTTGGTAAGAAACTCAATTCCACCTCTAAAGAAAAATAAGTATTCTTCATTCTCAACCTTGCTGAGCAAATCCTATTTATTTAACCAAATCTACTTCCCTTAAAGGGAACTTTTTTTTTTTGAGAATTCTGGGATCTCACAGTGGACTTTGGTTTGGAGTCCATTTTCACCAGTCCCACACTGCAGCAACATGAGGAATAGGAAGACATGACATCAGGACACTGGATTCAAGCCCTGGTTCTCTATCTTATTTGTTCTGCATTTGTGGTTGACTCACTAAAATTTTCTGACTCTCAACTTCACAAGGTCTTGTGGGTGAATCATTAATCACCATCCCAGCTCAGGGAAGTGAGGAGAAAGGAAACGTCTTTAGGATGAAAGTAAACTATGAGATGAAATGGAGAGGCAGGAGAGAATATTTAAATACTTTTCTGACTCATTTCTCTATCCTTTCACTTGATTTATGATCTTTCGATTTTGTATGCAGACTCTACACTTTCTCTTACTGGGCAATTTTAGCTAAATTTCTTATTTCCTTTTTTACCCCATCTGCTTTCTTTTTATCTTTGGATCCCTTTCACCCATTTTTCCCAACCCCTTAATCCCCAGCTCTGGCAACCACCAAAATGTCCTCTGTATCTCTGAGCCCTTTATTGTTAAGATTCCACATATAAGACAATCATACGTAACTGTCTTTGACTTATTTCACTTAGGTCTATCTATATTGCCACAAATGGCAAGATTTCATCTTTTTTTATGTTTGAATAATATTCTATTATACAAATATGTGTAAGTAGATTAGATATAGATAGATAGATAGATAGATAGATAGATAGATAGATAGATAGATAGATAGATAGATAGATAGATGATAGATAATAGACAAACACCACAATTTCTTTAACCACTTATCCATCAATGGACACAGGTTGTTTCTACCTTGGCTATTGTAAATAATGCTACAGTGAACATGGGGTGCATATATCTTTTTTGAATTAGCACTTTCACTTTCTTGGATAAATATCCAGCAGTAGAATTGCTGGACTAAATGGTAGGCCTATTTTTAATTTTTGAGAAACTTCCATACTGGTGTCCACTTTAGTTATATTTTACATTCCCAGCAACAGTGCACAAGGGTTCCCTTTACTCTACATCCTCTCACCAATGTTATTTCTTGTCTTTTTGACAACAACCACTTTAACAGGTATGAGATGGCATCTATTGTGGTTTTGATTTGCATTTTCCTGATGATTAATTATGATGAGCATCTTTCATGAACCTGTTGGCCATCTGTATATTTTCTGTGGAAAAATGTTTATTGAGAACTTCTGCCCATTTTTAATGAGTTTTTTAAATTGGGTTGAGTTCTTTATATATTTTGATTATTAGTCCCTTATTAGATACAGTTTACAAGTATTTTTCCCATTCAGTAGATTGTCTTTTCATTTTGTTGATAGTTTCCTTTGCTATACACAAGCTTTTTAGTATAATATAGCCCCATTTATTTATTTTTGTTTTAGTTTATTTTACTTTTGATGTCAGATTCAAAAAATTACTCCCAGGACCTAAATCAGAGAACTTAACAATTGTTTCCTTCTAAGAGCTTTATGGTTTCAGGTCTTAAGTCACTTTGAGTTAATTTTTGTGTAAAGTATAAAATAATGGTCAACTTTCATTATTTTGCATGCAGCTGTCCAGTTTTGCCAACACCAATTATTGAAGAGACCACCCTTTCCACGCTGTATAACCTTGGCTCCTTTGTAGTAAATTAACTGACCATATAATTGTGAGTTTATTTTTGGGCTCTATATTCTGTTCTCTTGATCTATATATCTGTTTTTATGCCAATACCATACTAATTTAACTACAAGAGTTTTGTAAATAGAGTTTGAAATCAGGGTGCATGATGCCTTTTATTTTGTTTTAGTTTTGGCTATTTGTGTTTTTTGTGGTTCCATACAGATTTTAGGATTATTTGTTCTATTTATTTGAAAAATGCCATTGAAATTTTGATAGGTATTGCATTTGATTCTGTAATTGCTTTGGGCAATATGGACATTTAAACAATACTGATGCATCCAATCCATGAACATGGCATGTCTTTCCATTTATTTTTGTCTCTTCAATTTCTTTAATTAATGTCTTGTATTTTCCCATATACACGTTTTTCACCTCCTTTGTTAAATTTATTTCTAGGTATTCTATTCTTTCCAATGCAATTGTAAATGGGACTGTTTTCTTAACTTATCTTTGGTGATAGCTCTTTATTAGTGTAAAAAAATGCAACAGATTTTTGCATATTGATTTTGTATCCTAACACCTTACTGAATTCATTTCTTAGTTCTAATAGTTTTTTGGTGGAGTCTTCAGGACTTGCTATGTGTACTATCATGTCACCTGCAAATAGTGGCAGCTTTACTTCTTTTCCAGTTGGAATGCCTTTATTTCTTTTTCTGGACTAATTGCTCGGCTAGAACTGCTAATATTATGTTGAACAGAAGTGGTAAGTGGGCATCCTTGTCTTGCTCCTGATCTTATCAGAAAGTCTTTCAGCTTTTCACTACTGAGTAAGATGCAGCCGTGGTCTTGTCATATATGGCCTTTATTATAGAAACATTTCCTCTATACCTGCTTTGTTGAGAGTTTTTATCATAAATGGATGAATTTTGTCAAATGCTTTTTCTGCATCTCCTGAGGTGATCAGTTTTATCTTACATTTTGTTAATAGGGTGTATCAAATTGATTGATTTGTGGGTATTGAAACCTCCTCACATATTAAAATAAATTCCAGTTGACCATAGTTATTATCCTTTCAATGTATTCTTGAGTTTTTTTTTGTTGATATTTTGTTGAAGATTTTTGCATTTATGTTCACTAGAGATATTGGCCTGTAATTCTTTCTTCTTGTGGTATCCTTGTCTGGTTTTGGTCTAATAGTAATCCTGGCCTCATAAAATGAGCTTGGACAAATTCCCTCCCATTCTATTTTTTGGGAGAGTTTGAGAAAGATCAGTATTAATTCTTCTCTGACTGTTTAGTAGAATCCATCAGTGTAGCCATCTGGTCGTAAGCCATCAGTTTGTTGGGAGGTTTCTGATACTGATTCAATCTTATTAGTAATCAGTCTGTTCAGACTTTCTATTTCATCATGATTCAGTTTTGGTAGATTGTATGTTTCTAGAAATGCATCCATTTCTTTTAGGTTGTCCAATTTGTTGCCATATAATTGTTCACAGCAGTCTTTTATGATCCTTTGGATTTCTGTGGCATCAGTTGTAACATCTTTCATTTAAGAATTTGAGTATCTTTTTTTCTTAATAAGTCTAGCTAAAGGTTTGTTAATTTTCTTTATCTTTCCAAAGACAAGCTCTAAGTTTTATTGATCTTTATTGTCTTTTTAGTCTCTTTTTCATTTATTTCTGCTCTAATGTTTGTTATTTCCTTTCTTCCACTAATTTTGAGATTCATTTGTTCTTTTTTCCTAGTCCATTGAGGTGCAAAGTTAGGTAGTGTATTTGAGACTTTTCTTTTTCCTGAGTTAAGCATTTATCACTATGCACCTCTCTCTTAGAACTGCTTTTGCTTCATCCTACAAATTTTGGTATGTTGTATTTCCATTTGGGTTTGTTTCAAGGTATTTGATTTCTCTTTTGATTTCTTCTTTAATTCATTTGTTTCATTTGTTGCTCACCATGTTGCTTAATTTCTGCATATTTGTGAATTGTCCAGTTTTTATTGTATAATTAATTTCTAGTTTCATACCACTGTGGTCAGAAAAAATGCTTCATATGATTTCAGTCCTCTTAAATTAAATAAGACTTGTTTTGTTGCCTATATTCTAATCTGGAAAATGTTCCATATGTTCTTGACAAGAATATATGTTCTATTGTTTTTGGAAGTAAGGTTAATTCCTATATATCTGTTAAGTTCATCTGGTCTAATGTGGTATTTAAGGCCCCTGTTTCTTTATTGATTTTTTTGCCTGGAAGATCTATCCATTTGATATAAGTAGGGTATTAAATCCCCTATTATTATTGTACTGCTGTCTCTTTCTCTTTTAAGGTCTGTTAATATTTGCTTTATATAGTTAGGCACTCCTATGTTGGATCTATAAATATTTACAAATGTTATATCCTCTTGTTGAATTGAGTCCTTTATCATTATGTAATGTTCACCTTTATCTCTTATTACAGCCTCTGTTTTAAAGTCAATTTAATCTTGTATATCTACTCCAGCTTTCAACAATTCAATGGCAAAAGGATAATCTTTTCAAAAAATAGTGCTGGAACAAGTGGATATACCAAAAACAACAAAAACAATAAAACCTATAGATGCAAATGTTACACCTTACACAAAAATTAACTCAAAATGGATCAGAAACTTTAAATGTAAAATGAAAAACTATAAAATTTTTGCAACAAAATATAGGAAAAATAGATACACCCCCAAAATGATGACCCATGGAAAGATGTGCTAAATTGGACTTTATTAAAATTAAAAACTTCTTGTGAAAGACACTGTTAAGAGATGATAAAATAAGTCACAGACAGGGAGAAAATACTTCCAAAACATAAATCTGACAAGGGACTTGTATCCAAAATACATAAAGAACCCTTAAAACTCAACATTAAGAAAACAAATAATCCAATTTAAAAATGGGCAAAAGAGCTGACAGCTCATGATAGAAAATCTACAGATGGCAAATAAGCATATTAAAAGATGCTTGACATGATTTTTCATTAGGGAAATGCAAATTAAAACAGCAAGGAGACACCATTACAAACCTACTAGAACGGCTAAAATCCAAAACACTGACAACAATTTCTGGCGAGGATGCAGGACAGCAGGAACTCTCACTCGCTGGGGGGCGAATTGCGAAACAATACACCCCCTCTGGAGAGAAGTTTGGCAGTTCCATACAAAGGTAAATGTATTCTACCATCTGATCTGGTATATAACCATACCGATAGGTATTTACCCAAATGAATTAAAACTGACATCCATACAAAAAAACTGCACACAAAAGTTTATGGTAGCTTTCTTTATAATTGCCAAAACCTGGAAACAACCAAGATTTCCTTTAATAGGCGAATGGATAAATAGTTATACACCCATACAATGGAATACTATTCAGTGATAAAAGTTAATGACCTACCAAACCATTTAAAGACACGGATATATCTTATCCGATGTATATTGCTAAATAAAAATACCCAGTCTGACCTGGCTATTTACTAACTGTATGGTTCCATTTATATGACATTTTGGAAAAGGCAAAACTGTAGATAACAAGCAGGTCAGTGGTTGTCAGGGATTTGAGAATGAGGGAAGGTTGAATAGAGGGAGCACAGAGAATTATTTTAGGGCAGTGAAACTATTCTGCATAGTACCATAATGGTGGACACATGACATCATACATTCGTCAAAACCCACAAAAACTTAATGTACGAAAATGAAAGAAAAATCATTTATGAGATTGAAATCCCAGAATGGAATGCAGGCTGAGGCAAAAGAATCTAACTGTACTGCAAAAGCCCCTAAATATGAAGTGATAATAAAGGCATTTGTCCTGTGGTCTTCCTCCCCAAATCTATATAACCCCTGGTAATTTTTTTTCTCTGAAGTCTACTTTATCTGATACTAATATAGCCATTCTTACTTCTTTTTGATTGATGTTTGTATTATTATTATTTTCCATCCTTTTATTTTCTACTGGTTAGTATCATAATATTTAGTTTTTTCTAGACAGCATGTAGTTGGGTGATGTTATTAAATCCATTCTACCAATCTGTTTTAACAAGGTATATTTGGACCACTTATATTTAATGTAATTATTGATATGTTAGGGTTTAAGTCCACTATTGTATGTTTTCTATCTTATATGCTTTGTTTCATACCTTCCTGTGAGTTACTTAAACCTATTTTAGAATTCCATTTTGATTTTTCTATAGAATTTTGAGTAGATCTCTTTGAATAGATTTTTTAGTGGTTGCTCATTGGGGTAAATAACAAGAAATGGGTTTCTAGGTCATATAGTAAGTATATGTTTTACTTTATAAGAAATTCTCTGTTTTCCAGAGTGGCTATATCAATTTTCATTCCCAATATGAGAATTCCAGTTGCTTTCCATCCTTGTAAGCTGTTGGAATTATTTTTATTTTAGCCATTCTGATAGGTATGAAGTTGCATCTTAGTGGTTTTATTTTATATTTCTCTAATGGCTAATAATGTTGAAAAGATTTTCATGTGTTTGTCATCCTATTTCTTTTTTGGTGAAGTGTCCAAATATTCTGCCATTTTTAATTGAATTGCTTGTCTTTCTACTCTTAAATTTTGAGAGTTCTTCATATATTCTGGATACAAGTCTATTGTCAGGTATGTTATTGCAAATATTTTATACTAGTCTATTGCTTATATTTTCATTTTTGTTATACTTTCACAGAACAAATTTTAAAAATTATGATGAAGTTCAGTTTATCAATTTTGTCTTTAATCATTGTTTTTGGTATCCTGTCTGAAAACTTGTCTAACTCCAGTTCAGGAAGATTTTCTCCTATTAGTTTCATAGTTTCAGGTTTTACATACAGATACAGGATACACTTGGATTAGTTTTATATAAGATGTGAGGTTTAGGTCAAGGCTCATTTTTGTTACATATAGATATCCAATTGTTCCAACATCCCTTGTTGGAATGATGATTGTTTCTCCACTGAATTGTTTCTGCACCTTTGTCAAAAATCAACTCCACATATTGTATAATATTGACTAGTTCCTCTCAGAAATATGACATGTCACTTTAAAGATCCACCCACCCACACACCCACACCCACACACCCCTCCCCACAACACACACCTTTTGTGCATTGCTTCATTCTGTTTTCATTTGGTTCAATTATTTCTAGTAACTTGAGCAACAAACAGGCCCTATGCTGACTTCCACTGTGTCTCTGCAGTCTTCTCACAGAGTGGAGAAACTTCCCCAACCTACATTGCTTATTATCTTAAAGCAGAGACAGATTTTCTTATGAATAACAGTGCTCCTCGTGGAACTGGCTTGTCCTGCAGCCTGTCTTCCTGATATCACACTAGGAAACAGAACACACGCTCTTCCTCTCCAGCCTCTTTCCTCACCCCCTCTCCCTCACACAAACCCCTTCATAGAAATCTTTCACATACAGACTATTTTATGTAATGGATTCTTGGGGGCCTGACCCTGATATGTCTAAATCCAAATGGAAACACAACTTAGTCTCAAACTGAGACCCTCATACTTCATTCAGAATACTTTTCCATGTTTTCAAAATGTCATCAATAATGAGATAACTGGGACCTGTACCAAAGTGATGAGAGCAGGAATATAGAGGAAGTGTCATTACAAAGGATAAATATGACTCCGGTACCAGATCCAACATAGAGTACAAGGAAGCAGGTGGAATGAAAGATCAGTGCTATCACTCAATGGAAAAATCATGAGGTGATTCATAAAAATGTGAAATATGGGTAAGTTCAACTGTAAACACATGTTGAATTTGACAGGATTTTAAAGAAGAGACAAAAAGTGGAAATACTCAGAAGAAAGTAGAAAATGTAGGTGAGAGCCTTTGAGAATAGGAAATGAGGAGCTATCAATATAAGGTGAAAAAGTTAAGCTGTGAGAATGAATGATTTCTGCAAGGGAAAGGTCATATAAGAGAAAAACCAAAGACTGAGGATTGAGCCTTGAAATTAACGAGCAACATTCCAGTGACTGACTGTAAAGACCAGGTGGCAAAAGGTGTCCATGTAAGCAGAAAAGGGGTAATTGAAAAGTGGCAAAGAGCTTTCCTCTGGTGCTGGCATTAAATTAATTTTGGTTTTAATGTAAGGGATTTTTTGTTTTGTTTGCTGTGAGAGTTGTTTTCACATGTTTGCTCTGCTAACTAATACTCAGTAGCATCACTGTCTACCTAGTTCACCTTCCTTTAGCCTCTTGAAGAAAGAAGAAAGAGCTTTCTGGTATGTATATGGTCTGAGAAAGCCAGAGGACTGAAATTCTACACTAACACCAACAAAATCCTGTAATAATCATTTTCCAATTTTATACTTCCAAAAAGGAGATCTCCCCTACTTTCAGCAGCTCTATTGCTACCAGATATTTTGATTATTTGTATCTACACACACTATTCTTTTTAAAATAATCCCAACATATTCCTTATATACCCAGGAATCCCACAGACTTACACAAAAGGTTTTCAAAATAAGTATTTAGTTTTCCAACTATAAAGTAATATATGTCCTTTCTGGAATATTTAAAGTAATATAAAAATGCATAAGAATATATGAATGATTCAAAAACCAAATTAACTGGACATTACAGTAAGCACATTTTCTTCAGTCTGTCTTTCTACCTTATTGAGATGTTTTATATAAAAAATCACATTTTCCTTTACACTTAATATAGTAAAACCTTTTTTATACTATTACAGACTCTTCATAAGCATGATGTATAAAGGCTTCAAAATCCTCTATCGTTTAGAAGTCCAATATTTTCTTAGTCACTAATTAGTTTTCAGCATTTGGATTGACATCTCATTTTTCTTTTATATGAAAAAACATGTATAGGAAATTGTGGTTTCTAATTTTTAAAATAATCCACTTCACTCATTCTCACATGAAACAGATTTAATATGAATACCAATTTCCATTAAATGCAAAAGGGTGATACTTCACTGGGTTCTGATATGTTCAGGTCCTCTCTGCATGTGAAGTCCTCACAGTGCACAAAAATAGTCCCAGTGATTTTTTTCTGGGTAATGGATACAAACCTACAGTTAATCCTTCATGTTCAATAACCCCAAATCTCTTTTTTAATAACTCTATTTCCTTTCCCTTAAAAAAGATCCTAATTACTTGCAGTCATTTTCTGCCATAAAGTTTTGGTTATTTACAGGTATCCTACACAAGGATGAAAGAACACTTAGCTTTACTATATTCAAAGTATTCAGATCAATGTGCCTGAAGTGTAAGATACTAAGGATTTTCTGATGTTTTCTCTTGGGCCTTGATTCTAACAAAAAGTGCACATAGGAGCTGAGGTACGTGAAATCCTAGGCAGAGAGTTGTGAATGTGGGATAAAAATTTGTTGACCAATAGTGCATAAAATTTTTCAACTTGTCAATTTTTAAAAACATGTAATCAGAGTATAAGATAGTTTCAAAACAGAGCTGCACAGTGTTTTCTCTACAAACATCTCCCACTTCTCCTCCTATGCCTTATTAGAGTTCTACTTTTGCCTCCTTTACCCCACTTTACTTCCAAAATTATAGTGCAGATCTGAAGTTTGGCTCTTTTGCAGAATCATCAGACTAGAAGAGACATGGGAAGGTTCTAGTACAAAGCCCTCCTTTTATAAACATTACAACTGAGTCCAGAAAAATTTAAGGGACCTGTCCACTAACATGCAGCTAGCTAGTCCATGGCTGATTTGAAACCAGTGTATTTTCCAAAATACTATGCTGCATTGCAAAGATGGATAATTAAAAGTTAATTGAAAACATATTTCTCTTGGGAGGATAAATCATTCAGTGGGAAAATGTGAGATGACTTTAGGCTTTAATTAAATTTTTTTTTGAAACTACAAATGTAAAGGCAAGAATGAGAAAGAGTAAGAGCTCGAATGTAAGTCTGACTCACGATTTATCTGCCCCGCCCCAGCCGTGGTGATGGGATGGAAGGAGAAGGATCTCCTCCTGTCTTACCATTTCCGTCACTGTGAATGAAGACTTTAGGGACCTTGTCCTGTCCAGCAGTCCTCTTGGGCTACATACTTGGGTTAGGGTTACGGCATTTTTGTCAGGCCATCAATAACTGTACATATTCTCTCTGACCCCAGGATAAAAGTTCCAAAATATTTTCAGGGTCAATAAGATACCTTAAGTAATTCTTCCTAAAACAAATGAGCTCTTCCCCAAGGTGGCTTTTTCTCCATTATTATTTACATAAATAACTGGAACTTTAAAATGGCAACTTGTCTTAATGAAGAAAAAAAGAGAAAAACAAAAAGAACAACATTAGGTTCTGCCTTTGGGGGCATTCAACTACACAAGTCAATAAAGGTTTAAAAACAAGATACCTCCTTCTCCCTCAGGGTGATTAACTACCAAACCAGGTCACCACTAAGTCTCTATGAAAGGAAACAAATATCTACAGAAAGGAGAAAAAAAGGACAGAGGGGAGCAAAGAGAAAGTATTTGATTTACAGACAAAGAAGAGAAAAAGAACCAACATAACTGAAAACTAACCAGTGTTGAACATTTGACTGCCAGTTTTATTTTATCCTAACAAATAAAAAAGGAATTTTATCTGAAGTAGCTATTGAAGGAAATGAAGCTCAAAGTTCATGTACAGTTAAGGGGCCGAGGAGATTCAAGCTGCTGCGCTTACCGTCCCCGTCCTCACTGCCGTACTTCACTTGGATAGCTGAACAGTTTCCCGGCAGATCTCCTTGCTTTCACTCTTGCCCCGCTCAGTCACTACTCAGCCACTAGAGTCTTAGTAAAATGTAAATCAGACTGTGTCACTTTCCCCTGCTCAAATCGTCTGGTGGCTTCCCTTTGGACTTAAAATAAAATGCAAATGTGTTTCCCAAGTCGGCAAAGACCAACTGACCTGATGATCTTTATGTCTTATCTTCAACCTCACATTCTCACCTCACTGCCCTCCAGTCACACTACCTTCCATCTCTTCCAAGAAAACAAAGCCTAAATCCAGTTCAAAGTCTTTCAATTTGCTTTTCCCCCTGCCTGCAATGTCCTTTCTCCTAGATCAGGGGATGGCAAGTCATGCCCTGCAGGCCAGGTTCAACAACCCCACCCCTGCCTGGTTTTGTAAATAAAGTTTTATTGGTACACAGCCATACCCATTCTTTTGTTTTACCCAGAGCTGCTTTCACACTACAATGACAGAGTTGAATAGTTAAGACAGAGACAACCTGGGCTGCAAAGTCTAAAATATTTACTATCTTGTCTTTTTCAGAAAACAGTTTTGACTGTCCCTGCCCTAGATGGTGGTGTGGTTGGCTCTATCTCGTTGCTCAGAAGAGGTTTCCATCTTATGTCACTTCCGAAGAGAAGCCTTCCCTGACCACCCAGTCTAAAGTAGCGTCTTGCCACAAATCTCCTCATCCTGCATTACTGTCCTTATTACACTTAGTTTACTCATTTATTCATTTACTTTCTTGTCAGCTAACTCCCCTCTTTAGAATATGTACTCCAGGAGAGTTGTGGCATTCTAAGTCTTATTTATAACACTTGCCAATGATTAACAGAATAATTTGATAAATAATCACAATAAATGGATACATGACAGAACCCCTGCTTTTCATTACTCTAAAATTCAGTGTTTTCCACTATCTTGTGATATTTTCTAACAACAAAAGAATGCTCTGACCATAGAAAAGGGCAATGTATAATTAAGCAAATTTTGTTCAATTCTGAGGATCAATTTCAGATTTAGTGGAGACAGACATACCATCACCCTCAGGAAAACCATTAAGTCTATGAGATGCACAGAACACAATTGTAGAGGGCACTCCAACCTAATTGGCCATGCCGTATCCCAGATCTATCTGTTCCAGGCAAAAGCATCTGGAAGGTTTCCATGGGAAAAGGAGTTTGTTCTGGGTGAGTCCTAGAAAACACTTCAAGTAAGCAGTTTGTCTTTTGAGCTCAGCAACAGCCAACTATTTCTCCTTACTGCACAACCTCCTTCTTTTGACGCAAGCACTGTCCTCCAAGACACCCAGTTCGAAGCCCACAAGCCAGCAGCCACCCATGCTCCAGACAGTCTTCTTCTTAAAGTTTCCCCACCTGGAGGCCCATTCTTTAAAGCCTGTCATCTGGTAATCAGAGTTGATGGCAATACAGTGACCAACTAAATAAAGAGCTGCTGGTAAATTAGCTCATGTGCTGCCCCTTCTTGAGAGAGCACCTGTCCCAGACAGCCAACAGCCGTCACTTAGACGGCCAGGCAGGAACAAGGTGTCTGAAATCCTTTGGTGAGTCAAGTTACCAACCTTACCTCCAGGTAAACGTGTGACGTACTATCAGACAATTCTTGCTTGTGGTCAGAATGGCTGTAACTAACTGGGACATCTGTAAGTGATTTACAAGTCTGTAAAGTGAGGGTGTAGAATGAGGTGATCTCTACATCCCTTCGGTTACAAGAACCTATGCTTCTAAGATGACCGCCAGGGGCTTCAGGGCAGGGCAGAACATATGGAGTACAGACACAGAGATCACGCTGATGGGAGTTGGTGTTGTGTGGTTTATGGAAAACTCCTTCATCTTTCGTAGGTGTAGCTGCCTCGGTATAACCCAGGAATACCAGTTCCCACCTCTTCCGTGGTTATGAGAACTACAATGTGCTAACTGCATGTGGAGCACTGAGAGCTGTACCTCCCTAATAAATGGGAACAATTTTCATTGTTTCTGTAATATACTCTAGTCTCAATAAATGGTAGTATGATGCTAAATATTACACTGGTTATATTTTTATGAAACAATTATCTAAGGAGGTGATATACATTAGCAATAAATTTCAGAGAACTGGAAGCATTGATAACATGAGCCAACAAGGATTAGGTCATGCATCAGAATTCAGGGGGGTCAACACAGCAACACAATGAACAAACTATAACATGTTTTTCACCTTAAATCAAGAAACCTGTCCTCAAAGGGAGATTATTAAGAACTGCTGGTTGGGGGTGAGGTGGTGGTGGTGGTGGTGGTGGTGGTGGTATAAGTTAGAAAAATATGAGTTGGCCTTTGTCCGTGAACTGATGGGCTGCACCTGATAATGTAAAACAAGCGGAACCTGTCTTATTAAGACTAAGATTTAGAAAGAAAGATGCAAGTTATGCTTCTAAGATGTTGCAAGTTGTAAGTAGGCTTTATCATAGCAAATGTGGTTAGGGAGTGGCTATCTTATGCTAAGGAGACTTGGGACTTGGTAAAGCTCCTTATTGTATTTACCAAATTTCTTAGCATTGAAAACCTTTACTTTCTAAACTTATCCAATTTATTCTGGGTAATGAAATGAAGAAAATCATATTGCCCAAAATTCCTCTTAGGGAGCCTTTGTATTTATTCAAAAGAAATTACTTTCTTTGGAGTATGAGGCCCTAAGGAAATGCTCAAGTAACACAATACAGCAATTAAATTGTTCCGCCTAATAAAAGGATGAGGAATTTTAACAAGAGGATCCTGGAGAGGCCAGAAGAGGACAGCGCCAGGGGGCGATGGTGAAGAGGAGGGTGAAAGAGGAAGAGAGGACTCCTATGATTGAGTGGCAGAGAAGGGATTTAGGAAAACATTAGAGACGTCTGACTGAAGGGGGTATTAGGTTGTTTGCCTTGAGTGTGCAAGTCAAACCCCCTCCTCAGCTTTCCCTAAGACATCTTCAAGAATGCCATCTTTACTGCTCGTCTGTGCTTATGGATTATTTCATAGACCTCAACAAGTGCTGAGTTCTGTGTTCAAGTTAGCACAGGGAGAAAACAGAATGTTCCAGAAAATCGTAACTAAGAGAACAGGGAGAAGGGGGGAGGGAGAGCTAATATTGTAGACAGAATCATATTTCTTTATGGTTTCTCATAATACCTTTAATGAAGTTTTTTAAAATGACCTCATCTGTACTATTATATGGAAAATTAAGACCACAGAGATAGGAGAACTCAAAGCTGATAGGAAGGCCTTCCCAAGGGGGAGACAGAAATTTGGAAGGGGGCATTCAGGGAACAGTTCAGCAGATTTCCCAAGGGCCTTTCCCCGTCCAGAGACCTCGCCGGCTCATTCCCTGGGGAACTTCATACTTTATCTAAGGCAGAGCCATCCAAAAGAAATATGCAAGCCACACATATGACTTTAATTTTCTAGTAGCCAAATTAAAAATGTAAAAATAATTTTAATACCAGATATTTAACCCAATACTCCTAAAATATTAACATTTCATCATGTAATCAATATATAAATTATTGAGGTATTTTACTTTTTTATACACAAAATCTTCAAAATCCAGTATGTATTTTACACTTACAGAAGAGCTCAGTTCAGATTACCACATGTCAAGTTCTTAGTAGACACCAAGGGCTAATGGCTACCACTCTGGACAACACTGGCTTAAGGTGTGAATCCTAGAGTTATAATCACAAAGTAAAGGTAATTACCAGTAGAATCCATGGACAAATTGACAGTCAATTCATGTTTGGAATATTAACTGAATGGCATTTGGATATGGAACATTTATTCTTGAATTATGAATAAATGGTTTGAGCCAGCAGATCCAACAATTGAGCATTACTACATGTAGCTATTAAATTAGGCACTTTCATCTATTATCACATTCCATATAAATCATAATTCCATACATTATCACCTTTCAAAAAACCTCTGAGGGTCGTTGTTGATATGGGCACAGACCTGTACCTGACGTCCACTTCACCTTTCTTCTAGTTTGCCTTGAAGAGCAAAGAGTGTAAAGCGTAGATTGTATGTCCTAGACTCCCTTGAAACGAGGGTTCTCAGGGTGATTTACACTCAGCCAACCAGATATAGAAATGTGAGATCGGAGAGTACAGGTGAGGCAAGATAGTGTGTGTACTACTTTTTCAATTGCTTCTGGCACAGGGACTGATTTTTCAGCCGAAGAATTACAGAGAGGTGCCACTGCCCAATCTCTGCTTGTAGGTATTGAGAAGCGGAGTCGTGGGCACCCATGTTGCTTGGGAAGATCAGAGTAAATGCCGTGTGGCTCTGAAGGAAGCGGCAATAGTGGCGGCAGCTTTCTGATTCTGTAGGTTTGTGAATGTCGCAGATTCCCAGTGACGGCTGTAATGGTGTAGGTTCTGAAGCAACCTGCCTGATTACAGAAACAGGAGTTTCCCTGATGAACACAGTGCTGCCCTGTAAATACAGAAGTTACCCCTTAACGCTCATGCTAGGTTCTGTTCTTTTCCCCCAATGGTTCCATAAGCCATTCACATGGAACACCGTAGTAACTCTTGCATCAGTGGTGTCATGCTGATTGGGCAGGGTGAGCTCAAGATGGCTGGCATACTGGAGGGCTCGGTGAGACTCATGTACTACAGAGAGTGAGAAATAAATCCTGAACACTGAGAAATCTGCCATTCCTGTTAGAGGTCCAATGGCCAGAGGTATGCAATGACATCCTTTCTAAAGTAAACAACGAATTGCTGTACATGTTCTACCTTACCATTAAGTAGGAAGTGTCACTACCTGATATGGCCCTCTGGGTTCAGGAGGTAATACAGTCCATAACTAGGTATAATATTCTGGACTTTATATGATATGAGAAGCTTCCAAATTTGAGCAGAACCTAGAATAGGGATAGGGGTCTGATGCCGACCGAAGTTGAGGTAAAATCAGCCCTGCCACGTGGGCTACTGGGTTTGGCAGACCAAGTGTCAAAGATAGGGAAAAAAAGCAGTGTAGAGTTTACAGAAAACTTATGGTTGAGTGGGGCAGGGGTTTCAAAACAGAGGTCTCTGAGGTGCTGGAGCAAGGTCATACATCTAGAGCAGAGTTACACACTTCTGGAAAATCCACTCTTGGCATGCTACTAGGCCCTAGTAGAGATAGGATGTTTGACAATAGGACATCAAATGACCATGCACCTATAAGTGATCTTCATGAGTTGGATCCTGTTTGATCCTCCAAGTCAAAGTCAGGTAGGCCAAGTAACAATCCATTATAAGACCCAACAGTACCTCTGGGATTGAGCACAAGCAAGTTGCAGAAGCATGTTGCCTAGACCCCAGTGTCATTCACCACGGTTGTGTAAGTATCCATCTCCCTCAACTCACTCCAGTGGTTCTAGAGGAGTTCTGTACCATCAATTAAGGGAGGGGGGGAAGCGCAAGCTTGTGTTATGGGTGGGTTGTTCAATTTGTGGGTGAAAGTCAAAAATATATGGTCACTGCATTACAGCATCACTTGGGGGTGCCCCTCAAAGACAGTGAGGAAAAAAAATTTTCCCAATTAGTGGAGCTTTGGACAGTGTACCTGCTCATTCACTTTGTACTAAATGAGAAATGTTCCAACATTAGAATGTATATAGCCTGATAAATTAACAAACTGATAATTTGTAGCAACTATAGATATATTAACATATATATACATTTTTTAAATAGCAAATTGCTTGACTGATTGGTTAGGTATCTAAAAGGAAAAAGACTGAAGACAAGGAAGTCTAGCGTAGAGATACCTGGATGGATACGTGGAAGTGGCCTGATTTGCGAGGATATTTCATCAAACATTTATACGCATCAGTCACTAAACAACCAAGTAAACAAAATGACTCAGCCAGCTGACATTAGCCGAACTGTCTGTGGCTACCCTGGCCCTGGCCTGACAGGCACATTTGCCCCGGTGGCCGATGGGAGGTCATGCGGGGGCGCCCTATCACACTGCCGATCCGAACCTTCTGTAACTACTTCTACCTCTGATGATCCAGTTGCCGGTAACAGAGGCCACCAACGATCCCCTAGCACGGCACTGTTTCTCAAGGTGACAGATCAGCTTTTTATTAGTAAGTCAATTGTATTGGGCTCCATCCCAACATAACTGGAAGGACTAGCAGTTTGGCTTTTTAAGCTTCACAATAAGAGAGATTATTCTGGATAAGGGTTTGCTCTCCCTGCCTGCAGAGCCTCAACCTCCACTGCTATCAGGGGGTTACAGAGTATTAGAACCGCAAGCATGGAATCTTGCCCCATAAAGCATCCAACGATTGGACCTACTCATTGCCAAGGAGGTGGAGTGGGCCCCTGACCATGAGATCCCCTAACTGTATCACAAACTGTTCAGTTAAGAAGCAGCCTACCCGATAAAGTATCAGAACGGTTTGCCAAAGACACAGCTGAAGAACCGTCAGAAGCAACACTGCAGGGTTAGGGCGCTTTCCTGCAGGATGCAGCATGTGCACTGGATCAGAGACGTCCTTGACGCTTTGTGCCCAGCAGGAAGAACACACAGCACCAAGATCGAGAAGTAAAAGCAGGATAACCCCACCTTTACCATCATTCCCAGTGACCCACTGGGAGAATTTGTGCTGGCTGGCTGTTTTAGTCTGGTCTGTGCAGGGTTAGAAGTCCCGGTCCTCAAAAGGGGCACATTTTGCAGAGGATAAAGCAAGGGTGGCACTGGATTACAACCTACAACTGCCACCTTGGGCGCCCTGGATTCCTTGTGTCCAGAGACCAGCAAGCAAGAAAAGGAGTCATCACCCTGGCAGGGTCCCTGTCAGCAGGACGACGCAGGAATGTCGTTAGACAATGGGGACAGGGAGGAACATGTGTGGGCCTTGGTGACCCACTGGGATGCACCCTTGTCTAACTGTGCTTGTGAACAGATAGGAGGGACTCAGTTACCAGGGACTCGGTCATCTCAGGCGTGGCAGTTTACCACAGGTAAGCCACTGAGACCTTTCAAGGTGACAGTTGAGAATGAGGAGACCTCGGATTGATCCCTGAGGAAGAAAGTGATTAGTATCAGTTCCAGCCCCGAGACCAGTTGTGCTGATGGTTATAATTTTCCCCACTAACCTCCAGGTCTTCTTGCAGGAAGAGAGGCTGAACGGAACCCTTGAGAAACTACCTTCTGAATATATATTGAAAATGGATCTGTGTCATAAAAGAGTTGGGCTGCGGCAGACACAGAGATATACCGCTCGGGATCGCCCTTCAAGAAAAAGGATTTAATACATGCGAGGAGTACAGAGAGTAGAAAGCCTCAAAACATTACCTTCTCCACGTCCACACGAGCTCAGAATCAAGGCCACATCCTTGTACGGAAGTCTCCCCAGCCAATAACTAAGCAAGTCCAGGGTACAGTGGTGTGGCCATTTCCACAACATGGGATTCTTTGGTAAGCAGTCATTTCTCCAGCGTTCCCCACTGAGCGGGCAGAGACCTGCTCAACATGTACCCTGGCCTGGTGACTCACCCTCCCTACCCCTGCTTCTCCCCTTTTCCTTTCAAAGGGGTTTTTCTACATGAACCTTTTGCCCTCCTATCTCCAACTCAGAATCTGTTTCTTGGAGGACCCAGCTAAAATAAAACAAAGGATTACCTTTTTCTTGAGTTTACTTCTTGGTAGGGAAAAAGATTATAAATAAATAGGTAAATATAATGTTAAAACATGATTTCTAATGAAATAATATAGGGCAAGCGCATTGTGAGTAACAGAGGTAGTATTATTCACGGGCTGAGCTTTTGAGACTTTTCTAAGAGACAGCATGTGAGTGAGTGGAGACCTGGATAAAGCACAAAATATAGGAGACAAATACATATTTGAAAATAGAGAGTGTTTGTCTTCTTTCACATTTGCCACATAGAATTTTCCAAATCAGCCTTCACCCTGTTCACTCCACTCTTAGCTGATGACTCAGTATTCTTCTACATTACCAAAAATACCAAGGCATTTTGACAGGGATTCCTTCAAATCTCTTTTCCTAACCCAAATATCTCTCTGTTCTTCCTTTCTCTCTGGGGAAGAAGAGTTGCTCTCATGGCCAACACTAATCTCTCCATTTGTAACTGAAGACAAGCAATGTAGAGGTGTTCTCAACTGCCAAGAAAAAATTATGCATTTCTGCCTCCAGGGAACACTGCCATTTTCACAGAGTACAAATCAGAAATTGCTGAGGCTTCATAAAATAAGACAGATGAATCTCACTGCCACACTGAAAAAGGACATGTTCTGTAAAGTGTTCATTAATTCATCACTTAGTGCACACCTGCTTGTTACCTGGTTTTAGCAGTGATAATAGAAAAATAGCCAGGACCCCAAATCTTTGACCAGCTGTCGCTTGCTATAGATTCTTAATGGGGTGTATTAAGAATTCTTAATAGGGCATATTCTCTTTTTTTGGTATCATTAATGTACAATTACTTGAACACTATGGTTACTAGACTCCCCCTATTATCAAGTCCCCCCCATACCCCATTACAGTCACTGTCCATCAGCGTAGTAAGATGCTATAGAATCACCACTTGTCTTCTCTGTGTTATACTGCCTTCCCCGTGTCCCCCCGCCCCGCCCCGCTACATTATGTGTGCTAATCATAAAGGGCATATTCTTACAGATTCTTAATAGGGCCTATTCTGCACAGTTGACATTCTAGACAAATGAAACTTGTCTCCAAATAAAGTTACAGTGGCTTATTTTGATGTCCTGGCTGGTTCACATGCACTGTCTGCAATGTCCTTCAACCAATTTAACTTAAAGTCTAAACTTTTAAGGTGACCCCTTGCTTTTCAACCAGGTCTACTACAGGCATTTAACCAGATGGTTTTTTAATGAAATAGTAAAATGAGGGACAGAAAGACGACCGTAAGAATAAGGCTCAGAGTACAGTGGCCCAGGAGCTTGCCCCAGACTCTCCTTTGTGCCCAAGCCGGTAGTGCTTCCTGGTGTGGCAATGCTCCGAGGCCAGCTCCGGCTGCTCCAGCCCCAGTGAACATGAGAGAGAGCAGCAGTAATAATCCTGACGACCTTCTTGACAGAACGTATCTGACCCCTTCGATCCTCCTGCTGAAAGATAAGCCTCTTCCCACTCTTCTCTCCTCAGCACCAACCCTGAATCATGGCTCCCCAGGAGACTTAAGGACTTCTTTCGTTTTACTCTAAGGCTGAGAGTTGCTTCTATGTCAAGTGTTTATGTTCCTTTTCATGAGCTGCTTCTACTGCCAAGTGTTTATGTTGCTTTTCATGAGCTGTCAGAAAACAAATATAATGAGAAATCAGTATTACATGAAGTTCAGCACGTTCTATGTCCAAGTGCGGCAGAACTGAGATTCAGCCAGTACCCTGCCACTGTTGCCTAGGTATCTCTGAAGGGCTGCTTACACTTAGGAACACGGCCACTTAAAACCTGCAGTTCTAGTTTCTTCCTCTCTCCCACAACTTCATCCCTGTATCTGAAATTGTGATTTCCTGCCATTGTGGAAACAATGAAAACTTTGGAAGCCATAGTGATGAACTCTTAGAGAAGCCTTATCCACTTCGCAATGGAGGAATCACCTTCCTTCTCTCACTATAAAAAAAAAATCAAGTTTACTACTTGTCCAGAACCCAAATCTAGCATTATAAACTTTAAAACAATTCCTTCAAGTGTACAATAATATATAATTTGCAGTATGTTCTTAAGCACAATGTTTATTTTGATCAGCAAAACACCTTGTAACTGAGCATAGCAAGAACTATTAATGCCATTTTATAGAAAAGAAATGTGGCATACGCTTTTGTGAATCTGCCAAACTCCAAATTCCTTCTTCAGATTAACTGCCTTTATCCTCAATCTATTTGGGTCTGATCCTCAAAACCCATCTTTATATAATATGACCTCATCTTAGGTCAAAGTTGGTTGAATCAGGAAAGACCCCAACTAGAATAGTCTTATTCCCTTAATTAGGAACCTGGAACTGGGACAGAAACAGAGACCAGGGAGAAAAATGTGTAGGAAAAATGGAGACAGGAGAAAGAGATGGGAAGTGGTGGGGAAAGATTAGAAGAAGCTATCTGTGTATATGGAAGTGTAACACCAAATTTGAGAGCTTTTGTCAGAAAAACAGCCATCTAAGGGAAGAAAGGATTACAGAGATAGCAGAAATAACTAGAGACAAAAAATTGAGAAAGAGTGCTAAAACTTTAATTCCATGATCTAATTTCTTCCAAGGTCTGACTATATTCTTGTCCTTCAGCTTTATGGGCTATTGCTATAATTTACAGTGAAGTTTTCTTTTCCTTAAGCTAGGCCTGATTTCTGTATTTGCAGCCACATGAAAAATAATTTTCAGAGTGATTAAATTTAGCTAAGACTACACTGTCAGGTAATGGTTATAACACAAAATCAAAGTCCAGTTACATGACTTCTGGCCAAATAATTATGAAGAGTCATTCTATCCTAGAGACATGTACTTAGATCAAGAGATGGTGACTACAGAAAGGTTTGTGAATTACATTCAGAAAGAGAGAGTGCAAAAGTTGAAAAAGCCAAGAGAACTGAAAGTAGGTTAAATGGTATCTCCAAAGAGGTATGTCCACTGGGAACCTGTAAGTGTGACATTATTTGGAAAAAGTCTTTACAGATATAATTTATGAAGGATCTTGAGATAAGAGCATCCTGGATTAGGGTGGGCCTTAAATCTAATGGCAAGAGACCTCATAAGAAGAGAAGAAGATGGAAGAACACACACAGAGAAGAAATCAGTGAAAAGCCAAAGGCAGGGCTTGTAATCATGTATCTACAAACCAAAAGACACAAGGTTTGCCAGCAGCCACTAAGCCACTAGAAGCTAGGAGAGCAGCATGGAATGGACCAAACCCATGGATGCCTTAATTTCAGACTTGTAGCCTCCATAACTGTGAAAGAATAATTTTCTGTTGCTTTACGTCATCAGCTTCCTGATCATCTGTTACGCTAGCCATGAGGAACTAACACAGTGATTCCAAGGATAAATACATATGAAGAATGGAAAGAAATTAGAGAATGAGAATTTAAGAATGAATTATGATATTTCAAACATAGTATCGACATGAGAGGACTAAGGGATAATGGCCACTTGATCCTATTTTGCTCATCCAGACAGGCGGGGAATACCTGCTGAGGGTCCAGAGACTAGGAGGAGGCATTTGGCCTGAAGGAGCTCACAATTCCCAAGACTGTGCTGCTGTTGGGCTGCTGAGGTCCAGGCTACTAAGGGGTAATTATTACTCTAAAGTTTTTATTTTTTATTTTTAAAGGATTAATGTTTTTTTCTTTATCCTGCTAGGGCTTTATCAGGGAAGAAACAAAACATCACCATTTTCTCCCTTCCTCATTAAGACCAACATATTACTATCTGCTCCTCCACCACCCCCGTGACCCAGAAAAAGAAACATGTTTCTTACTCTGGAAGTTCCTTGATGCAAGAGAGAGGTAAACACTGCTTTCTGCATAAGTTTCGGAACTAGAAATCTTTGTGTTTCACAAAAGGAGCCCATCAAGGCAATTAGAATGGTTTGCCCATAAGTGGGAATGACAGAGACTGGGGCTTTAGGGGGAGAAGTTGGTGGCAGGGCTTTCGTGGAGTTTCATTCCCTAGAAATGGGAGAGGATTTGGAGGATTGGAAGGGTTTGATGTCATGGAAATCTGCACCCTCCTCATACACAGCACCCCACAAATAACAAGATCTCAGAGGGAAAACAGCTGTATGAATACCCATGGAGACTAACCTCCATGAAAAGAACCAGTTTCATGTTATTTTGAAATTTTAATATCTAAGGGCATCCTTTATTTGTTGTTGCTAAAGGGAGAAAAAGTAGACCATGGGACATGGTTTTCTTTCCCACCTCTTTTATCTTTTACCTAAAAACAAAACACCTGTATGATTTATAGAATGAGTCAGATTAACATATGGCTGATCAGTTCATTTGCAGTTTTAATGAAAAATTCATTTTCCTATACATATAACATTTTCACATAAAATGAACAATGTTTTATATACTCCCCAGGTGATGCTATATCTCATGGGAACTTACATAACTTAAAGTTAGGTATTTAATGAAAGAATATTCCAGAGGAATTTGTGCCAAATAGCTCCAGAAGAACCTGTGACTATCTCAGTGAGCTTCTTGATGCTTCTTAACTAACAGAACCAGAAACAGAGACTCTATACACTTAAATCCCCGGCTCTTTCAGTGCTTTGTGCTCATAAAGTTCCTGGACTGTTAAAGTTCCACAACCTCTTCTTGTTTACCTTACTAAGGAAAGAAACAACCAGCTCTGTATGTTAAGCACAACCTGACACAATAGGAATCTTTCTTCCGGCAGTTCTTGATCATGAGTCACATTTTTTTTTTAATTTTTATTGTGGATAAGTGAAAAATTTTAAGATTTCTAACCACAACACTCATCAATAGGTGTTTCTGTGGCCAAGTTGGCACAGAAGGTAAGCGCCTTCAAACTGACCCCCAGGCACAAGTGTGAAGCATCCTCATCTCTGTCCAAACTTCAGCCTGCACACATTTCCCTGAACGGCGTAAGACCTGAGTCCCAGTACAGCCCAGAATAGGGAAGCGAACCAGCACTACAACTTCTGTGGGCTTTGCTGAGTGAGAATTTAGTGATAAACTTCATCTGATCTAGGAAAATGAAAAAAAAACCATAACATTTATTGTCCCTAGGGTTTTGTGAATTGATTCAAACCTATTACCATTGCATGTGAAGAATCTATGCTTAACAAGGATTCGTGTGTTTATTAAAAAATACTGTAATTTGAGCAAAGTTGAAAGATGATGACTATTGACTCTTTTGATCTTTTCTAATGATTTATTCATTCTACTTAATAGAAAAATTAAAACTCCACACAAACTGTCCATAGCTTTAAAAACCATAATCTACTATTAGTCTGTAAATTCTCTCTTCTTTAGTATAAGATCTTCTAAGAGCACACGTGGAATAAATTCTTCCTCAGTCACCAAACTTGGAAAGAAAACTCACTCGTACCCCAACCAACTACAATAGGCAGAGCCTTCACCCTTGTAACTAGTGCCACCCTGACTCCTAGACCCTCCTTCCTTCCCAGCATCCCACTAGAGCAGCTTGTCCTCTCTCGGGTTGTGGTGACAAGCACTGGGCACTCTCTGATCACCAGCTAAGTCCCCCTGGGCCTTGAGCTTACATAAAAGTTGGTTCTCCTGATTTTCTACTTATGGTTGTTGAAATACAACCCTGCAGACTCCGCAGGGTGACACTTCTGTTTGCTTTCATTGCGTTGGTTGCTGCGCTTTCTCTCATTCATCCCAGCAAACCTCACTCTTAATACAAGGAACTGACTCTCCAGGCATCCAAGATCCCAACCCCCCTGAACCAAGTCCCATCCAGCCCCTTTGGTCAAGTTTAGAAAAATGCATTTATTGCATGAAATAACAGTTGCCTTCAATAATAACATCCTGGTAAGTTTCTGTTGCCTAGCTTTTAAAAAATTATTTATTGACACCTATTGATCTGTTAGCAAAATGAATTTACTTTGGTATACTTTGTTATGGGTAATGAACAGAATGCACAAAGGCCCTACTGTTTTTCTAGTAGATAGAGACAATAAATCATTAGCAAATAAATAAATATATATTAGATAATAATAAATGCTAAGGAGAAAAAGTAAAGCAAGGGGGACTGGAAGTGCTAAGGTGGGTGGGGGATCAGTCATTCAGAAAGGCATTACCAACAGATATGTGCGGCAGCAACCTGAGGGAATGGAAGCCAGCCAGGTAACTGCGGGGAAAGAGAATTCCCAAAGAGAGACAATCATGTCAAAGACCTTAAGGCAGAACTGTGGTTAGCATGTTGGAGGAATAGCAAATAAGCCAGTGCGGATGAAATGGAGTCGTCTCAAGGAGCAGAGGAGTGAATGGACTGGGCAGGGATCCTCAAAAATGGTTCCACATTGGAAACATCTGTGGAATTTAAAAACAGATGCCTGGGACTACTCACTGAGACTGTGAGTTCATTTGTTGGGGGGCATGGCCTGACATCAGGATTTCTAAAAAGATTCTAATGTGCAAGAAAGTCTGAGCTGTGGAAACAGTAAGGTTGCCTAGCAGCACTTCAGTCCAGAGGGTGAGTGTCAGACATAGGGTGAGGTCAAAGACCTCAGTGTGGTTTTCTCTGAGTAGCTCTGCTGCCTGTATTAGATGCAAAGTTGTTGCAAAGTTGTATTAAACTTGCTTTGGAGGATTGCCAGGTGAGTGCAATGGAGAGAGAAACACTATGCAAGAGAGTGATTATAATGAGGAACCAAGAAATCTAAGTAATGTAAGGAGAGAAGTTAGGACCAGAGGGGAATAAGGAACAGTGTTAGGATCAATGGACCTATATTTCTGCTTTCAATTACAATGTGTGAGTTTTTCCCTATGCCACCAATCAATCTCAAACACCAGCTAGATGTCCTACATTTCAACTCAATTCTGACACTATCAACCCTGTGATAGCATCAGATTCCACAGGTTAAGGGCTCAGTCCCACAAAACTGTCCTCCACTTCAAATGCCAATCACAGGTCCAGGATGTCACCAGTGCTCTTTACCAATCGGCTATAAATCAGAGGTTCTCATGACCCCCTTCCTCAGGTTTAATTTCCTAGAGTGGCTCACAGAACTCAGGAAAATGATTTACTTACTAGGTAACAGCCAACTGGAAGAGATGAATTGGGCAAGATATGGGGAAAGGGTGGAGTTTCCATGCTCTCTGAGCACCACTCTCCCCAAATCTCCAGTGCTCACCAACTGGAAAGCTCTCAGAACCCTGTCTTGTGGATTTTTATGTAGGCTTCTTACATAGGCATGATTGATTAAATTATTGGCATGGTAAATTAAATTCAATGTCCAGTCCCTCTCCCCTCCGTGGGGGTGAAAGTTCCCACTCTAATCATGTGGTTGACTCCATTGGCAACCAGCCCCCATCCTAACGTGTTTTCCAGAAGTCACTCCATTAACATAGCGAAAGACACCTTTAATGATCTCCTCAGAGGAAATCCCAAGGGTTTCCTTACCTCGGTGCCAGGAAAAGGACAAAGATCAAAATATATACTTATTATAAATCACACTACTTAAGTCCTATTTGGGCCAGAGATTTGTTCTCTTGAGAACTAAAAGGAGAGTAGATAAGGGAGGCAGTGGAGGTTTTACAGATCAGAAGGGATACAGCTCTTAATAATGGAAAGATCAAGTGTATAACCACAGAAGCAGGTGATCAAGGAAAAGTGAAAAAATCATTGGAAGCTAAGACAAAAACCAAGAGACCAGGGTTTCGGAAGAATAGTCGTCAGGGTTATCAAAATTCACTAAGAATTATGACAGTAGTAGTATAATGATAATCTAGGAGTTAAAAATATTCAAGGAATGGAAAGGAGTCAGGTTACAGGGTCTGCTCCCCAACACGAGCCTCAGTAGGTCCCAGTCTCCTTGCTCCCTGCCCCCAAGCTCCCTGCTTCCACACTCAGGCTTAATTCTCCAGGAGCACCAGGACTCGACGGCTTGCTGTCTGCGCCCCCAGTGGTGACCCACTCCCTGCTCCCATGTTCCAGGAGCAACTCCGTGGGCAGGTCCCCGGTGACTGGTGGATGCCTGACCAGTTATGAACTAGGAACACAGGTAGTGTTTCCTTGTTACCCCTCCCCTGGGCTGGTACTCCCGTGACTGACCAGCTGCTTTGTTGCCAGTAAACATCCCATAAATGTGCAAACATGCTCTTATTATATACATAATGGGCACTATTAAGGCCAGGCAGGAATGCTGGTCAGAAAGTTCCATTTTACCCACAAGGGAGCACCAGGTTTCAGTGTGAGCAAAAAATAAACATCTGAGAAAATAGTTGAAAGATACTGGGGATTTTGCCAGTGACGGGTCATGGGCTCCCCACGGCTCCCCACAGGAAAGGTTTGGGAGCTGAGAAGGATGGGAAGGCAAGTTAGACTACTCTAATAATTAGCTAATATATTATGCTTGAGCTTTGATGTTAGACATACATATTCTTTTTTTAACAGAAATGTTTCCTCTTCCTTTTGCTCCCTTTTTGGGGCATGGCACATTATCCCCTACGCTCTCCTTAAGCTGGGTGCTTACCAGTTAAGGAACAGGATGGTGATGAGGTAGGAGTGGAGACCTTGCTCTTCACCTGCTTGCTGAACTTTGACTAACAGACATCTCATCCTTACGTAAGCCACGTACCTAGCTCAGACAGCAAAAGGCTTTTAAAAAAAATAATACCCCTCAAAGCACAGAAAAGAAATGGATTTCACTATAGTCCAGTATGCTCAGGAGTTATACTAAGAGGCAGTCACCAAGGGCAGTATAAAGGTCTGATTGTCTATAGACGTTTGACCCTGAGGCCGTATCATCCAGGGCTTCTCTTTCATTTTATTTCTACTACTATTATTGAACTTTTCTTTCAAGCTACAAAAGCAGGACCTACTTGTTGCAACAATAAAACAAGTGCCAGCATATACAGAAAAAGCCAACAATCTTCCTCTTTTCCCCGTTTCCAAGGCAATCAATGTTAATGGTTTTGTTCTGTATCCTTTTACCCCCTTTCTCTATGCTCATGGACAAATGTAAATATTTTCCTTTGTTTCTTTTATTTTTACCTCTCCTAAACCACATGCATTACTCTTCAATATGCATTTTTTCACTTAAAATATATTTTATAGGTGTTTCATATTAATACAAATAGATCTAATTCATTGTTTTTCTACAGCTGCATAATACTCCTTAATATGGACTATAATTTATTCAGCCATCTAGTGATTAAAATATTTATGATTAAAAATATAGTATAATAACCATCTTTTCAAATACATTTTTACCTCCTGAGACCTGTATGTTTTTAGACCTTTTTCCTCAATGACTTATAGTCAATAAATTTTTTAAGTTTTATAATAATGGTCCAGCTAATTATTAAAGACAAACAAACAAAACAGAAAGACTCCTAATACAGAACTGCTGGTTGTCATAGTGGAGAGGGTTAGGGGGTAGGTGAAACAGGTGAATGATATAAGGAAGTAGCAACTTCTAATTAGAAAATAAATAAGTCACAAGGATGAAAAGTATGGCATAGGGAACATAGTCAGTAATATTGCAATAACTCAGTGTGGTGACAGAAGGTAACTACACTTACGGTGAGCATTCTATAATGTGTATAATTGTCGAATCACCAAGTTGTACACCTGAGACCAATATAATACTGCATGTTACCTATACTTCAAAAAAAGTTATTAAAAATATTTAGCCTTTCACAATTGTATCAGCAGTGTGTAGGAGTTCCTGTTTTTCCATCTTCTTGACAGAGGTAAAGACTTATGAAGTTCTGCAATTTGGGGTAAAAATGGTATCCCAATTATCCTTTGAGTTGAGTGAATTTCCCTAATAGTCACGCGGAACATCTTTTCAAGTGTTTTGAAGCATTGTTATTCTTTTTGTCTTTACAAATTTTCTGAAAGAGATAAAGTGGACATTTTGTTTCTTTTTTTTGAGTTTTTAAATAGGCTTTGTGTTTGGAGTTTTAGTTTTACAGCAAAGTTGAGCTGACAGTACAGAAAGTTCCCATATATTCCCCTACACACACAAACATACACAGTGTCTACCCCAACCGCCACCATTTGTTGTAATCCATGAACCAACACTGATACATGATTATCAATCTAAGTCTATAGTTCACATTAGGGTTCTGTGTTATATACAGAATTTTGGCAAATTTACAACATGTGTCCACCATTATGGAATCACACAAAATAGTTTTGTATGCCGTAAATAAAACCACCTGTTATACCTATTGCATAACCTCTAGGGTTTTATATATATACATATACTTAAGTCTTCCAACACATAAGTATATGTATATATATAAAACCCTAGAGAACACACATAGTTCTTTCTAAAATAGGCAGACGTGGCAGAGGTGTCTCCCAGGGGCCTCAGTCTGTGCTGCCTAAGGGGATGGCAGGCACTGCGGGTTGGACTCCACATTCTGGTGGGACTGTAGGTAGAACTTCAAACTCAGACAGCCTCAGGCTGTGCCCTGAGGTTGGGTAAGGCCGCAGGCCGGGTTTTATAGTCAGGCAGGGCCACACGCTGGGCCCCAGGGCTGCCTAGGGTCACTGATTAGTCTCCCCCGCTGCGTGGGGCCAAGGCTACGCTCAGCTGTTGCATAAGAGCATAGCCTGAGGACAAAATCTGACAAGGACAGCAGCAGTACGTAAAACTGGTAATAAATGCTCAATCATGTGGGATTTACTCAAGGAATACAGGACTGGGTCGACACTAAAAACAATCACTTTATTTTCACCACAATTACAGAAATAGGAGAAAAACGGTATCATCTCAGTGGATGCAGAAAAAGCCTCTCATGAAATTTAGCCTTCGATCGTGATGAAACTCTTAGCAAACTAATACCAGATGACAATACTGAAGATACATT
This sequence comes from Manis pentadactyla, assembly GCF_030020395.1. Taxonomy (NCBI): domain Eukaryota; kingdom Metazoa; phylum Chordata; class Mammalia; order Pholidota; family Manidae; genus Manis; species Manis pentadactyla. The sequence continues at coordinate 8,034,229 of NC_080037.1, read as the reverse complement.
GCAGTGGATTGATTTACTTTGTGGCATCATTCTGGCTGTTCAAATATATTTTGGTTTACTCCTTAATTCTCTTTTGCTTTGGGTAATAAAGGGCTGACTATTGAAAAGCTTAATAACTATATGAAAGCCCTTTGTTTAGAAAAAAAGCATTTCACAAGTTTGACAAGGCATTTAAGAAATTAACTGAGTTTACTGGGCAGCTTAAAACATAAGCAATGCAAAAGAAGTATTAGAAACATAAAGAAGATATTCTAGTAACAATGCCATTCAAATACCAGTCATAGTTATTTCTAAGTATGTGTTTGTGGCTTGGTGACCCACTGGTGACAAAACATTTCACCCAAGGTTCAAAGATAAGCCATTTTCCACTACTCTAGAATATCAGGACTGAGAATATATCTTATATACACCTAAGACACAGAACCCCAGTCGGCCAAATCTCTAATTACTTCCACAAAGAACGGCTGTGTGGAACCCATTCCCATAGAAACCCTGCTCTTTCCCCTGTCCGGCGATGAGGCCCCCACAAAGTATCCCTGTCATAGACGCTTCCTTACCGAGGCCTTTCCACCTACCCATGGAGTGGTCAGAACGCCCCAGGAGGACTCCCAAAACTAGCACTGACCAGCTCTGGAGTGGTTAAGTCTGACATTTGGGAGATGATATTATAAACCCAGTATTTAAAAAATAGTGTACAAACTGCGTTCTCCAATTCTAGGCCTAACAAGAACTAATTCACTCTCCTTGCTCAAATTTCTAGAGGAAAGGGGCTTGCAAAGAAAGAAGTCAGTAATGGTTCAACAACAAAATATACATTTCTGCAGAAGTTTCTCCAGCTGTAGAACCAAGCTCACTTAGCAAGTAGTAGATGCTCTAGGGGACAAACACCCTTCTTATTGTTGTTTGTCCACAAAAAAGAAAAACAGAAATATTCACCCAATAAAATGTCAGCTAGGAAAAGAACAGATGGAACCCTTTAATTAGCAACTGCTTTCCTCCTTTTACTGCATGTCCCCCAGCCCACCCCCTACCTCTGCTACCTGTCTGAGCAAAGTCTAAGGCCAAGAGCAGCATGCGGCACAGCACCCTCACAAAAGGGTAGGCTTCCCACCAGTTAGGAGGAGCTTCCGTCAGAAAGTCAGACCTGGCAGGGTTTATATACATGGAATCGGAGGTGGAGGGGGTTGCAGAATATCAATAATCTGTGAATGATTTGTCACTTCTACAGACAGGTGCCAAGAGTCTGAGTTTCTGAAAGGGAAAAAGAGAATGACTCTTGGCTGAGAAATCAATGGTAGTTAATTATTAAAAATACCAGTTATTGCATGCAGCCCAACCCCTGTGGCCCAGATTCTGGTAATGAGCAGAGCCAGAATCACTTGAAAGCATTCAAATCCAGGGAAAGACTAAAATAGAGAAAGGGTGGATACAGCTAACAGCTCAGTGCCTTAGGAGCCCACTGGTTTCACTCTCAAATGACAGCTCTGCTTAACATTCCCACTGTCACCGCCAGGTTCTCGTTGGCTGTGGGAAATTCTCCGAACTCTGGCCCGTGGGCTGTGGAACGGACTCTTAGGGCATGCATGTTTCCTTCTCTTATCCTGCTTAGGACAGTCATCACCAGAACAATGCCACCATTCTCCTTTCCTTCCTCCCTAGTGTTTTTTGAGTACTGTGTCCAAACATGACCAAAGAAATCTAAGATGTGGATACAAAGAAATGTACAACTTAATCTCTGGCCTCCAGAAGCTTACAATTCCTCTGCCACTATTCTAATTAATTATAAATTCCCTTTTAAAGTTCTTCTCATGCCCTTCACTGCACTCAATCCCTTTCCCCCTTTTTGTTACAGTCTTTACGGACAGGCAAGAACCTCTCCCTCTTTTCCTAAGAGCTGAAACATCTGACTCGGAGTCCCTTTCCTCTTTACCAGGTCCACTGCAGCATCACTGCGAACTGTGAGTCACAAACTGCGATGCTCCGTGTGCTCAGGGTGGAAATGTGTGTGTGACTGGTCTCTCTTTCCCATGTCACTGATCCAGGAAGAGATTTGGTCATCCTTGTGCTCAGTGTGCTGGACGTTATCCTTTGATTCATTTCTTGTTTGCCTACCATAACCGCCCCCACCTCATCCAAAGGGGGTCTCCAGTCTCTCCTGCATTCAGGCCTCCAACCTCATTCAGCACCCTTACACTCAGCAGGTTATAACAACCTCCTATTTTATAGAGAAGATTTAACAGGTCTTTCCATTTGGAACCCAAAGCCCAGTACTTTAACCCCCCTCTCTGGCCTAGTCTTCTTTGGAGTAAATATATCCCTATTCCTGCCCATAACCCACAACCAAGAACAAAGAGCCCTACAAATTCCTGCATCACAGAGGGGGACTGCTGATAGTTCATAAATGGGGCTGTGGAGTCAGCATCAGAACAGGGGAAAATGCTCAGTAAGTTGCTCATTCTGCACAAGTATTATCTATCATTTAAACATTCATAGCTTAATATTAATAAATTTAAATTTAATACATTTTTGTTCTCAAGTTTAAAATCTTGCTATTAATAAACCAATAAAGACTTACTGGTTGGTGCCTTGTACAGATTTGCACGTGGTGATGCTCAACACATTTCTTGGAAATATATTTTCTGAGTGTAGCTACATTTTGCTTCTTTCTTAATGAAAATGTTGACATTAAAAAAAATTTTTTTAACCACTTAATCATAATTGTAATCATATGACTAAATTCATAATAGTTCTTACTTAGAAAATATTGGTTCTTCCTCTTCTTGCTACACCAGAGTTCCTTCCACACTGGTGGTAATTTTGGTGAAATTTGGAGGATAATTGCAGTGGATTCCTAGGACATTTTTTAAAAACTCAAAATTCAACAGTACGAAAAGAATCCAACTGAAAATAGGCAAAAAGTGCATTTATACAATGAAACACTATTCATCAATTAAAAAATGAGCTATAGATACATGCAACAACTTGGTGGGACCTACTTACATTGGGTATAATTGTCCTTTATCTAACCAGCTTTCTAAAATGGGAAGATAGATCACTGACTTTATCCATTCTTCTAACCTTACATAAAAATTTAATGCTATGATTACTCCTTAAGCACTGCTTTAGCTGCATTACACAAATTTCTGTTTTAATTTCACTTTCATTCAATTCAAAATATGCTCCAGTTTTCCTTGAGATTCCTCCTTTGACACATGGATTATTTAGGGGTATGAGGTTTAATTTTCAAATATTCAGGTATTTTCCACCTATACTCCTGTAAATTGATTTCTCATTTAATTCCACTATGGTATTAGAAGATACCATCATTTTAATCCTCTTAAATGTAGTTAGACTTGTTTTAAATCTCAGCAAATGATCTATCTTCATGAATATCCTATGAACACTTGAAAAAAATGTGTATTCTGCTTTTAAATGAAATGTTCAATAAATGACAATTAGGTCAAGTTAGCTAAAACCGTAGGTCTTTTTTCTTCAACATATTTCTTTTCTTCTTCTATATTTGTGTAGATATTATATATACTTGCTACATCAATTATTGAGAAAGAAGTGTTGGAATTTCCAACTATAATTGTGGATTTGTCTATTTTCCCTTTCAGTTTTATCAGTGTGTTTCACTTATTTTGAACTCTGGTATTAGATGCATACACATTTAAGGTTGATATATCTTCTTGATAAATTGGCTCTTTTATCATTTTGAATTGTCCCTATGTATCTATGCTAGCATTTCTTATCCTGAAGTCTACTTTCTCTGACATATTTTATCCTCTGTAGCCTATTATGCTTAGCGTTTGCATGGTATCTATTTTCCATCTGTTTACTTTTCATCTATCTTTTCATTTATATCAAAATGCATCTCATACAAATACCATGTAGCATGTCTTATTTTTTTTATCCATGTTGACACTGTCTTTTATTGGGATATGTTTAGTCCATTTATATTAAATTAGTTACCTATAGAGTTGAGTTTAAGTCTCCCATGTGGCTATCTGTTTTCTATTTGTTTTATCTTTGTTGTTCCTTTGTTCTTTCTTTCCTATCTCATTTTGCAGTAATCATGCATTTTTAGTATGCAAGTGTATCTGCTATATTGTTTTTTCTCCTCCTCCACCTTCTTCTTCTTTGTTGTCCTAGGGTTTACAATAAGGACATTTAAGTTACCAAAGTTTACCCTGAATTCATATTTTGTATCATTTTATACATGATATGGGAAAACTAAACAGTAAAATTTTGTTTACTCCTTCCTTTCCTTAATGCTTTTGTAATTCATTTTACTTCTACATGTTATGAACCCCATAATACATTGGCTTTGTTTAACCATGATATAGTTGTTTATCTTCTGATTAAAAAATTTAATAGCCAAAATAATCTTGAAAAAGAAGAACAAAGTTGGAAGACTCAAATCTCCCAATTTCAAAAATTTACTACAAAATTAGAGTAATCAAGATTGTGTGCTACTGGCATAAAGAGAGACCTATAAATCATTGGAATAGAACTGAGGGTCCAGAAATAAACCCATATGCCTTTTGAGCAACAGATTTACAAGAGTGCTAAGCCAATTCAATGGGGAAAGAACAGGCTTTTCATCAAGTGGTTTCTGGGACAAATGGATATAACTGACATCTACAGACCACTTCATTCAACCAACAGCAGATTACACATTCTTCTCAAACTCACATGGAACATTCAAGACAGACCATATTCTGGGCCATAACAAACAATTCAAGAAATTTTTAAAAAATAGAAATGACACAATGTCTGCTCTCAGACCATGATGGAATTAAACTAGAAATCAAGATGACTGGAAAATCACCCAAATATGTGGAGCTTAAACAACATGCTTCTAAATAACACATAGGTCAAAGAGGAAATCAAGATAAATTTTTTAATATTTTAAACGGAATGAAAATGAAAATACAGCTTACCAAAATTTGTGGGATTCAGCAAGACCAGTGCTTAGAGAGGGAATTATAGCATTTGAATACATATGTTAGAAAAGAAGATCTAAAATCAATAATCTAAGTTTCCACCTAAGGAAACCAAAAGAAAAAGAGCGAATTAAACCCAAATTAAATGGAAGAAAAGAAATAACAATTACAGCAGAAATCAATGAAATTGAAAATAGGAAATCAATAGAAAAAAAAACAATGAAATCAAAAGCTGATTCTTTCAAAAGATCAATACAACTGATAAGACTCTACCTGGGTTAAGTAAGAAAAAGCAAGACAGGACACAAATCACTAACATCAGATGAAAGGACAACATTGCATATCACATGGGCACTAAAAAGATAATAAAGGAATAATCTGAACAACTCTATACCCACAAAAGTGATAACCTAAATGATACAGATGAAATTCCTTAAAAGATACAACCTGCCAAAATTCACATAATATAAAACTGACGATCTGAATAGCCCTATGTCTATTAAAGAAACTGAATCTATAATTAATAACCTTCCAAAACAGAAAGCACCAGGCAAAAGGTCGACGTAGGTCCATCAATTGTAGCAAAAGTACACTCTGCTGGATGCTGATAATGAGGGAGGCTACATAGGTGTGGTGGTGGGGAGCATATGGGAAATTTCTGTACCATCCCCTCAGGTTTGCTGTGAACCTTCAACTATTCTAAAAATAAAGTCTTAATAAAAAAAAGAGACCACATGGGGGAAAAAAGGTACGAATGATTATCAGATAAAGGTTTAGTATCCAGAATATATAAAAAGTTCTTACTATAATAAAAAGACAAATAGCCCAATTTAAAATATTTAAAAGTATCATTTTTATATTGAATGACTTCTACCTTATTGTTGATAAATAATTTACTACATGTGCATTGGTCTGTGTCCCTCATTCTGTTACACTGATCTATATGTATGTTATTGTTTCCATAGCCATAGTATCTAGATTAATGTAGACTTATGGTAAATCTTGATATTCTCCTTTCTTCTTTTTTAAAATGTTTTGTTTGTTGTACATCTTTTGCATGTACATATAAATTTTAAACTGACTTGTCAATTTCTATTTTTAAGAGCTTGCTGTAATTTTGGTTCAGGTTGTTTGAACTTACACATTAGCTTAGGGAGAACTGACGTTTTAACAATTCAGTCTTCCAGCCCATGTGCATAATATGTATCTTCATTTATTCATGCCTTCTTTAATTTCTCTCAGCAATATTTTATAGTTTCCTATGCAGAGCTCTTCACATATTTGTAAAGGTTATTACTAATTATTTTATTATTTTTAAAGAAATATAATAAAATTGTTTCCATTTCCAATAGTTAATATTTAGAATACAGTAGGTTTGTGTTGGTAGTATATTCTGAAAACTTGTGAAATTTACTTTTAAATTCTAGCAAATTTTTTATTGATTTCTTAGGCTTTTCTACACACATGAGATCATGTATGAATACAAACAATTTATATTTATTCCTTTATCATCTTAATGCCTTTACTTCCTTTTCCTTTCCTTACTGCACGGGACAGGAACAGCAGGATCACGCTGACTAAGCGGCAGAGGTAGGGACCTTTGCCTTGCTCTTGTTCTGAGAGATCAGATATTCAGTCAGTCACCATTAATTATGGTGACAGCTCTCAGATGACAAAATTCCCTTCTATTGGTAGTTTGTCAAGAGTTTCTTCATGAATGGTGACTAAATTTTGTCTAATTTTTTCTTCTAAATCATTCAAGTTAATCGTATGACTTTCTTCCTTATTATGTATAGGGTGAATTCCATTAACTGATTTTCAATTCTTAACACAACCTTTCATTACCTGAAGAAAACTTACTGCTCGTGGTATATGACCCATTTTATACATTGTTGAATTTGATTTACTAGCATTTTCTTAATGAGTTTTGCGTGTATGTTTATGAGAGATATTTTTCTCTGGTTTTCCTTTTCTGTGTCATGTGTAAAGACTGAGTCTGATTATGGATTTGAATAAATCTGGCCTCATAAAACAAAGTTGAAAATATTCTCACTTCCTCTCTAATTTGGAAGTTTGAAGAATTTATACAAGTTATTCCTCAAATCTTTGAAAGAATTTACCAGCAATGCCAGTGAGGCTTGCAGTATATTTTGGGAGAAAATGAAATTTAATAGATATAGGACCATTCAGATTTTTCATTTTTTCTTGGGTCAAATCTGATCATCTATATGTATGTTATTGTTTCCTTTATGTATCAACTTTATGCAAGTGATTGAACTGATTGACACAAAGTTTCTCATAATGCTCCTTTCTTAATATTTTTTTTTCTGATTCCAAGCCTATTTTCTTTTTTTTCTTTTGAGAGCATCTCTCATATTTATTGATCAAATGGTTGTTAACAACAATAAAATTCTGTATAGGGGGTCAATGCTCAATGCACAATCATTAATCCACCCCAAGCCTAATTTTCGTCAGTCTCCAATCTTCTGAAGCCTAACAAACAAGTTCTTACATGGAGAACAAATTCTTACATAGTGAATAAGTTACATGGTGAACATTACAAGGGCAGTCATCACAGAAGCTTTCAGTTTTGCTCATGCATTATTAACTATAAATAGTCAGTTCAAATATGAATACTCATTTAATTTTTATACTTGATTTATATGTGGATACCACATTTCTCTCTTTATTATTATTATTATTTTTAATAAAATGCTGAAGTGGTAGGTAGATACAAGATAAAGGTAGAAAACATACTTTAGTGTTGTACGAGAGCAAATGTAGATGATCAAGTGTGTGCCTGTAGACTATGTGTTAATCCAAGCTAGACAAGGGCAATAAAACATCCACGTATGCAGAAGATTTCTCTCAGAACGGGGGGGTGAGGTTCTAAGCCTCACCTCTGTTGATCCCCAATTTCTCACCTGATGGCCCCCCTGCGACTGTGCCTGTCTTAGGTTGTTCCTCCCTTGAGGAATCTTACCCGTCTCTGGCTAACCAGTCATCTTCCGGGGCCATACAGGGAAATGTAAAGTTGGTAAGTGAGAGAGAAGCCTTATTGTTTGAAATGGTTAGCTTTTTATTTCTTTGCATATTTATGCCCTGTAGCTTCTATGCCCTGCATTTGTCTTGAGGTATCTTTACCACTTGGAAGAATTATGATACTTGGTGAATTTGATATGAGGCACGAATTCTATTTAAGGGTTGTAATTAGGAAGGAAGAAGAAAAGCTATAGAAGTAGCAGGCGGCAGAAAACATGGGAAGATTGATTATTTCTTTGACATATCTTCTTGTAGAGTAACTTCAGCATGTATAGGTTTTAAGCTGCTACGTAAATTGCACACACACATTAACATAATAGGAGTATAGTTACATAACCAAAGCATACCCGTAATTACCAGCGATCTCCAGTGAAACCAAGAAAACCAGTTAGGCACCTTAGGCATTTGTGAAAACTTATCTATGATATGGTGGATATTGTCCAACTGAACTTGAACAGTCTGAGAGAAATCAGACAAATTAAAACAACCCATTCCTGGGGAATGTTCACATCCCTTATGTTCTTTTAACAGTAAATAGTCTGTAGTTGTAAGATTTTGGAGCGCTACAATTTGCACTTCTCCTAATTCTTGATTGAGTTCCAACGGTGTAGATCCAGTCAAATTTGTTGTTTTACTGTATGCACAGGCCAGCTTAGATATCTCCTTCCTCATTCCCATGGCAAGTCCAGGAACTGGTGGGATGAGTGCATCTACAGCTGTAGCAGTGCGTGGATCTTTGCTGGGTTTTTTGATGATCATCTTCTGGCATGAGTCTTCCAGAGAGTGCAGATGTTGGAAGTTCTTTTTCATATCGTATCTTAGTTCATTTCTGGGGTAGCACAATTAGGCTTTGATCCTCTGTATAAACACAAACAGACCCTTTGCCTATACTTTTATATGCCCTTTATACTCTTGTGTAGAAATCATTGGAGGTTACCACACAGGAACTGCCCTTTTTTTTTTTTGGTATCACTAATCTACACTTACATGACGAATATTATGTTTACTAGGCTCTCCCCTATACCAGGTCCCCCCTATAAACCCCTTTTTTCAGTCACCGTCCATCAGCATAGCAAAATGTTGTAGTATCCCTACTTGCCTTCTCTGTGTTGTACAGCCCTCCCTTTTCTCCTACCCCCCCATGCATGCTAATCTTAATACCCCCCTACTTCTCCCACCCCCTTATCCCTCCCTACCCACCCATCCTCCCCAGTCCCTTTCCCTTTGGTACCTGTTAGTCCATTCTTGAGTTCTGTGATTCTGCTGCTGTTTTGTTCCTTCAGTTTTTCCTTTGTTCTTATACTCCACAGATGAGTGAGATCATTTGGTATTTCTCTTTCTCCGCTTGGCTTGTTTCATTGAGCATAATACCCTCCAGCTCCATCCATGTTGCTGCAAATGGTAGGATTTGCCCTTTTCTTATGGCTGAGTAGTATTCCATTCTGTATATGTACCACATCTTCTTTATCCATTCATTTATTGATGGACATTCAGGTTGCTTCCAATTCTTGGCTATTGTAAATAGTGCTGCGATAAACATAGGGGTGCATTGGTCTTTCTCATACTTGATTGCTGCATTCTTAGGGTAAATTCCTAGGAGTGCAATTCCTGGGTCAAATGGTATGTCCGTTTTGAGCATTTTGATGTACCTCCATACTGCTTTCCACAATGGTTGAACTAATTTACATTCCCACCAGCAGTGTAGGAGGATTCCCCTTTCTCCACAGCCTTGTCAACATTTGTTGTTGTTTGTCTTTTGGATGGCAGCCATCCTTACTGGTGTGAGGTGATACCTCATTGTAGTTTTAATTTGAATTTCTCTGATAATTAGCGATGTGGAGCATCTTTTCATGTGTCTGTTGGCCATCTGTGTTTCTTTTTTGGAGAACTGTCTGTTCAGTTCCTCTGCCCATTTTTTAATTGGGTTATTTGTTTTTTGTTTGTTGAGGCGTGTGAGCTCTTTATATATTCTGGACGTCAAGCCTTTATTTGATGTGTCATTTTCAAATATATTCTCCCATACTGTAGGGTTCCTTTTTGTTCTATTGATGGTGTCTTTTGCTGTACAGAAGCTTTTCAGCTTAATATAGTCCCACTTGTTCATTTTTGCTGTTGTTTTCCTTGCCCGGGGAGATATGTTCAAGAAGAGGTCACTCATGTTCATGTCTAAGAGGTTTTTGCCTATGTTTTTTTCCAAGAGTTTAATGGTTTCGTGACTTACATTCAGGTCTTTGATCCATTTTGAGTTTACTTTTGTATATGGGGTTAGACAATGGTCCAGTTTCATTCTCCTACATGTAGCTGTCCAGTTTTGCCAGCACCACCTGTTGAAGAGACTGTCATTTTGCCATTGTATGTCCATGGCTCCTTTATCAAATATTAATTGACCATATATGTCTGGGTTAATGTCTGGATTCTCTAGTCTGTTCCATTGGTCTGTGGCTCTGCTCTTGTGCCAGTACCAAATTGTCTTGATTACTATGGCTTTATAGTAGAGCTTGAAGTTGGGGAGTGAGATTCCCCCCTACTTTATTCTTCTTTCTCAGGATTACTTTGGCTATTCGGGGTCTTTGGTGTTTCCATATGAATTTTTGAATTATTTGTTCCAGTTCATTGAAGAATGTTGCTGGTAGTTTCATAGGGATTGCATCAAATCTGTATATTGCTTTGGGCAGGATGGCCATTTTGACGATATTAATTCTTCCTAGCCACGAGCATGGGATGTGTTTCCATCTGTTAGTGTCCCCTTTAATTTCTCTTAAGAGTGACTTGTAGTTTTCAGAGTATAAGTCTTTCACTTCTTTGGTTAGGTTTATTCCTAGGTTTTTTTTTTTTTGATGCAATTGCGAATGGAGTTGTTTTCCTGATTTCTCTTTCTGTTGTTTCATTGTTAGTGTATAGGAAAGCCACAGATTTCTGTGTGTTGATTTTGTATCCTGCAACTTTGCTGTATTCTGATATCAGTTCTAGTAGTTTTGGGGTGGAGTCTTTAGGGTTTTTTATGTACAGTATCATGTCATCTGCAAATAGTGACAGTTTAACTTCTTTACCAATCTGGATTCCTTGGATTTTTTTGTTTTGTCTGATTGCCGTGGCTAGGACCTCCAGTACGATGTTAAATAACAGAGGGGAGAGTGGGCATCCCCGTCTAGTTCCCGATCTCAGAGGAAAAGCTTTCAGCTTCTCGCTGTTCAATATAATGTTGGCTGTGGGTTTGTCATATATGGCCTTTATTATGTTGAGGTACTTGCCCTCTATTCCCATTTTGCTGAGAGTTTTTATCATGAATGGATGTTGAACTTTGTCAAATGCTTTTTCAGCATCTATGGAGATGATCATGTGGTTTTTGTGTTTCTTTTTGTTGATGTGGTGGTTGATGTTGATGGACTTTCGAATGTTGTGCCATCCTTGCATCCCTGGGATGAACCCCACTTGGTCATGGTGTACGATGGTTTTGATGTATTTTTGAATTCGGTTTGCTAAAATTTTGTTGAGTATTTTTGCATCTATGTTCATCAGGGATATTGGTCTGTAGTTTTCTTTTTTGGTGGGGTCTTTGCCTGGTTTTGGTATTAGGGTGATGTTAGCTTCATAGAATGAGTTTGGGAGTATCCCCTCCTCTTCTATTTTTTGGAAAACTTTAAGGAGAATGGGTATTATGTCTTCTCTGTATGTCTGATAAAATTCCGAGGTAAATCCATCCAGCCAGGGGGTTTTGTTCTTTGGTAGTTTTTTGATTACCGGTTCAGTTTCGTTGCTGGTAATTGGTCTGTTTAGATTTTCTGTTTCTTTCTGGGTCAGTCTTGGAAGGTTGTATTTTTCTAGGAAGTTGTCCATTTCTCCTAGGTTTCCCAGCTTGTTAGCATAAAGGTTTTCATAGTATTCTCTAATAATTCTTGGTATTTCTGTGGGGTCCGTCGTGATCTTTCCTTTCTCGTTTCTGATACTGTTGATTTGTGTTGACTCTCTTTTCCTCTTAATAAGTCTGGCTAGAGGCTTATCTATTTTGTTTATATTCTCGAAGGACCAGTTCTTGGTTTCATTGATTTTTGCTATTGTTTTATTCTTCTCAATTTTATTTATTTCTTCTCTGATCTTTATTATGTTCCTCCTTCTGCTGACCTTAGGCCTCATTTGTTCTTCTTTTTCCAAATTCGATAATTGTGACATTAGACCATTCATTTGGGCTTATTCTTCCTTTTTTAAATATGCTTGGATTGCTATATACTTTCCTCTTAAGACTGCTTTTGCTGTGTCCCACAGAAGTTGGGGCTTAGTGTTGTTGTTGTCGTTTGTTCCCATATATTGCTGGATCTCCATTTTGATTTGGTCATTGATCCACTGATTATTTAGGAGCGTGTTGTTTAGCCTCCATGTGTTTGTGAGCCTTTTTGCTTTCTTTGTACAGTTTATTTCTAGTTTTATGCCTTTGTGGTCTGAAAAGTTGGTTGGTAGGATTTCAATCTTTTGGAATTTACTGAGGCTCTTTTTGTGGCCTAGTATGTGGTCTATTCTGGAGAATGTTCCATGTGCACTTGAGAAGAATGTGTATCCTGTTGTTTTCAGATGTAGAGTTCTGTAGATGTCTATTATGTCCATCTGTTCTAGTGTGTTGTTCAGTGTCTCTGTGTCCTTAGTTATTTTCTGTCTGGTGGATCTGTCCTTTGGAGTGAGTGGTGTGTTGAAGTCTCCTAGAATGAATGCATTGCATTCTATTTCCTCCTTTAGTTCTGTTAATATTTGTTTCAAGTATGTTGGTGCTCCTGTATTGGGTGCATATATATTTATAATGGTTATATCCTCTCGATGGACTGAGCCCTTTATCATTATGTAATGTCCTTCTTTGTCTTTTGTTACTTTCTTTATTTTGAAGTCTGTTTTGTCTGATACCAGAATTGCAACACCTGCTTTCTTCTCTCTGTTGTTTGCATGAAATATCTTTTTCCATCCCTTGACTTTAAGTCTGTGCATGTCTTTGGGTTTGAGGTGAGTCTCTTGTAAGCAGCATATGGATGGATCTTGCTTTTTTATCCATTCTATTACTCTGTGTCCTTTGATTGGTGCATCCAGTCCATTTACATTTAGGGTGATTATTGAAAGGTATGAGTTTATTGCCATTGCAGGCTTTTAGTTTGTGGTTACCAAAGGTTCAGGGTTAGCTTCTTTACTATCTTACTGTCTAACTTAACTCGCTTGTTGAGCTATTATAAACGTGGTCTGATGATTCTTTATTTCTCTCCCTTCTTATTCCTCCTCCTCCCTTCTTCATATGTTGGGTGTTTTGTTCTGTGCTCTTTTTAGGAGTGCTCCCATCTAGAGCAGTCCCTGTAGGATGCCCTGAAGAGGTGGTTTGTGGGAGGCAAATTCCCTCAACTTTTGCTTGTCTGGGAATTGTTTAATCCCTCCTTCATATTTAAATGATATTCATGCTGGATACAGTAGTCTTGGTTTGAGGCCCTTCTGTTTCATTGCATTAAGTATATCATGCTGGCCTGTAGGGTTTCTGTTGAGAAGTCTGATGATAGCCTGACGGGTTTTCCTTTGTAGGTAACCTTTTTTTTCTCTCTGGCTGCCTTTAATACTTTGTCCTTGTCTTTGATCTTTGCCATTTTAATTATTATGTGTCTTGGTGTCGCCCTCCTTGAATCCCTTGCCATGGGAGTTCTGTGTACCTCTGTGGTCTGAGAGGTCATTTCTTCCCCTAGTTTGGGGAAGTTTTCAGCAATTATTTCTTCAAAGACATTTTCTATCCCTTTTTCTGTCTCTTCTCCTTCTGGTATTCCTATAATGTGTATATTATTCCTTTTTGATTGGTCACTCAGCTATCTTAAAATTCTTTCATTCCTGGAGATCCTTTTATCTCTCTCTGCATCAGCTTCTCTGCATTCCTGTTCTCTGTTTTCTAGTCCATCAATGGTCTCTTGCATCTCATCAATTCTGTTTTGAAGTCCTTCCAGAGCTTGTTTTATTTCTGTATTCTCCTTCCTTAGTTCTTGCATATTTCTCTGCAAGTCCATCAGCATGGTTATGACTTTTGTTTTGAATTCTTTTTCAGGAAGACTGGCTAAATCTATCTCCCCAGGTTCCTTCTCAGGGGAAGATATAGCAGATGCCGAAGCTGTCTGGGTTAGTCTTGTCTGAATCATATTTTTTTGCCTTTTCATGTTGACAGGTGCTATTGACTGTCAGCTGGGAGGGCCAAACTTTTCACTTGCTACTGGCCTTTCTTTACTGGGACAACTGCGACCCCTAGTGGCTTGTTTTGGGTAATTGCGTGTAGACTGGGTCTTTGTGTCTTGCCTGGCCGGAAGGGAGAAATTTCCCTTTCTGTGGGCGGAGTTTGTCTCAGGCTGCTTCTCTGCTTTCGCAGCGCCCGGAGGGGTAATGGATGGGGGGCTGTTTGGCTGTTTACCTCCGTGAGGGGTCTCAGTGCTGTTGCCCAGGGGGTTAGTGCGCCTGGTTTTCCCTGTAATTTCCAGCCACTGGGCTGTGACCTATGTATGCTGTTTCCGTCCAGTTGTTAGATCCCTGTCCCTTTAAGACTTTCAAAAAGCCCCCGCTTTTCTTTGTCACAGGGGCATCAGCTTCGGCACCCGCTCAGAGGTCTTACTCCCTGTTCCCCCAGTATCCAGGGCCCCCTGGGCATGTACTGTCTCTGTGCTCTGGCCCGGATGGCGGGGGCTGGGTGTTCAGCAGTCCTGGGCTCCGTCTCCCTCCTGCTCCGACTCCTCTTCTCCCGCCGGGAGCTGGGGGGAGGGGCGCTCGGGTCCCGCCAGGCCGGGGCTTGTATCTTACCCCCTTCGCGAGGCGCTGGGTTCTCGCTGCTGTAGTTGTAGTCTGGCTGTTGTCCTGTGTCTTCTGGTCTCTCTTTTAGGATTAGTTGTATTTGTTGTATTTTCAAAAATATATATGTTTTTGGGAGGAGATTCCCACTGTCCTACTCATGCCGCCATGTTGGCTCCACCTCCCTTTCTTAATATTTTAATATTTACAGGATCTATAGTAATGTTCCCTCTTCAGTTGTGTTTTCTTTTCTTAGTTAATCTGACTAGTTCATCAAATTTATTTTTTAGAAAGCTTTTTGTATCATTGACTTTGTTTTCTACCTCATTCAGTCCAGTTTTCATCTTTATTACTTATTTTCTTCTATTCAATCTGACTTTAATTTCTTCTTCCTTTTTAGCTTCTTAAAAATGGAAGCTCAGATCACAGGTTTTTACATATGGCATTTTCATTTTCATGCAATTAAAAATATGTCCCAATAATCCCTGTGATTTCTTCCTTGACCTATGAGATTCTAAAATGTATTGTTTAATTTGGGGATTTTATATATACATTTTTGTTCTTTTATTTTTATTTTTTTCTAGTTTAATTCCATTATGGTCATGGAATATATGATACATAACTTTAATCTTTCAAACATATCAAGATTTATTTTAAATCTCAGCAGATGGTCTATCTCAGTAAATGTTTCATGAGCATTTGAAAAGAATATGTATTCTGCTGTTCTTAGATGAAGTGTTCTGTGAGTAGCAATTAGGTCAAATTGGTTGAAACCACAGTTCAAGTCTTCCATATGTTAACTGATTTTCTATCTACTTGTTACAACAATTTTCACGAGAACCATTGAAATAAATCTTCAACTATAGCTGTGGATTTGTCTACTCTGCTTTCAGTTCTGTCAGTTTTTCCATTGTGGGTTTTGAAGCTCTGTCATTAGGTGTGTCCCCACTTAAGATCATTACATCTTCTTGATGCATTGCCCCTTTATCTTATATCTGGTAATGAATCTATTATATCTTATATTAATAATATAGCTGATGTATAGTGTTCTTATGCTTAGTGTTTGCACAGTATATAATTTTCCATTCTTTTTCTTTTGAAATAGCTATATGTTTCCTGTGTGAAGCCTAAGTCTTGCTTTTTATCTGACAAACTGTCATTTTAATTAGAGGGGTCACAGTCATCATATTTAATGCAATTATCAATAAAATTGGGCTTAATCTACCGTTTTACTGTTTGTTCTATTTGACCATCTCCTCTTTGTCCCCTCTGCCATTTTTTTTCTCTTATTCTGACCTATTTGGATTAATCAAGTATGTTTTATGATTCCATCTTATCTCCAATATTGGCTTATTAACTATGCTTGTTTTACTATTAAGTGGTTGTTTAGGAGTTCATACTATGCATCCATGTCAGAGAACACCCTCATGAAGCATCACACCACCTCACACAGGAGGTAAGAAGATTACAACAGCATCATTCCAGTTCCCTCTCCTGTCCGTTTTCTTTTACTTCATTTCTACATATGTTTTAAACTCCACTGTATGTCCTTTAAAGAAATTTGAAAATAAAAAGTGTATTATATTTACCCGCACATTTACTGTTTCTGACTTCATTCCTGTGTGTATATCCACATTTCCATTTAGTATCATTTTCCTGCTGTTTGAAGAATTTTCAACATTTCTTGTGGTGCATGTTTGTTGGTAATAAACCTCTTAACTTTGGTTTGTCTGAAAAATAATTTAGCATATTTTTTAGCCATACTTTTCCTGTAACATAAAATTTTTAAGTTTACCGACTGCCCGTTAGCACTTTAAAGATGTTCTGTTATCTTCTGACTTGTATTGTGTTTAAGAAGTCTGAATTTTTTCTGTATTTCTACGTACATTTTTTTTCCTCTACAAGTTTTTATGAAATTTTCCTCCTCATCACTAGTTTCTCCAATGTGATCTGAATGTGCCTTGGTGATGTGCTGTGCATGTGTGTGTTTCTCTTATTTCATTCTTGTTATGTGGGTTTATATCTTTTAACTTTTAAAATGGTATTGCTATTATTTATCCAAATATTTTTACCATTTTCCTTGTTCTCTATTCTTCTCTTCTGGGGCTCTAGTTGATTTTATATTAGGCTGTTTGACTTTTTTCCACAGGTAACTGAAACTGTTTTCAATCTTTTGTTTATATCTTTCCTTTTTGGGTAACTTCTATTGCTTTCTCTTCAAGTTCAATCGCCTTTTCTTTTATAGTTCTTGGTCTGTTATTAATCTTTTCCAGTGAAATTGCAGTTAATGTATTTCTTTTATATCTAGAAGGTATATTTGACTCTTTTATATCTCCCATTCCCCTCGTTATGTTCATGTTTTCTTTTAATCCTTGAACATATTTGTAATATTTGTAATTAGTTTACATCCTTATCTAATTCCATCATCTCCATTTCTGTGTCTCTTCCTTTTCAATGATTTTTCTTCTAACTGTAAGTGACATTTTTCTGCTTCTTCACTTACGTAGTAGTTTTGGAGAATGCTGGAGATTTTGAATTCTATGTGGAGAGTGCTGCACTGTTTTTCCTTATATACATTTAAAGAGCACTGAATTTGGTTCTGTTATGTAAATAGGTTATTTGTGAATCCTGTTATGCTCAACCCTATTGACTCTCTATGTTGGACAGGGCATATGTCCTTATTCTTCACCTTAAGTTATAGTAACCCTATTTCTAAGGTATTGGTCTCAGGGGTATCTCAGTTGAGGGCCCAGGGTGTTCAGTTTAACTTCTCTACCCTAGCTGGTCAGACACCACTGTCTCACAGCCAAGTGTAAACTTCAAAATCTCTGTTTAGCTCACATTTTCCTGTAATTGTTCTATGCTAGCCTTATAGTACCTGGCCCAGCACATGCACTGCTTACTATTTCACTAAAGACTGAAAGATATTTTTGTACATCTCTGGAGCTCTTATTTTGCGCATCATCCTCTTCTCCCAAACTCTGCCCCACAATTGCCAGCTACATTACCAGCTCTAAATTTCAATTTTTGTCTCCTGAGCTCAGTAAGACTCTGTCTTCTCCTGGCCTCCATTGCCTATGCCTTATTTGGCAAAGTACCTTTAGGCAAAACACCAGAACAATCCTGGAACTTACATTCTGTGTTTTTCTTCTCCAAGCATCACAGTCTTTCACTGGCTATTGTTCAAAATCTGAAAACTGATACATACATTTTTCCCATTTTATAATTTTTTTATGGTGAAAGGACTAATCAAGTAGGAGTTATAGCCTCCTGATTGGAACAGTACATAATTGATTCTACACCTTTCTTTGTATGCCATTTATCAGTTGATTGCCCTTCAATTTCAAATTTCCCTTGTTTGCTCTGAAGAGAATGAGCTGGGTGCCTGACAGCTGACACGTGAGGCTTTGTCGGGGCACTGAAGACATATTGCAGGAGGAAGGACGTCTCTTCCTAGTTCCAATGTACTCCACTCGGCAGGTTTCTTCACTGTGGATTATCTTCCCCAGCACCAAGTTTCTGCAACATGGGCAGCCTCTCCAGCCTCCAGCTCTTGCTGTGCATGACAATTCAATAGCACCCAGAAGTAAGCAGCTTCCCTCAGCATCCTTCTTTGCATAGGGAAGTGCTTCCAGAACAGCTTTCCCCAGCACACTAGAAGGCAATTTCCCAAGTGCAGATTTCCAGCAAATTCTCCCAGCACAGCACACTGCAATGTCTCTGTGATAATAGTGGGTCAATAGCTGTGTTTTCTCCAATAAAGTCTAGATTTTAGCCCTCATACAGGAAGGGGCGCCTCTTTCTTGGGTGCTTGTCAGGTTAATATTTATCTTTATTAAATTTTCCTGAATGCACACATGAGGTTTCTGAACCAGAGCACATTTAGTATGCTCACTGCACAATCAACAGTCAGAATAACACTGGAGCATTAGTCTCTCCACATTTGCAACCCTGAAGAATGAGGTGGTAAGAGCCATTTGGAAAATATACCCTATACAAGTGACATGATCCCTCTGTATGCAAGAGATAGAGAAATATGAATGTCCCCAATTTATAAAGAGGAAAGACTTTTTTTCTTCCTCTTCTAAGAGTCTCCTTGGAGACAGGATGCTAAGGATCCTTACTCTAGTCCTTTGTTATATAAATAAATCTCTGGGGTGGGGGATAAACAGTGCCTATGGCTTTTACAATGTAAAACATTCTAGGCTCCACCCCTTTTGAAATGTAAACAGGCAAGGAAACAATGCTCTGAAGTATGTGTCTAACCAAAAATGTGACCACTTGCTCTTAGAGAGATAAGAAAAGCTTTACTGTATGAAACCGATTGCCCCACCATTAGAGAAACAAATGGTTACAGAGCCAATCCTCATTGAATGTGAAAAGTAAAATGTTTCTAAGGGAAATGAAAGCAAGCATGTCCTCACAAAAGGTTTTTACACAAACATTAAACCCAGAGAAAATTTGTTTTCCACACTACCATATCTTAAACCAAAGGATAGTGGCTGTTCCTTATATGAACTATTGCTGTATTTTTTAGAATTATCTTTAGTAATTGCTATCCAATATCTCTTTGCTCCAATTCCTTGTTGTAGTTAATAATTCTTTATATTAATTCCCTATTCAAATTAATGTGTGGCATTTGTCTCCTAATTGGACCTTGACTGATTAAGAATTACTTACCCTTTCATTCATGTCTTACTAAGACATCTAAAGTAATCGCTATCTCCTCTTCAACAGATCCAATTTGTACAATTTCATCAATATAGTTGGTAAGTATGATATTTTATGAAATGTCATAACAATCAAGATCTCTGTGGTCTATATGGTAACAGCAGCAGAATTAGTCTCTCCATAGTATCCCTAAAGGAAGACTACGAAAACATACTGTTGGCCCTGCCAAGTAAAAGCAGCTGCTACTGGTTGTCCTTAAAATTTGTACAGAGAAAGAGACTTAGTCACTCAGTGGCTACGTATCAAGTGACAGGACACTATGCTGATTTGCTCCCACAGCAATACTACATCTAGGACCACAAGTGAAATTGGTGTCACAAGCTAATCAAGTTTGTAGTAGTACATAGCCATTCTTTAACGTACACCTGACTTCACAGGCCAACTGGAGGATTAAATAGCTACTCAAGGAGAAGGCTCCGATCTTACTTAGCTCTGTACTTTTTGTGCTTAACCCAGTGCCTAATGCTAGAGCAGGCATGCATGCCATAGTTGTTGACATAAAAAATTAAATTAAAAAATCAGAAATCATGCAGCACTAACACAAAATTCATAAAATACTGGAACATGTGGGTTATTTAATTCAGAAGCAAAGACTCTAATATAAGCTCAGTTCCAGCTGAAGATAGCAATGAGTCACAAGATATATTTAAATTTTTAATTTAAACATAAATTGAACATTTAATTAGTAAATATCATGATCTTCACTATACTTTGTTTACAAAGGCAGGGAAAGAAATGGGATATTTCAGAAAGAGTCTATCAATATTGATTAAAAAGAAGCTTTAGCCTCTAAAACATAAATTTCACTCATTTGTCATATCTTATTCCCTAGTAAGGTGTGTGTGTGTGTGTGTGTGTGTGTGTGTGTACATATGAACAGAGTTATTGAAAGAGCATGGAATTTAGGATTAATAAATTCATAACTGAGGCTGACTTCTGTTTTAGTCCTTCTATCTTTAATGGTGTATATGACCTTGGGAAAATCACTTAATCTACCCTCTATGTATTTATCTGAAAAATGGGGCAGTAATATTTACCACACAGGAGTGCTGAGAACCAAATGTGGTCATGAATGTGAAAGACCCTTATGAACTGTAAAGAGCTACATAAATATCAGCTACATAATGTTTTCATTGTTAAATGAAATAATGCAAGTAAGACATTATTACCACCTACCATGGCACTCATCACACCTAACACTCCCAAATGTTCACTCTGTCCCCATACACATATACATTCACACTCACACATGTGTACACACTTAGGGAACAAAACTGATTTGGGCTCTTGCACCCTTCAAATATGCCTTTTTAAAAGTTAAGCTCTGTGTGCCACATACTACATGTCTTTTGGCTTCACTTTCTCCCTCTTGCCCACTTTCATCCTTTCCCAGGAACATATATACTCATTAAGAAAACGTTGTGGCGCTTGTGCAAGGGACTCGGTGCTGAGGTGGGAGAGCTGCTGGCAGGGACCCGAATGGGCGCGTGAAGGACCCAAGGACGAGGGCCTACTCTCCTCCTCAGCCTGGAATGAGAAACAGAAGCCCCCAACATTGTCTAAAGCTACAAGGAAAATGGTGGAAAATTTACCATCACCATTGCCAGAAAGAGCGATTTATGGTTTCATTTTTTTCTTCACACTATTATCTCATGTGGGCTTTTATTCCTGAACCTTGGCCAAACTCCTTAGACTTAACCTATTGGCCTCAAAAATGCTGGGCAGTTGTATTGCCTGTCTACCTCCTCATTACTATAGTATTTGGTTATGTGCTCTTATTTGGAGTAAACATGAGTACCTCTCCACTCAACTCCATTCATACAATCACAAATAACTCACTAAAAACCAACTGCAGAAGAAATACCAAGAGGCGGCCATGCCAGTATTAAGAGATACCCCATTAGTGAGATAAACCAAATGTTTTTTCTTGCAACCAGAGAATTTTACACCAAAAACTGAATTGTATCTAGACTAACACATCAAACATTTGCTATGTTTTTGACAGTAATTTTAACCATAATTATTTGAACTCTCTCTTGTTAATACCAGATATTGAAATGTAAAAAAGTGTGAGCTGAATACCTTTTAGATTAAGTTCCATTAATATCACAATATCCTCAAATATTAGCTATTAATGGACAGAGTAAAATAATGCATTACCATTAAAAAAAAGAAAATGTTTTATTCTTATTGCTGGCAGGGATGCAACTATTTTCTCCTTTAATCCATCATGTGTTGCAAGTAGGGAATATGGAAGCATATCAGGTGAAGTCAATTTTTTCTCTACAGAAGCTACAAAGTCAACACCATGAAAATAATAATTCAGAAGTGTTGAGATCTATCATAGGTTGTTTCATAATATTTTCTAAAAGTTTTTCATTTTATTTTCTAAGTCTTCAAATATCTTAACTATGTCAAGCTATCAAGCAGTTATTTTTAAGTTTGCTGTTTTCCTGGTTATAGTGAAAATGTACTAATCATGTCAATCCAAATTCCTTCAAAAGAAGGATTTTTTCTAGCCATGTTTTTAGTGACTAACATAAATATCTATACGTCAATGGAGTTTATGGAGCAATTGAGAACTCTAGGCAATCCTGCAATGAGGAAAAATCACATCAAGCATGCTCCCAAGGTAGTCACCTCTACTCTTGCTATTTTTCCTATTAGTTTATTTTAGGTGAGGGAAGTCTACCAGGCAGACTGAGGGAATATGATGGGCTATACGTTGTATCCATCCAACTCCCACCCTCCTCCCCCCAAAAAACCCTGGAAATCCTTGAACAAGATCTTATACTTAATAGGGGTTCCCACATTCAACAGTCCAAAGTATATTGAGCACCTTCTATTTGCCAGGCTAATATCTGCCATGGCAATGTGCATACGGAGGTGAATATAATACCTACCCCCTCAATGCTTCTAGTTTATTCAGGCTTGTGTGTCTCTGCTCAGGCTCTTCCCTTTCCCATCAGCCCTTCCTTGTCCCTCCCAGACTTCAACTGACCCAATGCCACAAAAAGTTAAATATCATCCCTCTAAATTCTTTTCTGACCTTCTAAATGGATTTGGCCAGCACTCTTTTTTTGTACAACTTTAACCCCAAACAACAATCCTATATTCATGTGCCTATAACAGGTTTTTGTACTTTTTCCTATGTTGCCTGTCTTCTCCATTGGACTGTGAAAAGCTTGCAACAGCATCCTTGCAGTACTCATTATTATACCCCAGAGCTAGTTAACTGCTTAGCACAAAGTGCTTGAGAAATATACATAGATTGAATAAATGATATTATGGGTATTTTTATGATGAACAGAAGAGCTGAGCAAAAAAAAAAAAGTATTAAGGAATAGAGGTATTTGCAATGAGCAAGAGGAGAAATATGAAGGGCACAAACATAGTGACATTTGGAAGAATGACGATGATGTAATAACAATGAAGGTGATAAGCTAGCCCCACATCAGTCAGCAATCTAAGGTTACCAACAGATTATAGGAAACAGCAGTAACGTGATTCACCGCCTGATTCATCCTACCCGGAGGGTCTGCGACCACACAGGCCTACCCACCTCCTGCTGTACAGTCTGCTGCATTTCCCTTGCAGGAGCTCCTTCCCCCAGTGAGTCTAAAGTTACGTGACGTGTGTAACGCTACTAACACTAGTGGAGTATTTGCTCACCCATGAGGTGGGAAGGGGAAGGGCAGGAATGATGTTTAAACACCTATGGAATGGGGGAGGAATGGGAGAAGACCACATGTGCCTTCTAACAGCCACCCACCACCCATTACCCTCCAGCTCCCAGCAGAGAACCACTCACATCTTCCATTTCCCCAAGTTAATGAAAAAATAGTGCCCACGTAGGCAAAAACAGACAGGGTCAAAGAGTGCTTCTCTTAAGAGTTTAAGGAAATTATGGAAGCAAATGTTTTACAAAGGGGGGAAACTGGATCTCATCTCAATTTCTTCTAGGATTTAAGGAAAGAAATATTTATCCCAGAAAAAATTCTTTGAAAATATGATGGAAAATGCACATTAACATTTGTACTCACAATATAATGTGCAATTTCAAAAGGCTCAAAAGCCCTTTGAAGCTCATCCAAGCATTCTTTAGGGAGTTATGAACCTCAGGGTAAGACACTTCTCCTAGAGGGATATCAGCTGGAAATCAGAGAGACACTAACATCAGCTATTATGTCACCCAGCTGTGACAGTCTGCCACCAGGGATGACACTGTACAGAGAACCCTGGGCCTTCAGCTACTGACCTCCTCACGTGGGGATCTGAAGTACAGGGAGAAAATTACAGGTCACCTAGAAGATGCCTCAGTATTATTTCTGTGGTTCAGAACAGAAAAACTGGGAAGACATAGGAACTGATTTAGGGATGAAATAACAATGGGCGCCAGGAGCTCTTGAAAACAAATGTTTCCGTATTCACGCCTCTTAGTATCTTCCAGCTCTGTCTCAGAGTAGAGTTAAACTCTGGCGGGAAGGTCCATAAAACAAACTATTCCAACCACCTTCCTCATTGAGGATATAATATAATATGGCATGGTTATGCTTATTTTGATATAAAATTTGGGAAAAGTATGAAGTTTTCAATATTCACTAAGAGAGGGGAATTTAATGACTTCCGTCTTGGACTCTGGAATCAGTACAGCCAATACCCAAGACAACTACTTCGGTGCCACTGCAGCTCTACATAAGAGAGCTCAATTTAAAATTCTGAAAAGAATTAAATTCCGAAAAGTTAAAATTCTGAAAAGGCGTCCATAGGTTAAAAAGAAAAGAGTCTTTATGAAAAGTACATCTGGATAAAAGTGCAGTTAAAGAGAAAAGCCACCAACATGTTATCTCCCGCTATATTAGCCTCCAGGGAACAAGACATTTTTGCCTTCATTGCAGAGGGAATACACATAGAAATTAATTCTATTTAAGGAGTTAACATGGCTGGATAATGAAAGAAGTGAGGCTTTTTTGCTAAAGTTGTTCATTTTTCAATCAGCAGGAATTAAGGAAACCCTTCTAAAATGACTAGTGTAGGGCAAGTGATTTAACTGTTAGAAGAGAAATCATCCTCGGGCTATCTCTGCTGCTTATTTTCCTAAGATCCCTTCCACGTCTCAACCGCCACTTCTCCACATCCCCTTACCACAATAAGTCAAGGATTTGACTGTCTGAGAGGAGCCAGATAATGCGGGGGTCAGAAGAGATTCAAAACAGAAATCCTAGGGAACAGAAACAAGTAATCTTAGTCCAGCTTGGAATGATTCCTGTATCCAGTAATGAAATTCACCAGAGCATAAACTTGCTTCCTGCCTTGTCCCCAGAGCACAGGAAAGAAAAGCATTTCTACTTTTTGACATATTCTCAACAAGCACTATTTGATGAACTTCTGTACTGTGGCATATTTGTGAGTAGACACACATTACTCTGGGCTAAAGGTCTCCTGATAACATGATTCAATCTGTTAAGAAATGTTTTTGCCCACAGCTCTGCACAGAGCATCCTTGACCTCCTTGTTTCTCAGACTGTAAACAACAGGGTTCAGCAGGGGAGTGATGATGGTGTAAGTCACAGAGAGAAGAAGGTCTTTTCCTACTGAGTTCTCTGACTTGGGCTTGAGGTAGGCAATGGAGGCACAGCCATAGTGCACAATGACCACAGTGAGGTGGGAGGTACAGGTGGCAAAGGTCTTCTTCCGGCCCTTGGATGAGGCGATCTTAAGGATGGAGAAGATAATAAAGATGTAGGAGATCAATATCAGCCCCACGGGCACACAAATCACAAATGAACTTACAACATAATTGATGATCTCATTGATAGTGGTGTCAATGCAAGAAAGTTTCATGACTGGGTGAATGTCACAGAAGAAGTGGTCCACCACTGTGCCACAGAAGGGCAAACTGAACATGGCTGTCACTTGGAGAACTGCCATAACCAGACCAATGCCAAAGGACCCACACACCAACACGGCACACATTCCTTTGTTCATGATGACTGTGTACCTCAGGGGCTTGCAGATGGCCACATAGCGGTCAAAGCCCATTGCTGTAAGCAAGAAGCAATTATTAATGGCCAAGACGACAAAAAGGAACATCTGGGCTGCACAGCCTGCCAAGGAGATGGGCTGGTTATGAAGAATCAGACTAGAAAGCATTCGTGGGACAATGATCAGTGTGTACACTGTCTCTGAACTTGCTAGCATGCTCAGGAAGAAGTACATGGGGGTGTGGAGATGCTGGTCAACACAGATGACAGTCACAATGATGACGTTACCAGCAAGAGTTAAAATGTAGACGGTTAGGAAAACCACAAAGAGGGTTATCTGGTGCTTTCCAAAGATAGAGAATCCCAGGAAGATGAATTCTGTCACTTCTGTGAAGTTCATTCTCTGCATTCTGCTGTACCAGTGTCTGAAAGCAATAAAGGGAGTCATCAAGGGGGAAATTCCCATCAGCAATTGGACTTTACAACAAGCGATGAGAGCTGAACTGAGAGAGCGCACCAGTTCTCTCCTGTATGACCAGCAAGCCCATGCTCAGGGCCCTTGCACGTGAAGAGCGAAAACCACTTTTGCTTCTTTGGGGCTTATGCACATGAACATTATTCTCACTGTGGAGCAAACTATGCCCTGTGCATTGAGAAGACAGCAAACACTCACCTCACACACATCATACTGACATTAGGAAGGGGAAGAGCAGCAAGGAGAAAGTCAGGCTCAGTATCTCAATTAGTAATGGTATCCGCCACTTAAACTCTTAATAAGGAGGAACTAGTAAAGCACATGCCAAGAAAACTACATACAGATGAGAGTTTCAAGGGAATGACATGGGAGAATGAAGCAGTCAAGGAGGACAGATTTTGAGAAGGGTCACTGGATACGGTGACAAAATCACTGAGGACTTTTACACAGGTTTCAGTTGAGTTCTGAATCTAAAAACCTCATTTCAGACAGAGAATATGGTCCAAACATGTTATCAGCACTTCAAAGCAGAACAACCCCAAATAACAACCAACAAAATAACTTTTGCTGTGATCACTCCACTAAAATTGTTCTCTTAAGTCCCACCAAAGGAACATTTTTTTTTGGCTGACTCCAGTAGTCCTTTTAAAAGGTAAAGGCAGAAAGAGAGAATTGTAATTGAGAAAACACTGCTTACTTTCCCCTGTGATAGGAAAGGGTTAGGACAATTCAAGCTGTGGGTAGGGGGATGCAGTACCAGGGTTCAGAGAGAAGGAAGGAGACGGCTGGTTACTTGCAGCTGAACTGGCTTATCGATTTGTAGAAATCTGGTGAACACAGAAACAGAGGTCACTGGTCCTGTCTGCCAGAAAGCAAGCATACAGCTGATTCTGGGTTCTCTCTAGTGACCATCTCATTGCCCTCCCTCTTCTCATTTTCAGAATCACTGACACAGACGTCCCCTCCGCCGCCATGATTCCCTGAACGTTGGCCCCATCATGTTCACTCACATGAAAGTGTTTCCTCAGACGTCACCAAAGAAGGCTCCGCTGCTAAAACTCAGACTGCTTTTTCCCTTCTCACTTGTCTTTCTCTGATTCATTTGACGCTTCCGAAACCCTGCCTCGTGGGAACATTCTCTGACGCTGGTTTCCACGACACACTGTTTTCCTCCTCTCTCGGCACTCAGTTAGGCATCTTCCACGAATCTGCTCATCCCACCTATGTCACAGCTGTAAACGCTGTTCTCCGGTAAATCCTCGGCCCTTGCTTTTTCCTCTCCTTGCCCTCCTTCTCAATTATTTCAGTTACAGTTTCTATGTTGATTGCTCTGAAATCTCTATTTCCGTCATCAATCTTTTCCCCAAGTCCATGACATACCTCCCTCTGGAATTTTCTACTTGTGGGTCTTGCAAATATAATAAATTTCATATTTTTAAAAGCAAACTTAACATCTATTCTTCTTATGTTTGGAAAAAGCTCTCCATCTCAACTTTTCTGTCTTCCTCAATCACCTCACCATCATTCCAGGTCACATTAATCAAGGTCAGCATTTTGGAGCCACATCTACTTAGACATCACATTCAGTGGAATATTTCCTGACATAATGTCTCATGTCTTTCCCGATTTCCAGATTCACAATGACGCACGTAAGATTATGGTGTCATATCCTCTGGCCAAGATAATAAAACATTCCCATCCCAAAATTTAAATGAAAATGCAAACAACCAGGAATGCCAAAACAATTTTGAAAAAGAGCAAAGTTAAAGGGCTTTCACTACTTCATTTGAAGACTGCAGTAAGTCAAGGTAGCATAGTGTTGGAGAAGGATAGACATAGCTCAGTGGAACAAAGAAAAGTCCAAAAACGATCACACATATGGTCAGCTGATTTTTGACGTAGCTCTAGGATATCCCAATGAGAGTATGTTGCTGGCATAACTGGATGTCCTAGTGGAAAAAAATAAACCTCAAACCTTACCTCATTCCACACACAATAAAATAACTCAAAATGAATCAAAGACAAATATAAAAGCTAAACTAAAAATTCCAGACAAAAAAAAAATCTCCACCCTGGAATGAGAAGAGTTCTTAGTTACCAAGCAAAAAGCATATATCATAAAAGGACAAAAAAAAAATTGAACTTCATCAAAATTAAAGCTTCTATTTTTCAAAAGCCACTGCTAGAGAAATGAAAAGGAAAGTCATAGGCTGAGGGAAAATACTCACAATACATGTATCTAAACTTGTATTCATAATATATAAGGAATTCTTATAACACTAAGACACATTTTTATATTAGAAAAATACTTGAATAGACATTTTACAAAAAATATATACAAATGGGCACTAAGTACATGAAAGGATGCTCAACATCACTAACCATTGGAAAAATGTAAAACCAAACCAAACCATGAGACACTGCTACAAACCAACTCGATGGCTAAAACTATAAACGTGACATGTAATATTGGCAAGGAAGTGAAGAAACTGGATCTCTTAAACACTGACGGTGGTATATAAAACAGTATAACCAATTTGTAAAACAATTCGGCAGATTTTTAGAAAGGTAAATAAATATACACTTATCCCACGACTCAATATTTTCCTAGGTATTTACACAGGAGAAATAAAACATATGCCCACAGTGTCCACATTTGTATACAGAGACATGCATGTGGATGTTCAATGTTCCGAACAGCTTTATTCCTAAAAGACAAAATCTGGAAACAACTTGAATGTTCATGGTGTAACTCTGATACAATTAAATACTGCTCAGCAATAAAATAAGTTACTAATATAAACAACATGGCTGGATCTTAAAAACATTATATGAATCAAAGTAGTTAGACACAAAAGAGTGCATATACTATGATTCTATTTTTATGAAACACTAGAAAATATGAATTTAATCAATCCACAAGAAAACAGGTCAGTGGTTGCTAGAGTTGATAGGAAACTGACTGCAAAAGAACACAAGGGAACTTTTGGGGATGAAGGAAATGTTCTTCATTATGGTGGTAGTTACACAGGCATATGAATTTGTCAAAACTCACCAAAATGTGTATTTAAAATTGGTGAATTTTGTTAAATTAATAATACTGCACTTTATTGCATGGTTTGTATAATATTGTAATGTATTATACCTCATCAGAATTGATTTTTTAAAAGATTCTCATTTGGTCATACATAAGACTCTATCCCTGCAAACCTGTCACTGCCAGACCCACAGTTCTCTAGGGGCTCATTATGATGTAAGAAACATGGCAATTGGCTGGGCTGCAAGAAATCTGGAACCTGATCTGGAATCTGTCGATGTCAAAAAACATGTCCTTTTGAACAAATCACTTAAAATTATCCTTGGTATGGCTTCTGAAGGAAGAAGCCAAGAATTTTTTAAAAGTCAGTGAAAACAAGGAAGAAAACACAGTGTGAGATGATGAAAGGCGAGAGAGAAATGTATTCCTAGACTATCCCCTTGGGAAAATAAAAGCACTGAAACATACTAATGTAACGAAGAGTTAGTGTAGCCAATGTTTTAGTCATGGAGATTATATTCCAAATAAAAGAAGAGAGAAAACAAAGAAAACAAAGAGGATTGCATTTAGAAGGAAAGAAACTATTACAGAATTTATTGACACAAACAAATCATGTAGCTATTATTTAAATCTGAGTAAACCTGTTAGGGAAAGGGAAAGAATTTAAAATCCGCGATTTAGGCCAATTGCCTATAAATTGGTATTATGTGAAAATTACTCTTGCAGAAAACAAATAAAACCCTATGGCCTTGAAGCACAAATTCTAAGATGCCAGGGATGGATAAAGAGACCTCCTTAAAATTCTGTGATTACCGCAGCTATCCGAAGAAGCCAGAGGAAGAAAAATACCTGATCATAGGATGACAGGAAAGAACCAAGGCTGTGCTTTTAGGACATGAGCCTAGTTGGCGTATCTTTATAGTTTCCCACCTCAGAACTCCAGATCCCGGCAGAGGCAAAGATAATGAAAGTCTGCGTAAGCTGAGGACATACAGGGATCCACACACCTCTCAAATCCAGTCTGATGGCACGTACAACAAAACAAAACAAACCTGGTGCCTTTTCAAGAACACATACGTTTACGATCACTTACATCTCTTTCGATGGGACTATAGCTTAGAGAAAGAGGAGCACGTGACATGTGCACTGTCCCTCCCTTGCTCTGAAAGCTGTGTCAATAGGAGGAGGAGAAGGAGAACCTAAAAACTCAGCCATCAAGGCATCTCCAAGGAAAAGCCATATGACTAGCCCTGCTCTCCTGGGCCTCTTTTCTTCAAAACATGCTGGGAATCTCAAGGGAACCAGTGGAGTCAGACTCCAGACAGGTGTTAAGGGATCTTATTAAAAATAGGACTTTTTTATTATTCCAAGTGGTTGATGCTTTTTGATTTCTGGAGTCATCCTCTCAAATGGTTTCTTCTTCCTTTCCCTTCACTGATATTGAGGGGACGTCATGGACGTGTGTATATGGTCCAAGAACTGTCATCTTCAGACGCTGAGGGATTAGTCTCTGTAGCATTTCCAAGACAGAGAGCATTTCTGCAGGTAAAATCCAGTGTGTCCCTAGGACATTCATTTGTTAATAAGTTCCAGTTAAGCAGGATAGAGTTTTCTTAGTAAATCATAGCTTGAGTATTAGTTAGATTCCTTTTGGGAGACTTTCCAATGGGTGTATGATGTTCCCGCACCTAGAGTTCCCTACCTTTGCCTAATGCCCTCTCCTCTTGACTTCCCTTTCCCCTGAGTATCTCTCAAGATTCTGCTAGGACCTATAGCAAATGCTGAAATAATTTTTCCATTTGATCTGTGCTTATTCTTCTCTTTCCTAAATGGAAGTTATGGAATGCTGTGAAGACTTAACTGTACTTTTACTTCCTCCTTGTACATAAGAGCAATTCATCAGTCTAGGATTATACACTTTTCATTTCATACACACACACACACACACACCAGGATCACAATAAAATAATCATATCAACTACAGTGCCTGTTTCATTCAATAGTTACATGTCCTTAAACCTCCAGAGCAGTGGAAATCAGAATAAGGAAATCTTGAGTGGCCTCCAAATGCTATTCTCCCTTATGTTTCCAATCCAGAAATCTGTTCATTCAGGCTTTCCCTGAGTTTATAGTGACTTCGATGTCTTGCATAACCTTTGACCTTAGAAGTTAGCTGAAGCACATTCACAAATTCTTTAGTGAATCTTCAGTCATCTCCAACATCTTTGCCTTTCTCCTCTTCTAGGCTTCTCTCAGCTCTGACAGAGGCAATGCCATCACTGATTCCAATTATCCCATCTTTTGACATTTTTATTTTAACAAGATTTCAAATTTACAGCAACCCTGTAAATATAATCCGAGAAACTCTTGCATATCATTTTCCAAGATTCACCAGTTGTTTATATTTTGCCCCATTTCCCTCATTGTCTCTAACTCTAGATTAGTTAAAAGTTGGAAACATCATGCCCCTTTACTCTTAAATACTTCAGTGAGTGTTTCCTAAGAAAAAGGAAATCCTATTACATAACACAATAAAATTGCAAAACACTGTTAAGAGCCACTCTCACCTAAATGCTTAGTGGCAGAAAACTGAAACTGAGACCCAGAGTTCAGTCTTCTACATCTCGATTCCAATGCGGATAGTACCCTACTCTTTCTCTGATTCCTCCCAACCCTCTAATGATTTCCCCCAAGACCCTGAGAAAGTGACTTCTTCTAGAAAAGAAAGAAAAGGAGAATGAGACCTCCCCACCTTATCTTGCCTCTCCTTCCACCTGATTATTACTTTCCAAGGAGGCTAATCTCTTCACTCACTGGTCACCCAATCTGCACATTGACCTAGAAAATCTGCAAATGCTCATTCCCATTTTCTTCCAGGACCCAAATAATTCCTTACTTTCCCCTTGACCTCGGCTTATCTCCTGTCCAGGCAAGGCTGAAAACCACTTTTTCTCTCCAAATTCTCACTTATTTTTTTTCCCCCTCAAACTTACAGAAAGTTGAAAGTGCATTAAGAAAGAAACTCTTTCTTGGACCATGAGAAAGTTGTTGACACAGGGCAAATATTTTAGTATTCCCTACAAACAAGGACATTCATCTACAAAACCACAAAGCAATCATCCCAATCAGGAAACAAACATTGATTCATTACCATCATCTAATCCTGTGACTCCATTCAGTATTTTTCCAGGTGTCCAAATCATGTCCTTAATAACTAAATAATGCACTTCAGAATCAGGCTTTACATCTATTGGCATATTTTGTTATTCTCCTTTAATCTAGAACAATTCCTCAGTCTTTCATAACCTGAATATTCCAAATTTGTTGAATGTCCCAAAGTGTACTGCGTTTGATGTTTTTGGGGGGTAAATGGAAGTTTTCATCCAGAATTTCCAGCCTGGCCTTGGCCTATTTGCACACCAATGGATGTTTACCATGGCAGAGCCTCCAGCAGATCTGGGGTAGGGGGTGGAGAGTGGTGGCCATTCTCTCCTTCCCTCTGTTTCTGCTGTGTAACTGGTCTGGTGCCCACCTGTCACCAGGGATCCGCTCATGGAGTTCCTCCTGGAAGGGGCAGGTGGGGAAAGCAATTGTGCACTGTGGCAGCAGGGACAGAGCAGGGGCTGGCTAGTGGGGCCAAGTGGGAAACTAAGCTGTGGGCAATCAAATCCTTCCTCCCAACCTGCTCTTTCCCTTGTCCTCCTTCAGTTTCATCAGATTCACAGGGAACTTGCCCTAGGCAGGGAATCTCTTTACTCCCAGAGCTATATTTCTCATGATTAGTCTCAGGTAATGGTCTTTGGCAGGACAGAGTAATGCTATGTTCTTTCACTGCATGCTATCAAGAGGCACATGATTCTGAATTATCCCACGTCAAATGATGTCCAGTTGGATTGTTTGATTAAGGTGGTGTAATCAAGACTGTCTACTTTGAAGTCACTCTTTTTCTTTTTTAAATAAATATTTTGCAGGGAGGTAGTTTGAAACTATATAAATATTCTGTCCATCAAACTTTTAATTATCCATCTACATCATCTTGGATTGTTTACTATTTTATTCAATGGGGTCCAATTACTTTTGTTATTTATATTGATTCTTAAATTACTCCCAGTTTGGTCAGCGGGATCCCTTTCTACCTGGCTTTGGTGTCCTTGGGACAGGACATTATGCTTTAATCATTTCCTTCCTTACTGCTACAATAAAAGTAGTCTAGGCTCATTGAGTACTTTCCTGCTCCAGACCTGGAATTGGCCGTTTGCACAAGGATGCCTGGTTCCTCTTAGTGAAGTACAGTATCTAGAAGGCAAGGTCTGGATCTGCTTCCAGGCACTCTTACTGGGGACAGCTTGCAATACACACACACACACACACACACACACACACACACACACACACACACACACAGAGAGAGAAAATTCTGAGTTCACAGCAATGCCTCCGATTCCAATCTACCTACCACCACAAGGTGATTCAGGTTTTCTCTATTTCTGTGTCTTTAGCTCTCTTTTTCAACAGTGAGAAGTCAGATGCCCACTCTCCTTAATGTATTTCCTTATTTCATCAGTGCCCTTGTGTGTAACCACCTTCCCCTCCCACCACTGCCCCGTTCCCTGCATAAATGTTTTCCCTGCCGGCCGCAGCTCCCAGGCCCTGCACAGGCTCCCACTCCCTGCAGCAGACACTCCTCTGCCTTCCTCATTCGCTCTGGGAAACCACAGGTCCCGATTACTCCCACCCTTAGGAGTGAATGTCTCTTCCTTGATTGGTCCCATCAAATGGGCTTCATTCTAAATTTTTTAGTAAAGAAAGGAAAAAAGAAGAACCTTGTTTGCCTGGGGTATTTTTCACAAACTACAGTGGGAATTTGTTGATTTACATTGGTAATTTGTTGATTTACAATGAGGAATTGTAAGTATCAAGCATCTACTATGTTTTCCAAACTTTGATAAGAATCTTTAGTCCATGAGAATAAGCAAAATACTAGACTCTTAAGTATTTTCGCTTAATTGTCTCTCCAATTTTAAAAAAATTGTACACAAATTGGCATTACTGCCTGTTTAATTCAACCAATATCTTTATGACATGAAGTGCCTGTGATGGATAGATCCAGAGAAGAGAAGGATAAAACAATCTTTTGTAAGGTTCTGTAAAGGTGTTTAGCCGAATATACAAGATTTTATAATTTGAGACAGAATACTGTAATACTAGAAAATGTCATAACAACAACAAAGATTTTCAAGTACTTACTCTACAAAAAACAGTGTGCCAAGTACCTCAGTTTGCATTTACTAGCCACTAAAACCCCATGAATACAGGTGGTTATATTACTGTTTCACACATTAGGAACTATAGGTTCAGAAAGTCTGAATGCTTGCTTAAGTTCCTTCATTTAGAAAATGAGAGTACTGGATCTGGAATTCACATTTGTCTGAATCCAAAGTCTTTGCCCTTCATCATTATGGCATTTAGGGATGGAAACACCCATCTCATCAGGAGATCGGGAGGGATTTCAAGAAGCTGATGGCATACGAAGTAGTCTTTGGAGAGCCACTGGAGTTCTGAGCAGCAGAGATATGTCTGAAAGTTACTTCAGTTACAGAGAAGAGAATGAAGCAAAGCACTTAAAGGAGAGACCAGGGCATGTATCCACAAGCAGAGGAGTGTGGGTGCACGATGGATTTGTGGAAGAACTAAGACAAGACCAATAGCTTGGGAAAGAATTGTGAATGGCTCCAGATCCCAGGATAATGAGGCTGCATTTCATCAAGACGCAAAAGGCAACCTAAGCCCAACTCCACTGTAAACTGTACTAGACTGCCAGAGGAATAACAATGTGGGGAACTGCTTCCAGGAAATTGCAATTAACATCTGACCAGCTGTGAGCATTAGAGAGAAAAAGGAGAAAAAAGTTTCTGGATGGTGGTTACTGAATGAGGACAATATGCTGAAGAAGGCTGGGAGGTAAAATGAAGTAAAGGGGATGAAGTGCTGGCCAATCTGAAAAGAGAAATAGGAGGGGGAGTAATCACAATAAGGCGTAAAGCAGTTTGACAGGCCTAAGAGGTTAAATAAATGGAATAGTAAATACCTATGCTTAAGGAGTTTTTTTGAAATTTGGAGAAAAGCACAAGGTTGAGTTACTGCAACTCCAACACAAGACTGTTTAAGGGAGACGGGAGATCGCTGGATATAGACTATCAAAAAAGTCACTCTCTTATCTGCAAAACCTACATCCTGTTTGACACACAAGGGAAGCTCACAAAAATTGTGTGTAGTGAACACATGCCTGAATAAATGCTAAGGGGGTATCACCCCAGATGGATACAGAACCTCACGTTGAGTGGCTAGAGACAGAAGACAACACAACTGTCAGTCAAATGCTGACATCTCAGGACAGCCCATGAGGGCCTGGAAGTGAAGTCATAACAGGAAAGGCGAAAGGAGAGGCAGATGAGAGTGCGTCAGAACAATTCTCCAGAAACCAGAGGCAGTCTACCTTTTTTTCTGAATCTCCACAGCAAAGTGCTGGCAAATTATGTGGCACTGATGGGGTGGGAGTGGATTTGCAGGGTCTCCGGCAGAAAGCAGAACCCCAGAACGCCCTACAAACGGGCCTACTTCACAGAACCACAAGAGGAAGAAAAAGCCTTGCACGCACAGCTCCCAAGAGGCCCGAGCGCAGAGAGACTCTCCACGTGGCTCGGGACTCCCGGCAGACAGGGCCCCTGCAGAGTGAGACCCTCCTGACGGTGGTAAGAGAACAGTGAGTGGACCAAGACGGGCAGGCAGGTGTTTTGTTGGAAGGGGAAATGTCTATTTTCCCTTCATTATCTCCTGACTTAACCATGTATTTCCTGTTTATGATACATCTCTATACTTTTATATTTTGAATACTAGAAAGAAAAAGACATGACCCTGCCCTTTGTTCAATGAACACAGTGGGGATCATTTTTTCAAACATTAAATTAACGCATTTTAGTTTCCCTTTAAAACATCTCCCCTGTCCACCTCTGGGGCTAAGCTTTATGATATATTGTTCCAGGGCAAGTACTCTTTAGTAAGAGAAAAAATTTGGTGGGTAGAATAAAAAATTTCCTCTAATATGACTGCACTAGATAATACAGGTGCGCACCAATATCCTGTACTCTTCTTAGGAGACCATACTTCTGGCCCTCTCTTGCCGTAAGCCAGAGCCCTGTTATTAGTTCACTGCCTGTGAGAGTAT
Source organism: Manis pentadactyla (assembly GCF_030020395.1). Taxonomy (NCBI): domain Eukaryota; kingdom Metazoa; phylum Chordata; class Mammalia; order Pholidota; family Manidae; genus Manis; species Manis pentadactyla. The sequence goes on along the minus strand of NC_080037.1, from coordinate 7,998,006 downwards.
CTTGTATCACTTCCTTGCTGAAGTATTTTTAAGAGTGTGAGATATCCAAGTGCTCTCTCACCCTCCCATGGGAAAAGTCTACATGCTACATTCTGGTGCAGCCACAAGACGGTGGTGCCCCCATCAGCCAGGACCCCTGAGTGATGATGACAGCAGAACCCCACAACAGAGTACGGCAGGTATATACTATCTTAGGTACAAACCAGCAAGACCCCAGTGTTAATTTATTACTGGAACAGAGCTGTACATATGTATTAGGGAGGAAGCAATATATGAATCAGGAAAAAATGTGTCCCTTCTAGCCATCAAGAGTTGCATGAAGATAATTAAGGCTGAATGGAAAGGGGTTGCATTAGATGTGCGTCTTGATCATGCCTCTCTGGGCTGCCTACATCATCCCTGGAATTGTCCCATTAAAGTGAATTTGGTGGCTCAACTGTCAGCAAGATGGACGTAGAAATTTAGCTTAACTTTGTTCTCTGTTTCCAAATGGGAACGGAAAGACCCAGAAGTTTCCCCTGTCAAGGAAAAACCAGAGCTCAACAGTAATTAAAGCAGTAAAAATAGATCTTATTCTGAAATATTGCAATAAGGAAAAAAAGACCTCTATATAGAACTGGGCTCAATTCTGAAAATTTGGATTTATAGCCAAGGAGCTGGTGGGACTTAGGGGATGGAAAGTTACTAAGAGGAAACATGCAGTAAGGAAAATCCTGGTTCAACCAACTTGACAGGATTCTTGCTGAAGGCATACAAAGGTGATCAAATACAAAGAGTGAGAGGTGAGGGCTTTGATGAGATATCAAAGGTGAGGGATTCTCTCTAACCTGACTTGACAAAATTCCTTCTAAAACTGGGTGACAAAAGCCCATCAGAGATGGACACTGAAGCCCCTGTGTCAAAGCCTAGCCAAGAAGAGGGCTTAGAGGAGCCTGACTAAAGTCTGGTCAAGGAAAAGGTGTTTGTCCATCCCCTCTGTTATTCAGGGTAAGTAGAGTCACTCCTTTTCCTTTGAACAAAATAGTCCATTGTTCTTTCACCTTTTATTCATTAAGGACCAGCTAAACCACCTGCAGGGACTGGGTAGTAGAGGATATTTGCTGAGCCGTGCAAGAAGTCTTATCTATAATGAGGGGAGCTTCTATGAAAATAAAAGAAAAAAAATAATTATAAATCCAGTTTCTGAGTCCAATGGGCAACCAGTTGAGATTTCCAGATGTTGGGCTTGAAGCAGCCTTACAGGATAAAGTGAGGATGACAGTGGCAATCCAACAGATTTCCTGGTTTGGAACTTGAATATCTGTGGTGATAGCACAGACATCAGTGTCACAGTCATAGTTAATCCTGGGAGCAGAGCATGGAACACCCAGGTTTAGCTCAGAGGGCTTCTTTAGACAGTCCCAATAAGGATCTGGGTAGTCAGATTTTAGTTCTCATGGTGCCAAGTCAGGAGAGTGGGAGAAAAAATGGAAAAACATTAGTTTGGAAATTTGCAGCCAGATACTAGAGAAAACTAGAAGAACTGAGAATTTGGAAAGTACTAGCAAAATGTGCAAAATGGCAGGATTCAGTACAGTTTACAGATTGATAATAAACCTCAAAGACAATGAAGAACTAGAATCTAATAATCTCCAAGAGTAGGTTACAGTTTTCTATTGAAACATAAAATGTCTCTCTACAGTTAATTCCCTTTTTGATTCCTGTTTACAAAATAAATCTGGTCTTATTAGATTTGGCCTGATTATTTACACAAGTTCAGCAAGAACTGTAACTAACCATGCAAGCCTTTTTGATTTTGCTTTGCTGGAACCTTGCATAAGGAGTCTCAGATCTGAATTGTAAAATTGAAGCTAGGTAGACAAGCCAAGAGCTCACCACCATATTTTGCCTTCAGTACCTATAAATATGGATGAATCCCTTTCTTCTTGAGATCCCCAAAACATCCTATGTTTGCAAGGCCTGCCAGGAAGTAAGCTTCCTTACTCACCGGGTAAGGCTGGGAACCCTATAAGCCAGATACCAAACTGGTTTTTCCAAGAGGTCTTTGTAAACAAAGGCTCCAGAAAGTCAACTTTCATTGCTTAATACTACCTGGTCATATCTGACTCAATGCCTTCAAATATGACATTAAAGTCAAGGCCTTTTAATGTAATTAATGTTTCCAATTATGTCCCATTATAAGGAAGACATGATCTTATTGAATTCATGCAAATAATACTGTCATGATTATAAGACTACTCAATAAGGGTTTCAAATTCTGGAGTGAACAAGCAGCATATAAAGATAAATGCTTCATTTTTAGTTACAAAAATATAAACTGCTAATTGTTATGAGCATAGATAAAAGGGAAAGGGAATTCTTATATCCAGAAAATAAAACATTAAAAATTTAGCAATGTTCCAAATCAAAACCACAAGCATCCTTTATCACTTCATTCAGTCCCATGTGGTTAATTCTTATTCTGTTTGATCTTGGGATAAAAGTTTTATGAACCCATAAGCTTCTCTATTAGGGTTCTGGAAATTCTTACTCAGTCCAGTGGCATGGTTTCAAATGTATTTACACAATGTATATCATCTGACACCTATAGCCCAGAGTGCCTGTCATAGTCATTTCTATGGGTCTATGAGAAGACAAAGCCTTCTTGCCTATAGCTAATTGTAATTGCTTTCAGGGAAGAATCAGAATAAAACAAAAACTATCATGGTTGACAGAAATCTTAAAATGTCCATGGTTAAGATCTGGTCAGAGTTCCTTTGGGAATACTGGTTGTTTCTATGACACCCTATTTTTAAAATAATTACTAGAATTATGACTGATAATTTTATATGACACATATCATGCAGAGAGAGGATACTGACCAATTTCCAGTAACTTCATACAATTTCTGAAATATTTATATTAATACTTACCCATAAAAATATAACCTGTGGAAAGTTACCATCTGTCTTATTTGACAATGTCTTTGCATGCAATTCATAATATCAAATAAACCAAGGTAATTTAACATCTCTCTTTTTATAAGAGAACAAATCCTATGAAGCTCTCCAGGGACCATCTGAGAAATCTCAAAATCAGTTTGAAGTCAAGAAGATTTATTTAGGATTTGATTTGGGGATGGCAAAATTGTCAAGAGTGTAAAAGTCCTTAGCTCTTTTAAAAGTGATAAGACTTGGTTCTCTTAAATAATCAAGACATGATAAAGTTAACATAAAGCACAGAAAATTATTCTGATAAGACACAGACTCTTTGTTTCCTAGGTGGATTACTTTAAAAAAGCAAAGGAAAACCTTTTATAGTCTAGTAAGAACAAACCAATAACCCAAGAAAACTGTCATTTTAACATAGAAAAGCAAATTATAGCTTTGTATCAGTATACTTTTGAATGCATTTGTAAGACCTTACAAATAAGTTTATTCAATCTTAGCTATCTGAACCTTACATAAAATTACTTTTTCCTCAAAACCTTCTACAACTTTCTATATCCGTTGTTCCCCACTCCCCTCATATTTTTTCCTTTCTCATTCTGAATAAGCAGTCACTTTAGTTTCAAACAAAATTAGTCTCATTTTCCTCTAACACATTCTTCATTCCTTGCAAACTTCCTTATCAAAAACACATCCTATTTTTCTTGCATATTTTACCTGAAATGTTGTTTCCCTATTATTTTTGGTAGTTTTGTTTTCATATAGTGATTATAATTTTTTTAACTGAAGTCAAGAAGATGATTTTTAAAGAGAAAACTAGTGAATAGCTAATTTTGAATTGTCTGTCATATACCAGCATTCTGTGGTAGACTAGTAAATTTTATAAATATACCATCTCATAATTTTATAGGTACATACTTCTATGTTTTTCAATGGGGCAAAAAGAACATGTTTATTAACAAACTCATGTTTATTAACAAACTCATATCAAACAACCTATAAAGAAGCTAAATAGCTTCTTTATAACATAAAATTAAAAAGCCAAATGTATATAAACTTAAATTTTTGTTCAGTAATCAGTGTTTCAGCAGTTTGTTTTACTTAGAAATGACTGAGATGTTTAATGAATATCTATTACTTAACTTAGCCTAACTCTAAGGTTGTAAGTTGCCAAAAAGATTTCAAAAAGACTTTTAGGCAGACATACTATACCATTAAACAAAAATAGCCATATTTCAAGTTATTTTCTTGTTAACTATTTCTACAGCACATGCATATTCAACAAGTGCCACAAAAAGCAAAAAAATATATAAAAGAATGTTAAATATTTGGATTTATTTGTTTTACTATAGTGTTTGATAAACATAAGGTAATAGATGTCAAGCAAAACATTTTTACTACATATTTCTTTGTGCATTTGTTTTTAGATGGAATTTATACTTTTTATAATCGTAATATCCACTACATACACCACCTATTTGACTACCAAATTCAAGTATTATAAAAATGTATGCTCATTTTATACTTATTGCTGATAACCCAGACATAGCTTTTTATTACATCAACAATATTAAACTTCAAAGATTTGCTCAAGTCACATGACCTTGTAAAGCATTTTGGGTTTTTTTCTATATTTATGGAAGTTTTAGGAATAGTTAATTTATATAAGCACCCACTTATCTCTAAGCTCATCTGAATAGAGCACCTCTACAAAATTTTACAAATTTGGTAATACCATCCAGAGGCAGGATAATATCACACATGCATAACATATGTACAGACATACACAAGCATACATATAGCCAGATGCAAACAGAAATCTTAAACTTTCATTTAAAAATTTTAGCCATGAGTCAGGTAAACACAGTAATACAAAAACCCACTGGTCTAACTCCACTCTGTATTTTTGTCCAAATTGTGTCTGACAGATGGAACAAGTTAAGGTTATCCACTCAATAAGAAGGTTAAATCTTTTTACCAGTATTTGTGGAGGAGATTAAGATTTTCATTTGGTCATGATATCTAATTTTATGGAGGCAGTGGACTACATTTTAGGTGAGAGACTGAGGAGACATTAAGCAGCTGTCCAGATGTCTCCAATGTTTATCTGAGTAAAATACCCAGTCTGTTGCCATTTGGCTTTTTTTTCTTTTCAACCACATGCAATTGCTTTTAGGGTTCCCCTAGTCCCTTCAGAGTCCTAATGGGGACAGGGGGCATAAAGGTCAAGTGCCTGAGGAACTGGAGTAGGAAGGGAAAGATACAGTAAGGTGGACAGAGGATGCAGGAGGTAGGGGCTTGAAGAGGGACGTAGCAAAGGATTCAAAAGAGCTAAAGGAAATACTGAAGGTGGGAAAAGGAGGTTAGAATGAGTCAAAGCAAAGGGAATTGAGGGGTCTTAGGGGAACACAGCTTGGGGATATCTTTGAAGTAAGCCATTGAAGTTCCATGTTATCTTTAGTAAAATTATACCAGCAAGAAAAGCAGCAGACAGAATTAGCAGAACACAGAGTCAGCAGGAGTTCAAGAAGGGGGCTTCTTTTGACTTAGATGCTCTCATGGGAGATGCAGGATCAGAATGAGAAAACAGAAAGGTCTCACAAAGAGCCAGGAAAAAAAATATCTAAGGCAGGAGTCAGGGAGTAAATTTCCACTTGAGAAAAAGAGCTAGGAAGAATTTCTATCCCAGGAAGTCAGAAAATGAATTCCCACTCAAGACAAAGAGCTAGGAAGAATTTTCCAGTCCAAGGACTCAGAAAGTAAGAGGTCCAGGTGTTCAATGATGAATCTGATCCCATCCAAGTCACTACACCATAACTGTCAAGGAAAAAAACAGTGCCAGTCAGTAGAGCAGTAAAAATAGATCTTACTCAAAAATGCTGCAATAGGGGAAAAGAGACCTCAGTTATAGAACTGGGTTCAATTCCTAATACAGCGTAGACACGTGGGGATTTATAACCAAGGAGCAGGGTGGGAGTCAAGGGGTGGAAAATTCAGAGGAAACATCGGGGGTAAGAGAGATACTGGTTCAACTGACTTGACAGAATTCTTGAAGAAGGCTGATCAGGGTGATCAGGTATCAAGGATGGGGGCCAGCTCTGCGGGGCCTCAGCCTCTTCCCAGTCCTGCCAAGAAGAAACTAACAAGAACTGACTTCCTCAGCTACCAAAATTTTCACAGAAGAATATTTATTTACTCCCCAGGCCCAGCTTTAGTTACAAAAATCTGAATCTTTGTCAGTGTCACGGTTCTGACGTTTATTTCATGAACACAGGTACTGGGATTTCCCTCTCAATTTTTTTGTTCTTTCTCTGGTATAAAGAGGCTTCAGGGCTAAGACTCTGATGCATGGTTATATCACAAGGTATTCAGTCTCTGGAATTTATAATTGTCTTGGAGGCCCTTTCTCTATAAAACACAACTTATTTAGAATAAATTGATTTCTCCTTTCACAGTTACCTTTAAAAAGTAGAGATTGAGGAGACAGAGAAATATACAAAGCTTCTTTGCTGCAACTGTGTTGACTGGGGTCATTTGTGGCTGGGACATGACATGAGGACTGGACCTGAACCTCAAAACCAGCAGAATAAAAGCTCTCCAAGGTAAGGAAAAGTGTATATTTACCACTGTGTGCTCAGCATCAAGAATACATTGGGTGCTCAAAAAATGGGAATTAAAGAATGTATACTGACACCTCAGAAACCATTCCTCACCCAGCCTCCAACATCATTCATTCACCAGGGCAAAATCACTGGAAATGTGCTATCCTCACTCACCCTCATGCTGTCCTTCATCCTCTTACTTGATGTACATGGTTTGCTCTGCATACAATTATCAGAGTATGAAAAAACAAAGATTGTGGCTTACCTCAGGACCTACAGGGGCTCACTTTGCCTCTTGGACCCACTACTTCCTAGGGTCAGTCTCTAACCTCAGTGAATAAAGCACTAAACCTCTCTGTTAAAACTGCACTGGATTGCTCTCCTACCACCTAATAGAGGCAGATCTATGGATTACATAGGCCATTTCCCAAAGTGCCAACTCTAAGCAGTACTTAAATAGCACTAAAATGTGTTGAAATAGGCAAAATTATAATATTTAAGAAATTAGATTTGAAGAACTATTTTGGAAGTCATTTGAGGAATATGAGTAGTGAGTGAGTGACTGTGTGTGTGTGTGTGTGTGTGTGTGTGTGTGTGTGTGTGTGTAGGAGGATAAGACTGCCAAGAAATATGCTTAAGTAACAATAGATAAGTAGCTGTGCTAGTTACTAGTTTAAAAGGCACACATTCATTTTCTCACATAGTTTCTGAAGATCAGGAACCCAAGAGTAGATTATCTGGGTGGTTCTGGCCCAGAGTCTCTCATGAGGTGGCAAACAAGATGTTCAGAGCTGCAGCCACCTGGAGACCTGGTCAGCACTGCCAGACCCGCTTCCAAGAGGGCACGTTCACAAGTTATTGGCAGAGCTCTACATTCCTTGCTGGCTCTAAGCAGAAGGCTTCAGTTCCACACAAGTCTTTGAGAGTTTTCATGACATGAGTGATCCAAAGCAGGTGGGAGAGCAAGCAGGAAGCTGCAGCACTTCTATGACCCACTCTCTGTATTTGCACCCTGACACCTCCACTTTTTTCTAGCCATTAGAAACAAGTTACTAATTCTAGTCCACACTTGGGGGGAAGGGGATCAAGTTCTACCTTATGAACAGAAGCATATCAAAGAATTTGTGGACATTGTAAAACAACTCTTCTAAGGAAAGGTTAGGTTAACTGGACCTGGTTAACTACTGGGTGTTTCCTAAACTCAGCATGCAATTGTAGGGCCGGGGTGAAATGCTCAGATAATTAGAAGAAATTTGCCCTCCACTTCCCTCCCTACAAGTGCCTGTATTTTCCCCTAAACAAATGTTTGACAATTTTTTAAAGACTGTTCCCTGGGTTGTGAAAGAAATCATTCAAAGATTAAAAGAAAAGGCAACTGGACAGCTTATGCCCCTGTGGCCCCCCTATCTCATGTAAAGGGAGGGGGACAAAAAGACTAAGAAACTTTTCCTGACAGTCACCAAACAAAGCAAAACAGAGATTTAATCGTAAGATTACAGAACACCTCTCCTCTCTAAACCTTAACCACCACCATCAGAGACTCAGTTTACCAACAGTGGATTACAAGTGAAAGAGCTGCAAGACATGGCCTCTATTTAGGGAGTTTCTAGGGAAACCTAAAGAAGACAGGGAGACAAAAACAAAGACACTAAAGGAACTTGGCACCTACAGCAACAGCAAACAGTAAACAGACTAACTTTAGTCAAATAAATGTATCTGAAATCTCACACAAAAGGCCTATTTACTTAAGTTCCTATTACCTAATACTAGCATACTTAATGTCTAGCTTTCAAGAAAAAATTACGAGATGATAAAAGATGGGGAAAAAGTCTAAAGAGACAAAGTAAGCATCAGAACCAGACTATGGCAGAGATTTTAGAATGATCAGATGAGTAATCTAAAACTGATTAATATGCTAAGGATTCTAATGGAAAAAGTGGGCTACATGTAAGAACAAATGGGCGATATATGTAGAGAGATGGAAATTCTAAGAAAAAACCAAAGGGAAATGTTAAAAATCAAAAACACTTCAACAGAAACGAAGAATGCCTTTGATGGACTCGTCAGTTGGCAGGACACAGTCAAGGAAAGAATTAGTGGGCTTGAAGATCTGTCAATAGAAACTTCCCAAACTGAAATTCAAAAAGAAAAAAATGAAAATAAGTAAGACAGAATGTCCAAGAACTGTAGGACAAGTACAAAGGGTGTTAACACAACACAAAGTAGGAATACCAGAAGGAGACAAGTGAAAGGAGAAATATTTAAAGTAATAATGATTGAGAATTTTCTAAAATTAAAGACAGACACCAAATCATAGATCCAGGAAATGCAGAGAACACCAAATTCCAAAAAAATCTACACTTAAGCATATTACATTTAAATTGTATAATAACCAAGGCAAGGAGAAAAATCGTCAAAGAAGCCAAATAGGAGAAAAATCCCTTTCTGATAGAGAAACAAGGATGAGATTTACACTGGACTTCACTTCAGCAACCATACAATCAAGAAGAGACTAATGTATTTAAAGTGTTGAAAGAAAAATAAACACACCAACTTAGAATTTTGTAACCGGTGAATTTATCTTTTAAAAGTGAAGGAGAAATAGACTTTCTCAAACAAAACCTGAAGCAATCTGTCAGCAGCAGAACTACCTTGCAAGAAATGTTGAATTTCTTCAAAAAGAAGGAAAATGATAAAGGTCAGAAACTCATATCTACATTAAGAAAGGAGAACAATAAAGAAGGAATAAAATGAAGGTAGAAAAAATCTCATCTTATTTTTAATTGATCTAACAGATAATTATTTCTTCATTACAATAAAAGTAACAATGCATTGGATGGTTATAGCTTAAAAATAGCTGAAATAAATGGCAGCAATGTTATAAAGGAATTGGAAATAGCCTTGTTACAGAGTACCTGCACTACTTACGAATTGGCAAATGTTATTTGAAAGTAGACTTAAGATTATTTGTAAATGAATATTTTAAACTGTAGGTTAACAACTAAAAATATTTTTAAAAGAAGCATAGTTGATATGCTGTGAGAAGAGAAATGCAATCATAAATGCTCAATTAAAACCAAAGAAGTCATAAAAAGAGAGGAAGATTAAAAAGGAAGCAAGTACAATGAATAAAAATTGTTACAAATATTGTAGATATTAATCCAATTATATCAATAAGCACTTTAAATGTAAATGGTATAAATACACCAATTAAGAGACAGAGACTGTCAGTGCTGATTAAAAAAACAAGAGCAACTATATGTTATCTAAAAGAAACCAATTGTAAATACATAGATTAAATGCAAAGGAATAGAGAAAGATATATATAGCATGTGAACAATAATCAAAAGAAAATTGAAGTAACTATATTAACTTCAGGCAATCCAGACTTCAAAGGAAGGAAAATGAGTAAGGATTAAGAGGGGCATTTCATGATAAAAGGACTGATTCTCCAAGAAGATACAGCCCTTAGCATGTGAATGCCTAACAATAGATCATAAAGATACAACTAAAGAGAGAAAGAACACATCTACTATTAAGCCCTCATCAGTAAATAATAGATCCAGAAGGCAGAAAATCAGTAAGGATATAACTGAACTGAACAGCATCATCAAGCAACTGGATCTAACTGACTTTTATAGAATACTTTATCCAACAACAGCAGAATATAGATTCTTTTACAACTCACATGGCACATTCAGTAAGACCACATTCTGGGCCATAAGATACAACTTAAATTTAAAAGAATAAAAATCATTCAAAGTATGCTTTCAGACCACAATGGAATTACACTAGAAATCAGTAACAAAGATAGTTAGAAAAGCTCAAAATAAACATATCCAGATAAAGCATGGGTTGAAGAACACTCGGGAAATTTTTTTTAATTATGTAAACACAACTTATCAAAATTTGTAGGATCCTGTAAAAGCAGTATTTAATGGGAAATTCGTAGCATCAAATATCAGAAAGCAAGAAAGACCCAAAATCAATAATCTAAGCTTCCACCTTAGAAAACTAGAGAAAGAAGCAAAATAAATCAAAAGCAAATAGGACAAATAATAAACAAAAATTACAACACAAAATCAGTGAAATTGAAAACAGAATAATAATAGAGAAAATTAAGGAAACCAAAGCTGGTTCTTCGAAAAGATCAGTTAAGTTGATAAACCTCCAGCCAGGCTAACACAGAAAAAAGAGAAGCAACAAATTACTAATATCAGAAATGAAAGAGAGATTGTCATTCTTGGTGTCAAGAACACTAAAAGGATAATAGGAATATTACAAACTCTGTGCCCACAAATATAATTACATAGAAGAAACAAATTATTTAAAAGAAACTGCATTGATAATTAACATTTAATCTTCCAGAAAAAGAAACACCAGGCCCAAATAGTTTCCCTGGTTAATTCTACCACACATTTAAGGAAGAAATGATACCAATTATCTACAAGCTCTTCCACAAAATAGGCCCTCCCTAAATTCATTCTTTGGGGATGGCATTACCTTAATATCAAAATTGTATAAAGATGCTACAAGAAAGGAAAACTACAGAACAATCTCTCTCATACATAGATTCATAGATAAAAATCCTCAATAAAATGTTAGCAAATCAAATGATCAAATGCAACAATGTATTAAAAGAATTTTATACACCACAAAGCTAGGAAAGCAAAGTTTACTTCATGTGGTAGAAAATATTTTTAATGAGATTTTTCCCAAGCATTAATTCTAAGAACAAAATTATCAAGAACCTACTTAAAACTAAGTACAGAAAACTCACCTAGCTTTACTCCAAAGATGAGAGGATTTTCTGACATAAACAGCTGTCCAGTCCTTCGCCAGTGCTTTGGGCCCTCTCCAGAGTACAGCACGGTTGCTAGGAAGCGGCTGTCCACCTCAGAACTACATCCTGTCTCCTTGCGTCTGGTGTGACCACAAAAATGATTCCTGCCAATGATGCAGAAGTGGCAGGTGCCACAGTACCACTTGCAAACTATTCTGCTTAAACTGCAGGTAAGCTTTTTTTTTTAATCACCTTTTTCCCATGGAGGCAAAAAAATCCAGCACAGGACTCCAAAGCCCTGTGAATGGCACACAGGGTCTCAAATCATGACTTGGAGTAGGGCCTCTCGCCAATCGAGAACATGCACTTGTATTTTACATGAGCCAGAAATAAATTTCCCCAATGGTATGCTAAGAGATTTTGTAGTGGGGTGGGGCGGGGTGCCAGGATGGCGAGGAGCAGAGGGTGAGGACGCGGCTCCCGGGGAGAAAGCACAGAAATGCCTTGCAACCTCCAGATAATTTAATACCCAGGCAACACCTCCCACGAATCTCAAAAATTCCCGAGAATATTCATGTACTGTACCTCAAAACACAGTAAATCTGAGGAAATTGGTAAGTATGTATATTTTGTTTACAAAGGCGAAGATGAAGATAATATTTGAGAAATTTCTTTTAATAATGTTTGAACTGAGGTATGTTTGGGCCCAAAAGAATATGTTCAGTTATCCTTCTGAATACTCAGTAAATCTGAAATTTTACTTACATATTATTCCTCCCATGAGAATGAGTATGTGGGATGTGGAACTCAGAGTCAATCCATACGGGTCTGGGGCCCAGTTCTTCCCTAGCCCCACCCTGTCACTTACTAGCGGAGCTGTGGTGAGCCTCTTATTCTCACAGGCTGTGCATTCAGAGCGCCAGAGGTCCACTCCCCAGTGTGGGTTCTACAGCAAGTTACCCAAACTGTCCGGGCCCAACATGCAAAGTATGCCACTACCTACCTCACAGAATTGCCATGAGTAGAACAGTGAACACATGTAACAATTCAAAACAAGGTCTGGCTTATCACAAATCAGCTCTACGGGCAGCAACAACAGCAGAAGCAGCAGTGGAGACAGTAGTTGTACTAAAATGGGAAAAACAATGCCTGCAGAAGTATTACACAGATCAAATTAGAAACGTGCACAGAAGAGTTCTGTGAATTACTATCCGTTCTAGGAATTATTAAGTAACTAATGTCATTTCCTACCAGAGTGTCTGTCACATTCTAGACCTCCAAGAAGTATTTGCTCCCTTCCCCTAATCAATCAGCTTCTCTCTCTCTCCCTTATATACACACACACACACAGACACACACACATGCCCACACCTCCAATACTAAACTGAACTGGGGTCAGGTACCTTTTAAATCTGCTTTTCTAAAACTCGGTCTGTGTGCTAGGCTCCCCTCTTGGTCGTGAGCTCAGGCTCATCTCTTCTGCCACTTTCTTTTTTCATTTTTTCCAAAGGTACTTGTGCCCTTTGCTAAGACTTCCTTGGCTTACTGCTGGGTTTGCTACAGCTGCTTTCTCCTCTCATCAGTTTCTTACAGGCTGAGAAGAGGGAGCAGGAGGAGAACGTGACCTCAGCTGTGGAGGGATCTGATGGAAGGAAAAGGGAACTCATGGAATCTTGCTTGTCTAGCATGTTATTTTCTCCTTTTCACCTTGAGCAAAAGAGAAACTAAAAGGGGCAGGAGGAAACGTGGTGACGCTTCTATTGGCTATAGAATGCCAGCAAGCACAAACACAAGGCCTTGCACTTTGAAAGTGCTCATAAGTTCATCTGTCCAAAGTTGTATTAAAAGACTAGAGTGTGTCAGGACCCAGGCTGGGTACCAGGGGTGCGGCAGAGATGGATTTCTCACAAACACGCCTTTACAAGTTTTGAGGCAGCCGTGCTATTCCCTTTGCCTGCCGTACTCTTTCTCACCCAACCCAAATGCAGTTCACTTCACCGAATACCCTCATCTCCCATCCTGGCTTCATCTCCTTTCTGGACTTCCCCAAGAAGAACTGAGCGTTCACTTCTCTGTGACCACCCTACCGCCTCCCCGCCCTGAGGTGTGCACCATCTCAGCAGCTGCATGGTTTCTTCATGTCAGCTTCTCTCCTGAGATCCTGAGCTCCTCGGGAATACAGGCTCTGTCTGGCTTAGAACAGTGATTGGTACATTATAAAGACACAGAGCTTATATTTTGAGTGAATGCATGACCAAATTTTCTATTAAAAGATACACATTTTTAAAAAATGGAAATACATCATGATAAGTATTAAAATATTAAAGGCATTTGCAAAGAACTGTGGAAGCAGAGATAAAGGACCAACTAACGTTGCTTGGGTGAGAGAGAGAGGAGAGAAGAGAACAGCTGTTGATGATGACCATGATAATGAAGGCAGCCCCTACCGATATATTTCCTGCCACTCACTCTGCTTGTCACTCCTCAACAGCCACACCAGACTCCTTGTCATTTCTCAAACATTCTGGGATTTTCCTGACTTAAGCCTTTCTTTTGTTTTATGGTCATTTTGATCAAGATATATTTCTGTGTGTGTGTGTGTGTGTGTGTGCGTGCGCGCATACAGCATTACAATATAAAATATAGTTCTTACTATGGGTTTTAGTCAGAATAGTTTTATAAAACCCTAATCTAGAGCAATAGATTTTTATCTTTGGCAAATCAGAGACTTCTTTGGAAACCTAATGGAAAAAATACACACATGCCCACAACTCATTATATTTTGCACACAATCTCAAGGAGTTCATAAACCCACTGAAATGCCATTTAAGAACTTCTTAGGGATCTGTGGACCTCAGCTGCAGAACTGGCCCTTATGGTACATCAAGAGTTGATCCTCACTGAGATACAGGCATCACCAATTAACTAGTCTACTACTTGAGAGAAGAGATTCCAGGAGGGTCTCCCCACAATGCCCAAGACCCTTGACTTTCAGCAATCTGTTGAAAGAAAAGAAAGAACTGACCAAAATGTACCCAATCCTAATTTTGTGGTTAAAGATACTACAAAAAGCATTATGATAGAAAATGGAAAGACTGACCTTAGAGTTGATGTAACAATGGGTTACCTATTTCCAAAATATAGGAGTGTGTAAAAACAGACATTACTATACCTAAGATTTCCAATGTATTTTCTAGCTCTTAACAGCAAAGAATTTCTAACATAAGAATTTCTTAATTAAACACATAATCATCCACCCAAGAAAAAAGTGTAAGATATGAACAGAGATCTTCAGAAGAACAGCTCTAGTGGGAAAAGACATGGGACAAAAATAAAGTTTCAGCCCCCACCCACTCAGCAAGCAGAAGGTAAAAAGGACACAGTTGGGCTTAATTTACGGAAAATTACAGTTCACACTTGGAAAAGAGCAATCAAAGTCACTTGCGAAGAATTAGCCGCCCCAAATAGTTACCACGTAGCCACTATGGAATTAACAATTCTTAAAGGCCTTTGAGGCACAAGAAAATAAATTTTTAAGAAGAGGAGTTCTAGATGAATATACCATTTTCCTTGAGTAGAGTCACCTATGTATTCTCCCTCTGCCCAGCTTTCTGGGCTGCAACACTAATGTAGTTTATAAAGATCTTTATTTTCTCCTACCAAAGTAAAAAAGCTGCCAGTGGGGTTGAATACATGGAAAGAAAGGACCTCTTTGCTGCACGTATTATTCAATCAGCAAATGGCAAGGAAAGTCGTTTTGAAATGTCTATATTAAAGATCATACAATTGAAATCATGGAAGCGGGGTAAGTCTCAGGTGCTCCCTGGGATTCCTTGACTAAAGTTAATGCTGGCATCATCACTGGGTTTGTCCCACTCACAGACAAACGCCAAACACCAATTGGCCAGGTGAAGGGGGGCCAGGAGTCTTTTCAATCAAAATGCTCACGCGTGAGAATAAGAAGAGTGCTATTCATCTGGGCCATATAACACACCCCAAGCTGAAACCCTAGTTTCTGCCTTCTCTCCAGAGCATAAGGAGAAGAGGCAGGGTCAGTGCTTGAACCAGTTCACAACAAAGCTTTCTATGTGGGCTACTTGGGAGATGTGAACTGTTTGTAAGCAGGAAGAACACCGGCCAGGACTAAAGCTCTCCTGATGAAATGGGTCAATCTGTTAAGAAATGTTTCTGTCCACAGTGCTGGACATGGTATCCTTGACCTCTGTGTACCGCAGAGTGCAAACAACAGCGCCGAAGAGCAGAGTGATGGTAGTGTAGATCTCTGAAAAATCATCGATTTTTTACTGAATTTATCAGTTTAGCTTTGAGTATCTCAGGCAATAGGAACACACCATATGAGACAATGACCACAGTGAGGTGAGAGGCACAGGTGGCAATCCTAAGCATGGGGTAGGTGACGAGGATGCTGATGTGAGAAATGTAAACCAAGCCCATGTACACCTGAACCTATGTGCCAGGAATAAAAGTTGTTGACTTCATGGATACCAATGTCAATGTAGGAGAGTTTCACAGGAGAAATGGGTCATCACAGTGTCTCAGAAGTACAAATAGAACATGTATGACATCTGGACAACTGACCAGGACAATAAAGAAGGAGTCACACACCAACTGGGAGCACTGCATCTTGTTCATAAAGACTGCATATTTTAGGGAGTTTCAGACAACATAACAGTTGGCAATGGTCAAGATGACAAAGAACAAGAAGATTGGCTAATTCTGATATATCGAACTACAGAGCATTGTGGAAGAGTGACCAGTGCACATGGTCTCTGATCCAGCCATCATGCTCAGGACGAAATACATGGCCAACGTGATATGTGACAGCCATGGGGATGACATACCCCACTGAGGTTAAGATACAGAAGACAGCACTCACAAAGTGGAGACGCTGAGCAAGGTGAACTCTGTCAACTACTGTGAGGTTCTTTGACATATGGGTCAACATGGGAAAATTCTCGTTCTGACATAGACTCTGGGTCATGGACAGGTACATGGCAAAAGGAAGACAAGACAGCAGGAGGGAAACAGAACAGCTCTCGCCACACCTCCTGCAGCCATACAAGCGAGAAATCTCCTGCTTGCTCTGTGTGTGCATTCTCCACCACTGTAGACTGAGAAATATATTTCTACAACATACGGAGAGAACTTTTCTCAACGTACTCAAGACATAGAGTTACACTGAGTCCCTGCCATTGTATTTTTTCTTCTTTTTGCATCTACTCCCCCAGATGCTGTTCTCACAAAAGAACTGTAAACAGCAAGGAGGTAGTTATGGCCCATGGGTTCCACTACATCGTAAATTCTACACAAACTTTATTTTTTAAATGGGTTAAAAAATCCATTGCAGCAATGAAGATAAATTTTGTATTATGAAGATGAGTGTTGAAATTAAATGAGTGATAATTCAGGGATGTAGAGAAGGATGAAGATTGAGAAATAAATATTGTGACACTCTAAAGAGGAGTTTCAGTGGAATTCTGAATTCAGACATGAGATTTCACTGAGGTAGTGTGGTCGAGATAAGAGGACTGAACCCGGAAGTGGAAGATGACAAATTCATCTGTGATTTTCTTTTATAAATGAACCTTGAAGAACAACTGAGATCAAAAACAGTTTCCTATGTATCAACAGGACCTGGAAATGGATGGGTCAAGCTCTGATTACATCAGAATTGGGGAGGGGAGGGAGGAAGGAATCGGCCAGCAGTCTGGAGCCTGGCATTTAGAGTATGAAATAGCTGTTTGGTAGAAAGGTCAGTCATAATCTCAGGTGGACACTGATTTTTTTCTGTCATTAGGTGAAATGTTACGGGGTGGGAAGCAGAGACACAGTAGCCTTACTGTCAAGAAAAGACGATCTATAATCTGTATAGGAAATACACACTGGATCCTGAGTCTCCTAAAGAAAATCTTGCTTCTTTTCCCTTTGTTCCTTGTCAGAATTACTGAACCTTAGGAAACAGACTCCCTTCCTCTTTCTCCCTCCATCATTCCGTGCAAGCTGGCTTCTGCCATGCTCAGTCTAAGGAAATTGCTCTCGCAAAGGTCACCAATGAAGTTTTCATTGCTAAACCCAGTATCCTTTCTACTTACATGTCTGATGCATTTGATACCACCAGATACTGCCTCACGGAAACTTACATTAACCTTGTTTCCATGACACTATATACACTATCCCTCTCTGCCAAACATTATTTTTTTGTCTCCCTCCCTGACTCTTTCCTTGCCTCCAACCCCATGAATGCGAATGCTCTCGCATGTCAGTGCTTAGCTCATTGACCTTTTTTCTCTTCTCTCTTCCTCTGAAAGAGATAATCCATTTTTGTTCCAGCATCCCTTATACGTTGATTCCTCTGAAACCTCTATTTCTAATCCCAAGTGGCACTCACATATTTCAAATTCTCCACTGGCCTTTTTTATGTGTAAGTCATACCAGCATCTCAAATTCAGTATTTTAGGAACCAAACTCCCCACCTACCCTCCACCTCCTCCACATGAACTTCCTCTCAACTTTCCTATCTGCACTAGAAACACCATATATTCCAAATATACACAATCATAAGTGTAGAGTAAAATCTCACTTGATTTCGTATTCTATTTTTAGTTTTTAAAAATCTCACCTTTTCCCTTGTTTCTCTTAAGACCATGCCATCAGTCTAGGACTGTGTAATGCCTTTGATTTTATACAACTGCATGTCAGAATAATAATTACTCTGATGTCTCCGCTGCCTCTTTCCATCTCTTACAAATAAAGACTCTTACATTTCCACACACCTGCACCAAAAGCCTTTTCTACCTCATGTTCTCCTTCAGTCTCTTTCTGTCCAGTCTTTCCCGATGGCTATTGTGACTTTATATCTTCCATAAACATCCAAGGTCTTAGAAAGTATACTTCAAGTGTTCTTTAATTTTTGAAATTAAAATTGGAAATTAACACCTAAGTTTTGGTTCTACCTTATGCCTTTCTCCAGCTCTAAGCTTACACTACACCTTTTATTTGGCACTGCCAATGCACTCTTCTCCCATTCTTTACAGGCAAACTTTAATTGCCTCCCAACCGATGGTAACCAGGACAATGCTCCCTGACGCTCACTGGTGGCCCTGCTTCTAGACAACATACTGTCATCTTCTCTTACCTCGGCCCTTCCAGAGCCACCCAGACAGGAACCAACGCTCTCTACTGAACTTCCACCGGTCGGAGGGCACCCAGGAGCCTCTCAGAAGTCATGGGACTGGCTCACTTTGAGGCCCCCACCCAGTTCTGAAGACCCAGGATTCTTTTTCCCACATTGTGATATCAGAGCCTTCCTTTCTGCAATAGAAAGAATCCTCAGTTTCCACTTTCCTCAGGCTGTTCTCTTCCAAAGCCTAAGAAACATGTTCCAGAGAAGGAAACTGAAGAACAGGGTCAGGCCCCACCCCCTTGCCCTTTCCCCGTTCTACCAGGAAACTTTCCAGCCACACTTGCCCCTTCACATGCCTGAACACTCTGTTTTCACGTCCAGCTGCGAACCCCGGGACTCGGCTCTCACCGCAGCATAAACTCCATTGCCTCCAACCTCTCCGGCATCCCCCGGCCTCCAGGCCCGGTCCACAGCCTCATCTCCCAATAGAGAAGGTTCTCTTCACATTGATCTTCAAGCCATTTTTAGTTGATAATTTGGGATGAAAACTGGAAGCAGCCTATGAACTCTGTATTCTCTAAATTTTCTATAGAATTAATATCTGGGAAAGGAAACTGCATAGTACCTGAGTTCCCAATAAAGATTATCCTCCCCTCTGCTCCTACATCCAGCATGACCTGCTCATACTGGATTCTATCGGTAACTGCTACACAGCTGCTTTATGTAAAGAGTCCTCAACCTGTCTGGATCTTCTCATTCCACAAACGTACACCAGGCTCCTTTCATGTGCAAGAGTAATTGTTAAGTGAATGGGTGACCTAACAATGAGTAAGACCTAACGCTCAGCTTCAATCCAGAGAGGATAAGAGATAAATACATTAATATCTATAATATGAGACAACACTAATATTCATAAAATGCTTAAAAATGATAATATTAATAACTATCCAGACACTGTTCTGTACAATTTATTTATATCATTTATCCTCACAAAAACACTATGAGGTGGATAGCTTTTTCTTCATTTTGCAGAAAAGGAAACCAAGGTTCAGAGAGGTTCAGTGGCTTTCACAGTAGCCAACCACTCCAAAGTACATTCTTCTCTAAAGTCGTTGAACTTAACCTTATGGGGAGTTATATAAAAGTGAAACTAATGTTTAGTTGAAACATCAGGAAAGTCTTCATGAAGCAAATCACTTTTGAGATTGACTCTGAAGAATGGTTAGAATTTTAAGAAGCAGAGATGGATAAGAAAAAAATTCAAGACAGAATGAAGGCAACAAATAGAAGTAATGAAATTGGAAAGCCATGCATGTAAGAGGAACAACAATTAGAGGCATTTTACTAATTGATAGGGCTTGACGAGGAGATTAAGTCCAGGTTGGAATCAGACTGTGAATTACAGTGGGTTCCAAGGTGAAAGATCTGTATGTAACTCAGGAGGCAATAGGGTGCATCACCCCAATTCCAATACCAACCCTTAACGTGCAACAAGCTAGATAAGGTTTTACAACCTGGGATTCAGCTTAGGTAAAAAACAAAAAAAAAAAAAAAAAAAAAAACCACAGAATAGGTAGTGCCCAGAGCTGAGGATTACAAGGAATTTGAACAACAGCAGAGAAAGGGAATTCTTGGTAGCAGTTCTTGTGTCTGATCAGAGGGTCTGGGGTGAGCTGAAAGAACAGGGAACAAACAAGACACTGGACAATAGGATGAGAATGAAGAGTCCATAGCATTTAGGAAGAAGAAAGAAGGAAAATAACACAGCTAGAAAAGAGAGTTTCAATCTGATATCTTAGAGGCCGAGCAGATTTCAGTGTGGCTAATAGCGTGACATTTTAAGGAGCAGCAGAGGAAGTGGAGATGGAGGTCACTGGGGTTGTGCCGGGGTAAGTCACACTGAGTCCCAGTGTCCAGTGGAGTGCCTGGGAATTAATGAATAAATGTGAGCACGGTGTATTCATCAGGCCATCACCAAAGATTCACGCAAACTTACCCTCAATGGCCAGGGGCTCAAAGAAGGAGAGAGGAAAACCAAGTGAGCAAATGTCTGAAGACAGTGTGTAGGTTACCAGGAAAATAAGTCCTACTGAGAAATGAGAAAATCCAGTATAAGGAAACAGCATGCTGCAAGGAAGAGAAAGGGCTGGGTAACAATAGCTGAAAACGCTCAAGTTCAGGGAGATACAAAGTGCACACTCCACCTCTCTTTCACCTGAACACGGGCATGGACGTTTTATTCAATACTGAGTTTATCAAACGCAAAGGGACTTTGCAGGGTCTCCGGCAGAAAGCAGAACCCCAGAACGCCCTACAAACGGGCCTACTTCAGAGAACCACAAGAGGAAGAAAAAGCCTTGCACGCACAGCTCCCAAGAGGCCGGAGGCCGGAGCGCAGAGAGACCCTCCACGTGGCTCGGGACTCCCGGCAGACAGGGCCCCTGCAGAGTGGAGTGAGACCCTCCTGACGCAGCTGACTTGGCCTCTCCACCCACGCACAGAGCGCGGCTCCACTCCGCCCACTGCCCAGCCCAGGACTCTGGGTCATAAGGGTTGGAGCTCTGGCAGGTCCCCGCATCTAATAAGTAACTCCCATTGATTTCCCAGCCCAGGGCCCTGCCCTCCTGCCCCATCCGCAGCTCTGGTTCTTGGGCCTAGAAAATCACTCACACGGCACTGGTGCTCTCCATCCCCCACCCTCACCCACAGGCGCATATAAACCCCAGGTAGCCAAGGTCTAAGAGCATGAACCTCAGAAGCCGGGTGGACACCACTGTCTACCTGTACCCTCATCCTGGTCACCACTGCTGCTATAAGAGCCCCAGGCCAAGAACATGGACACGCTGCTGCTTTGGGTCTCTGTCCTTGCCAGTCTCCCGGAAGCCTTTGCTCAGACAGGTAGGGTGGTCAGGGGATGGTCAAGGACTGTGAGATGAGCAAAGAGGCTGAATGGGATATTTTTCCCTGCTTCTACAGTGAAGGTCATTATATTTCTTTCTCTGTCTCACAGACCTCACTGGGAAGGTGTTTGTGTTCCCTAGAGAATCTTCTACTGACCACGTAACCTTGACCACGCATCTGGAGAAACCTCTGCAGAACTTTACTTTGTGTTTTCAAGCCTATAGTGACCTTTCCCGTTCCTACAGCCTCTTCTCCTACAATGGCCAGGGCAAGGATAATGAGCTACTAATTTTTAAAGAAAATGTAGGAGTATATACTCTATACATCGGAAGAACAAAAGTCACTGCCAAAGCTGCAGAGGATTTCCCCTCCCCGGGGCACATCTGTATCAGCTGGGAGTCTTCCTCAGGCATTGCTGAATTTTGGGTCAATGGGAAGCCATTGGTGAGAAAAGGCCTGAGGCAGGGTTATTCTGTGGAAGCGCACCCCAAGATTGTCCTGGGGCAGGAGCAGGACTCCTACGGAGGAGGGTTTGACAGGAAGCAGTCCTTTGTGGGAGAGATTGGGGAGTTGTACATGTGGGACTCTGTGCTGTCTCGAAAAGAAATCCTGGACGTGTTTCATGGTTCCACTGTCCCCAAGCCCAATATCCTGGACTGGCGGGCTCTGCACTATGAGATAAAAGGATATGTCATCATCAAGCCTCTGGTGTGGGACTGAGGTCCTGATCAACACACGCACTTGAAAATGAAATGACCCACATCTGAGAGATGTGCTCAGGGCAACTGGATACTAGAACCTGCATGTGCAGCTCTTCCTTCTTTGAATTTTCTGCCTACATGTGTGCCTAATTAAAAAAAAAAATTGCATTATGCCACCTGCATTTGTTCAGTGCTTGTCATGGTGCCAAATATTTTTCTCATATTTACTTACTTGGAAACTGGATATTTCATTATCCAGAAAAATCAGGCTGCAAGGTATAGGAAGGGAAATCTTCAAGTAACTAAAAAGGTTTTTTTACATAAAAAAATGTATCACAAAGCCACAGCCCTCAGTGACTGGGGCAGTGACAACACTTACAAGCTACGAATGGTCACTTTGTTAACAATTCAAAATGTGTGTAGAATTGCCACAGAAATCCTTCTATGTAGTTTTCCAGCCATAAATCAATCAAAAAGAGGTCTGAGTTTTCACCAGGGAGACAACTATAATGTGGTAAGTAAGCAATAGTTGAGAACCTATTCACAAGTAATGAGACAGGGAAAAATCTAGATGAAGCAGGAATGGAAACTGAAAATGTATGAAAGACTAGAATTCATAAAGCAAAACATGCCTTTTTTCTCAAAAACTGCAGTGGTACCATAGAATGTTTGGTTTTTAATACTGTCCTGAAGTCATCAGGAACGGTGCTTATGTGAATTCCCAGTTTAAAATCCTTCTACACGGATCCCCACCCACCTCCCACAGGATGCAACGGGAACCCTCTGACGTGACATTGCCCCCCGTTCCTTGGTCCCTGCTCCTTTCAGGTTATGACTCAGCAGAGCAACTGGTGTCCTAATTAATAACACCACAAAATAATTGTCGGATTAATTATTTTCATTGTTATGGAAACTATGGCACATAGCAGCCGGCACACCCTCAGCATAATGAGGTGCCTTCTCAGAGAAGCAAGGACCCCAGAGAGAATCTGGCTGCGTAATGGGAAGTCAGGCTTTGCCCACCAATAATGGGGCATGAAGCCAAGGGAAATCGGGAAGATATCAGATCCTCCAGGAGAACTTCATAACCACAGTGATTACTTTAAATTCCCGTGTGCGTGCACCCAGGATCGACAAAGAGGCAGGTACTATATACAAAGAAGTGGGGCAGAACCTGGGAACACCAGAGTGGAACAACGGGGTCAGGGTGGAAAGGAGCAGGGAATTCAGGGAGATTTGCCAAGGTGCTTAAATGGCATTTCAGAGGCCTCACAGGAACATTTCAATCCCATCTCTGGTGAGATCGAAACCATTCACAACATCAAGCCAGTAAGGTAGGGGCTTAAGCAATATAGGAAATTGGTTTCCAATTGCCATCTCGTGACTCAAGGCTTGCTTTATGGTTTCTTAATGCTAGCTGCTTTTTCCACACACTTGCACTGTGAGGACCAGAAAGACCAGTATTTTCTTGTACAGAATGTATTTCCACCGAAAACATGTAAACACGTTGTTTGCCTTGACCAGTTTTGTCTAATAACCTCCCCCACCACCCCCAAAGAACCTAAAACAAGTTTTAGCAAATGAAGCCAGTGTATTCTCAAGTAGCATCGTCCACTCATTCAATTACTTACTGAGCAACAACTCTATGCCAGGTGCTAGATACTAAGTGAATCGTGGTGCTTGCTTTTTTGGAGTTCATATTCTAATAAGTCTGTGTCCTCTTACTACAGATTCTTTCTAATAACATCCAGCCTGTGTTATAGCACATGCCTCACATGTTTAGGCTTTCTTCTATCTCAGGTTGATATCCTAAGCACCCTCTCAACTCTACCTGAAGTAGAGGAATCATTTATTCTTGGTGATCATTTGCACATTTTTCCATGTCTCTTACAATTGAGTGTTTCTGTCTAGTTTCTTGCTTTGGGAAACTGCCTGCCTCTTGAGAGGGCTCTGATGGACAGAACCCAGTATGACTACTTGTCAGCTCTTTCTTCTAAGTGGCCCTACCTCATCCAAAGCAACACTCATGCATCCCTTGTCTCCATAAATTCTACAAATCCCAAATGAACTTAATGCAGACCACACTTTCCTGCTTCGACAATGGCTTTAGCTTTCTCAAGACTTCCAAGTCTCCCAATAAGCAAGGAGCATATTTCAAGCTTTCAGAGTGATACCATGGACTCCCACCGGCACTAGGTTTGAGGTGAAACAGAAAGACCAGCAATCATTCTCTCAAGGTACTGGGAATATGACCACCACTCTCCCAGCAGCAGCAAAGCCACAGATCTCTGCAAAGAAATTTTTGGAGAAGTTCTTTCCCGTCTCCACATTCTGTCTGCTTTACACACCTTATTGTGGCCAAGGCAACAAGAATTGGCTCAATCATCCCCTTTGTAAATTCTCAGTTTGAGTAGATCTGTGTCACACTCTATTACCTCACATCTATTATATCAATGGCTCACTCAAGACTGAAGAAAGAAGAGTTCCATTCTAACATCACCTAAAATAGAGATGGGATTTCTGTCTACTTGCTTTGGGCATTTTTTTCAAGCACAGTGGTCGTCATGACAAGGAAAACAGCAAAAGGGACAGAGGAAACCACTTGAGTCATTCAGAATCCATAAGGAAAATGGAAGGACCTAGAAGGCAAGATGACCCAGGAAACTGACTCAGTGCCAGAAACCCTGATACCTGCTGCTTTCCCCACACTTATTACAAAGGCGGGTGGAACCTAGGGAACAAGCAGTACACGGGATGTGCAAAGAGTGGTGAAAACCTGGAGTCACTTCTAATAAGAAAAGCCATTTCTGAGCCTCTATCTTGTACAAGTCAGAATCTGGTTCTTATTTGTGTGGCTACATGTTGGCTCCAGGGCTGGTTTTACCAGCAAAGTCTACAAAAGACTTCTCGATGGCAGGGCTTGCCATTTTCAGTGTTTTATATGGGAAACTGTGGTGAGGTTGGCGGTTAAAGCAAGAGGTCTCTTCAAGTTTGGTTTACGCCTTAGCTCAGACTCGAGCTGGAGTTAGGATGGAGATTTCCTCTTATCTTCACTAGAGAGCACCCATGTGTAGTCATATTTGGAGAGTAATGTAGACATATTTCAGATATTCATGGCACTTTCTGTTATTTGGAAAGAATATGTGTCCAAGAACACTTCAACAACACTCAAAGAACAAAAGGAAAAGTGAAACATGCCCTCAGTCACCTCTCATCCTTATCTTGACAGGATACAACAGCTGATTAACTGATACACTAAACTCTGTGTTCCAGAATTTTCCATTTAGGTTTTGTCTGGCTCTGGCTATTCTTCTGTGAGTCCCATACGGCAGACGCCTAGAGACACACCACACAGTGTGAGCAGTGGGAAAGGCCCGGGCATCATGTGACATACAACTACAGGATCCAGAAGCAAAATGAGTGTCACTGAGAAGCTGCACTGAGGTGCAGTCTACAAGGGGCAAGTCCATAACCCAGCTGTGTCTGGAGTGAAAAGGTAAAAGCAAATATACAGCATTTCATCTAGAGCTCTAGTGGCCACAGCAACTTCCCACTGCAGCCTCCTGGGGTTCTTGTTAGCATTCCATGTGACGACACATACGCAGCACCGACTCAGCACATGCTCTTGAGCAGTATAAATGCTCAGTGAGTGTTAACTAGGATGACGTAAAGGATTATAATGATTACCCAAAACTTTAAATCATCTGCCTTGATTTCCTGGTGTATTCCTACAAATAAAAATAAACACAACACAGAGAAGACAAGTAGTGGTTCTATAGCATCTTACTACGCTGATGGACAGTGACTGTAATGGGGTATGTGGGGGGGACTTGGTGATGGGGGGAGTCTAGTAAACATAATGTTCCTCATGTAATTGTAGATCAATGATACCAAAGTAAAATAAAATAAATACAAATAAATAAACACCCATGCTCCATTTTCAGTCCCTGATCCCCAGTCTAATCCTTACCTTATCAGACGCATCCATGTATGTCTCCTACCAAAAGAAACAAGCTCTTTCTATAGACACTGAGGGCCATCATGCTGGACTTTTATACAAGTGCATTTTCACTGATAGTAACCAAACAAGAACAATATACTAACAGATGCAAAAGAACAAAAGGTGGTGTCGTGTGACATCAACCCATCTTTATCTGAGATGATGTGAGGACTACAGTTTTCTATGGGAAAAATTTTTCCCTAGGAAAAAAGTAAGTACCAGGCCATGTGAGAGCAAAGCTTTCCAGTATTCTTTGCATGATCCATTTGTAATGAGATCTCCCAGGTCATTCCTAGATTCTGGTTCCATGCAGACCCACGGGATACACAGTTAAGTATCTTGGCAAATTAACAGAGGAGACAAGAGCTAGACAACAGAAATTCTCCTCCGAGCATCCCTTCCAAGTCAGTGAGAGAAGCAGCTCCTCTGACAGTGAACAGGACTAGAGTTGCTCAGTGTGAATGGGTCTCTGAGCAACAGGCAGAGTCCAATGAAACGTAAGCAACCTAATAATCAAGTAAGGCTGACCTGGAACCTAATAAGGCTGAGCTCTGAAAGACACCAAGATTCTGTTAATTCTTTTAGCAAAAACAAATTCGTTTTCTTAGCAGTGCAGTCATCTTCTGTAATTAAGTCACGATTGCCTGGTATACTCTAAAACCAGAGAAGAACACAGGCAGATTCCAGACCCAAGAAGGTGGCTGGACTCCTGAGTATGAGGAGGCTTCTGTCCCAGAGAAAAGTCATCATTCTCCTGTTGATTCGAATCGTTTTCTTAAGAAGTGAACTCTTCCATTCCTGGCTTTTTAAATCTATTTTGTTTAAAATGAATGGGTAAGAAAAGAAAGGACAGGAAAGAAAGTCTGGAAAATGACATTGTCATTTTTTTAACTGCACAATTCCTTTACATACAAAATACAGAGAGGCTTAGCTGACCTTGCGTATCTTAATTTTTTAAAGCACAGCTTCTGTTTCTAGACACAGATTTTGCCTATAAGGATTTAGATATTTTTAAGTACCCATGGTTTTTTATAATAATTTCTTCCCTTTCCAAATGGTGTTCCCTTTACATCCTGGAAGTATTTTTCCCCCTCTTATTTTTCTTTTCTCTAGTAGGAATACTGGCTTCATGACTAAAATGTTGATGCATGAGCTCATTTCATGCCCCTTATTCTCCCACAGGGTTTTTATGCTTCTGGAATGTATAAATCATTTTGATAGTTCCTTTCTATTCTTTACCATGCTTTTGAGATTATCTACTGGTGTGTCCCTTATATGGAAATACCCTTTCGGTTCAGCCACAGAGGGGCCCAGATTTGGTGGCGGAAGGGCTGCCCCTGCAGTGTCCATCTGTGGTCACCTCTCGCTAGGCAGAGACTCAAAAAGGCAGCCTGTAGGAAAAAGAGAGGTGACCACACGGTGCTCCAAAAAGCTGCCCTTAAGTTCACTGACACATGTTTTCACTGCTGAGAACTCGTCCCAGCCAATCTCCACTGGTGGAACCAATCCACCCATTCCACACGCTTCTCTGGCTCCCAGTGTGACCTCTTCTCCCTCCCTGAGGTTAACACTGACATCTGTTGCCACCTGATTTCTTCTGTGTAAGTGTAAGAAGACCAGGGGAACTAAGTGTGATTCACTCTCACATCCTGTACTTGCCCGTCACCTTCACTGCAGCCTCCCTTACCTCCGGGGATAGTCACAGCCCTGTATTTGTCATCTGAGCTATACATTCCTCTACAGTGACAATGCTGGACTGCTTCTGCACTTCAAGAAGAGACAGATTAAAGAATGAGATGGGTACGCACTTGTCCTTAACCTCTAAGGGATGCTGAAACATCCCTGGAACAAGATGAAGTAAAATGCATTATAATTCCTGACATGGACGGTAATGTGGTTGGGAAGAATACCTGGAAAGAACAGGGTAAGTGGAGGACACCTACTCTGGGAAATGGAGCTGGCCACAAAAGTGCACTTTATGCGAGGTGAACCCCAGTTAATGCAGGGCTGTTTGGTTTGGTTTGGCTAAAGGAACGTGGAGGTTTCTGACGAAGCAGAGTTCTTCCAACAGGAGAACCGATAGCTCCCCTTAGCGGCAGTACTTCGCCGTTTCCCTCACACATCACACACCTTCATACAAGAACTTGGAAAGGACACTGCTTTGAACATGTGCACTGTTCTGCGTTCCCATTATGTCTGAATCTGGCCTTCTTTTTGCATTTGTTCCCCCAAGTTTTAAGAATATCTTGTCTTAAGATAGTCGTCCATTGTCGGTTCAATCCAACTCAGATGTGTCCCACAGGTAACAAAGTTACTTCTATTCCCTGGACTTTCGTACCTGGCCCACCTTCCCTGGTCATCAGCCATCCCGTCTATAGATTCATAATCTATTATTCCTAGAAAAGTACATTCATTTTTACGTGAAACATACTTTCAAGAACTATGTGGCTGATGTGGGGTGCAAACAGCACTTTTTAGATCCTAATTTAAATATATCAGGATTTTTTTTCTTCCTCCTGAGTCAATTCAGCTCAGTATCTTCTTCTTCTTCCCTACTTCAAATATGCCTACAGTTTTCCCAGGCCAGTACGCCCTTAACCATTTTGGCCTCTCATTCCAACAGGCTCATCAAGAAAGGGAAGCGGCAGACACCATCCGGAATTCTCTTCAGTGATCTATTATCAAAGTTCTTTATTTACTCTCTGTAACC
The DNA here is from genome assembly GCF_030020395.1 of Manis pentadactyla. NCBI lineage: Eukaryota > Metazoa > Chordata > Mammalia > Pholidota > Manidae > Manis > Manis pentadactyla. The sequence goes on along the minus strand of NC_080037.1, from coordinate 7,969,238 downwards.
AGGCTCTCCAGCCCAAGACTCTACTGAAATTGTGGCCAATACATCATCAATGACCTCGTTCCCACTCAATCGAATAACTGTTGTCAGTTGTCATCCTTCTTGACCTTTCCAAACTCTGAGTCATATTTTAAATCTCAAATTGAAGATATTTTAAAGTGAGGGTCATAGCCTCCCTACAAACACAGCAGTGTAAAAAGTCAAAGACTATAATCTCACCCTCCCCAAATAATGGTTAACCCATGGGATCACATATATATTCTCGCAGGCTTTTTCTTGCATCTTTATATGCCTTCACACCCATGTGCACACACGCAGTTTGACAGTGCGCCATGTTACTGTACTTCAAGTAGCTTTGGTTGGTATGTGATGTACTCACACCTGCCCGTGACCACTCTGCAGATGCACACCGTCCGCCAGAACTTCCAGCAAGGAAGGAAAGGTTTGGCATCTCTACTGTGCAATCGAGTAGCCACTCCTCACGTGTTGCTCTTTGGCACTTGAAGTGTGGCTAGTGGGACTGATGAACTGAATTTCTACTTTAAGTTTAATTAATACAAATCTAAATAGCTACAGCCCTGTAGCTCTGCCTCAACCTTTCTAAAAAGCTGCGTAGAGTTGCACAGTCACACTCTTCTAACCTTTACCTACCCAACTGGCATCTCAGTGGTCTTTTAAAGTAAACTATTTATTAGAGGCATACTCATTTGTAAACACTTGCCTATGATGGAGTACTTTCCAGAACATTTTCTAGGCTGTGTTTCCTAGGTTCCTAGTGGGAGCTTCCTAGATATGCCAAAATCCTCCAGCCTGCTGCTATCATCATCTTCTTTAAGTAAATTGGCTCAAACTACTACTTGATACATAGTGGCTGTCCTAGAATCCTTCATCACGTTTCTAGGGAAGACTGTGCATGATCGTAAAGGGGAAGGTAGGACCAGAGAGGCCCCTGTATTTCTCCCAGGCATCACCAGCAGGTTTTTCTTCCCCGCTCTGGACTTCACCTCTTGCAAGCGGTGCCCTTTTCCTGAGCTGTGCCATCACCTCATTCTTTCCACTTTCCAAATCCCACAAACTGAAGATTGTACAGATGGCAGCGTGAAATGAAGGTCTGAGGCCCCTGAGAGAGTTCACATCACAATACAGTTTAGCAAACTGTTTAAAATCAAACACTACCCTTCTGTATTCTGAGAATTCCCTCTGCCAAAAATTAACTGGTTACTTATTTTACTCACAGGTCAGCCTTCCGCTGGGTTGTTGGTCCTCCTCTCTTTTCCAACAACTTCCCCTTTTCTCCTTCGTCTTCACACCCTCAAAGCCTCAAGTCCCAGCTAGAACTTTGGCAACAAAGCAATTACACCAATGGTTTGTGAGAACATCCAGGCTGACCCCAGACCTCCTCTTCCTGCCTAGTTACTAAACTGCTCCCGAAGATCAACTTTCCCCGAGGTTAATGCTGCTCCCTGTGCACTGTCACCAGTTTCTACTAAGTGATTCCACCAGCGATTGTTAACAACGTCTAATACTCTCACTCTCGTGTTCTTGTTCCAGCTGCTCATACATTCCTGGAAGAGAAACAGGCAAAGCTGGAACAGCTTGGGCTTGGGACCCCTCTGCCTTGTACATTATTAAAAGAAAATGCCTTTCATCCATGCCCTACAAAAATAACGCTTATGATGCTGCCTTGAAAAGATACGTGTGTGGTCTCACGTGTTGGTGACTCCTGGGCCAGAGCTTAAGGGAAGATGAAGGAAAGAGCAAAAACTGGAAAGGGGGCAGGGGATGAGGTAGCCAAATGACCTATGCCAGCACCCTCCTGACTTTAGAGCAAAGAAACTGGCTGTGTGTGTCCTAATCCCCTTCCTCTAGCCCTGCTAGAGTCCCTGTCAGGATGGGAAGTGCACCAGGCTGAGTCCCTGCATTGCTTTCAGATGCTGATACTGAAGAATGCAGAGAAAGAGCCTTGGAGAGGTGACAGTTTGTTTTCTTAGGTCTTTCAAGATGCCATGAATACCAGACCACCCTCTGTGTTTTTCTCACCCTGCACATATTACCCCTGGCTGGCAATGCCATCATAGAGACCATCATCCACATCAACTGGCACCTTCACACACCCATGTTCTTCTTCCTGAGATGCTGGCTAGTTCAGAGACTGTGTACACACTGTCATTACTGCACAGATGCTCTCCAGATGCAGCCTAGAACCAGTCTACCTCCTTAGGCTGTGCCACCCAGATGTTCTTTGCTCCCTTAGCCATCAACAACTGCTTTATGCTGGCAGTGATGGGGTCCGACCACTCTGTGGCCATCTACAACCCTGAGATACAGGCATCATGAACAAGAGGCTATGTGTCCAGCCAATGTGTGCAGCCTTTGGCATTGGCCTGGCCATGGCAACTGTCCAGGGAGCACCCACATTTACCTTGCTCTTGGTCACAGCCTGGCTGGTTCTTTCTTCTGGGACATGCTCCCTATCATGAAACTCTCCTGTATTAAAACCACTATCAATGAGGTAGTCAGTTTATTGGTGATCCTGGTCCCCGTAAGCCTGGTCTTCATTGGCTACATCCATCTCACAGTGGTCATTGTCCACTACAGCTATGCCTCCACTGCCCACCTCAAACCCAGGTCAGAAAATTCTGAAGAACAAGCCCTGCTCCTCTCAGTGACCTACATCATCATCACTCACCTGCTGAGCTCTGTTATTTACAGTGTGAGGAACAAGGTCAAGGATGCCCTGTGCAGAGCTGTGGGCAGAACCATTTCTTAACACACTGACCCTTTATAAAGAGACATCTCTCCTTGAGCAACACATGTGCTCATTGCATCCAACGTCCTCCCAAGTCTGTCCTGCATGGTCTGTTCTGTAATGGGATATGCACATCTTGCTTCAGTACGTTTATTACAAAATCTTGTTTCCATGTATTTCAGTTTTGTCCAGGCATTTTCACCTGGGCATTTGAGAGGTCAGGCAAGATGGGCATGATTTTTAAGAAAGCATACCCAAATTTCCAGGATGGGGCAGGGAACTTTGTAAAAGCATATTACATGTGGTTACTTTATGTTTAAAAATAAAAAAGTAATCTCTTACTATCATAATACAATCTACAGAACCTTCCTAGCAAGATAAAAAAAAAAGAAGTCAATAGTGTAGAAGAAAATTATATCAGCATCTTTGGGAAAGGAGATATGCGCATTAAAAAAGAAGAGGTTAAGAAAGCTGGGATCTTGAGCAGCTTTTAGTTCTTGAAAATTCAGCCTTTATTATCTGATTTATACTAAAGCCTCTGCTTGCACTCAGTATGGTCTTTGGAGCTGGTCAGGGCTGTAAACTGCACAAGTCTCGCATCTCTAATCTGACCATGCTAGTCCAGTTCTCTCTCGCTGCTGGGTCTCTCCATGGAGTCAGCTTCTCTCTAATCATTATGAAGAAAAGTGAGTTGGCCAAAAAGAGCAGTGCCCTGTGTGGCACGAGAACCATTGCAAGTATTCACTCGTATGCACACGGCACTTCGTGGATAAAACCATAAGAAAAAAGAGTGCAAAATAAACAGTGCCAGCAGTCAGGAATTCAGAGATTTGCTTAATTGCTCAATTCACCAAAAAAGCCTAAAAAGAAAAAATTTTCTAGTCTTACTAGACCTCCTTTAAGGAAACCATGCTGTCCCCTGAGCCTCCCAGGAGCTTTTCTGGTTTCATGCCTGTTCGTACCTTCTATGCTGTTACCTTGGCTGATGGCAGGGAGGGATAAAGACTTTTATCATGTGCCTCTTTCCACTAAAATATTTTGCGTTAAGAGTGATTCTCTGTTCATCCCTAATGTCATTTGTCTTTTTATTGAAGGGGGTGATTTCCTTCTCCCTCTGAGAAGGGGTAGGTAATATCCAAGGTAAGTGGATATAAGTCAGGGTAAGACCTTATTCATCTAGAGGAAGGTCAAGCTTTACAGACTTCTGAGATTCTGAGTGAGAAGAATGTAATTCTTTCAAGTTTCTGTCCTGTGTCTGCAATTTCTGCATCACAGAAGCAAGGTTTCCTACAGAAGCTTTTGAGAGGTCAAGAACCGGATCTGAGAGTCCTGGGCATGCTGTGCAGTCTTCCCTGACGGTGCTCTCAGGATCAGCCCACATAGATCCACACCCGCAACGCCTAAAGATGGGCCCCCAGGGGGGCAGGGGCATGCCTTCCTCCAGAATGAGAGTGTCTCTCCTGACAGCACGAAGGGACCCCTCCCACCGAGACTACCAGTTGTCCCAACTTGTTTCCCATCCTCTTCAATTCCTTCTGGACTAGCAACTCCCCCAATGTCCACAGACCTGCACTTTTGTGTGTGAAAAGGCTGTGGGTCATGTTCTGAGCAGGGAATTGGGGTCATGATGGGAAGGCAGGAAGTGAACCAACCTGCTCTAATCTTCTCCTGCTGCAGTGGCTACCTCTCCCTGCATGTCGCTCCCTTTCTACGTCTCCCCACAGCCCTTCTCTCGTCAGTCAGGGACTAAAGGAAAAGGCTTCTCCGGTATTCTTTCTCAGTCTAAATGCCTACAACAGAAGATACACATAGTCCACTTGTGCAATCAGAAGTTAAATGTCAGAGCTGGGCCCAAACAGAGCTGCCAGAAAAGATGAGTCACAAACCTTGAGAGAGAAACATTTCCTTCTATAGACCTGCTGCCTATAATGACTCAACTACCTGTCCAATTTTTTAAAATATGTATGCTTCTAATTTTTTTAAATAAGCTGCTGTATTATATGGTACAAAGAGGAAACAGGACCTGGAATCAGAAGTCCTGGGTTCAGGTCCTCACTCTTGAGTAAGGACCCATCGGCACCTTTTATGAATTCATGTTTTTAATTCTGCCTCACTGGCCATTAAAAATATTTAATCCCCTTACCTGTTGATTCTGTGCAGACTGTTATTAGTTACAAATGCTACCTTCCATAGTCTTTAGCAGCATCATTTACTTCACTGCCACCCAGGCAATTAGTTGCTCTTTTATTATATGTTCCTAAAGATCTCTGCATGCATTTTATTAGGATAGCATTTTCCTCTGTGCTTTCATTGCTTGGTTAAAGTCTTGTTTCTATCACTGGGTTACAAGCATACTGGGATCAGGAACAGATTTTCTCATTGTTAACATCCCATCTTGGAACAGTACTTGGTAGAATGGGTGATCAATGAACCCTATTTAATAGCTGAGTACCTACTATGTACACAGCATGGTACTTGGATTTCCTGGCATGTTTTCATCAGCAAGACACACCTGCTGCTCTTCTGTCCTGTGTCCTTTGCAGCTGGTCCTCATCTAAAACCCAACAAAGAACAATAAGCAGGGCCACAGTAGCAGGGCCACTGGGGTCTTTGCGTCTGCATGTCCTCCTTTCTGGATTTTCTGCAAGCCACCTTCTAAGTTGCTTCCAGACCCCCTCTCCGTGTTAATTTAGTAATTACCCTAATTAATCCCTTAGCAACACAGAACAAAAGCAGTTGAGTTTTTCATTAAAGGACACAGAGTTATTTTAAAAGTATTCCTACCCATTCTAGGATATCATCTTTAAAGCTTATTTAAAGAGAAACAAATTTTTTAACAAAGAGTAATGGGCCATATAAAATTCAGAATCAGGACACTCAGCATAATGCCCTAAGTGAAAAAAGTCAAAGAAAGACACACACTCTGCCTTCTCACTTATATGCAGAATCCTGGGGGCGGGGGAGGGAACCTCATAGAAACAGAGGTCAGATTTGCAGTTGCCAGAGGTGGGGGTAAGGGGCAGGGAAATGGATGAAGGTGGTCAGAAGGTGCAAACTTCCAGTTATAAGATAGTAGATTCTGGGTATGTCATGCACAATAGGACTACAGGTAACAGTATTGTATATTGGAAAGTTACTAAGAGAATAGATCTTAAACATTCTCATCACAAGGGAAAAACTAATTTGTAACTACGTATGCTGATGCATGTTAACTAACTTATCAGGGCAACCATTTCACAGTATATACATACATCAAATCATTAGGGTTGTACACCTTAAACTTACACAGGTACACCTCATTTTAATGCACTCCACTTTGGTGCACTTCACATTTTTCTTTTTTAACAAACTGGAGGTTTGTGGCAACCTTCCATCAAGGAAGTCTATAGGCACCATTGTTCCAACAGCATCTGCTCACTTCATGTGTCACATTTTAGTAATTCTTATTGTTTCACTCTGGTCTCATCCTAGACGTCATTCCTACCTAAAAGTCTTCCCTAAATAACTTAAGACATGTTCCTCGCATGGGCTCCCACACCACTCTATAAATGTGTCTCTGCATTGACAATGCATTAAAATTGCCCATCTCTCAGACTGCCACCCTCACCACACAGTAAATCTTTGACAGAAAAACTGTTCTGTATTCCCAGTGCCCAGCACGGTTCTTGGCATGAGATACGTCTCAATACCTATTTATAAACAAAGTTGAAATATGTAATGAACACATCTGAAACCGTTTCTTGATGGCTTAGTGTACTGAACATAAGTGACCCCTGCTCTCCTGGACTATGAAACACCCAGGTGCTCAGAACGGCAGTTTCACCTCTATTCTCGAGTGCTCAGATTCTTCTGCTTTGGCCATTTTGTGGGTCCCTTTTGTGATCTGTCTCCTTACTTGTTTTCAAGATGTGAGCTGCCACATTTCTGAGCTGTCAGTGTGCTGGACTATAGCAGCGATCTGTCTTCCTTACATACTGTTTTCAAACTGCTGCAGAGTAGAAAGAGCAGATGAACCATATGTAGAATTACAAAGTAGCACCCTTGAGCACTGCCGGGAAGGGAAGAACAGGAGTCTGGAATCAGATGGGTTCTAATTGCACCTCTGCCACTGACTCAATGTCCTGGCCTCTCTTTGCATCTGTTCCCAGATTTGTAAAATGGGGTAGTGACAGTACCTAGGGAGGGAGCCATCAGTATTCCCATTTTTAGAGCTGGAATTCAGCATGGTTAAGTAAAGTTTCAGCTATTCAGCAAAGGTATATCACACGACAGACACTGTGCTAATGATGAAGGTATCAGAAACAGTGCCTTCACGGTACTAAGAGAAAAAGAGGGAGAGCAAATAGTCCCAAAATAGTGTGATGAATCTTATGATGGGAAAAACTGGGGTGTTACGGAAACACATATTGGTGGGTTTTAGCCAAATGTAGCGGGTCAGGGTAGAGCTACTGAACAGAGTTTAAGCTTAGGACCTGAAGGCTCAGTAGGGGTTGGTTGGATGGAAGGCTGGGAAAGGATCTGGAAAAGGAAGATCCAAAGTATAGTCCAGGGAGAGGAAGCAGCATTTGCAAAGGTATGTAAGAGAAAACTTGAGAAATTATAGACAGTTTAATAGAGCCAGGGTATGAAATTCATGGGGTGTTGACAGGAGAGCAGAGTAGAAAGTTGGTAACAATGACAAGATGAAGGACTTTCGAACACACTAAAGAGTAGGTATCCTAAAGACAATGAAGGGTATTAACATGTTTTTAAGGCAACAGGCATGAGTTATTTGTAATTTAGAGTGTTCACTCTGCCAGCAGAAGGGGAGGATGGGTTATGGAGGGGCAATTTGGGCAGGAAGACCGACTAGGAGGATGCCATCGAGGGGCGACAACAGACAAGTGATGGTACACAAGGCCGGCATAGAGGAAGGGCTAATGGAGAGAAATAGACTTGAGAGATTTGTGCAAGTGGCATCTCTTGGTTATGGATTAAATATGGGGGGATTGGTGCCAAAGGGCACCCGGAGATTTCTGCAGCTGGCTGGACTGTGGCACTCTCAACCAATACAGGGAATCCCAGAGGAGTAGGAGGTTGGGGTGTGAAGGAGGGGCTGAGGAGTTTGATTTCGGACTTCAAGGCTGAACTGTCTGGCAGGTATTCAAGTGGAGACACCAGGAGGCAGCTGGATACATGGGTCTGGACTCAGGGGAGTGTTCTGAGTTAGGGATGTAGTTGTGAGAATCTTAAGTATACAGATGGTGATTTTAAAAAATGGAAATGAACGGGTTCGCCCAGGGAGAATGAGGAGAGAAGACACCTGAATAGGGTGGAGTGGGGGGGTAGGGGGGCAGTAAACAAGATGAGCCCCGGTGCAGTGATGGGAGGGGGTATTGCCAAGAAAGCGAACCATCAGGAGAGCAGGAAATGGGGAGGAGAGGAACTCTCTGCTCCAGGTGCCAAGGTCTGCTCTGATAAACCCTAGTGTTAGCTGGTGCGTGGGAGAAGGAGCAGGGGGTAGGCAACTTCTTCATAGTCATCTAAAGTTGGACCTGGGATCCCGCAGCTATTACACAGAAGAGAAAACGTTCCCTTCTTCCTTTGACCCTCTCCCTCTTCTTCGTGTAATAGAGCTACACAGAAGCCAGGTCAGGGTGGCTGGGGCCGCTTCGCACCACACAGGGCTGCTATCTCAGTGCTCAAGTGGGCACCCTTTGACCCAGCCGGAGCCCTCTCCCACCCCCAGGATCATCCTCACGGTGCTTGCTCCCTCCAAAGTGGGGCACAGGGTAGCGAAGAAGGGGAGACGTGGTGTATGTTCTGTAGTGAGCTACGGCCAGAAAGGAAGCCGCACATTAACGCTCACGTGGATGGGTGGAGACAGGTATCAGACCCCATTCTTCCCACGCCTCTGAGGCCAGGAAGTTAAAATGACACCCTCACACCCCTGTACCACACCATCCTGGAAGTTTCAACATAGAAATTAAACACAAAGCTTTTGAAACTTCTTTTCCCATCCTTGTGGTGTGGAGAGTATGATTAAGAAAGTACAAAAGAAGGAGTAATACCTTAATCCCCAAGGTGACAGGGAAAGCCTGGAGGCCCCGCGACCCCAACGGGCTCTCCCTTCCCTGGGCCCAGCTGCATTTAGATGCGTCTTCTCAGAAGAGAGCCTTCAAGGAGTACATGCAAAAGAATGCTCAGTGGGGCTTTCCCAGAATCAAAGCCTCTCTGCAAAGAAGACACATTTTAAAGATGGTCATTAACTAGCATTTGGGGCTTGACTCCTCTTCTCAGGCTTTGTGAAGGGACGCTAGACCCGGCTTTGTCTTCCCTCTGCCCCCTCCCCTATGGAGGAGCTACATCAAGGGCCGGTGGAAACAGCCCCGAGCACGCTGCTGTGGTGATAGGAGGTTCCCTCCCACCACCATCCTTTCCTTTTCCTGGGACACAAAATCACTTTGCAGATACAGGGCAATGCTTCATCCAGGGTTGGCATTTCATCCTTTCCCTGGATGTCTACTTGGTCGGCAAACTCCATGCGTGGTCCTCGGATCCAGAAGGCGAACAGAAGGGAATCAGGATGAGACGGCAGGCCTGATACTCCACCCACTTGACATCTTTGGTACAGGGTCCCGAAGCCTAAGCATGAATTCCCCTGCTTTTGCCAGAAATGCCCTACATCCGGCGGGAAAGGCTCCTCCCCTGGCTACTTTCCCTCTTAGCTGGACTACCTGCACCCCCCCGGTCCTCCACCTAATGGGTTTCACCTACCTGCCAACTTGTGACGTTTTTCCGAAGGACCCAGTCATACCTCCCCATGGAAACCAAGCAGCGCCTCACCCTCCTGTCGTACACAGCTCTCCTCCACAGCCCTGCTGCTTCTCTCTGTTCTCCAGCACCACCCCATGCAGCCCCGTGGCCTGTGTGTACTTCCCCCCCCAGGGCTGGGAGTCTATGTGACTAACAAACTGCTGCCAATCGCATCCATCCGGTGTCAGGTGGTGTGTCATTTAGGGTGGGGCTCCCCCCTTCACAGGGTGAATAGGTGGTGACCAGGCACAAGGCAGATGGTCTAACAAAAACATAGGGCTTTCTTATGATCAAATGGACCCCACTTCAAACCAAATGGCGTGGGCTAGGTTTGGGGTAACTGCAGGTTTCTCGCCTGAGGGCAGCCCACCAAGGGGCTCCAGCAGCAAAATAGTGGCCATGTCAGAGGTAAGGTCTCAGAGGAAGGGGATTCTGCCTCTTAGGTCAAAAAGCTCTGTGGGAGGTTTTATAGGGCCTTCCAAAGAGCTCAGGCTTGTGCGAGAGCTGGCATTTAGATGTCCGGTGCACCCAAAAATCTGTCAATGGCATCTAGAGAAGCCGTGATAACCACTCCCAGGAAACTGCAAACAAGGTTGTCAACTGCGTTAAGAGCCACTTGTCTCTGTCCTCCTTACCCACCTCCACGTTGTGAAGAGCTATGCCTTGAAGCGGTGGAGAAACTTCAGAGCCAAATTAACAATTCCCCCCAACCATGAGTTCCAAGGTTGCTAAAGTAGAAAAGGAAGACAGTGAAACAGCAGACGGTCTCTCTCTAATCCTCTACCGCCAAGACTAACTGCCGGACCAGGAGGAAAACTGAAGAACGAAGAGATGTCCCCACTGACCTTTGTATCCCCCAAGCCAGAAGTCTGCCCACTGACAGGGCCAGCAGGGAGACTTAGGAAAGGGGATCTCAAATTTTGGTAACTGACAGAGAAGGAAATACTATGAGTGCTGTCCAAAATACCATTAGAGGGCAGGGAATAGAAATTCTGTAGAGCCTGAAAGGAAACAGAAATTGGAGAAAAAAAATTTTAACTGTTTATACCCATCCAACAGTGTTAAAAGCGATCAATAAATTGATTATACATCAATAGAATTTGTAAAATTATTTAGCTTCTAATGGAATCCATCCAGTAACATACAGGATTTTGTCCAACCTTCAGAAATGAGAGGTTGGTACACATTTTCAAAATTGTATTATTCAGGTATTCAGGTACTGAATCTGCCATTTTACAGGAGCTCAAAAAACAACTGTTGAATGAAAACAAATGTTGGGTGAGGTTGGACCTTGGCTGCAAAGAATAAGGGCCAGCTCTCATGAGGCCAGGGTCTCAGCCGGACAAAACAAGGCTCTGCTCACGTACGCCAGAATACTTCGCGCTCACTGAGGCGAGAAAGGACCTCCCAACCAGTTCTGTAGGAAAGGGGGAGCACAGAAGAGCTACAGATTCATCTGATTATTTAGACATGTTCCTTCTCAGGCACCTGTACGATCTAGAGAATAAATAACTGATCAGGCTTCATATCTGACACACCCTTCCTGCTCATTTATTGTACCTCTCTCCAATCCCCAACCTAACGTTATCACCCTTATTTAAGGCACCGTGAGACATCTGGGGACAGTATCCAAACTCTATACTCCTGAGAAAATGTGGAGAATTTAGTGCCAAGAACCAGCGGATAAAAGCAGCCTCCACAGAGGCCCTGAGCCTGAAGTAAGCATTGCACCTGCCACACCAGGAGCAAAACGCACCTTCCGCAAGTCCTCACGTGAGGCCCGCACCTTCCTGGCCACTAGCTCACATGCTGCCCCCACATGGGCTCTTTAACGACTTGAGGAGGATGCAGTTTTGAGAGCTTCTTGTAAGACTAACGAACATTTATAGTAATAAACAGTTCTAAACTTAATCTGTAGATATCATAGGACAGTCCCTTTTGTAGCTGAAGTAGTAAGATTCCAACACAGAAGGCCTCAGGCCCAGGGAAAGTGTTAACTTGTAGTTCACATTAGATTACTTTGGTGATCAGTTTTCATTTGGACACCTAAGGTTTACTATGTATACATATATTTGAGTATTTGGTCCCTTTTTTCCTTCTCTGTAATAGAAGAATTGCCCTATTAGAAATGAAAACCTTCTATTAGGTTCCCTGGGAGTGGTTATCACGGCTTCTCTAGATGCCACTGACAGATTTTGGGTGCACTGGACATCTAAATGCCAGCTCTCGCACAAGCCTGAGCTCTTTGGAAGGCCCTATAAAACCTCCCGTAGAGCTTTTTGACTAAGAGGCAGCATCCCCTTCCTCTGAGGCCTTACCTCCAGAAGACGTGGCCACTATTTTGCTGCTGGAGCCCCTTGGTGGGCTGCCCTCGGGTGAGAAACCTGCAGTTACCTCAAGGATATTACAGTTCTTCCCAATGGGATAAAAGGAGCTGGAAGTGGGAGAGGCAGGAAAGGAATGAGGAACAGTGGAGATCCAAAGACCGGGATCGGGAGGGGAGAGAGACTCAGAGAAGCAGCACTTCCCGGGAAGCGACGGCCACACTGGTCCAGGGACGGGGCAGAGAGAGGTGGGGCATCCTGAGCCAACTGCCCAGGAAACACAAGAATGAAAAAATGCACATGGGCCACAAGCAGGGTTCACGTCAAGTCAACTTCTAGTCTCCGCATATACAGAAACTTTGATCCACCTGAGCCTGTCCTGTACCTGCTGGCCAGGGACACGGTCAAGCTCACGTTTTTCAACTGTTTCACAGTATTCTACTGTATTTATTGAACCCATCCCTTGGTAACAGACGTTTAGTTTGGCATGAATTATCTTCTACTACTGACAATGTTGCAGTGAATAAACCTCTTCATGCTAGCCCATGTGTGTGCAAGTACAAAACAACACAGATAAATCCTAAACACACACAGCTTGGTGGAAAAAGTAGGACAATTATATAAATATCCTAATTCAATAATTCTGAAAATGCATGCATGTGAAACCAACAAATTTCCAAGAATACATACAAAAAAGATATACATTAAATACAGAATGATTGTGGGAAAGTTTAAGAGCTAAATCATCTTACTCTAACAGGGATTTAATAGATTTCTTTTGATAAATCAGTAAGTAGCACAGAAACAGAGAAGTAAGTACCAGAAGACATGGTAAATGAATTGCTGCTAGGAGAAGAACTTAGGCGTGAGGAAGGATAAAGCAGGAAACTTCTGTTTTTCATTATAAGCTTTTTAGTACTGCTTGACTTTTAAACTGTGGGCATGCATTACCTTAATAAGAATAAAATTTGGAAATCAAAGTAATAAAAGTCAAAACAAAAAAAATAGCCCTAAGGGCAAAGATATGGAAAATAATGTATTAAGACTTTGAATTTCAAAGCCAAGGCACTTTTTAAGGGTTTAAATGTATATAAAATTAAATTTCCCTCTAGGAAAATTACATTACCACAATAATAAATGAGACTGCTCTTTTCCTCATATTCCTACTAATATTAGGAGTTAACTTTCTAAAAAGTCTTCATGGAAGATTTTTAAGGAAGTCAGGGTGTGCTTATTTCTTCAAAATGGATATTTATGACACTACCCTCAAATACACACACACGCGTGCACACCAGGGCCAGCCCAGCTAAATAATTTTTGAGGCCTGGTACAAAATGAAAATGTAGGGCCCCCGTTCAAAAGCCATTAATAATTTCAAGGCAGCACAAGCAGAGCTTTATATAAACCAAGTTCAGGGTACTTCTAAGTGCTGGCCTGGGCAACACAGATCACATGCCCATGAAGCCAGCCCTGCACATACAAACTGTTATTTAATTTGAATAAGAACCTGGGAATTTTCCCTTTTAATAAGAACCTCAGTTGTCCTTAACCACGGTTCCCAGGAACTATACTTTGGGAACTGCTTTGGACCCACCTGTAAGGACCAGAGAGAAGCCCTGAAAGGCACCCATTTATGACAAAAACCAAGTTTAGGTGGCTTGGAAAAAATGTAACTGTGGAGCACTTTTCAGTCTTAATTCACCAATGACGGAGTGAGTTTATATCCCAAAAGACAAGAGTATGCATGATTCCACCGGCAGATGGCTCTGGACCAAGGCTTAGTACATGAACTTTGGGTATTAGAAAGGGATACTAGCTGGCAAGGGCACGTACAGTCCTAGTTCTTATGCATGGAATAGACAAATCAGGTCCCTGGAACAGAAAGTCAGAACAGGGAAAATGAATTAGTGAGTTAATTACTTCAACCATTATGTTCTGATAGAGGGCCCTTCTCCAAGGAGATAACAATCCAGTGGGAGACTCAAAAGAACTGATATATGGTCTAATAGCATTGTGTCTATGATGCCACATAACAACGGAACACAGGGTGAGGAATAGGGAGAAGGCAAAGTCTCTCAAAGGAAGAGAGGGAGTTAGAGAGGGGAGGAAAATGGGGAGGACCCGCAATACGAAACACTGAAGAACCAAAGCGAAAGAGCATATTGTAACAGGGCAGGAGGGAGAAACTCGGCACTCTAGATGGTGTTCACAGCAGGGTACCAAGGACTAAAGTCCTGGCACCAAAACAAGGGTGCCATGAAAAAGGCTATCAAATTAGGGGTATTACACAGGCAGCAGCCCCATGCTGGCTGGACATGGAAACGGAGAAAGGCAAAGAAATTCTGCTTAGCTTCTTGCCTCAAGCCCAGAATCGAGTTCCCAGATTCTCTGGGAACTCATACAAGGGCCAAGACTCTAGATGGGAAACCAGAGCCAATCTTCAGGACTACAAAAGTGAAACTTCAACAGTAGCATGAATCTAAACAAGAAGGAAAGGCTGAAAGTTTTTCCCTTCCAAATTTCCCTTTGTCCCTCACATGGCTGAGCATTAACCCAGAGACTGACATCAATGTGAGCACGGATGGGCCGTACCCTTGAACGCAGCCTGCTCCGGAAGCTGGAGTTCTGGTGCCTAGAACAGCACAGATGTACCTCGCCAGATAAAAACATAAAAAGACTTCTATATTCTTCTCCTGAAAGCTCTAGCTATCATGTAGTTGTTTTTTTTTTCCAGTTGCACACTTTTTTGTTTATGTTGGATTATCATAAATTACTTAAGAGATTACTTAATCCATTACTTGTTTTCAAAGACCTCAGGAGAAGTGGCCACAGGTTATTTGTACTGCAGAGTCATTTACACAGAAATCATATTTACAGAGGATTATCCTGTATCACCTATTTGAATTTGTTTCTTACAAAACAAGCCTCCCTCCAGGCCCAGAGCTTGTGTATAAATATCTTGTTCCTCTGCAGCCTCAGACTGTCAGTACTTCCCCCTCTCTTTAGTTGCCCATTTTTTTCTCTAAGTGCACTGCTTTCATGTACACATCATTTGCTGTCTAAGTTCTTTGACAAATAGGAGTATTTCCATGGTCTTCCATGCAGTATTTTGAGTTTGTACCATCCACTGTTTTTGCTTGTATTTTTGAGACTCTTTCTTAATAGAGTAGGTAGGAAGGCCCCTGATGTCTTCATCCTTGCTCAGAACTACCTCTAAACCTCAAGAAAAGAGATGAGTCCCACATTTGGAGTGTGGATAACAATAGTGGTTCAGGGTAGGAAAAGGACATGGCCTGGTTAACTGATACTATAATAAACCTGAGAATCATATATATCATAAAATAACCTCCCAGCCCTCCCTAACCCAAACCACGGCTATCATTAAAGAAAAGTAGAAAGAGTGGCTTTTACTCTTCCACAACACTTTGGGCTTTGATGAAATTTGCCATTTTTCTTTTGAAGACCAGCCTCAACATTTTGAGGCTGGTCTGTGATGCAACTTCAAGTGAATAAAAATACATGCACATAATGCCCTGACCCATGAAACAGGAGTACATGGAAGGCAGCAATGTAAGACGTAATGACAAGTGTGATTCTGCCTGTTCAGAGGAGAAGAACCTTGGTAATCCACCTAGTCCTTGCCGCTACCCTCTCACAGAAACCCTTAGGAAAACAAAGATAGGTAATGAGTATATTATGCTCATACATGTGGGGAGAGACTTGCCTATGGGAACATTTCACACTGTTTTTCAATTCCATATTATCATAAATCATGTGTCCAAGTATGAGTCTACTTCTGGTCTCTCTACAGTTTCACTGGTCTATTTGTCTATTCCTGGGCCTCTACCACAATGTCTTAACTACTTTCACATTAAAATAAGTCCTGAAATCCAATAGCATAAACTTCCAACTTTCTTATTTAAAATTTTCTTAGCTATTCTTGGATTTTTGCATTTCCATATAAATTTTAGAATCAATTTATCAATTTCCACATAATAAATTATTGGAATTTTTACTGGAATTCCATTATACCTGTAAATTTATTTCAGAAGAGGTGATCAATGTTTTACATCCAATATATATAAGAAACTTCTAAAAATCAATAAGAAAATATCAAAGAATCCAAAAGAAAAATGGTTAGGAGGTCTGAGTAGGCACTTCACAAAAGGGGATATGCAAATTGCAAATAAGTGAGTGAAAATATTTCAACAATTAGTGATCAGGTAAATCAGATTTAAAACCCCAATGTCTTAGTCAGTTTAGGCTGCTGTAACAAATACTATAGACTGGGTGGTTTACAAAGAGAAATTTCTCATAGTTCTAGAAGCTGGAAGTCCAAGATCAGTGTGCCAGCATAGCCAGGGGGAAATCCTCCAAGTCAGCCTTCTCACTGGACCCCACATGGTGGAAGGAGCTAAGGAGCTCCCCGGGATCTCTTATAACAGCATTACCCCTTCTTGAGGGCCCTGCTGTAATGACCTGAGAACCTCCCTCCTTACCATCACCGTGGGTGTCAAGATTTCAACACATGAATTGGGGTCGGGTGGAGGGAGAGACACAGAAATTCAATCTACAGCACATAATGAAATATCACCAGACACTTGCCAGAATAGGTAAAATTTCAAAAGCAGGCAATGTTCCATGTTAGAATGTGGAGCATCTAGAACTCTCATGCACTGTTAATGAAAAACGAAAGGATAAAATGGTATTATAACCACTTTGGAATATTGCATGGTAGTTTCTACTAACACTAAATATGTGCATACCCTATGACCTAGCAATTTTATTTTTATGTATATATCCAAAATACACACATATTTCCACCAGAAGATGTGTACCATAATGTTCATGAAAGCAATACTCATAATAGCCAAAGAGGGGACATCTCCCACATATGCATTAACAGTACAAGGTATAAATTGTGCTATATTCACATATTAGAATTACTACTATATGGAATCAATTACTACTGTACAGAACAATGTCAACCTTAACAGAAAATGTTGAGGAAAAGCAGCCAGATACAAAACAATGCAAACTACTTGATTCCATTTTATATAAAGTTCAAAAACAGGCATAACCAACCTATGGTGTTAGAAGTAGGAGAGTGCTAATTTCAGAGCCAGGAGTCATTGGGAAGAGGCATGGGGAATGCTTCTGGGGGACTGGGAATATCCTAAGTGATGATGACATGCATGTGTGTTCTTTATGATAATACTTAATATACTTTTGATTTGTATATGTATGTATTTGTGTATGTATATGATTTATATATGTTTCCATTTAAAATCTTATTTAGAAAAATTGAATGTTAAGTGCTATAGTGATTGACGTGTTAGGCATTTAATAAATATTAGCTATAATGAACAAAATGATGGAAGCTGGATAATATGCATTTGTAGTATTTTAGATCATGTGTTAACTCCCTTATGCTGTAGCCAAGTAGTGGGAGGAATCCAAGGGAAAGGTGTGGTAGCAGTCCTGCTGTCTGGAACAGCAGAGAGTCCCATTCCCACAGGCTCTCTCCCTGCAGCTATCACCGCCCTTCCGTCACTTCCTCATCGTCACTTCCTCATCGTATGTAGAGAGGGAACTGTGCCTTAGATGGTTCTTTAATATTTAGTCTTTTGGGACACACACAGCCCTACACACAGACTTTTTCCTTTTCTGTAATTCCTATCAATTAACACTTGACACCCTATGCATAATTAGACCCATTTAATTACAAATGTTAGAGGAGTCCTGCCCCCATGACCACGCCTCTTACACTTCTGGACAGAGGATTTCCATGCACTCTATCTCTCTATCCCCTCCTTTGCATTAAGTTTCACCTCTTGTATCTTTTACCTCCTGATTTCAGAATTCCCCAAATTACAACTCTCTCCTGATTCAACCTTAGGGTTGTCTGCAGTCGGCCCGTAGAACTCTGGAGGGAATTCCCCATTACACCTCCTCCCACCCAACTGGGCCACCATCCGTAGCCGGTTTCAGCTCTGCCCATTTTGCCACGGCCTCTTCTTGGGCAACAAGCACAAGTTTGCCTCCCTAGTTACACTTCCTCCCTTCCTTATGTGGGGAGATCTTACAGTCCAGCCAATAGACCTGTTTCACTTCAACGCACACATTTCTTTCTCAAGGGCACATCTGAGACACATTTCTAATTGGTCTGTAACTTCCAGCCCTAAATTACAAACTCCTGCCAACCAATAGGCTCCATGCTCCCTGGACAGTACTTTTCCAGTTGAATATTTACACCCACATTCCATCAGAACAGCAAAGTTCTCCCTTGTTGAGTGCTGCATTTCTAGCTCTGTGCCTTAGCAGGCAATCAATTCATATTTGTTTTTTAATTAATAACCTGTGATCGGGCAGATGTCTTAGGCATACTGTCACTGCACTGTTTCACTTCACTGGAGACACAACGGACAATAAGCAAAGCTGGTAAGCTGCACAAGGACAAGACAAGAAAGACGGATGCTAACCCAGCGCCCTGGTTCATAAGGCCAGAAGAATAGCAAAATCAATATTGGAGAGTGTAAGAGCAAGCAATTGTGTCTGCAATATGCAGGTCAAAACTAGTTGTGCCTAAAGCAAGAATTAAGAATACAGGTGCAGAGTTGAAGTTCCTAGGATTTAGCACAGGGTTAATATTTATCACATAAATGAATGAATCACAGAAATTAGGCTTTCATGAGAACTAAAGAATTAAAAGCTGAAGGTACAAGTTACAGTAGGCAATTCAGACTACTACTGTGATGTGGCCTATTACACCCCATTGCACAATGTTACTATTATAGTACAATACTAGCATAAAAGTAGTATTGTGCTATGAGGTAGTTACAGAACTCTACTTCTCTACATCCTCAAATCTGTAATCCTCTCCAACCATTCCCCTGAAATTGCTGTCACAAAATTTAGTTAACACAAACCCAACGGCAATTTGCTCCACTACAGCAGTAAATAAATAAATAAACCTCTTTCCCACAAATTTGCAACAAACTGTTTCAAAAACTTTTTATCTTTGTCAGCCTGACCAATAAACCATTAGCATCTCAGTGAGGTTTTAATTTGCATTTTTTAAAATTATAAAGGCGGTCGCTCATTTTTCATGAATTTATGAACTGCTTGTATGTCCCTTCCTCTGAATTGTTTATCCATGTCTTTTGCTTGTTTTTCTAGTGGGTCATTGGTCTGTTCCCCATCTGTAAAAGCCACTTACATAGCACAGAATTCAGTCCTTTGTGATATGACACTTGTAAATGTGTCTTTTGACTTTGCTTTTGTCATAAAGGATTTTTAATATAGTTGAATTTTCATGACTATATTTTGAAGCATACCTAGATAGGCCTTCTCCTCACCAAAATTATTTTTAAGGACTTCCTATTTTAAGGACTTCCTGATCATTTATAGCTTTTTTTCCACTGAAATCTTTAATTCATTTAGAATCCATTTTAGTCTATGATTTTAGGTGTACATGATGCAACCTTATTTTTTTCTGTATGGCTCAAATACCATGTACTGAATATCTTCCTTTTCATTACTGCTTGAAATGGTGCCTTTTCCAGAGCCTATATCCCCATATGCATTTGGGTCCAGACTTGAACATTCTGTTCTGATGCATCAGCTTATCTATGTGCTAATATAAAACTATTTGAATTTGTATAACTTTATGTTCAATGGTCAAAGTTTTTCTGGCCATTCTTGCTTTTTAATTTTTCTATATTTACTTTAGGATTAGCTTGCCTTCTTGGAAAAAAACCCTGTTGATTTAATAAAATGACACTAAATTCATGACTTAACTTTTATACCCTTTCCAAGAATGTGACATCCTTTACTCAAGTCTCCCTTTACGTCCCTTAGGAGATTACGTTTTCTCCAACTGATTCTTGTGCATTTCTTTATTCTTACAAATTTTATGTTATTGTTGCTATGATAACTGGATTCTTTGCCATCATATTCTCTAACTGGTTATAATTTGTACATATGAGGGCTACATATGAAAGCAATATTTCTAAACTATCTTATCATTTGAATACATTTTCAGCTGTTATTTTGGAGTTCCAAAAGAACAATCCAAATTCTTCTTTCTCCTCTTCCCCTCCCTCAGTGCTTACTATTGATCTCTTCATATGATAAAATATATTAGGTCCTCTCTTTCTGAGCCATTTGCAATACCTGAAAATAAACCCCACATGGCCTTTATGTATTATGCCTCTAAAGTGCTACTAGCTTCTAGTGGTTTCTAACTTTATTCGGGGTTTCTGCATCAACTTTTAGAAATGAGATTGATCTATGGGTTTTTTTTTTAATATTCAAAGGTTATTAGACTTATCAATTTCACAATTACTTTGTAAAAGAATTTGGAAACTTGCCTTCTTTTATATGCTTTAGAACTGCCCTGTCCAATACAGTAGCCAATAGCAACATGGGGCTGTATTTAATTAAAATTAAAATTCAATCCTCAGAACAAGCTGCATTCAAGGGCTCAAAAGTCATGTGCCTGCCTACCACCCTGGTCAAAAGAGTTAAAACCTCTGTCATCACAGAAAGTTCAGTGGACACAATACTATAGAAGAACTTAAAACAATCAAGTGATCTGTTCTTTAGCAATATGACGCTTCCAAGGAAAAGTTCCTGAAAAAATGTGTGTATTTCATGGAAACTGGTGTTCTGATTTTCTACTTTTTCTGGAGTTAGTTATGATAATTTATATATTCTCAGAAAATCATGCAGCTCTTCATCACTTTCAAATTTATTTGAATAAAGGTGAAAATTTAGTCAGTTATCTTTTATTATATGAGAAATTTGTACTACCCTCTTATTTTATTGATTAGATTAGGTGGTGATCAACAATAGCCCCCAGTTATTCAATCAAACACTAACCTAGGTGTTACTGTAAAGGTATTTTATAGATGTGATTAAAGTATATAATCAGTGTATTTTAAGTAAGGAAGATTTTGCTACATAATCTGAGTGGGCATGATTCAAACAGTTGAAAGCAGGTCCGAGGCTTCCCAAAAAGAAGAAATTCTGCTCTGGACTGTGGGTTCAGCTTGCGCCCGAGTTCCAGCCTGCCCCCCTTCCTGGTCTGCCCCCTGGATTTTGGACTTTCCTAGGCAAGCCATTATATTTCTCTTAACAGAACCCTGACTGGTACAGATTAGCTACTGGTTTTTCTCTTTTACTAATTTTTCACTACTGATCCTGTTTCTCTAGTGGAATCCTGACTTACATACATTAGTTATTGGGTTTTCTGTTTCATTAATTTTTCAAAGGGCCAGCTTCCATTTACTTGTTAGTTTTATCATTTTCCTGTTTCCTAATCTTTGATTTTTATTTATCCTTCTTAAGACCTTTATTCTGCTTTCCATAGGATTAAAAAGTTAATATGATATAAGGTTGATACATTTCTTTTCATTCTTCTTTTTAATATAAATTTAGAGATTTCCCTGTGCACAGCCTCAGAACTATTCCACAAGTTATTATAATGGAGTTCTAATGTTGTTATTAAAATTTCTAAATATTCTGCAATTTAAGGTTTATATTTTTTTCCTCTGAATTTTCTGAGTAGTTCAAGAATGTTATTTTAAGAGATGGGCTGTTTTTCCCATCAAAGTTGATGATTCACATTTCTTTTTTTTCATTATTTACTATCTTCTTTTATTGACTTATGACTGGGAAATGTTTTTCTACTATCTTTTTAAATTTATTGTTTTGCTTATAGATTAACACATGGTCAAATTTTGTGACTATGCCACGGGAATTAGAATGAAAAATGCACCATTTCCAGGCTACAGAGCTTGGCGTGTATCAGTGTGATCTTATTTGAGATGGACGGCTTCTCTATGGTCATCTTTAGTCTACGTGATCATGCATTGAGAAATAGGATTGAAAGTCTTCCCCTATTATCTATTTCTTCTTCTACAATTTTTCATTTATGAATGCTCGTGCTATGCTAGCTGATAAAAGCATATTTGTAAATACTTTTCCTTCTTTATGAATTGAATCTTTTAGTATCACAAAGGGCACTTTGTTGCTCATTTAACACTTTTGCCTTGAATTCAAACATGTCTGATACTTTTTGTCTGAATTTACCTAATGTAACCACCCTCACTTTCCTTTTGAAACCTTTCTGAATCACCTTGTATTAGAACTGAGAGTTGCACTGTGACTTAATCTGACCGTTTTATTTTGAATAAATGTTTGGCCTGTTTACTGACAATAATTTGAGTTTATTCTGCCATATTATATATTAATGTATGTGCTGCCAAAGCACGCACTGTTATTAAAATCTGGGGTTTTTTTTCAATATAGAATCATTTTCTCATTTCTTTGTTTTGGGTGTCTTTCTTATGATGATTTGAAGCATTGTTTTTTTGTTTAGTGGTTCTTTGGACAATTACCAATCATGAGTAATGATGAAATCATGGATTTCCTCTTTATCTCTTTTTCTCCACTATCCAATTTTAGTCTGTAGCATTATATTTATATTAAGTATACCTGCAATTATAATAATTGATATTTGTTTTATATTACATCTCTTGACCTTCAGCTACACAAGATGAAATCAGTATAACCCATACTACCCCATACTTTCTGCCTTTTCTCCCTATTGTAATACATATATATGCAATTATATCACTTATGTATTTTCAGAGTACATAGCCTTTACAAAATCTTGATCCCTTAATTGTCAAAGTTGTTCAATTATAACTGTACAATTAAATAAATTATTCTTGCCATTCTCTTTGCTACATATTTTCTTGTCATTTCTTAGTTGGACAGGATAAAGTTCATTCACTGACTTTTTAAGCTGAGCTCATGAAAACATTTTTTTGAGTTTCTGCATATTTAAAATATAAAAGCAAAAAATACAAATATTTTTCTTTTCCCTTTGTATTTAAACAGTAATTTGTAAAGAGACAATGTTTTGGATCACATTTTCTTAAATTAGTTTGCAGGCACTATTCTCTATCTCATCACTGTATGCAGCTCTAGAGAAGTCTGATGTTGACCTGATTTTTCTTTCTGTTGAAAGTGATGCAACATTTTTGCATGTCTTCTTAAATATCTTTATTTTATTCTTCAAGGATTCCAATTATGTGTATTTCAGATCCTTTTACATAATTCCACACATATCATTTTCTTCTCCCTAATTAATGCTTAATATTTCCATTTCATTTTGAATTGTTTTCCTTATTTCTAAACTTGGTATCCCTTTCCAAGTCTTCATTAGGGTCCTCAGCTCTGTCTATTCTCCCTTGTTCTCCTTTAAATTTTACTTTCTTCAATGTAATAACTATACCTGTTTTCTTTTACTTCATTCCTTGCTCCTCAATTCTATGTTTTACCTTTTCCTTGAGCTCTTTTATCTTCTGTGTTGCTTTGTTTTGCTTTATGGAAACAATTTCACTTTCTTTTTAAATTGAGAATAATGTTCATTTCCACTATAAACATGTTTTGCTGAGATCTGTTTTTCATGTTTGGATTGTTTCACTGATTCCTTTTCTCCTATTTTCTTGTTATATCATAGTATGAGCCCTGTGATGGTTCCCCTTCTGCCTATACATCTTGGACTGAGGCACTTTTCCTGGACAGTGTTTCAGGCTACCTGGAGTTTTATGAATATCGGTTGTGCATCATACTTTTTATCCACTGCTTCTCCCCAGTAAGACAGGCAGCTATACAATTCTTCACAGAGAAATACCTCCTTTCCTGACTCATATACCCACCCAAACCAGCTGTTTACACACATGACATGCTACATTTAACCCCACTTTCTAAGGTTCTGGAAACAAATTCAGCCCAGGAAAGTACCTCCTACCAAACTGTGTGCTGCATTTGCCATTAAAGAAAATGAAGAATTTACATCTTACCTTAAAGCTATATTCTTGACTTTAAGCAGCACTCTGCCGGCAGACGCTCCCCGCTTCCTTCTACACACACCCCTGCTTGATGTTCTCTGCTTTTAGAAGTCATTCCACTTACTTTCTGAATTGACATTTTTAGCTGTTTCCTAATTTTTCCAAACACATAATTTGTATTTTGAGTCTTGTTCCCTTCTTCACTTTGACATCATTTCCAAGAAAAAGAAAATGTCAACATTATACTACCAACTTCAAAGTGAAAATCTCTTCAATGATTTCAAATATACTGGCTCAGCACCCAGTCAACAAACATTTACGATAGAGAAAACATTTCCAAGACACCAAAGTATCATAAAAAGGCAATCTCTCTTTTATGAGGATGTCATTACTTGGGAGTTATCAGATGATATGGAGTGTGTAAATTCAGACTCCAAATTACTGTGATGTACAGGCCTGGGTATCAATTTTTAGGGGTACTTTTTTTTTAACCTAAAGCCTAGGCATACATCCATTTCTTCTCATGTTCTCATCTGGATGATGAGTACCAAATTTTTCCTAGTTCTCTTTTCCCTCATGCCGTCCACCAAGCATCCTAGCTTTATACATAAGGCTCAGTCCTACTGCTTCACTTACCAAATGAATGTTAAAACCCAATCAAGACCCTACAGTTTTCACTACTTTAAGGTCAGGAACTAGGCAAAGGTCTCTGGTCCTTGACAGTACAATCAGGCAAGAAGAGAAAGGCTTCCAGATTAATTAATTATAGAACAGCTCAATAGTAATTCTTCTCCACCTCAGTAATACACAGCTGTTTAGTGATTTGGCATTCATCACAGAGATCAAATCCTAAAATGTGCTCTCCAAGCAGGTGAAGGATCTACATAGACAAGGCGCTCCTCTCAGATCTTTGGGTGAAGAGAAAAGCAGAGGATAGCCTGACATAACTTCAAACCTCTAAAATAGGCAAAATTTTATTTAAAATACAGGACAGCAAGCCACAACCAGAAGTGAAACAGCTTCGTATTTTCCACCACCAATGTAAAGATTTCCTCACTTGGTCAGCACTGTGGGTCCTCAGTTGTCTTCTCCCTGCCCATACACTATAAGGAACGCCAGCCGTCAGCCTCAGTAAGGCTGTTTGGAGGGAGAAGCTCGGGGAAAGACACTTCAGAGGCGATTTAGACCAGAAAACTCTGCCCTCCCTGCAAGTAATAACGAAAAGTAATTTCAAACCTAGAATACTAGATCCAATCAAACTATCAATTGGATCTGAGGACAAAGCTAACAGTTATATGCAAAGATGTAGACAGTTTTCCTTAAAGTATATCAGCAGTAAGTCTAAGACACTTGGCAAAAAAAAAATCAATGCATCAGTGAACAAATCAAGAAAGAAATCAAATACATGGAGACAGATGAAAAGGGAAACAATGGTTCAAAAATCCAAAATATGTGAGATGCAGCAAAAGCCATTCTAAGAAGGAAGTTTATAGCAATACAGGCCTACCTCAAAAAACAACAACAATCCCAGAAAAACAATCTAACCTTATAACTAAATGAACTCGAAAAAGAACAAAGCCCAAAGTTTGCAAAAGGAAGAACATAATAAGGACAGAGCAGAAATAAAAGCAGGCAATAAGAAAACAATAGATAAAAACAATAAAATAAAAACTTGGTTCTTCAAGAAAATAAACAAAACAGATGAATAGTGAAATAAGCCAGGCAGAGAAGGACAAATATCATAGGATTTTATTTATATGTGGAATCTAAAAACAAACAAAACAAAAAATAGCAATAGTCTTAAAGACACTGAGAAGTGCCTGGTGGTTCTCATGGGGGAGAGGCTGGAGTGGGTGGATGAAATAAGTGAAGGGGATGAAGAGGCAGAAAATCTCAATCATAATATAAATTAGCTACAGAGATGAAAGTACCACATAGAGAATACAGTCAATAGTTCTGTAACATCTATGTTGATGGATAATAACTACACCAGTTGGGGTGAGGATTTAATAATGTAGATAACTGTCAAATCACTACATTGTATACTTGAAACCAATATACAACTGTATTTCAACTATATCTCAATAAAAAGTATATCGCAATAACAAACAAAAAGAAATCATAATATACTTCCAGTTCCCAGTAGTGGCAGGCAAAATTATTCATAAAACAGCTAGAACACTAGATAAAACCTCTTCTAAATTATTTTTACCTAAAGGACAAACAAAACAAAACAGGATAACATAAGAAAGAAATACGAATCCAGAGAGTGATCCAAGATGGTAACACAGGAAAACCCTACCCTCACTCTCTCTGTGGACACACTGAATCTACAGCCACATAAGAACAATTCCTCCTGAAGAGGAACTGAGGGCTGACTGAACAGCTTCTGTAAATGAGAGACACACAGAGAACCAGAGGAGAAGTGGAGACTTGGTGACAAGAACTCCAGCCCCAATGCAGTGGCCTGCAGTAGGGAAGGATGTCACTGAGGGGCCCACGCACAGTCACCAGCCCTCAGTCAGTGAAGAAATAGTGGTCTGCATGACAACTAACCTATAAATGGAGGAAATCCACTTAGCAACCTTAAACATCTTCCAAAAGGGTGGGAAATTGCTGGAACTCTCTCTGAGGTTGGAGGCACTGGAGAGCCCCACTCGTTACCTCCCACTCACCTTGACAGTGCGGACGGTAGAAGTGTCCAGGCATACTGGCCAGGCTGCTAGGGCTGCCCCCACATGCCCCAGGCCACTGGCCCACACCAGCTCCAACTTCCCCACCCCAGGCAGCTCCAGAATGGCATGGCACATGCCCCCAGACACACACTGCACCCACCCCAACTCTAGCCATCCTGTAAGGTGGCTCCAGTGCAGTGCACTCTGGGACCCTCCCAACCAGCACCAGACCCAGCCATTCCACTCATGTGGACCCAGCACAGCACGCCCTGGAACCCCCCAGCCCATGCCTACTCCAGGTCCAGCCAGCCTGCAAAATCCACCAGGTACATGAAGTCTCTACAGGGGATGCTCCTATATAAGGCCACTTCTCCAAGAATGGGAGAGGTAGCTATGCTGCCTAATTCATAGAAACAAACACAGAAAGGAAACAAAATGAGGAGACAGAAGTACACTCCACAAGAAAGAATAAGAACCCCCCACCCAAAAAAACCCCTAATGAGAAAGGGATAATTTACCTGAGAAAAAGTTCAAACTAATGGTCAAAAAGATGGTCAGCAAGCTTAGAACAATGGAGAAACACAGTAGGAACTTCAACAAAGGCAGAAAATAGAAGAATAAGAGCTAAAGAATATAACAAATTAAAAATACCTACATGGAATAAACAGATTAAATTATACAGAAAAACAGATCAGCAATCTGAAAAAGAATAGTGGAAGTCACCCAATCAGAACAGTGAAAAAGAAAGAATTTTTTAAAATGAGGATAGTTTAAGCGACCTATAGAACAACATCAAGTGAACTAGCATTCACATTTCAGGATTCCCAGAAGGAGAGACAAAGGGGCAGAACACTTACTTGAAGAGGTAATGGTCAAAAACTTACCTAATCTGGGGAAGGAAAGCAGCACAAAGTTCCAAACAAGATGAACCCAAAGTTATCTACACCAAGACACACTGTAATTTAAAGAGTAGAAGTTAAAGATTCGTAAAGGCAGCAGCAGAAAAAAAATAGACATACAGGGAAACCCCATAAGACTACCACCTTATTTTTCAGCATAAACTTTTTAGGCCAGAAGGGAGTGGCAGGATATATTTAAAGAGCTGAAAGGGAAAACTTACAAACAAGAATATTCTACACAGCAAAGTCATCAATCAAAATTGAAGAGGAGACAGTTCCCCAGACAAGCAAAAACTTAAGTTCAAGAGCACTAAACTAAAAGACCATAACTAGAAATCAGAAAATACGTGGGAAAAAAATCTCACTAGTAAAAGCAAATATACAGTAAAAGCAATGGTTCAACCACTTCAATAACTAGAATGAAGGTTAAAAACAAAAATAGTAATATCAACTATAAGCACAGTAAGTAGTTAGGGGATATGCAACATAGAAAGATGGAAAATATGACATCAAAAGCAAAATAAGGGAGGGTCTAAAAATGCAGAGTTTTTAGAATGTGTTCAAACTTAAGTTACTATCAGCTGAAAATATTGTTATATGTAGTTCAATATAAATGAACCTCATGCTAACCACAAAACAAAAACCTGTAACTCACAAAAAATAAAGAGAAAGGAACCCAAGTATAACAATAAAGAAAGTCATCAAACCACAGGGGAAGAAAGGAACAGAGAACCACAAAACACCAAAAAGAAAAAGAAAAAAAAGACAAATACAATCTATTAATAATTACTTTAAAAGTAAATAGACTAAATGCTCCAAAGACATGGATAGCTGAATGAATAAAAAAACAAGAACCACTCACTCTGTATTGCCTGCAAGACATTCACTTCAGATCTGAAGACACACAAATGGAAAGTAGAGGGATGAAAAAATACATTCCATACAAATGGAAATGAAAAGAAAGCTGGAATAGCAATACACTTATCAGACAAAATAGACTTTCAAGCAAAGACTGTGAAAAAAGACAAAAAAGGGCATTAAATAATGAAAGGGTCAAACCAAGA
Organism: Manis pentadactyla; assembly: GCF_030020395.1. Lineage (NCBI taxonomy): Eukaryota > Metazoa > Chordata > Mammalia > Pholidota > Manidae > Manis > Manis pentadactyla. Next base: position 7,940,871 of record NC_080037.1, on the reverse strand, counting down.
AGAGGATATAATATTTATAAATATTTATGTACCAACATACTTTACACCAAGTATGTAAAGCAAATATTAATAGACATAAGAGAAGAAATTGACAGTAATACAATAATAGCAGGGGACTTTAGTACCCCCCTTACATCAACATGTAGATCAACCAAATGGAAAATCAATAGGGAAACACTGTCATTAAATGACACATTAGACCAGATGGACTTTGTAACAGATATATTCAGAACATTACATCTAAAAACTGAAGAATACACATTATTTTCAAAAGCACGTGAAACATCTCCAGGACAGTTCACATGAGGGCACAAAACAAGTCTCAATAAATTCAAGAGGACTGAAATCCCATCAAGCATCTTTTCTGACCCCAACAATATGAAACTAGAAACTGTAAGAACAACACTGGAAAAAACAGAAATAGAGAGACTGAACAACATGCTATTAAACAACTAATAGGTCAAAGAAATCAGAGAGGAAATCAAGAAATACCTTGAAACAAATGTAAATGGAAAACACTACTTTCCAAAATCTATGATGTGCAACAAAAGCAGTTCTAAGAAGGAAGCTCATGGCATACAGGCCTGCCTCAAGAAACAAAACAAAAATCCCAATCAATAATCTTAACATACAAAAAAAGAAAATTACAGGCCAATATCCTAACGAACCTAAAAGAAAAATCCTCAACAAAATATTAGCAAACCAAATTCAACAATACATTAAAAGGATCATACACCATAATCAAGTGGGATTTATTACAGAGATGCATGCATGGCTCAACATCTTCAAGTTACCATGATACACCACATTAACAAAAGGAAGGATAAAAACCATATGATCAATAGATACATAAAAAGCATTTGACAAAATTCAACATCCATTCATGATTAAAAACTCTCAACAAAAGTGCATACATAAGGAATGTACCTTAACATAATAAAGGCCATATATGACAAGCCCAGAGCTAACATCATACTGGTGAAAAGCTGAGAGCTTCTCCTCTAAGAATAGGAACAAGACAACAGTGCCCGCTCTCACTACTTTATTCAACATAGTATTGGCAGTCTTAGCCATAGCAATCAGGCAGGAAAAAGAAAAGGCATCTAAATTGGAAAGGAAGAAGTAAAACACTATTTGCAGATGACATGATATTATATATAGAAAACCCTAAAGACTCCACCAAAAAACTATTAGAACTAATAAATCTCTGGATCCAGTAGTCTCTGGATACAAAATTAACATACAGAAATTAGCTGCATTTCTATACACTAATAATGAGCCATCAGAAGGCTAAATTAAGATAATAATTCAACTTACAATTGCATCAAAGGAATAAAATACCTAGGAATAAATTTAAGGAGGTAAAATAAGTGTCCTCTGAAAACTATGACACTGATAAATTGAAGACACAAAAAAATGGAATGATACAGCATGTTATGGATTGAAGAATATTGTTAAAATGTCCATACTACAATTTACTTTATTGTAGTAAAGCAATCAACACACTCAATGAAATTCCCATCAAAATATCAATGGCATTTTTCACAGAACTGGGACAAAGTTCTAAAATTTGTATGGAACTACAAAAAGCCCTGAATAGCCAAAGATATTTTCTATCTTGTAAAATAACAAAGCTGGAAGTTTCATACTACCCAATCTCAAACTATACTACAAAGCTATAGTGATCAAAACAGTATGGTACTGGCAGGAAAACAGACACACAGATTGATGGAATAGAATACAAAACCCAAAAATAAACCTACACATATATGATCAATTAATGACAAAGAAGCCAAGAATATACAGTGGAGAAAGAATGGTCTCTTCAATAAGTGGTGCTGGGAAAATTGGACAGCCACATGCAAAAGAATGAAATTATACCATTATCATTCACCATATACAAAAATAAATTTAAAATGAACACTTGCACATAAGACCTGAAACCATAAAATTCCTAGAAGAAAACAGGCAGTAAGCTCTTTGACATCAATCTTAGCAAGATTTTTTTCAACAAGTCTCTTCAAACAGGGCAAAAAATTAAATAAAACTAAAAAATCTTTTGCACAGCAAAGGAAACCATCAAAACAAAAAGGCAATCTACTGAAAGAGAGAAGACACTTACAAAACATACACCCAATAAGGAGTTAATATCTAAAACAGGTAGAGGATATGAATTTATATTTTTCCAAAGGAGACATACAGATGGCCAACAGCACATAAAAAGATGTTCAACATCACTAATCATCAGAGAAATGCAAATCAAAGTGATAATGAGATATCACCTCACACTAGTCATATTATTATCTAAAAGGCAAAAAATAAGTGTTGGTGAGGATATGGAAAAATGAAACCCTCATACACTATTGGTGGGAATGTAAATTGGTGTATCCACTATGGAAAGCAGTTTGGAAGTTCCTCAGAGTCCTAATGGAACAGAAAAAAAAAATCAACCTAAGGACCTGCACAAGAAGGGAAATCATCTGGAATCCTCTCTCCACAATTAACTGAGACCCTAGTGGGTTATAGCCTTAAGATAAGGGTGAACCAGAAGTAAACACTTGCACAGTCTTGCTATATAGCTTTGCATTGCTGCACACCCAAAGAATCTCAAGCCTTGAATGTGGACTAAGATGATCCTAAATCAGCAGTCCCCTCAAGCACCTGGCAAATGCAGATCCTCTCTGGAAGAGATATTCATTCTGTATATCAAATAATTTCTAGAAAAATTCTTTTATATTGTGAGAACACAATCAGACACATATGCAAGAACTAAAAAAATAAACATTGAAAGTTACCTCCAAGGCTTCTTATATTGACATTGTCAGACACAGATCACAAAATTATACTGTTAGATAAATTAAAAACTTGAAAATATCCACTGAGAATAGGAGAAACTGACATAACATATTTGAAAAAGAACCAAATAGAAATTCTAGAATGCAAAAGTTAAATAACTGAAATTAAGAATACAGTGATATATCTGATAAACAAATTTACAAGTCATAAAAAAATAGCCAGATCGCACAAATTAAAAAGGTTAGAAATCATAAAAGAGACAGAAAATAGAGTGAAGCTATATAAACTACATTTAATCAGATACCCAGAATAAAGAGAAAGAGAAGAGAGAGAGAAGACAGCACAAACAATACTTCAAAGGATAATGGCTGGAAATTTTCTTGAACCAAGGGAAGACACCAATCCAGGTATCTGAGAAGACCAAAGCTCCCTGGTAGAATAAGAAGAACCCACACCTTGAAAAACCATTTTGTAACTGCAGAAAACAAATGACAGGAAAAAATCTTAGACCCCTTCCCCCACAAAAAGTAAATACTTTTTAAAGAAAACCTTTTAAAGAGCAATGGAATTGAGAAGTGGTTTCATAATAGCAACTGCCAACTGAAAATTCTATACCCATTAAAAACTCTCAAGAGTGAAGAGAAAGTATTAATAAAAAGGAAAAAGTGAGATGTCACCATGCATCTACCAAAATGACCAAAACTATAAATTCCAACAACACTAAGTATCAGCAAACACATGGAACAATTTATGCTCAGAAACCTTTTACTAGTGAGTGTAAATTATTATCACCATCTTGTAAAATAGTTTGTCATTTTTAGCAATTTTGAGGATAAGCATTATGACCCAGAATTTCCACTCTACACATACACCATCAAAAAATTCTTTACCTATTGTGTTATAACAAAGAACATCTTGTCTTTGTCCTAGGTTCCAGGCAGAGAGATTCAAAAAGCCTAGAATTTTCTGAGTGACAAGAATCTCTATTATGCTAATGAGGTGACTCATCATGGGCCCCAGGATAACTTCAAGATTAGGGCTGGTCACCAAAAAGACCAAACACACCAATTAGCAAGTTGGAATTTTCAGCCTTCTGACCTCTAGATAGAGGAGGGGAACTGCAGACTGAGTTTAATAGTTTAATCAATCAGGTTTAATCAATCAATAGGTTAATTCAATGAAAACCCTAGACACTGGGGCACAGAGGAGCCTTCCAGTTAATGAACAGAAAGGTTGGAAGGAAGCTATAGTGCCCCCCCATACCTTGCCCTATGTAGCTCTTGAGGCTGTTTCTGATCTGTATTCTTTATAAGACTCTTATCAAAAATAGAGTGTTTTTGGTGACTTCTGTGAGTCATTCTAGTAAATTATCACATCTGAGATAGTCATGGGAACTCCAAAATTTATAGCCAGTCAGAAGTGCAAGTGGCCCCACAGCTTACAGATGACATCTCAAGTAGGGCTGCTCTTGTGAAGGACTGAGTTTCTTGTGGGATTTGAAGCTAACTCCTGGAGGTTCTTCAGCATCAGAATTGTACTGCAGTCTACTTCAGTTAAGATAGAAACAAGGCATTTTGAAATTTTCTTGCAAGCCAGGCAAAACTGTAGGTGGTTCCTGAGACTTGTAGCTAGCACCTAAAGTGAGGGCAGTTTAATGAAGAACTTTGTGGGTCTGTACTAGCTCTGGATAATTCATGTCAAAACTGAACTTAATTGTAGGACATCTAGTTGATTTCAGAGAATTGGTGTCAGAACATGCCTGTGTACTAGGAAACATGTACCATTGTGTTCACAGAAACACTGCTTAGAGTGCCTCAAAACCATTAATTGCTCTAATATCCACCAACAGTAAAACCGATAAATTGTGTAATATATGTATGAATTAGAGATGTATAACATTTAGAAAAGAGTATTAAAGACAAGATGTTCAGCAAAATAAGCCAGACATAGAATCACATAACCAGATAATTTTCACAAAACTTCAAAAACACGCAAAGCTAAATTAACTCTATTGTTTGTGATGCATACAGAAACAGAACTATAAAGTAAAGCAAGAAAATGATTACCATACAAATGAATGGGGGGTGTTCCATAGGGAAAGAACAATATTGCAATTGTGAAAGGATCTATAGGCAGATTTTGGGGGTGCTAAAAATACTCAATTTGTTGACCTGGGTAATTATTTTCTTTTTACTAAATTGTAATTCATGTTTTATGCATTTCTCTTAATGTATGCTATATTTCATCATTTTAAAAAGTTTAAAAAGTAGAAGTAGTGATTAGAAAAGACACCTATTAGAAAAGGCCTTGACTATGAAACCCATAGGCAGGTTTATATAGTTGTTGAGAATGTAGCAGTGAACTATATGTACTTATTCAGTAAGAAAGGGTTCATTCAAAAACTGAACTTTAATGTAAAATCAATAATGAACTTAAATTACTGTAAAAACAGAAGCGGAGAGAAGGAAGAAAAAAGATGTTTTAAAAAGCTTGCTTAGATGGAGATTATACAAATAGGTAATTTCTTGTCACGTATAAAAGTGCAGGTTTAGCTTATTTGTTAAAAATAACTTGCAAACAGAAACATAAGGTTTACCTTCCAGACTAGAGCATTAATTCTTAATGTCTGTGATATGTTTAAAATGTACATTCGTAGGCAACACACCCTTGCATGTATAGAGCTGGGATCTCTAAAGGTAGAGTCCAGGCATCTGATTTAAGAACTACTATGGGTGATTCTAACTATGCACACGAGCATTCCAGAACCACTGTACTAAAGAGGAAATGGAAATGATGGGGGAGAAAATAACAAAGCAAAACAAAAATCCTGGATAAAGCCAGCAACAAGGAGGACTCTACAACAGATACGAGAAGGCATGGTAAATAGCAAATATAGGGTGGTGAGACTAATACAAACATATCAATAATTATGATAAATGTTAATGGGTTAAATTCCCCTAGAAAAAGATTGAGTCTCTAAAATTGGATTTAAAAATTTAGGTAAAAAGTTTTTAGTCCAAATATATGCTGTTTATAAGAGACAGCTTTAGAAACATGCAAAGAAAAATTTAAAAGGATAGATCTATATCAGATACACTGTACCAAATGAAAACAAAACTAGTAATATAGAAATGAAATAGAATTGAATGCAATACAATAAAAGTGATACTGTATTTTGATAATAATTATAATCCACCACTATTTTACAATTATGAACCTTTATGCAACAAACAGCACAACGTTGAAATGTATTAGCAATATGAAGTGAAATTATCACTGTCAAATCCTCAGTGATAGGAAAGGCTTTGTCATCAACAGAAATTTATGGACCAAAAATAAAACAGATGATTTGATAGCATGATAAATAAACCTGAATTATTAGATTTATAATGTATTTTGCCACATAGAAAATACTTGTTTTTCCTCAAATATCATTGAAATATTTATAACACTGACTACTTAGCCTCAATGAAACTCTCCATATTTTAGGGCAGAGCTACTCATAGTAAGCAGAGCAGTTCTGATCTACAAAATGTTACCAGTCCAGAAAAAAGGAGCTATTCTAGAATGTAAATCAATTATGTCACTCAATGCACAATTCAGATCATTTGACATTTTTACACCCCACCCTTTTTTTAAATCAAAATATGTATTTTGAAGGAAAATATCCATTTGTGTCCTGGAGCAAACACCTTCTCACAATGAATACAGGCAATCAAAATATCACAGATCCAGCATTTAATAATAACAGAACTGGAGAAAACCATTATACATTGGGAATTTAAAATTATTTATAAAATAAATCTTGAATTTAAAAGATGAGAAATCTAAAGTGAAATCAGACTCTTTAGAAATTAATGGCAGCAAGAGCACTATACTTCAAAACCGATGGAATGTGGCCAAAGGGGTGATCAGTGATTACTGGATGGCCTTAAATCTATTTCACATATGGCTAAATGTAATGTAATTAAAAATTCAATTGAAAAATTAAGAAAATTATAAAATACCAAATTAAAAAACTAAAACAGAAGTAATGCATGAAGATAAATGAAATTAATAAACTAGAAAGGAACAGAGCAGACACCGATCAATAAAACTCAAGGGTGACTCTTTGAAAATGCCAACAAGATAAATAAGCTCAGAAAATATCACTGCGAGGAAAAAAACACAACCTTACCAAGGCTGAGAAAGAAGCTGGAAAGCATGAGATTGAGTTTCTGGAGGACCAGGTTGTATCTAAGATGTTAGAGTTTTAAGAGGCAGGAGAAATTCAGAACTGCAGGCTGAGATTCTTGCTTCTCATGACATTATTCAACTTACAGTGAGAAAAAGACAGATGAGATACCCCAGGTTTGGGCTCAAAACATGTACTGAAGCAAAGGCTATTTTATGACTCTGGTAAATGAGTCTCTTCCTGCATGCATTCACTTAAACTGAGACCACTGAAAACCACTTTGAGAAATTCAGTCTGCTGGCTGGCAAATTAAAAGGACTGCTGAGTTCATAACCTCTCCCGAATTCCTATATGAAAACTGCAAAATTAATGAAAAAGTGTTCTTGACCCATAGGATGTAGATACTACGGAGGAACAAGAGCTGGAGAACTCTGACTCTCCAAGGCCCTATGAAATAATTCCCACTCCACATGCCTCACTGCTTCCTGCTGTTTAAATACAGGAATCTCCACCATTTCACCCTTCCTTGTTATTCTAGCAATGCCGAGAACTAGTACAGATGGTGCTACACAGAATCAGGTAAGAGTAGTCGTCCCAACTGGAAGGGATTGCAGAAATGTGCTACCTCGTCACAGGAATGCGCTATCTCATCTGAGATAATGCATTCAAAGTGCTGGATTAGGAAGACAGGTTATGTTTCCAAAAATTCTGGGGGTTGTTTAATAAAAACCTGGATTCAGCCTTGGCCCAGGCAGCAGTAAAGTTCAAAAATCCTGGCCTCAACATAGCAGAAGACATTCAAAGACTGAAGATAGGAATATTAAATTGTAGCCATATGATACTGCTCATTTCATCAACCTTTTCATTACACCTGTTTATATAAATTTTCTTTTACATATTACATATGTGTGTGTGTGTGTGTGTGTGTGTGTGTGTGTGTGTGTCTATAAACTTGCTACCTTGAGTAACAGATTAGCTAGAAAAGACCTAAATATTGAAAAGGAATTGGCCTGGATGATCCAGAAGATTTTTTTCCTGATACACAGTGACTTGGGAAACAACTGAAATAAAAATGGGATGGGAATGAGGGAATCCTGGGGGAAGACAGGCCCAGAAGACAGCACAGAAGCACTTGAAGTAAACTGGGCAGAGGTTTATACAGCAATCAGGGCTCTTTGAAAGTCCTTACATATAAGAGTCCACTTTTGCTCCTTTCCATGAAGTTCTCAGAAGTAAATCAATAACAAGACCTCATTTTATTTGCATAATCTAAGAAAAACAAAAAGCTCTAGGACACATGAGGAGAAGCTGAATTCTAACCAGCACCTTGGAGCGTTGGGAGTGTATTGGGAGCCTGCTGCTCAGTTCCCAGGCCACAGCTCCTGAGGCCCTGGTATGGAGGAAAGTATCTTGCAATGGGATTGCAACCCATGGAAGAAGGGCTTTTATGGTAGGAATGAAAAAAAGAAAAAGCCAGTGAACTCCGCTCTAATAGTCAACCAAAGGCAAAGCTGCTTTCTGGGTGAAACTGAAGATATTAGTTTCACCACTAAAGATTTAAAAGATGCCAAGTATGTTGATTCCTATTAATTTCTACTCAGTTTCCTGGTAGAATTGGTACTAAGTCTGATAGGTTTTAAAGAATGCTGGTGGAACTCACAAAAATTAACTCAAAATGGATTAAAGACTTAAATGTAAGACCTGAAAGCATAAAACTCCTAGAAGGAAATATAGGGTAAAAGCTCCTTGGTACTGTTCTTGGCAATGATTTCTTGGGATATGACACCAAAAGCACAAGGCAGCAATCACTAAATTAAACAAGTGGGACTATCGCAAACTAAAAAGCTCTGCACAGCAAAGGAAACAACAGAATTAGAGGCAACATACGGAATGGGAGAAAATATTTGCAAACCATATGCTTGATATGGAGTTAATATCCAAAATGTACAAGAAACTCATACAATTCAATAGCAAAAAAAAAAAAACAAATAACCCAATTAAAAATGGGCACTTGAATAATTTTCCAAAAAAGACATATATATGCCAACAAGCTCATGAAAAGGTGCTCAACATCACTAATCATCAGGGAAATGCAAATCAACCACAAGAAGATATCACCTTACACTGGTTAGGATGACTTTTATCAAAAGGACAAGAGAGAAGTGTTGGCAAAGGTGTAGAGAAAAAGGAACCCTTGTGCACTGTTGGTGGGAATGTAAATTGGTGCTGCCACCATGAAAAACAGCGTGGAAGTTCCTCAAAAAATTAAAAATACTAGCAGCAAGGGAGATCCAGCAATCCCACTTCTGGGTATACAATCAAAGGAAACAAAATCAGTATCTCAAAGAGATATCTGCTCTTCATTTTCTTTGCATCATTGTTCACAATAGCTAAGATACGGTAATAACCTAAATGTCCACCAGTAGATGAATGGATAAAGATGACAGGGTTCATACAAAAGAATATTATTCAGCCATAAGAAAAAAGGAAATCCTGCCATTTGCAACAACATGAATGAACTGGAGGACATTGTGCTAAGTGAAATTAAGCCAGACAGAGAAAGACAAAACACTGTATGATTGCACTTAAATGTGGAATCTTAATTTAAAAAAAATAAGTCAGACTCACAGAAACACAGTGAGTGGTAGTTACCAGGGCCTTTGGGGTGGGGGAAATGGGGAGATGCTGATCAAAGGGTACAAATCTTTAGTTTTAAGATGAAGATTAGATCCTGGGGTGACTGTATGGTGACTATAGTTAATACTGTATTGCATTCTTGAAATCTGCTGAGAGTAGGTCTTAGCATTCTCACCACACACACAAAAAGGTAACTATATGAGGTGATGTGTTAATTAGCCCTACTGTGGAAATTATTTCACAATATATACATATATCAAATCACATTACATACTTCTAATCACAATATATACATATATCAAATTGCATTATATACTTCTAAAAATACAATTTTTTTGTTGATATACCCAGTAAAGCTGAAGGGAGAGTGAAAAGGTTGGTGGAGTATTTCTAACTTAATGAAATATTCACTCTAATTGTGGCTGCTAATTTATATATCCAGATACTACAAATAGCCAATTCATCTTTTCAGCTGTAATACATAATGAATACAGAAGCAGTTTGTCATTTATTCCTGCATGAGAGATCCCTTTCACCTTTATAATACCATTTGACACCGTTTAATCTGCAGGGACCTTGATGATCTCCATATCCCTCGGAACTTCATGCCAGCCGCTATGTTGGCAATGTCATGCTGATAGGTCCTGGAAATAATAGGTTACCTGTCTACCTTCCATGTTAGTAAGGCCTACATGGTGAATTCCACAGAAACAGAGGGATCTGTAGTTTCAGAGTAGACCATTCAGAAAGAGCCTAGAAAATATTTGTGCCATACATAAAATCTCATATAAGTTCCCCACTGCAAACAAGATTCTTAATCAGAAAGTCAGGAGAACTTTCAGTTGTTATCCGTGATCTTCCTTCTCCGGCCAACCCATGCCTTGCTAAATGGACTGAACTATAAAAGGATAAATTACAATGTCACAATGACCAGATAAAGGATATCCGTGGGCTCAAAAATACGGACTTCACTCACCCGTCTAACTTGGTTACTCCAATGCTGAACTCCCAACTCTTAAGTGGAAACTGACATTATCCTCTACCATGAATGGGGTAGCTATTTGTCTCCAAGAAACAGACACAATTTGGGATTTAGAACTGCTTCCCTGCTCATCACACATCTGCAAGCACCACCTCTGGTGGATATACTAAATCTCTGATGCACTATTATGGCATCCTACATAATAATGTCTCTGATCAAGGGACATATTTCACATTTAAAGTGAGGCAATAATCTGATGCCTATGGAAGAAACCAACCAAATCATTTTCTAATTAGTTTTGATTTATGAAAGGCTTTCACATTGATGAATATCTCTTGTGGTTCTACAGGAATTTTTAAAATATATTTTCATTTTTATGTAAAATATAAATAAATGATTATAAGTTTAAAAATTATATCACTTATCAAATATTGCATTGAAGGTTCATTTTCATACTATCTTTAATAATTCATAATATAAAAAGACAGTTTCATATTTAACAAGTGACATGCTACTTAATTTGCCTTAAAGTACATATGAATATCTAACTGCATTATAAATAAACTTTAAAAATTGATTTTAATATCATGTTTGATTTGGAATCCAAATGTAGCTTTCTGTAAATAACACATTGTTGGATTTAATCGTGACAAATTTTCTCTCTTAATACAGAGCATGCTTAATGTGCTACAGAAGAGTTTTAATTAGCTTAAATGCCACTTAAAGATTTGGGAAGATCATCTTGAGGTGAATTTGATGAATTATCATGAACTTATATTTCAACAGCAAGCTTCATTTCTTGTATTTTTTAACAGTCCATTATGGGAATGAATGAAATAACATGCAACTATGAGTAAAATCATTTAAAACTATACAGTGGTCAGAACCACAAAGCAGGATGTCTGAACACACTGATCTGATCCCCAGTAGCCACAGAGTATGCTCACTCTATATATACTCAAAGGTGCTAAAACTATTCCATTTCCTAAAGGAAAATTAGAAAATGTTAAATATTTGAATAGATACTTAACAAAATGCCATTACTGTCTTTAACAATGCAAACCTCCTTGGATACATCTGTGAAGCCTGGGAGTTTGTGTACCACCAGATGGGAAATGTTGGTGCCCTCTGTCACTGAGGACTCAATGATGGTACCAGCTCTGACACACAAGCTAGGCTGCCATCTTATAAAATGTCATTAAGCTCTGACCAGTGACCAAGGAACCACTGTCTCATGGCTACACCTTGTCACACAGCTGACAACTAAGGTGTGGAGGTGGGAGTGGCACCTCTACTTATGTACACTTGCCATCTTAAAACCTAAGGGAAGAATACTTATATTAGAAAACACAGTAAATGTCATATCTCAATAAAGCTGGAAGGGGAAAAAAGTGCTCCTGGTTTAATAGAGATTCCACCAGGTCACTTTGGAATCTTCAAGCTACTGAGGGAAGAATCAAAGAAGGCAGCAGGCTGGTGTGATTGACTAACTCTCCATGGGAAACACGGTTGCTACTCTGAAATAGGAACTAAACATTTTAGGGTGTTTTGGAGACTGAAGATCCTGTAACCATGACTTTTTCCAGACTCTGAAATTGGCAAGCCAAGTTGGGATATGATAAACACAACACTGAAGAACATACTTGGAATGTACCATATTTACCTTAAGCTGCCACAGCACCATGTGCTGCCTGGAAAACTTGCTTCTACTGTGCCCAGCGCTACAGGTAAGAAGAGACAACCCAGGTCCTTAAACACAAGATCACCAACGACTCAGAGATCTCAGGAATAAAGATCCACTAGGAGGAAAAAAACAAATCACAATCAGATATGGTCCTAAAACAAGGAGTATATGAACCTGCCAAAGTCCAAAGTCCAAATTCAAGACAGACTTGTGACCAATGACATGAATTTCCTTCTTTCTTCTCCTGTTTCCCCTGACCATTGCACAGAGAATGTGGAGGTGGGAGTGGCACCCCCACTTATTAGAAGCATTGATGATGTTTACATTGTAGTTTTGTCCAAAGATGGCAAAATTTATGAGAAATAATGGCACAATCTAAGAGCCCAGATTCAGGGTAACAGTGGCAGTGAATGAATTCAACTGTGAGTTGTCTCCCAAGTGGGCCTGGAAGTGAAGCCTATACTATCCAGTTCTGCCACTGGATCACAACTGATGATGTAGGGGCAGCAAAGGACCCAAACTGAGACAATACTTGGCATTTGGAGTGGAAAGCACAGGGAGTGAGATTTCTGAGTCACATTAATGGCAAAGACGCACGGAGCAGGTCCGCAGACTGTGCTGTGAAGGAACCCAGTGGTCACTGCAACTGTTCTTTCTCGCTTTTATACATCAACAGTTCTTTCAATTTTCTTTCATCTTCCTTTCACCAAATTCCTTTGTTGTTAATGTTATTTATGCTCTAGAGGGACTTAAGTAAGAGTTGTGGATTTTATTTCTTAGAAATAAAATAACTAATACAAAGGCAATAAAATTCTAATCAAGTTCTTGACATGATTTTTTTATGAAATGTAACAATTCTAAAATCCACCTGGAAAACTCAATGCACAAGAAGAAACACTGAAATGTGTGAAGGAGAAAATAATGGAGAAGTAGTCCGCCAAATATCAGCATACACTGAGTCACAGTAATTTAAATGTGTTCCTACTGCAAATATTCAATAGCAGAAAGAAATAAGTTTAACAGATCCATCTACCTGTGAATTTAAAGTATTGTAAAAGTAAAATTTAAGTATTCAAAAGTAGTGTTAAAACAATTTTCTGTTCATGCAAAGAAAAAAGTTGTTAGACCCCCTTTCACAGCATTTATAAAGCTGAATCCAAAATAATTTAAACTTCAAAAAATTTTAGCAGTAAAAATATTAGAAGAAATTTTTAAGGAATATATTTATAATCTTTAAGTTGAGTCTTAAGACAAAAAAATATAAAAATTTACTCCCTAAGAATCCAAATTTTCTATACATTTAAAAACAAAAACATCATGTAGTTTAAAAAACAAATGATATACTTAGGAAAATATTTTGTACAGACAAGGCATAACAAAAATTAATTGCTTTAATATACCAAGAGCTCCTAGAAATAACTGAGAAACAAACAATATGGTAGGGAAATGGGTAAAGAGTTTGAAAACACTCCTCATGCTAGAAATGCAAGTGACCAAATAAACACAAGCAAAGATGCCCAGCTTTATTAGAAATGCGGAGTTACAAAATGAAAGGATAACTAGATACAATGTTTTTATGTATCATATAGGCAAAACTTTTGAAGTTTGAAAACATTAGATGGGAAATACTGGAAATGGGAGAAAAGAGCCACTTATACGCCCATTGATGGGATCATCAGTTTTTACAGCCTTTATGGATGTCAGTTAAGCGACATCTAGTGAAATGTTCAGTCAGTCTTTGGCAATTCCACTTCTGGGTATTTGTGAAAAATATACATACATACAAAGATACATGTTTAAGAAGTTTCAGTATTATAAATAATAGCAAAAAACCTGAGGAGACATAACACATCTGTTGGATAAAATTAGAGCCACTTTAAATACCAAGAGTGACAAGCCAGACTGGCTGGAGTGGAAAGTGAGGGCTGTAAAGCGCTGGTCAGAATCCCACTGTGCCCATTCCCGCTAATGAGCTCTGTAAGGTCTCTGCTGATAGCAAAATCCAGGCCTTCAAAAGAAGCTGGTGGAAGAAATACATAGGAAAAAGGTGAGCTTTGTAAATACATGCCGGCGGCACCTGGTAGCACAATGCTATGGGAGCAGTCATCTGGGCATGATAAAGTTTGTAGGAAAAAAATACACCTGAAAAAGGAAATAAATAGCCTTAAGGTTTAGATGGAAGATCCACCAGCCCAGCAAAATTGTTGTGACCATGAAAATGAAATGGCCACTTTAGGCAACAGGTAAAGAATAGAGAAGAAACCTGAGTTACCAAGAAGCCCTTTGAATGCTGAAAGGGAAGCTAGACAATGAATACCTCTGTAGTAGTGTGAGGGCTGCCGTAACAGTACCATCGACGAGGTGGCTTACTAAACTTAGTAAACCACAGAAATTTACTTCCACACGGGTCTAGAAGCTGGAAGTCCAGATCAGCGTCAGTCGAGTTGGTTCCTTCTGAGGCCTCTTTCTTGGCTTTAGAAACTGGCTTTTCCCTGTGTCTTTACATTATCTTTCCGTTGCGTATATCTGAGAACTAAACTCTAAAAGGGCACCAGGCATATTAGATTGGGGCTCATCCTAATGACCTCATTTTACCTCTTCAAGGCCCTATCCCAAAACACAGTCCCATTCTGAGATACTGAGGGTTAGGACTTCAACACAGGAGTTTTGGGAGGGTCACAATTCAGCTCCTGACCATCCCCTCACATTTTCAGGTCTTCTGCCTGGAACATACCTCCTATCCTACCCTTCCCAGTGCATTTTTCTCTGCGAACTCTGATTCGTCCTACAAGAGTCGGCTTTGATGCAATTTCCTCAGGGACATCTTTCTCAACCCAAATAACCGCAATATAAATTGAGCTCCTGTTCTGCTTTCTCAGATCACTTACAGTTTACAAAAAGTGTTTATTCTTCATATCAGTCATCACAGCTTATAATAATGCCATACAACTGGGGGGTTATTTGTCGCTGCTCGGTCTCTCTCATACCACCCCACTAGACTTTGGCTCTATGGAATTTTAGTTCATCCCACCCCAACAATAACATAGGCCCTGTGCTATAATAATAAAAGTTCAACATTTATTGAGCATTTAACATGTTCCACTTCACTAAACACAGAGATAGATGCATATATACTAACACTTTACTTCTCTAAACATCTCTATGATGTAAATATTATCCCTGTCTTATATATTCTGAAAAATGAAAGCTCAGTGTGCTCAAAATTACATAGCAAGTAGCAAAGCTGGAATTTGGGAGGCTCAGTAGACATCTGTTGAACTGTGAATAAATGAATAAACCTAATTGCCCATAAATATAGAGAAAATAAAATGATTTATCTACATTACTGAATATTATACAGTACTTTGAAAAGGATGAGAAAGATTTCTACATAGTAACATGGGATGAAATATATTATTAAGTAAAAGAAGTCACAGAATAGTATCTTCCCATGTGTGAGTATGGGTGTATGTGTGCACATGTACATGCACATTTTTGTGAATGCTGAGATAAATGCTGGATAAATGCACCCTGAAGCTATTTTGGAGAATGGTAAAAGGAATCTGGGGGAAGGGAGATAAAAGGACCTATACTTTCTCCTCTAAACACATACTTTTTTAATAGACTTCTTGTAAAATATTTTACTTAAAATTTAAAGAGCTATTAAAAAGGAATACATATATATATGATTAAACTATTTGGTGAATGAATAGTTTGAGATTTTTAGAAATCATCCCATAATAGATTTCAGGATGGTTTATTTTATAGTCTTCCTCTCCCACCTCATCACTTCGCAGTAAAGCAGAGAGGAAGCACTCAGATATTTCAAGAATTTTTTAATCCATTTTTATAAAGTTGAAAGCAGACAAAATTTGATATAAAAGACAAACCACAGGCCTAAATACATACGATACTGCTTCACAACATAGGGCTAACACCAAGAGTGGCCATGATTAGAAGGAAGAGGAGGGGGCTCACGGTCAGCTCAAGGGTCATGAGCTGAAGCACCACAGTATCTAGCAGATCTACGGATCCCTGCCCGGGAGCAGGAAGCAGCAAGTATTGAGGGCTTAGAGAGGCCAAGTAGCCCAGGTGCCTGACAACACTTTGGAAAGAGGGAATTTCCACTCCTAGAAAATGCCCAGTGAAGTACCAGCACTTAATGGCACATACTTCCCTTCTCCCTCTTCCACAGAGCGGTATATCCTACCACTTTTCATAATCATATAGCCAAACAGATTTAGCAGGCGGATTAAAAAGTCACCTCAATTCACAGATGTGCAAACAGCCAGTAATCTTAAAATATTTGCAGAAAAACAGCACCTGAAAGATGACCACCAAACTCAATAGTAATACCAATACCCAAGGAAACAGAACTAATAAGAGGGGTTTAACATAAGACTATGATATTCTCAAGAGGTACAAGATTATACTGCACTAATAAAAAAGTCAAGACAATGGAAATTTAAACCTTAGTTATTGATATATATATCACCCCAAAATATATGGGCTAATAAACTGGATACAACCAAAACAGTGAGCTGTAATATCAACCTCAGAATTTACCCAGAAAAATACAAGCTGGAAAGTATGAGGTAAGGGTAAGAGATATGGTGAAGTTCCAACAACCATTTACAAGGTCCAAAACAAACTAAAGAAATAATAGCACAACCCAAAGAGCCCAGATTTGAGGAAATGGTGGCACATGACATTGCCCCAATATACAGTAAACAGATATGACTCTGGGTTGTTGCCAGCAAGTGGGTGAAACAGTGATACCTATGCTACTGAATTCTGCCACTTACCACAGATAATGACGTAGGGACAAAGGACCCAAGCTGATAAATGTATTTATCCCAAGAACAATTTAATAGGAAAAAACTATCAAAATACTTTACATCATTAAATGCTCAAAAGAAATGTTAACTAGCTATGCTGAGAATGTAAAATTTAAATCTTATTGTCATAGTAGAAGTTAGCAATAGACCAGAATTTCATTTGAGAAGCACATTAAACAGTGAACTTGCAAATTCGCTTAATGTTGAAATATTATAAGCATTACAAGTCAGAAGTATAATAGAGATGCCTTCTCTCACACCTACTCTTCAAATTATCTAGAAGTCTCTGCAATAGGCAATACAATAAAAATAAGTCATGAATATTGGTAAGGAAGATATAAAACTAATTGTTCGCAAAGAAAAGAATTTCTTAAGCAGAAAATCCAAAACAATCAATAATTAGAACAAATGACCAGATACATAACAAACAAAAAAAAAAGGCATTCCTGTTCAAAATCAATGACTCATTAAAATATTGTAGTAAAGATCTTTTACAACAATAAGCAACAAGCGAAAAAAAACACTATGAAATTTAAAATAGAATTGTAGGGATTCACTTCACTGGTTATCAAAACATATTAAAGTCTATTATCTAGCACAGTATGCTACTGGAGCTAAAACAGACAAGCTAAGCAATGAAACCCAAACAAATCAATATGTATGGTAAGGTTACATTCAGAGTTGTAGGAAAAAAGGCATACTGTTCAATTAACAGTACTGACACAATCAACTATCAAATCAGATACAAAATAAAGTTAGTGTCCAACCTGATGTTCTCAAAAAGAAACTATTCATATAAACATAAAAACAAATGTTTAATTATAAGAAATATATATGAGACTATTTTATGATTTGGGTATAAAAGGTCTTAAAATAACAAAAAGCAAAAACAATAAAAGTAACAAATTGATATATTAGGCCACATCAAATTTTTAACCACTAAGACTGGAGACACCATTAGAACCCTCACAGATAAGATACAGATGATAAAATAGTTGTAGTCTGTAACTGCCAATGAGTATTTAAAATCTAAAAGATATCCCTTAAAATCAGGAATAAAAAGGCAGACAAGCTAAAAAAAAAATTAAGGAAAACTGTTATATGTACGTGTAAACAGTCATGCACAAGTTGTAGAATTATGAGGAACTTGGAAATAAAACAGCTATGAGGGGAAATTCAAACTAAACTATCATTTATATTACAGAATGCTAATACTATAACAAAATTTTTCAAGGCGAGGTAGCCAAAGTTTACATTCACAAGAGAAGTTATCCAAACATACTGAGGTAAAGAAGCAGCTGCTAAAAAATACGCACACTTTCACATGTACTTAACAAGGGGCTTTAGGGAGGAGAGAGGGATTCTGGAAGGAGATCTACAAAAGTAACAATAAAATACCTAGAGTAGTAAATGGGATTAGCGGGGGCTGCTACAGATTTTTGTTCTTATTTGGTTTTAACTTCACCTAAAAGTCGGAACTGTTGACAATGAAAATGTGTTCATGTATCATTCTGTACAACCTTACTAATAAAATGTTTAAAAAGAACACATACACCAAGCTCCACATGGCCACACACCTGTATGCAACACAGCTGAGAGAGAGATGAGCCTCTCCTCTTCTCCTGAGTTCTTACAAGAATCCATACTTGCAGCATAAAAATCTGCAGCGACCCTAAAGGGCAATCCCTTGTATTCTCTAGTTTGGTAAAGTGGGAGGATGTGAAATTGGGAGCAGCCAGAAAATTTCTAGCTATAAAATGAGATCATCTTTCATTAGTCTAGAATGTAATCCCTTAAAAGAGCTTCAGAAAAGAACTGACTTCTTGGGAAAGGCCACACAATTGGTTCTGGAAGGCGGGGGGAAAAAATCGCTTGACGGTCCTTTTAATTTTCTGATGTTATTTTAAGCCCTCCCATTGAACTTGGAAAAGAGATTGAAATAATCAACTGTAAAATGTTTCAGCCGAGCAGGTTGTGTTAAGTGATATAAATTGCATATGCCATTTAACATATCTTTATCTCTGCAAATTGTATTCTAATAGGTAAATTTATCTTCCCTGGGTGAGTTTGCTGGTGGATCTTGGAAGGCCTGTGTGCTGTTATTCAAGTCCTTACTCACCAAAAGGAGGAGCTAGGAAGATGACTAGAAGATGTCCTGACAATATTCCATCCCTGGAGAAGAGTGAGGGAAGAACACAAAACTCGGCTGGGCTGTTGCTCCCTCAACCCACAGGGCTGTTAATGTCCCAAATGTGATGTTATTTAAGACAAAACAGTCTAGAGGGTATTAAAGGTGCTCATCCACCACATTCTGTTGCCTTGGGGAAACCTAAGGGTTAAAACCACACCTCTGGGACCTGGGGTGGATTTCACCTTTCCAAAGGAAAGGGGCAGCACCACAGTTACTCTAGCAGACAGGCAAGCTTCCACAGGTGAAACCCGGGGCCTCCGCTGAGGACAGTGGGACACTACTCCACATCCCTATGCTTCTAGAGGCTGGGTCCTAGGTTAACAAGAAGGTGGAGGCTCAGAGGGATTCTCACTGAGGCGGGGAGAGGAGGCTCCCGCTCTAATATGGGTTCAGTGACCCTTACATAGTAAAAGAACCCAGCCTGGGCAAAGACTGGTCCAACAGAGCAACCATAGAGTGCAGTCTGTACCCCCAAATTCCCAAACTAGATTAATCTGGGGTCTATTTACCTTCCCTGTACATCCGTCAAAACTGACCGTTTACCTGCAGTGACGGTTTATTTTTTGTTATTGTTCTACAGGTTTTTCAGTTGGGTTTCTGTTTTGGTTTTTTTCCGCTGGAGAATCCTCTAAAGAATTTAGAAAACCTATGCACCTCCTCATACATTTTTAATTTGGTAATTAAAATTTTTCATCATCAGTTTAAGTTACAAAGAACATAACTTCTGTCACCTTATAATTATTGACATTTTAAAACAAAATGTTACATCATTTGTTAAATATATCACACAGGATATTGAGATTTCATATATTTAATCCATTTTTAGAAAACACATAAACAAGCTCTTTTTTAACAGTCAACATTTTGAATCAGTCCTTCCCCTCCTCCAACTCCTATTTCCATTCCACTTCCCCCAAAGAATTTTATAATGTAAGTTTTGTGCTTGAAAGTATTTTATAGATCACCCTATAATTCTCTGCAACAAAAGTAATTAATGAAAATACATTTTATTTAATTTTCTTGGCAACAAGGATCTAAATGTTAGTTTCTTCTAGATTAAGTTATTCCACATTTTATTTGTATGTGGTTTTGATAAGTAGTTTTAAATCTAAGAAGTATGCTTTTGCAGGAAATGCATTTCTTAATAAGATAGGTATGGCTTTTTTAAAAAATTAATTCATGGATGAACATTTTTCATTACTAGAATGATCCGGAATTTACCTTTAATTTAGTTTAATGTAAGCATTTGAGACAGCTATTCATATATAAGCAGATGCTAATGCAAAGAGCTTTATTAATGTCCTTCATTTTCTTTAATTCTTTACAGGCTATATACAGAACAAAAACATAATAATCAACAAAAATTAATTTAAATCATCCACTGACAACCCCTTTAAGCCTTCCTTCAGCTTTAATAAAGGTGAAGAATTGGAACCACCTGAGTTACACAAGGCTTCGTTACCAAAAATTGCAGCCATTCACTGTCTCACCGCCAACACCAGTATTTTGAATTGCCCCCTTGTTTGCTCCCTGCATGCTTTTCCACCCCAAGCCAATGCATAGTAAGATCTAGAACGAGCAAGACTGACAGCAATGAGCTAGGCTGATGGCTTTCCCTAACAAAATGTGAAAGAGAAAATGTGGAAGCAGCAATGGAAAAAGAATGGGCGGTGCATATAATCAGGCAGATCAATTTTAGGAAAGCAAACATATGGAAATTGAGAACCTGGAATCATTGTTCCTGTTACGCCTTGGAATGCCTTCACATACCCCCAGGAAAATATTTACACCAGTTTGAAAACAGGTGGGACGGGTAAGTGCAGTAACACCTAAGGGCAGCTGGTCTCAAGTAAACGCTATTTGCAGACTGGCTGAGAGGCACTTGAGACACAACGAGCTGAGGTGGCAATGACATTCAGAGTATATCTGGGGAACTATTTATCATTTCATAGAGATTCCCAGAAATACCTGGTGATACAAATTGGATTTCTTGCAGTGTGATGGATCCCGGAGTAGTTGAGCATATAAATGAGATAGTATGATATTTAAATAACAGAGAAAAGCTGTTCCCCCTTATGCTCTCCTGAGTCACCCAAAAGCGATGAGAAGGACCAAAAGGCAAATTCTGTCTTCAAAAATCCACAAGATTATCTGTAACTCTGAACACAATAGCTGAAGTGGGGCTGCCATATACACTGAAGATTAAACTGGGGTGTGGGAAGATGCCAAGATGCATGTGGCTACAAATAAGGGGGGGAAAAAGGTACAGTAAGCACCTGGCAATACACTTAAGAAATCAGCAAAAGAAATGCATTGAAAGGTATACCACATTATCTTTAGAAAACTCAAGATGATAATGTCAGCACTTTCTTAGTCTGTATTTTTATATGATCCTAATAAAACTACCAACAGGTCTTAAACTTAAGCTGACTATAATGTTCATATGGGGGAAAGAAAAATCAAGAACAAATGATTTAAAAAGGGAAATTTATGAAAAAGAGACGCTCTAGTAGTTATTTAAACCTTTTGTGAAGCTAGTGTGGTGCTAGTACATGAACAGGCATATCAGTGACACAGATTAGAAAGTCCATAAATAGACCAAAAAAAAGGAATTAAAATAAAGATGGATTTTCAAATAGGTGGAGAGAAGACGCATTATTTTGGCATTGGGACCCATAAATGGTGTTAGGACATCTGCATAGTAAAGCAGGGAAGAAAAAAAAAAACATTTGGATTAATATCTCATATTATATAATAGGAAAAATTCCAAATTGATAAAATATTTACATCTTAAAACTCAAACCATAAGAGCACCAGGGAAAAAAAGGAAGAACATTTTTATAACCTCCAAGTTGGAAAGGTCTTTACAAGAAAACCCCTGAAGTCACAAAAGAAAATACCAATAAAACAACTCTGTGAAAGACAGATGATATTTCCATGCTTACATGGAAAACCCATCACATATTGAAAGATAAATGACAAACTGGAAAAAGTGTAACTTACGAAGGCCCAATTTCTTTCATGGGTAAGAAAGAAAAACGACAACCACAGGAAAACAAACAGTATCAAAAGACTCATAGGAAAGTCAAACAATTCTAAAAATTAAGAGGTATTCAATCTCATGAGTCTTAAGAAGATAGACAATGCTAGTCAAAACTACAGCAAGCTCTGAGCGTTTGCCCGTCGGGGTAAGGAAACGCCTGAGAACTCACCGCTGCCTCACCGGCCCGCAAGCTCCCGGGTTGTCCCGCAGCAGCAGCCCACGTCTTAAAGGCTGCAGGGCATTTCCGGTGCTGGATGGCCTCTGCCAATAGGAGGCCCTGGGGCGGGAGGGGAGGCTCCGCCCTCTCTGCCTCCACTTCCGGCCCACGTTTCCACAGCAACTCCCTGCACCTGCAGCCTCGAAGCTGCACCTTGGCAGCGACTGAACCCAGTGTTCCGACCCTTGAAGAGTCAGCCTGATCTCGCCCGCTCAGAGAACCGTCATTCAACAATGAGTGCCCTCTCCTCGGAAGTCCCATCCTGGCCGGTAGGGTCTCCTGCCAAATGTTGGCACAGCTGAACACAGCCGCCTCCTCCCACGTCTGAGTACCAACGCTGAGGTCCATCCTCTCAGCGTCTGAGTTCTAACAATTTCAGCCTCTTCGCTTGTTCCCCCGGCGCTAGACATGGCCCCTGCTTCTTGTAATTGCTACCTCCCTGGTACTGTTCTTCTTGCCTGAATTGTCTGCTCAACTTTATACTTAGTTAACAATTCTCAGTATAGAAACACTTTATATTTAAATAATTGGTACAGCTTCTGATTGCATCTTAACTAGTAGTATGTGGCCAGAGGTTTGGAGGCACAGATCCATACATTATTGGAGAAAACGTTAATTCACACACACACACCTAAGAAAGTCAGCAATTGACCAGCAATTTCACATCTAGGAATCGATCATATGTGTGTGAAATACAGTGTACAAAAGGGAATTTATTGTAACTTGGGAAAAATTGGAAGGGAAATTAAAAGGTACTGATAAGGATGGAAATTAATAGGATATTGTATGTCAATAATACTTGAATTTTTTCAAACAAGTTAACCAAGAACGGAATGTTAAATACATTACAATGTTCATTAATGAAACACTTGGTACAAATTAAAAATAATTTTTAAAAATTCTATGCTGTACCAATATGGAATAATCTCCAAGATACTAGTAAGTGCAAAAAGAAAAGTGTGAGACAATGCCTGTGCTTCTTCCATTTTTTGAAATCAAAACAAATATATGTTTGTATAGAATATTTCTGGAAGGACACACAAGAAACCGGATGCCTAGGGAACAGGGATGAAAGGGAGACTTAAATGTACTATATACCCTTTTGGACCTCTTGAATTTTTAAATATGTTCATGTATTACCTATAAAAAAAAATCTAATGTAAAAAAGTCTCTTAAATATCATACGGTGGGGGGAGAAACAGAGGATTTTCTGGTTCAAAACTGCAAGCTCTGCAAAGGTGTTTATCTGCTGTCTCTCCCAAGACCGCATTAAAAAGATGTTCAACACCAACAAAAAAAAGGATAAAAACCCACAACAATGAAGAAAATAGAAGGGAAGCTATTAGCAAGTAAGATATTTCTAAGTGTTTCTGGAAGAGGAAAAAGTGAATGAAAGATTCTAAAGCTAGTCAAAGGAAACCATAGCCTGGAATAAATGAGGGAGGAGAAGAGGATGCAGCCAAGGAAGCAGAACTACTTCTTAGGTCCAGGGTTTAGGGTTCTGGAGGTGGGGGTACAAGTAATGAGGACCATTCCCAAAGTAGGAAGTCTACACGGGCTGTTAGAGACCCTGGGCTGGAGCTCCCAGGCTCGGCGGCAGCCACTGGAATCATGAGAATATCTAATTTCATAAATATTCCTTCAGAATATGAATATCTCCTAAGGAAATAAGACAGAATATTGAAGCAGTAGTCTAGTCAGACATATTCATTATATAATCAATGAAAATAGTGAAAAAACAGAAACATCCTAAATACCTCCTCCACAGGATGCCCCCAACTGGAAGTCTAGGGAGTCTTTTATCCCTCCACCTTCTCCTTCTGTCCATGCAGGCTAGTTTTCAGATCCTCTTATTTCCTCCACCTCCCGGTTACCACCAGCGTAGCCCAGGCCAGCACGGCTTCCGCTCTGGGGAGTCGCAGCAGGCTCCCGGTGGGGTTGGCCTGCCTGCACGCTTGTCCCTCCCAGTCTCTTCTCAGCCCCCCAGCACAGTGAGTTTTCCCTAACGCAAATGTGATCATGTCATTCTAGCGCTCAGAATACTTCCATGGCTCCTCATTGACCTCCAGGTTAAAGTCTAAACTCCTTAACGTGCCCACAGGCCCCTGAGGATCTGACCCCGTGGAACTGTCCTGCCTCATCACCGGCACCTGGTCTCAACGCCCCAGTCTTCGTGAAATGTCAAGTCTCAAGTGTGCCCTGATCTCTTTATCTCCGGACTTTACCACATTCTGTTTCCTCTGCCTGGAGTAGTACTCACCCCACTATTCCCACCCCAATGTGCAAACACACACATACACTCACATACTCCTAAACTTGGCTAATTTTTATGCATCTTTAGGTCTCAGTCTAGATTTAACTTCCTCCAGGAGCTCTTCCTGACTTCTGAAATCTGTGCCGGAAGCCTCATCTCTTCACATCACTTGAACTGAACTCCTTTGTAGGCACCCGTAAAACTGTAAATGGGAAGGCACAGACTCTGTATGTTCCAATCATGTGGCATAGCAGGCGTAATGCATATTTGTGAATAAATGAAGTCAATTGTATTTACTCCCAGGTGTGCAATATATTTGAGTCATTAGAGAAGCATTTTAACAATGACTTATTCAAAAGAATAAACACCATAAAGAAAAGATTTTAAGTAGTGCATTTTATCTGGTATTGCCCACTTGATCAAAATTTTCATTCTAATTAGTGTCATGCAGGCCTCAGCGTGTGGGGGGGTGTACGTGTACACTTAGAAGTCCCTCTTTGAACTGTTTTATAAAAGGTCAAAGAGGAACTATTTGAGAATGATAAAACTCATATCTATTTTAAGGACTGTATATATAGACATTTAAGGATATTTCTACTACAGGCCTTGATAAAATTCTCCAGTTTCCTCTAAGTAATTAAGGATAACCTCTGGCCCCTGTGATCTGTGAAACATTTTATATCTGGTTCCTAGATCTCCTCTGAGTTTCTTACTTTTGCCTTACACAGTTTGATCTGCTGTTGGCTGACTCTTTGCTGCCTCCTTGTTTTTTGATTATTTACTTAATCAGTTGGCTTTGATGCAAAAACAAACATTTCCAAATATCAACAACCTATAGTAATCATTACAATCTAACTGACATGGAAACAACTCAAATGTCTCTTATCAGATGAATGGATAAATAAAGTGCCGTCTATACATTCAATAGAATATTCTTCAGCCTTAAAAGGAAAGGAAATTCTGGTGCATGCTCTAACATGGATGAGCCTTGAAAATACCTTGCTGTGACATGAGCCAGACACAAAAGGACCAATGCTGTACAATTCCACTTAAATGAAGTGTCTAGAATAGGCAAATTCATTGGAGCAGAAGGTGGAAGAGAGGTTACCAGGAGCTGAGGGGGAAATAAAGTGGTAGTTATTACCTGATGGGTACAGAGCTTCTGTTTGAGGTAATTTTAAAAGCTCTGGAAATGGATAGCAGTGGTGGCTGCACAACATTGCGAATGTATCTGTCTTGCCAATGAGTTTCAGCCCCGGCCAAGTTCACTATGGATTCAATGTGACCAAAGAATGACAGTAAAACGTTCTTGGGGTCAAAGGGTTATATCCAACTTTATTTCCAGGTGGCAGGTCAGTTACTAGAATCCCATTCACTCAGAGCAAGTCTGCGTGCAGCAAGCCAGTCTCTGCCTCTGGGCCTCTCTGCCTCTGGGCCCCTCTGCCCGCACAGCTGTCCTCCAGGCCTCTGTCCTCGGTGCTGCCACCACTCCAGCCTCTGCTCTGCTCTCCTGCAGCCTTGCAGCCCTGCCACCATGTCGTGCCCAGAGTCCTGGGCAGAGCTCTTTATATAGAGTCAATAGCCATGTATTGCCCACAGGTGTGCAGTCAACCAGAGCCAGGTGAGAATCCTGGCCACAGGAACTCTCATTTTATCCACAGTGTCTAATGCCACTGAATTGTTCACTGAAAAGTGATTAAAGTGAAAATTTTATGTTATGTATATTTTACCACAATAAACACACACACACACACACGCATACATGGTCACTGGCTTGCCCTCTCCTCTCCCTCCTTGTGTGGAGCTCAGACATAATGGGTGCAGATGTCCCAGGCCCTGGGTGGATCCTCTTCAGCATTTGTACCAGGAAGCATATCCCCCTGCCTCGCTGTTGCCATCACAAACATGTCACTAAAATCTGCTATTAAGCAAGCAACCCTTACCCCATCAGATATCAATATCCACTAAATCTATTTCTTCTTCTACCTAAAATTGTCTTCTCCAAGTTCTGCACCAGGCAAAATTCAATTTGACTTTCAGATTTTACTAAAATCTTACCCACCCTTGTCTGTTCTCTTGTGATCCTCCCTCCCTATTTTTTAGAAAGAATAAACCACTCCCACCATTCTTTATCCACGCATATATCTCATGGGAGCGTAACTATATGTTTACGTGGTTCCTCTCTTGCTAAAGCAGGCACTGGCTCATTCATCTCTTTGTCCATAGGGTTTGGCTCAGTAGAAGCCTCTCATTAATATATATTAGATTCGTGTGAACAGATGCAAAAATGAAGGATTTCCTGAGAAATTCACAAAAGTATTCCAGTTTTCAATGCTCTCTTTCTTAATATTCCCTCATGAACACGTCATATCCTCTTACTTATCTGTAACTTACAAAGCCTCTTTCGTGTGGGTGTGCAGGACTACAGAAATGTGTCTCAGGACGCATTTACAACGGGGATTCCCGCCACAGTAATCTCTCGTAGGCAGCCACTGATCTTTTCTGTTCTACAAATGTCAGAGAAAGCATCCCGCTGTCAGCAACCCCTCATGTCCTGTACCAATGCCTCTAGGACTGCTTCCTTTCTCTCACCGTCCTTTGAGTGCCCTCTGGTTTTCACAGTAGATGCAGCAGAAATGGCACTAGGCATCCTCCACACTAATATTTATCCTCATCATTCTGCCTTTCTTCTTTCTTGACGCCACTCTCTGTTCCTTCCCTAACTCTTCTACTGCTTCCTACAGCTTGACCCTAGTTCATGGCCTACTGAGTGCCACTGGGTGAAGGTCATCCTGCCTTGCTAACACCCCATGCGTATGATTCTACACTCTCTACTGCAAAACCTTAGGGGGGTAGTTGCTCCCTTTCTTCCCATATTCTGCAACTCATCCTAGGCCCCCTTCCTCAATCCTAGCCTGCTCCAGAGATCAGCCCGCCCCATTCCCTCAACAGAGCCATCTTATTTTGACCACAGCACTCTCTTTACCTCTTTACTTCACATTTAGCTTTCTGTTACAGAAACTAAGGACTTCTTGTTGATAAATACCTTAGATTTACATTCTAACTCAACATTCTCCCAGTGCTATATATTTTCTCTTTCTTCAGGCATAAGGCCTCTCAGATGCCATATCAGATCCTTAAAATAAAACCCATCCTGGGTACAATTTTGAACACATAATATATAAAATGTCATCATAAATGTAGTGTTTCTGGGGTACTTAGTACACTGGACCCAACAGTCGCAAGAGAAAGAACGCTACTGCAGCCTTACTAACTGCAAAGGGACAGAATCAAAAGATGTTCTGGGCATAATCTGTTTTCACTAAATAGCCGGTATGGATAAACTCACCTCTATTCAAGTGGGAAAAAAAATAGAAGAGAAAATGAGTCCTAAGGAGGCAAAAAACTGAACACAAAAGAAGGAATAAAAGCTTAAAATACACACTTCTAAAGATTTCCCCCTGAATACATTAAACAATCTGATAGCAACTTATTTGTCCTCAGGTAGAAACAGGAGAAAATCAGGTTCCCCAGCTTGACAGAAGACAACTTTTAAACCCTCCCAGGTTTTCTTCTCTCCTTATCCCAGTGGAGAGGGATTTCTCTGCAGCCTTCTGGAGTCCCTGGGCCCAGGCCGCAGTCCTGCATCCCCTCGGCGAGAGACATCACGAGCACATCGACCCATTTCCCTGGGAGGCAGCCTGATGACCTTTACACCTCTCAGGCCCCTCAATGGAGAACAACCAGAAGAACTTTGAGTTTAAAAGCAAATGCCTACATTTTTCTTCATCCTAGGAATGCTGCAACATATTCTTAGAACTCTGATAAGTTGAAGAATATATATTTCACTTGTCTACAATCTGTTTATATAGTGTCAAACAAGGTTTCAATATTCAGTGTCCATCCAAGTGCATTTTAGAAACGTTGCTCACTCAAGGAAGTGGAGGTATTTTGTACTTTTAACTATGCAGGGAAAAAAATGTACCTTGTCTCTCTTGTTTACAATGTATAAGCTTAAACCTAAATACTACTTTAGGCTAAGTGGACATTCTTCAGTTGAATCAAAGTATAATGTTAAATTTAGACAGAAAACACCCTCCTTTGTTCCCCTACATGTATTCACGATCAAGAATACCCTCTCCTACACCCTACACTTAAATTTTCCTTTATTTCAGGAAAAGAGCCTAGATCTGTGTTGTCCAATAAATATAGCAGCCACTAGCCACATGTGGCTATTTAAATTTAAATTAATTAAGTTAAATTTAATTAAATTAAAAATGCAAGCCTGCAGTTGCACTAGCCACATTTCAAGTGCTCTGTAGCCACATACAGCTAGTGGCTAAGGTATTGGACAGCACAGATTAGAATAGTTCACAGAAAGTTCTACTAGACTGTGCTAGTCTAGGAAATTCCCATTCCAGTCAGGGCTAATTAATGCCCATTTGTAATAATGTTATAAAAAGGTAATATTGCCACAGAGGATTTCTAAAACTCAGGACCAAAATAACTTGCTCTTCTAAGTGTGGCCAGAACTCTTAGTGCTGTAAAGAAAGATGCAAGCAGCCCTCGTATAAAAGATGGGAGCTCTGATGCAGGCAGGTGTTGATGGACACTGACGAGATGGAGCAGCAAAAGGATTATGGAACTATTATTGATCAATGAAGAAGCCTGGCATATATGAGCTGAATGGAAGGTCCTCAGAGGCAGGGTTGAAAGGCGGTATGGCCTGATCACTTTGGGAGTACAGGTCATACGTGTCCTGAATTCCCTCCACCAGCTTCCCTGAAATAATTCCTGGACTCAGAGAGTCACAGCTGTGAAAGGGCGGAGAGCAGGGCTGAGCCTGGGCAAATGAGGGTAGGAGACCCTAAGACCTGCATGCTATTTCCAGTAGAGAAACTCCCCAGCTCCGGGGTAGGGGCCGGAGTGGGGGTGCCCGGCTCGTGGGCATCAGCTGAGGCAGCGAGTGGAGGCCGCTCCTCCCCACACTCCTCTCATTGAGCCCTGCACCCACTGCAGAGTTAATCCACCCACTCACAAAAAAGCCCCGAATGGGCTAGCAGCAGCCCAGACTAGTTCCATGATTTTTTAAAGAAATATCCTCTTCCTCAGGCTCTCAATTCTATCTCCTGTAAAACGTATGTGATAGGCTGGATGCTGTCTGTGTCCTGATCCCTGAAACCCATGAGTATGTTACCTTATACGGCCAAAGGAATTTGCAGATATAACTAAGTTAAAGATTTTGAGATGGAGAGATTATCCTGATATCCAGGTGGACTTGATATAATGACAAGAGTCCTTATAAGAGGGAGGAAGTCAGAAGGAGAGAAAAATGCTTTGCCGTTGCCTCTGAAGTAGAGGAAGGAGTCAGGGAATGCAGGCAGCCTCTAGCTGCTGGGAAAGACCTGGGGACCCATCCATTTGGGGCTTCTGATCTCCAAAACTGTAAGATAATAAATTTGTTTTGGTGCTGTTTCAAGCCACTAAATTTGTGATAATTTGTTTCAACAGCAATAGGAAACCAATATAATCAAGATGTTGGATTAGGTCTAAAATCATTTTCCACATAAAAAAAATAAATCCCACAATTTTGATTCCTCTGAAAAAAGCACATCAAATGGATTACCTTTCACGTAAGAAGACATGTACAGACAGTATGATCGCTTTTGTTTGCAGGCTTCTTTTGCTCACTATGTTTGATATTTATCCACCATTATTCCAGTTTGTTTTTCATTCTAAAAATAATTTTTTAATGGAAAAAGAGAATAAATGTGCATTCTTTGATGTTAATGAAGACCAGAGGAGGGAAGTCCTGGGTCCACAGTGCAGAGTTTCAGGTATAAAGGCAAAGGAGGCTTCAGAGACTGAGACGAGGGGCTGGTGTCCCCTCCAGAAGCACCTGCAGGACCGCTGGGGTCTGCGAGGGTCACAGCCTGGGTCAGGGCAGCGGCTGGGGCTGTGCACCTTATGCTCTGGCACCGTCCGGTCCAGGACATCAGGACTGAGGGTCCTACCAGCCCAGGCAACACAAAGTCCCACAAGTCACACCTCCAATGTCTCCCACCAACAACTAGTTCTTATCAAAGACCACCCCCCCAAAAGGAATCTGCTTCGGCCCCAGGATGATACTTTCCTCTGTCCCCACAGTGTCCCTTTTCCAGATTCCTCCTCACCATGGGCTTCCCATCCACCCAAAGCTTTACAACTGCTGAAGGGACTCTCAAATCCCACAGACATGCAACAAAACAGGAATGGCCCAGAGACTTGGAAAAGGGCTGCCATCCCACTCAGTATGTACCCTGTGCATCAGCCTTTTCCCTCATGAGGATATCTTATTACCTTGGACCCACGCATCACAAAAGGAGGCTGTCAGTGTAGACCTGGACTGACTGGTGGAGGCCATTGGGTTTTTAGGTGTGCTTATCTCCTTACATAGGACTTCTCTTCCTGTCCCTCTCTCCCTCTCCCTCTCTCTCTGTCTGTCTCTTGCTCTCAGAAGAACCCAAAAACTCTTTGTGTTTATGTCTGTGGAAGGGGGAAAAAAAGGCAAAAATAAGAAATATAATTACCTGTTATATTTATAAGGGACAGTGTTGAAATTTGCTCCACCACCTTAACCCCACAATTCTGGGTATTCTCAGCTCCATTCACCCTCTCCCCAGCCCACAAGGCTTTCCAAAGTCACAGCCCAGGGGACCAGATCTCTGGCACAGCCCAGGGCTGCAAACAGAGGGACCGGACCAGGAAACAAGGAGAGCTCCCCGGCTTCGCTCTTACTGAAGCTGTTAGTGGCGTCTGAAAGGATGAGTTAGTGACTGAGTTCTCAGAACCTAGATGTCTCAGATGTTTGACTCCAGATATGCCAATGTATGAATCATTTTTAAAAATTGCTTCTCCAGGCTTGTTTTGGGTGGCAGGATCATTCCCAACCTGGGAAATGCACAAGAATTATTTATGAGAGATTTCAGGCATCCTTGAAGCTCCAAACCTCTATGGTCATGATTGAAAACCTGGGCAAAAGTCGTTCCATCCATCATTTTAAGGAAATCAAGAATTGAAAAAGCTTGATTTTTAACCCCGGTGTTTTTTTAGAGATGCCAACAATTAAAGACTCTTCATCCTGCCCACTAATTCAAGCCAGAGCCTCTCAACTGCTTTGTCTTGTCACCTCCGGTTAACTCTTCCCCTCCCAGCACTTCTCAGATCCACCTGTCTCTCCAGCAAGGCCGCCTTAGCCCTGCAGCTGTCATCGTCAATCACCAACAGCCCTCCTGTCTGTGTCCCCACAGCTGCCCTTGTCCCTGTCCAGAACAGCTCCCACAAAGCTAGAGCAATCGTTCTAAACTAAAAACATCAACTCTCACATTTAAATACATCATTAGCTCCCTGTATTTGGGTTTGCATTCATCTGCATGAGACTCAATAGAGGTGGCTTAACAGAAGGCAGGTTATTCCAGGTCACCCCAGGCAGTATAGTGGGAGGGAGCTGGGCTCCGGGACAGTCTCTGCAATGGGGAAGCAGTTCTGTGTTTCTGTTGCACCGTCTCCAGTGATGTCTTCAGCCATCATTTCCAGCCCAGGCAGGGAGAGTAAAGGAATAGAGCAGCAGCATGACAGACTTCTGTTTGGTAGGATAGGGAAGGAGAATTGCCTCCTATGGTCTAAGAATTAAATTGAGACAGATTAAGAGGAGGAAAAAAACCCAAAGTTTAATTACATGTGCATGGAGGCCAAGTAATGAAATTGAGACCTAAAGGAATGACCAAGACAGGCCGTTTTTATACTTTTTAGATAAAGAGACAATAAATCTGTAAGGAATGTTCAAAGAAAACTTATGTCTGGGAGCTTCAATTAGTAAGGAATTCTAAACAGCATTTGGGCTGGGGTAGTAAAATAGTAAACGTAACAAGGTTTGTTTATATAGTTTTCTGGGCTCTGAATTCCCTATGTCTGATGGTAAGGGCATCTCTTCCTGGTACAGGGACGGCACCTTTCATGTGGAAATTTATTTCCTGCTTTCTGGACACAAATCGGGGTCAGAGTGTTCGTGCTCTGGCTGTTTCCTTAAGTAATTTTAATTCAAAATAATCAATACGCCAAAGTGGCCCATGATGGGGCAGCTTCCCCTTGGCCCTTACAGTATCAGCTGGCCAGGACCAGACTACACCTCACTCCCAAGGGAGGTTAGGAAGGTCAGTATTTTAACTTTCCAATCACCACAGAAAAGTAAGGCAAGAAAAAGTGATATTGAAACGTGTTAAGTGAGCAACCCCCTTAGTTCCCAGGACCTTAGGCTGTGTATGCTCCTTGTTGATAGATGTCACGTTTAATCTGCTAGCTTCATTTCTCTCCACACCTCACCTTGAACTTCAGCATCCCAGGCCTGTGGATCTTTAAATTTTTAAAAGATGGTGGTATCTCTCTTGCCTCTGATGTTTGCACATGTTCACATCCTCATTTGTGAACTCATGCTCTTTTTCCATTCTCAACTTACATGAAACATCCTCTAAGGGTGACTTCTGCACCTCCCAACTCCAGATCAAATAACTCTGCAAAACTTATCAACTGTGTGGTCATTGGCTGTTGACCTGTGTGTATTGTCCATTACGACAGTCACTTGAAAACGGTGATAAACCCTGTCATGCTCACTATTAGTGCCTGGTTCGGAGCCTGCCGCATGGTTAGGAGTAGATTACTGTTTGTTGAATAAGCAGCAGGGCTACTCCCTGAGGCAGTAATTTGCTGTCGCTATTGTTCAATATGTTGGAATATATCCTATTCTAAGCAAGTAGCATGGAGTTTCCCTGTGTCAGGGGAAGGTTTGTAATAGCAAACAACCAAAGCTGTTGGAGATAATCTCTACTGAACATGTGTTCACCAAAACCCTGAGCTCTTGCGGAGATCATGCTGGGAACTGAGGGAAGTAGACACACAGAAACACCCAGGGAGAATGAAGAGAGCCTCCCAGGCTGGAAGAGAAACAGAGGCTGGCAGTTCTAGTGTGTATCAGAGACCCTGGCTCCGCTCTCTGCCAGCCTGCTAGGGAGGAAGCACAGTCAGACGATGCCTGCAAAGTG